>NC_045601.1:50501030-51126030 GCF_009762305.2 Zalophus californianus
ACTATCTTACACCATATACAAAAATAAGTTCAAAATGGATTTAAGATTCAAATATAAGACCTGAAATCATAAAACTCCTAGAAGAAAACATAGGCAGTAAGCTCTTTGACATTCGTTTTAACAGGGTTTTTTTGGACCAGTGTCCTCAGGCAAGGCAACAAAAGCTAAAATAAACAAATAGAATTACATCAAACTAAAAACCTTTTGCACAGCAAAATAAACCATGAACAAAATAAAAAGGCAACCTGCTGAGTGGGGCAAGATATTTGCAAATCATACATCCACTAAGGAGTTAATATCCAAAATATATAAAGAATTTATACAAATTAATATCAAAAAAAACAATTTAAAAATGGGCAAAGGACTTGAATATACATTTTTCCAATGAAGATATACAGATGGTCAAAAGACACATGAAAACACGGTCAACATCACTAATCAAGGAAAGGCAAGTCAAAACCACAATGAGATATCATCTCACACCTGTCAAAATGGCTAAGATCAACAACACAAGAAAAAACAGGTGTTGGCAAGGATGTGGAGAAAAGGGAAACCCTGTGCACTGTTGGTGGGAACGTAAATTGGTGCAGCACTCTAGAAAACAGTATGGAGCTTCCTCAAAAAAGTTAAAAATAGAAATACCATACAATCTAGCCGTTCCACTTCTAAGTATTTATCCAAAGAAAACAAAAACATTCAAAGAGATATATGCATCCCTATGTAATGCAGCATTATTTATAATAGTCAAGATATGGAAGCAACCTAGGGATGCCTGGGTAGCTCAGTCGGTTACGCATCTGCCTTTGGTTCAGGTCATGATCCCAGAGTCCTGAGATCAAGTCCAACATCGGGTTCCCTGCTCAGCAGGGAGCCTGCTTCTCCCTCTGCCTGCTGCTCCCCCTGCTTGTGTTCTCTCTCTCTCTCTCTGACAAATAAATAAATTCTTTAAAATATATATAAAAAGTAAATTTAAAAAAAGATATGGAAGCAACCTAAGTGTCCATCAGTAGATGGATGGATACATATATGTCATGGAATATTACTCAGCCATGAAAAAAGAATGAATCTTGCCATTTGCAACAACATAGAGGGACCCAAAGGGTATTATGCTAAGTGAAATAAGTCATACAGACAAAGAAAATACTGTATTATTTCACTTATATGTGGAACCTAAAAAAAACAAATGAACAAACAAAACTGAAAGAGACTCATAGATAGGAGAAACATACTGTTCACTTACCAGAGTGGGGAGCGGCTGGGGGTTGCAGAATGGGTGAAATAGGTGAAGGGGGGATTAAGAAGGGCAAACTTCCAGTTATAATACAACCATGGAGATGTAATGTACAACACAGGGAATATAGTCAATAATATTATAATAACCGTATGGTGACAGATGGTAACAAGACTTATGGTGGAGGTCATTCATAATGCATAGTAATATTCAATCATTATGATGCACACCTGAAACCAATAGGATATTGTATGTCAATTATACTCCAATTAAAAAATTAATCTGACACAAAATCTCTCTCTCATTACCAACTTGATCTGTTTGGAACTATTGGCTCATTTACACCAAGGCAAATTATTCTTCTAGTCTATGGTCTGAGTAAAGGGCATATACTGAAGATTACCAATAAAAACAGAAGTTCCAGTCTAGTTAAGCCACAGATTGGCTTCTCCTTCATCTCCACTGCTTTGCTCTTCTCAAATTCCTAAGTTGGTGAAAGAAAAGATGTCATGATGTGAAATGAAATAATCAAAACACTTTTTAAAAAACAATAAAGTGCCTTAAACATTAAAAGTCAAGAGTTAGGGGCACCTGGGTGGCTCAATTGGTTAACCGTCTGCCTTCGGCTCAGGTCATGATCCCAGGGTCCTGAGATCAAGCCCCGCATCGGGCCCCCTCCTCAGCTGGGAGCCTGCTTCTCCCTCTCCCACTCCCCCTGCTTGTGTTCCCTCTCTTGCTGTGTCTCTCTCTGTCAAATAAATAAATAAAATCTTTAAAAAAAAAAAGTCAAGAGTTATTTTAGGTTACTATGCTCTTTGGAAAAGATATCCTGGACCCCCAGTTGGAGGCTGGGTTGAAATCTTATTATTAAATCTGGCAAGTTTGTGCTTGGCATTTTGTTTTTCTATATCAAAGGGGGAAACTTGAATCAGATTGTCTTGTCTGAATGTTTTTTACAAGAAAGTTTTTACTTTTATTTTTTTTTTAAGATTTTATTTATTTATTTGAGAGAGAGAGAGAGGGAGAGCTTGGGCAGGGGGGAGGGGGAGGGACAGAGGGAGAAGCAGACTCCCCGCTGAGCAGGGAGCCCGATGCCAAACTCAATCCCAGGACCCTGGGGTCATGACCTGAGCCAAAGGCAGATGCTTAACCCACTGAGCCACCCAGGCGCCTGAAAGTTTTCACTTCTAAATGCCAATAAGCCACTGACTGAAGCAAAGACTTGTGTATGAAGAGAAACTACATTCTATTTCTATGTCTACACCTGCCACTATTTTACATCATGTTATGGATTGACCTCGTGCTTCACCTTCTCCATCTGAAAATATGGAATTGTTCATATATAACTAGCTCCTAATAATGGTATGTTCCTTAATGAGTTCCTATTTATTAAGCACTTGGTGATCATGAGATAAAAGGATTTATAAAATACAAAACATTGTAATTGTTCTTTAACTCTAAATGCCAGAAGTAACTTCATGGTTAGGCCTTTTCATCTATAGTTTATATTAAACTTATTATTTATAGGGATGTCTGGGTGGCTCAGTCCTGGGATCTGAGTCCCACTTCGGGCTCCTTGCTCAGCTGGGAGTCTGCTTCTCCCTCTGCCTGCCGCTTCCCCTGCTTGTGCTTGCACTCTCTCTGACAAATAAATAAAATTAAACTTATTATTTATAAACTATTTATTAAAATATCCTTACTTGACTCCTCACTCTAGTCAGAAATGTCATTCTTTCCTATTTAGGAGGGTCTCATTTTTTAACTAAATGTTAGCACTTTCCACTCTCCAAGAAATGTTCCCCATCTAGTCCAGTTCAGCATAAATGCTCCTTAAACATCTGAGTTGAACTGAATATGCTTAATACTAAAGTACTAAGTTATGTGGTCATGGATTTCCAGTTATGCTCTATGAAATTCAGTACATAATACATGCTTTGAGGCCATTTTAATTACTGTTTTAAATCTAGTGGCCAACAATAGCTTTGGACTGCCTTGGTGGCTATGGACAAATCCTAACACATAATCTTTCTGTGTCTCTATTCTCCAAATCACAAAATAGGTATAGTACTAGCATGGTGATTATTTGGTAGGAAGTTGGGAATATTTGGTAGGAAGTTGGGAACTGCTACAATAAAATCAAATTTAAACACGCATACACAGATATGTGACCTAGAAATCTTTTTGTGAATGCTTTGATTAAAAACACATGCACAGGGCGCCTGGGTGGCTCAGATGGTTAAGCGTCTGCCTTCGGCTCAGGTCATGATCCCAGAGTCCTGGGATCAAGTCCCACATCGGGCTCCCTGCTCCTTGGGAGCCTGCTTCTCCCTCTACCTCTCTCTCTCTCTCTCTCTCTCTCTCTCTGTCTCTCCTGAATAAATAAATAAAATCTTAAAAAAAAAAAACAAACACATGCACAGGGGCACCTGGGTGGCTCAGTCATTAAGTGTCTGCCTTCGGCTCAGGTCATGATCCCAGGCTCCTGGGATCGAGCCCCACGTCAGGCTCTCTGCTCAGCGGGAAGTCTGCTTCTCCCTCTCCCACTCTTCTTGCTTGTGTTCCCTCTGTCAAATAAATAAATAAAATCTTAAAAAAAGACATGCACAGAGATTCTTTAACACTGACTTGTACAAATGATAAATGAGGAATTAATGCTTAAAACTGCACTTTAAAAATGACACTGAATCAACTCTCTGACCTCCACTTCCTCACCTCTTTTAAAAATCTCCTCAATCTACTCCTCCCCTAGAATCACCCTAATCCTCCCAAATCTAGGCTAATAAACTAGGCCTCCTCCTTTATATACCTCTACCCTAGGTAGGGGCCCAGGGCAGGCCGCCCTCACATGTACCCCAGAGCATATTGATTATCTTGAATTGAAGCTACTTAGGAAAGAGTGGTGCAAGCACACTCAGACCCTCCTGTCTCCCTGAAAGAAGGAAATAAATCTCCCACATGAAAAATACCCACCCTATACTAAGAAGTTAAAAAAAATCCTTGTCACCAGAGATAGGGACTTTATAAAGTTGAGAAACCATAAAAGAAAACCTTTTACTTTTTACTAATCCACCACCTTAGCCCAAATTCCACTTAGAATTCCTTTCTAATTAAAAATCCCAGGGGCGCCTGGGGGGCTCAGTCGTTAAGCGTCTGCCTTCCCAGGGTCCTGGGATCAAGCCCTGCATAGGGCTCCCTGCTCAGTGGGAAGCCTGCTTCTCCCTCTCCCACTCCCCCTGCTTGTGTTCCCTCTTTCGCTGTGTCTCTCTCTGTCAAATAAATAAATCTTTAAAAAATAATAATAATAAAATAAAATAAAAAATCCCAAACACCTCTTTTCCTTATCCTGTAAATTCCTCACAAATTTGTCTCTTTGTCTAAAATGTATAAAAACTGCCTGCCCTTGGTCATTTCTTTAGATCTCAATTTCATTATTGGGCCTCCAAGTGCACATAATAAAACTGCTTTCTTTCTCCTGTTAATCTGTCTCATGTAATTTGAATTCTTACTCCAGCTGGAAGAACTTGAAGAGTAGAGGAAGAATTCTCTCTCCCCTACACCTAGTTCCCCCAAATATAATCCTGCCAATTCCAGCTCCAGAAGGTCTTCTGACTGGCCCCCTCGGCTCCATCTGGCTGCTGGTTCCCTAATGATTCCTTATCATTTCACATGGACCACCAAAATGACCTCCTAACTAGTCTTGCCGCCAAAATCTCTGCCTCCACCGATTTGTCTTCTACACTATTTCTGCCCAAACTCTGTTCTCCAGGCTTAAGACCAGCTCCTTGTTTAAGGAACAGGTATAAACAACTCTATGCCTGACATCCTGCAGACCTTGCTTTTGAAATGACTTCCTTTGCCCTTTTCTGAACGGTGAGAGAGACAAGCCCAAGCAGACTACCCACTGAGCACAGAGCCCAATGCAGGGCTCACTCTCACGACCTTGAGATCACAGCCTGAACTGAAACCAAGAGTCAGAGGCTTACCCAACTGGGATACCCAGGCATCCCTAACTGGTGCTTTTCTAAGAAGAGATTAGGACATAAAATGAGAGACACCAGGGAAAGGCCAATGTGAAGATAAAGGAGAAGGGAACCATTTGTGAGCCAAAGAGAATGGCCTCAGAAGAAACCAAACCTGCTGACACCTTGATCTTGGACTTCTAGCTTCCAGAGCTATGAGAAAAGTTTGTGTTGTTTGAGCACCCCAGATTGTGATATTTTGTTATGGAAGTCCTAGTAAACTAATATATATCATAAAGCACAATTTTATATCTTGTATTTTCTGCATTTAACCCTCATATCACAAATAATTTCCCATATTATTAAATATTCTTTGGGTCACCTGGGTGGCCCAGTCAGCTACATGTCTGACTCTTAGTTTCAGCTCATGTCATGATCTCAGGGTTGTGGAATTGAGCCCCACATAGGGCTCCATGCTTAGTGTGGAGTCTGCTTGAAATTCTCTCTCCCTCTCCTGCTCATGCTCTTTCAATCTCTCTCTCTAAGATAAATAAATAGATTTTTTTTTTAAATATTCTTCAGGGAGCTCCTGGGTGACTCAGATGGTTGAGCGTCTGCCTTTGGCTCAGGTCATTGTCCCGGGGTCCCGGAATCAAGTCCCACATCAGGCTCCTGACTCAGTGGGGAGCCTGCTTCTCCCTCTCCCTCTGCCTTTCCCCCTGCTCATGCACTTCTCTCTCTCTGTCTCAAATGAAGAAATAAAATCTTAAAAAAATTTTTCTTCAAAAAAAATATTCTGGGCGCCTGGGTGGCTCAGATGGTTAAGTGTCTGCCTTCAGCTCATGTCATGATCCCAGGGTCCTGGGATCGAGCCCCGCATCGGGCTCCCTGCTAGGCAGGGAGCCTGCTTCTCCCTCTGCCTCTGCCTCTCTCTCTCTCTCTCTCTCTGACTCTCATGAATAAATAAATAAAACATTTAAAAATATATATTCTTCAAAAATATGATGTTTGGTGGCTATAAAGTGTTCTACTATAGAGATGGACCATAATTTATTTAATCACTTCCTATCACTGCATGTATCTGTTATTTCAGGTTTTCACTATTATAAATAATGCTGCAGTAAACATCCTTACACACAAATCTTTGTCTGCATCTTGATAGTTTTTTAGGATAGAGTTCTAGATGTGGGATTACTGGCAAAAAGCCTATGAATACCTTAAGGCTCTTAATACACTGCTAAATTTTTGAAAGATTTTATTTATTCATTTGAGAGAGAGACAGACAGAGACAGAGAGCACAAGTGGGGGGAGAGACAAAGGGAGAGGGAGGAGCAGATTCCCCAATGAGCTGGGAGCCCAGCATGGGGCTCGATCCCAGGAAATTTTAAAGCAAATTTATCAATTTACACTGCCACCAATGCTACATAAGAATGCCCACATTACCTTACCATGTAAGGTAACATATTCACAGGTTCTTAACTGACTGACCCACCTAAGCACGCCTAACATATTCACAGGTTCTTAGAATCAGGATGTGGACTCCTTAGGAGGCCATTATTCTGTTTACCATAAGGATGGTAAGCATTTGCATGTAATAGTTAGAAATATTATATGAAAGTATTCAAAATTAAGGTCACTGACCCAGCATTTGTAGGACATATGCTATTAGGGAGCATGGTGGTAGAAAATGCAATGAATCAGTATTCAGAGGTCCCAGATTCTAGTCCTACCTCTGCCATTAGCTATGACATTAAGCAAGTCACTCCTTCTTCTCTGGAATTCCCCTTGCCTGTGAAATAAACTCTATCATTCATCAACTCAGTCATTGTCAAATTAGTACTCTTGGCTTATTTTATTCTTCCTTGTGAAAAAGGTCATAAATCTTTCCTAAAAATTATCAGTTCAGTGGCGCCTGGGTGGCTCAGTCGTTAAGTGTCCGCCTTCGGCTCAGGTCATGATCCCAGGGTCCTGGGATCAAGCCCCGCAATGGGCTCCATCCCAGGGTCCTTGGATCAAGCCCCACATTGGGCTCCCTGCTCCATGGGAAGCCTGCTTCTCCCTCTCCCACTCCCCCTGCTTGTGTTCCTTCTCTCACTGTGTCTTTCTCCGTCAAATAAATAAATTTTAAAAATCTTAAATTTTTTTAAAAAAGTTATCACTTCATTCATTGTTTCTATGAAGCAAATTTTTCTTTTCTTTTTTAAGATTTTATTTATTTATTTATTTGACAGAGAGAGACACAGCAAGAGAGGGAACACAAGCAGGGGGAGTGGGAGAGGGAGAAGCAGGCTTCCCATGGAGTAGGGAGCCCGATGCAGGGCTCGATTCCAGGACCTTGGGATCACGACCTGAGCCGAAGGCAGACACTTATAACGACTGAGCTACCCAGGCGCCCCGCAAATTTTTCTCTTAATGACCAAATAGTCTGGGGTTCTAGACAAACTCAAGGGCACTTTAGGAACATGTCACTCAGTCCCCGGAATAATGTCAGTGTGTACTTTGTGTGTGTTAATCAAGTCTCTTAAGAAAACAGTGCTTTGAAGTTTGTTAAGGTAAGACCTATGAACTTTATATGAGTTCAGCACCCTAGCCCTGTCCTCTCAAATAATGATTGAAACTATTATTTACACACATATATCCACTTATTCAACAAACATTAGTACACCTAGTACCACAAAGCACTGTGCCAGGCTGATTCCTAGCAAGCTCGGTTCCTAATTATAATAAAGACTACTATACTCAATAGATTAAATGGGTCACTTGAACATTGCCACTCAGCAAACAATTCAAAAAACATTTACGAGGAGTAAGCACAGGAAATAGGAACTCGAGTTCTCTGGCCTCAAGTAATACCATACAAATACAATATGAAGTAACATACTAAACATGCCTTAAGATCAGGATTGGTTTTTTTTTTCCTAAGTTTTCATTTTCCTTTGTATTTATAATTTTTTAAAGGGGGGAGGGGCAGAGGGAGAGAGAGAATTTTAAGCAGGTTCCACGCCCAGCGCAGAGCCCAACAGAGGGCTCTGTCTCACGACCCTGAGATCATGACCTGAGCTGAAATCAAGAGTCAGACGCTTAACCAGCTGAGCCACCCAGGCACCTGATGTATTTATAACTTATTTTTAAAAAATGTCAGCCTCCACCTCCACTCCTTTCCAGGTGCTCTTTCTTCTAGTATGGGAATATGAATGTAGATTCTGATCTTAGGTTCTGAGTATTTTTTCCAGTTACAAATAGGATAATGCCTTTCTTTTATTTTTAAAAGTATGTGTGTGTTTTTCCCTTCAAGATGGGATTTTGAGGGGTTTTCTTCCCTGTTTTGTTAATCCACATTTTCTCATTTTTCAGTAGTGAACATTTTTTCATCATATAATGAAATATATCAAAATGTTTTCATGGAAAATAGATCCTTACTACTTATGATAAATTTATTGCCCAAATGATCTGTTGGAAAACGTAGAAGTACTACTCAATTTCCACAATGGTAGTGCATGTCTATACCACCTGATAGCTGCAAGTAATAATTGTAGTCATAAAGCATTTATGAGATTGTAAGATTAAATTTTGGCTCCTTTCTGACTCATTCTGGAACTGAAGAGCAGTTAAACTTCTCTGCACTGTGGTTTCTGGCCACATTTCACTCTGGGAGTTCTTCCCTAACCTGGCACAAATTAAGAATGATACAGGCTTTGATGGTCAAACAACCTCTGAAAGCTGTCTATTATATTTATATCTGCTAATGGTCACTTAATGATATAAAAAATTTGAGGGAGTTAATTTGGCACAACTATAAATCTCTCAAAACTAGTAAGTCTCAAAATTTGATTAGCTAATTAATGTCCAAATTACATACTAAATCCTCATTGCAGCTTCCTGAAGGTCAACAGGTAAAAGACAGAAGCTAACGTAAGCACCAGCATAAGGTTATAATTTAACCAGTGGTTCCCATTTGAGATGACCACATTCCTACACAGAAAACGAAATGTTTGTTCAACAGTTTTATCTGTTTTCTTCCATGAGATTTGAAGGGATTTACAACTGAGAATTGGTAATGTATTATTCTAACTCCAACTGCTTTCTTTAACAAACTTCAGGATGGAGCCCAATTCACACATAAAGCACATCAAAGGTGGTAGTCTAATATTTGACTGCACTCCTTGACTCAACCCCAGAAAGATTAAGTCACCCAGGATCACATAGTTATAAGAAGAGAAGGGATCAGAACATAGAGTTCCCAGTCTCTGGATTAATCAAGGAGCCCTGTTTGGTATTTTACTGAATCACGCAATCCCCTTTTTAGTTTCCAGCCATGACAGTCTCCAGTTCTCACATATCACAGCTTGTTGTTTCAGTCCCTTGCCTTCTTCATTCACTCAACAGCCATTTTTGAGCACCTGCTCCTTGCCAGTCACTGTATAAAGCATTGATAGGATAACCAACACATTATAGTGTTGTGCCATTTACAAGCCACTGTCACAAACACCATATCATTTGGTCATGTAGTGTGAATAGTGTGACCTATTCAAAGTCAAGCACTGGGACTCATTCATCCTTGCGTCACCTGGCACTTAGTTTAGTGCCTGCACAATGCACCAAACATTCACTGAATGGATTAATAAATGCAGGAGAAAATGAAGGGGTGAGTGAATATAGAGGGCCTCATATCTCGGGTCTATGCCATTTTTTGTTTTCTTAGGCTTGGCAAACATTCGCTTTTCTCCTCAGTTCTTGTTTCCTTTAGAAAAGCTTTCTGGTTCCTACTCATTTCTTTCTCTCTTGTAGAGCAACACCTCCTAATTATGCTCAGAGGCAAACCTCAGTTCCCCAGAAGTCCCTAAAACTCCTACCTTTGTTCCTTGGCCAGGACCCTTGCCATTAGCTTTCAGTCTCTGCATGAGGGGATGCTATGGGTCAGTCCACCTGTTTTTAAAACAGACCAACTCTCATAAAGAGTTTGGGAAAAAAAAGTCTGACAATTGGATTATAATAAAATTCTTGTCACTTGTCTTACTACTGTGGAAGAATAATTTTAAATGGAATAAAAAGCTGTGAAACTAGGTTTTCCTTGTTAGATTTAAAAACCCAGAGAGCAATAAGAAACCTATAAAACAATGGTGGAAACCATAAGCTAAGCTGATGTGCAGTTACTGATCAGGTGAGGTCAACAGAATCAGGAAGTGGATTGTGTCCAAGGATTGCTAAAAGAGTTCAAGCAATTATCTATTAGTCTCACAAACAGAAAACCTTTTTCTTCTATTTTTTTATATACTTCCAGATCACCCCAAGATTTTAAAACTTTTCAGGGCATCACCTTGAAAACAGCCCTGAAGACAGATAAGACCCCAAAAACACAAGGCACACCTTTCCCATCTAAAGTGGCAATGATCAACTTCCGGGGAAGATGGCAGAGTAGGAAGATCCTAGGCTAACATCATCCCATGGATACACCTAGATAACACCCACATCAGTGTAAATAACCCATAATATAATTCAAAGACTGGCAGAATACACTCTCCACAGCAAACGGAGGGAAAAGGCCACACTGAAAAGGGTAGGAACGGTGGAGATGCAGTCGGGAGCCAAATGGACCTATGGGACTATCCACAGGAGGGAGGGATCAACTGGCCACAGAGAGGGGAGAGGAGCAGATCCCACCCCAGGCATGGGGGACCCACATTGGGAAGACAAATTGCCATAACATTTGGCTCTGAAAACGAGAGGGGCCTAACTTTGTGAGTTCTTACAATCAGTGGGGCTTAACACTTGGAAATTTAAAAAATCAGCAGGCTTGGCTCTGGGAGAGCCAGAGGGCAATAGGAAACTGAGTCCCCACCCTTAAAGAGACAGCACAACAAACAGCTCTGCTGAGATACAGCATAGAAGCAGCAGTTTGAAAGATGCCTAGGGTGTATGGGAGGGAGATTTATTTGCTAATCTTGGGGCCTGCTTCTAGAGGGGCAGGGATCTTTGGGAGACTTCTCCAAGAACAAAGGAGTTTGCAGGCATCATTTCCCTCCTCACACTCAGCTTCAATACACAGACACCTGTGGGAGTCAGCACAGCACAGCACCAACACTCTCCACCTTAGCCTGCAAACAGTGTGTCCTGCTCCCACACTCTTCCAGGAACAGCCCCCTCTGGCACCAGCCTGCTCCCATAGCAGACCAGTGCAAACTTTGCTAACACCACAGATCCTGCCCCTGCAGTCTCCTGTAGACTTGCTCCCTCCACCACACCCTTGGTAGGAGTCCATCCAAAGCTGCCCCACAAGCATGGTAGTGTGCAAAGAGCCCCAACAAGTGTCGGCATCACCCCAAATTGACTCCTGCCCCAGGGAGAGAGGAAGACAACCACACATACCAGTTTGACTATGGTCCCAGTGGCGGACTGGGGACAGACAAATGGTCTGACTGCAGACCCTGGCAACCAACAAAACCTTCTCATGGGACAACACAGGGAGAGTGTCCTATAGTTCGGTGTTACCACAGTTCTGGCAAAAGCCTAATCTGACCCAACTCAAGCACAAGGTGACACCAGACTGGCCCACAAACAACACAGGGAATAAACCCTCCCCACAACAGGCGAAGAAAGCCATTGCAGATGACTGGACTGAAGGCAAATGCAGCTCAGTCACAACAGTAGGATGTACACAACACACACAGGAGACCCCTTTAAAGCACCATGTTCTGGTGAACAGGGGACATTGCACTGTGGGACACTACAGGACCTCTTCTTCATAAAGCCACTACTTTCTTCCTTCCTTCCTTCCTTTCTTTCTTTCTTTCTTTCTTTCTTTCTTTCTTTCTTTCTTTCTTTCTTTCTTCCTTTCTTTCTTTCTTTCTTTCTTTATTTTTTTTTAAATATTTATTTATTTGAGAGAGCGAGAATGAGAGAGAGAGAGAGAGTACATGAGAGGGGGGAGGGTCAGAGGGAGAAGCAGGCTCCTCGCTGAGCAGGGAGCCCGATGCAGGACTCGATCCCGGGAGTCTGGGATCATGACCTGAGCCAAAGGCAGTCGCCCAACCAACTGAGCCACCCAGGTGCCCAAAGCCACTACTTTCAAGAGCAGGAGACAGAGCTGACTTTGCTAACACATAGAAACAGACACAGAGTTAAACAAAATGAGGAGACAGGAGAATATGTCCAAATGAAAGAACAGGACAAAATCACAGAAAGAGAGGTAAATGAAAAGAAGGTAAGTAATATGCCTGATAGAGAATTTAAAGTAATGGTCATAAAGATACTCATAGGACTTCAGAAAAGAATGGAGGACCACAGCAAGACCCTGAACAAAGAGATTGAAAACCATAAAAAAGAACCAACCAGAGATAAAGAACTTAATAACTAAAATTTAAAATACACTACCGTGAATAAAGAGTAGACTAGAAGAAGCAAAAGAAAGGATCTGGAAGATACAGTAACGGAAAGCAATCAAGAACAGGAGAGAGGAAGAGGAATAATAAAAAATAAAAATAGATTAAGAAAACTCAGTACCACCACCAAGAGTAATAACATTCACATTATAGAGATCCCAGAAACAGAAGAGATAGGAAAGGGGCAGAAAATGTATTTGAAGAAATAATAGCTGAAAACTTCCTGAATCTGGGGAAGAAAACAGATATCCAGATCCAGGATGCACAGAGACACCCCCCCCCAATAAAATCAACCCAATGAGGTCTACACCAAGACACATAGTAATTGAAATGGCAGGAAAAAAAAAAGAGTGATAGAGAATTTTTAAAGAACCAAGAGAAAAGAAAATAGTTGCATACAAGGGAAACGCAATAGGGCCATCAGCTGATTTTTCAGTGGAAATTTGGCAGGCCAGAAGGGTGTGGAATGGCATATTCAAAGTGCTGAAAGAAAAAAACCTGCAACCAAGAATACTCTACCCAGCAAGGCTATCATTCAGAATAGAAGAGAGATAAAGAATTTCCCAAACAAAAGTTAAAGGAATTCATCACCACCAAACCAGCTCTACAAAAATGTTAAAGGGTTCTTGGAGTGGAAAGGAAAGACTATAAGCAGGAGTAAAAAAAGTAGAAAGCACAAAAGCAGTAAAATTAAATATATCTATAAAAATCAGTCAAGGGATTCACAAACTAACAGGATGTAAAATATAATACCATATACCTAAAACGTGGGGGGAGAGGAGTAAAAATTTAATGCTTTAGAATGGGTTCAGGGGCGCCTGAGTGGCTCAGTCATTGAGCATCTGCCTGTGTCTCGGGCTGTGATCCCAGGGTCCTGGGATCAAGCCCCGTGTCGGGCTCCCTGCTCGGCGGGAAGCCTGCTTCTCCCTCTCCCACTCCCGCTGCTTGTGTTCCCTCTCTCACTGTGTCTCTCTCTATCAAATAAATACAGTCTTTTAAAAAAAGGCTAAAAAAAAAAATGGATTCAAACTTAAGTGACCATCAACTTAATATACACTGCTATATGCATAAGGTGATATACATAAACCTAATAGTAACCCAAAAAATCAAAATCCAGTAATAATAAAAAAACAGTAATAGACATGAAAAAAATAAAGAGAAAGGAATCTAAGTATATCATTAAAGAAAGCCAACAAGCTGGAAAAAAAAAAAAAGCAAGAGAAGAAAGGAAGAGAGAAGAACTATAAAAATAACCATAAAACAAGTAACAAAATGGCAATAAGTACAAACCTACCAATAACTGCTTTGAATGTAAATGGACTAAGCACTCCAATAAATCAGACATAGGGTTATGGAATGGATAAAAAAGCAAAACCCACCCAAATGCTGCCTACGAGAGACTCATTTCAGACCTAAAGACAACATGCGGATTGACGGTGAAGGGATGGAAAAGCATTTATCATGCAAATGGCAGCGAAAAGAAAGCCAGGGTAACAATACTTATATCAGACAAAATAGACTTTAAAACAAACACTGTAAAAAGAGACAAAGAAGGACACTATTATAACCATAAAGAGAACAACCTAACAAGAAGATATAACAATTATAAATATTTACACAACCAACACGGGAGCACCTAAACACATAAAGCAGCTAATAACAAACATAAAGAAAGTAACTGATAGTAATACAGTACTAGAAGGGGACTTTAACCCCCCACTTAAATCAATGCATAGATCATCCAAACAGAAAGTCAACATGGAAACAGTGGCTTTGAATGACACATTGGGCCAGATGGATCTAAGAGATATATTCAGAACACTTCATCCTCAAACAGCAGAATACACATTCTCTTCAAGTGCACATGGAACATTCTCCAGAATAGATAACATGTTAGGCCACAGAACAAGTCTCAACATATTCAAAAAGACTGAAGTCATAGCATCCTTCCTGTCTGACCACAACACTATGAAACTAGAAATCAACCACGAGAAAAAATCTGGAAAGAACACAAATATATGGAGGTTAAATAAGATGCTACTAAACAATGGATGGGTCAACCAAGAAATCAAAGTGCAAATCAAAAAATACATGGAGAAAAATGAAAAGGAAAACACAATGGTTCAAAATCTTTAGGATGTAGCAAAAGCAGTTCTAAGAGGGAAGTTTATGACAATACCCCAAGAAACAAGAAAAATCTCAAATAAACAACCTAAACTTATGCGTAAAGTAGTTAGAAAAAGAACAAACAAAACCCAAAATCAGTAGAAAGAAGAAAATAATAAAGATGAGAGCAGAAATAAATTAAATAGAAACTAAAAAAACAAAAACCAAAAACAATAGAACAGATAACGAAACCAGTAGCTCGGCCTCCACCTGAGCACAGCAGGAGGTGCAGTCGGCCCCACCTCCGCATCCTTCCCTGGACAGAAGAGAAGGATCTTCCACTTGCCTCATGAACCTGGCCCTTCCCTAGTTTATCTCATCTTCTCTGCTTTGCATGACCCTTTCCCTCTATTATCATTTGGATGGTTGGGTCACCCAAAGAATATAAAAACACTAATTTGAAAAGATATATGCACCCCTATGTTTATTGCAGCATTATTTACAATAGGCAAATTATGGAAGCAACCCAAATGTCCATGGATAGATGAATGGATATAGAAAATGTGGTACACACACACACACACACACACACAATGGAATTTTACTCAGCCATAAAGAAGAATGAAATCTTGTGATTTGTAACAACACAGATGAATGGATCTAAAGGGTATAATGCTAAGTGAATTAAATCAGTCAGACAAAGACAAATATATGATTTCACTCATATGTGGAATTTAAGAAACAAAACGAATGAATAAAGAAAAAAAGAGACAAAAAAGCCTTATAAGTATAGAGAACAAACTAAGGGTTACCAGAGGGAAAGTGAGTGGGGGGATGGGTGAAATAGATGAAAGAGATCAAGAGTACACTTACCATGATGAGTACCGAGTAACGTATGGAATTTTTTGATCACTATATTGTACACCTGCAACTAATATAACACTGTATGTTAATTATACTGGAAACTTTAAAAATAAATAAAAATAAAAATAAAAGTAAAAAATAGCCAAGAAAAGCAGCAATGGTCCAGTTCCTTTGTTCACTGTTCAACAACTATTTATTGACCATCTATTTGTGAAGCAGTCTTAGGGATATAGTGTTAAAAAAAGAGAAAAACAAGGACTCTGCTGGGTGGCCAGGAAAGGAGATGACACTTCAACTCAGCCCTGAAGCACATGCAGAGCACCTTGGGCAAAAGGTTCTGGCCTGCTCCCCCAACCAGAGACCGGAGAGGGAGATGGTGGGAGAGGAGATCTACAATGGAGGCAGATGAAGAAGGGCCTCAGGTCAGAGGAGGCAGCTGAGTTTTAGTCTGAGTACAATAGAGAGCCATAAGGTGGCAAGAACCTTAAGGTAAAATGGCCACCCAAAGTGGTGCAGAAGTTACTGACTAGCCCTTTGCATCATTTATTTGGATACCATTTTAGAGCATTAGCTAAGTCAGTACGTTTCATTACTTTACTAAACACTTCCCTTTTCGTGTAGATCGTGCCAGGTTTTATCCAAATTATCACATTAAATCTTCATGAAAACTTGCTCTATGTCAAAACCATCTGCCGGTCTTTGACAAGAGACTTCAAGGACTTCGCGACCCTGGAGCACCACCGGGCTGTGCCTTGTTGAGATGATATTCCATGAATGCCGCAGGAGAGAGTCAAGATGAGGATCTGCTCCTGCACTACCTTTCACCCACCACCCGGGCAAATACATCTGCTTGTAGATTTTGATCGGGAGTGACTCAGCACATAGTCCATGGGCACTAGAGATATGAAAATGGGGGAGAACATAGCCCCAATCTTGTCCTTAGTTAAATAGGGCAGAATCTCCTAAGAGCGCAAATCTGTTGCCTTCCTTTCAAGCACTCTCCTCTCCACCTACACCCCTCATGTGTTTCTGTGATGGATAATGGAAAAGAGCTCACAGGCGAGCCACAGGGGAAGAGGCAGAATCGTGTCCTTCGGGCAGCTCACACCCCAAAAACACACCCCAGAAACATGAGGCGTGAGATCTGGTGAAAATTGAGATCAAGGGTGACCTTTGGAGAAAAGAAGGCAGGCCGGGGTGGTCCCTACAAGCATGGGCTTGGGGAGTGTTCCGCCACTAACAATGGCAGGACTCTAGGCAAGTTACTTAACCTCTTTATGTCTTAATGGCTCACCTGTCAAATGGGAACAACAGTACCTAACTCACTGGGTTGCTGTGAGGACTAGAGGAAGCGGTATATGAGACACCTACCTCAGAGCCTCACGTGTGGTACGTGTTTAACGATCGGTGGGGAAGGTGGCCCCAGAGAACACTGCAGAGACCTGGATGTGGAGAGAAGAGGTTGTCCCACTGCTGTGCTCTGCAGGTGGGCTGGCAAAGACTGGGCCCACAGAGCCACACACGAAGGGAAATGCACGCTTCCTATACCGGCTTGCACACATGTACATTAGGTCAGAGGGGAGGTAAGCAGGGTATTGGCACCAATGGGAGTGCTGCCTTCTCGGCCCCCTTACCCCTTTCCTGGCCCAAGTAATCACATGGAAGGCGGCGGCAGCAGCCCCAGGGAGGAGATCCTGGGAAACGGGGTATGTTTACTTGTTGTGTTAAGCTTCTGTCTCCCTCAGCCCGTGAGGCCCACTCCATTCCTCCCGCCGTGCAGAGGAAGACGAACACGTTAACTGGGCCTAGAGGAACACGATGTGGCCCAGAACCAGCTGCCTTCATAGCCTTTACATGTGCCACAGAGAGTTATCCAAAGCCTGGAACATTCACCCTGGAATCTGGAAGATAGGATGGCACCAAACGGGACAGGGACAGACAGAGCTTTTGGGTTTTAGAGGAAGGAGGGAGGGAGGAGTGATCACGTCCTGCTGAGGGGCCTGGGGATGCTCCATGAAACAAATGGCTTCTGAGGGAATGGAAGGGGAGGATGTGTGTGGATCACAGACACTATTATTCAAGCAGCTTAACTAATGAGAGAGAGAGAGAGACTCCGGGAGTGGGGGGGAGGTATACAGAGAAGAGAGAGAGAAGGCATTAACTAGAGAGAAAGAGGATCAGAGAGAGGAGGGTGCATGTTCTTAGAGCCACATGACTTGAGCAGGGGTGTAGGCTGAGGGAGAGAGCCAGGATGGCTGAAGGAGCAAGCTCCCAAAGGGGCTGTAAGGGCCCTGGACTGGCCTGAGCAGAAGGGGCAGATCACCCTGTGACATGAGGAGTGGAGGTGAGATTAGTTGTAAATGTAGGTAAAACAGAGAGGGAGCAGGTTGTTCAGGTCCTTGAAGCTCCGTGGTTCGATTTTCTCGACAAAGTAGGGAGTCAATTCCTGAAACCGAAGGAGGGTGGGTCAGGTAGGGCTTGGGGAGAGAGGCGAGGTTTTGCAAGAGTCACTGAAGACTGCTGCTTGGTATGGAAGACCCGGCTGCAACCAGGGTCCTCACAGGGGTGCCATTTCCTTCAGCAAGTGAGAGAAGTCTGTGTGTCCCCGTGTAGGCAGACTACGGAACAAGCAACAGAAAGTTGCAAGAAGGGGCTGTAAGGTTCAGGCGGTCAACTGTGTGGTCAAATTATGATAGAAAAGTCAGAGGTCAACAGAAGTCTGACACACTTGGTCGAATAAAGTCAGGAGACAGTGAAACTGGAGGTCCCTGGGGGGACAAAGAGAAAGTGTTGGTGGAGTGAGACGGAATAGCTGGAAAAACCGTGTAGTGGGATGACAGTGTCCTCAAAAGTCCATGTCCGCTGGAACTTCAGAATGTGACCTTATGGGGCGCCTGGGTGGCTCAGTCGCTAAGTGTCTGCCTTCGGCTCAGGTCATGATCCCGGGGTTCTGGGATCGAGCCCCGCATCGGGCTCCCTGCTCAGTGGGAAGCCTGCTTCTCCCTCTCCCACTCCCCCTGCTTGTGTTCCCTCTCTCGCTGTCTCTCTCTCTCTCTGTCAAATAAATAAATAAATAAATAAATAAATAAATAAATAAATTCTTTAAAAAAAAAAAAAGAATGTGACCGTATTTGAAAATAGGCTCTTTGCAGATGTAATTAGTTAAGATGAAGTCATACTGCAGGAGGGTGGGCCCTAAATCCAATAACTGTTGTCTTTAGGAGAAAACAAAGACACAGAGCTATCCACAGGCACAGAGGAGACTGCCCTGTAAAGACAGAGGCAGACGCTGGAGGGTTGCGTCTACAGACCAAGGAGCGCCCAGGACTGCTGGCAACTACCAGAAGCTGGGAGAACCGCATGGAACAGATCCTCCTTAAGAGCCTCTAAAGGAAACTACCCTGCCAACACCTTGATTTTGGACTTCTAGCCTCCAGAACTCTGAGACAATACATTTCTGTTGTTTTAAGGCACTCAGCTTGTGATCATTGTCATAGCAACTCCATGCTATGTTAATGCAGACAGGAAGAAGGTCACGGTTTAAAAGCTGGGATTGACAGATAATGGCCTCAGCACTCCCACTTTCGTGCTCTGTCAGGACAGTGAGGATGAAGAGGGTTGGTGGATGCTCCAAAGATCCTGTGGAGGGGGACTCAGTGTGACCTTGGCAATTCATTAGAAGACCGGCAGGGGAGGGGGAGGGGTTGTGCACAAAAGGAGCAAAGGTGACCAAAGTTTCACAGCCAGTAAACGAGAGACCATCTTCTCTGATCTCCTTGTTCTGTGACTGGCACTACTCTTCTCCCAGAGGAAAACAGGATACAGTCTGAGAAGATTCAGGAGTCTTGGTGTCTTCTCAGGAAAGATGTGGGAGAGGGGCCACACTACAAAGTGTTGAGTAGGTTTGTGATGAGGAAATGGAGGTGCTCAGAAGGGATGAATCGTCAGATGTTTAGGAATGAAAGAGGAAGCTCAAGTAGCACTGGTCTTTGCTGGGCTAGAAGAGACATGTTCTTTGGACATTGGTGTGGTTGGTCTGCTAAAGGGTTATCTTGGGTTAAGAAAAATTGATATTACTCTCCTTTTTTCTCTCCCACCCCATATATGGCATAGATATAGGTATGGAATATATGCTACATTGGATACAGTCCCAGCTATTACAACCTGCTTCCTGAGTCAGCCACCGACAGTGAAACAGAATTAGAAGGAGACTCAAAACCTACACGCCTGTGACCACGAGTGTGTGTGTTGGGGGGTGGAGGGTGGTGGTGAGGATGCAGGGAGTGATTAGAGACAGTGAGTGCCCTTTGGGACACTGGTGTTGTCCACTTCTGAGCTGGGGGCTCCCACCTTCTGTGCCCCCCCCGCCTACTATCACCTCCTCCCTGAAGCCTTCCCAACTTCCTCAGGAGGTATCTGCAACTCTCTTCTCTGTGTGCTTTGTCTAGGCCTTAATCCTTAATCCTCTCCACTACACAAGAACAAGGATTGTGTAGTATCATTGTGTAGTATGATGCTCTCCCTCTGGAGGAGTGGTGAAATGGCTGCCTTTGAGAAGTCCTGGGCCTGGGTCTTCTCCGGTCAGCAGGGGCTGCAGCTCCAGGGGAATCTCAGGGATTACCTCCTCGCCTGTTTCTAGATCACAGCCAAGGTTGCTCCTGCCTCTTATCTCTGCTAGATAAGGGCCCATCTCCTAAAGTTGTGATATGTCTGACTCTGACAGCAATTTGTTGTTGTTATTCTTTATTACTTCTAAGTAGGACTCCTTGGCATATATTCCTGGCATAGAAACAAAGAGCTGGTTAAAGCTAATACCTTGTTCTAATGGAGCCCTGGAGATCAAAGCCAGAGGATGGGGGTGGGCAGCTCTCTTCCAAGAGCCTGATAGGCATCTCCCTTCCAGCACAATTTTCACACTCCCCTTTCCTCTGTTTGCTCAGATGATTCCTCACTATAATATAGTTCTCTTGCTCCACTTGCAGTCTTGATGCCAAGGGGAATTCACACTTATTTATTAAAACTTGACAGAGTTGAGTAGGATGAAAATTAAGAACAGAATCAAATCAAAGGCATAGGTGTTTTATTATGCATACCACCACCCACACTGACCAGTCTGCTGATGAAAAGATAAGGAGGGAAAGGGCTGAAGGGGACTAGCTAGAGAAACTGCCGAAGGAAACTTTTCTTTACTAATGGCTCCCTCCAGGCCACAGCTCCCTCTCACCCAGTGATTCGACAACGTGTGAGGGCCAGAATAACATACTAGGGATCCTGAAGAAATGCAAACCTTTTATTAATCCATTCAAGGTTTTGAGCACCTACTGTGTGCTGGGCATTATGCAAGGAAGGCCCAGGGGATATGGAGAATGATGCTTCACAATCCTTGTTCTTGTGTAGTGGAGAGGATTAAGGATTAAGGCCTAGACAAAGCACACAGAGAAGAGAGTTGCAGATACCTCCTGAGGAAGTTGGGAAGGCTTCAGGGAGGAGGTGATAATCGGGTAATTCTGTGAGGTTGAGTAGGCGATCACTGAGTATTAGAAACAGCATGTACTGAAGTACAGAGTTGTAGAGAACGTATTTTGTTCAAGGAACATTAAGGAGCTGAAGGCTGAGATAATTTAGGCAGTGGTAGGGGATGTGGCCAGAGAGGCAAACTGGGAACATACTCTGAAGAACCTGTTCTACCACACAAGAAATTTGGATTTTATGTGAGTGGAGCTCTACTGGGAGTATTTAAGTAGGAGTATTTAAGGTGAGGCTTTCGTTTTGAAATGATAGATAGGATGGAATGCCTGGCTGGCTCAGTCGTTTAGAACATGAAACTCTTGATCTCAGGGTTGTGCGTTCAAGCCCCACATTGGGCATAGAGCCTACTTAAAAATTAAAAATGAATAAAAAATAAAATGATGGATTGGACTAAAGGCTGGGAACTTAAAGGCTGGTGAGCCGTGAGACCCCTGGGTGGGTGGGAGTGCCATTACCAGGAGTACACGGCAGGCAGTAGGTTTGCTGGGGGGGGGTGGGGGCGGCATGTACAGTTCAAACCCAATGAATGCACTAAGTGCTCTAGGAGGCAGGTTGCAATATGAGACCACTGAGGTAAGGACTTTTAGCACAGGCAGGGACAGACCTACAGGTGGAGACCCACCTAGAGGTGGAGAATCAAAATGGACACTGCTAGACAGTATAGGAGTTACGCATGAAATCATGAGCTACTAACTACAAAGAACTTAGAAGAGTCAGTGATCCAAGGAGTGAGAGCATCGTCGATGGAGAGAGCTTTAAGGAGTACGTGTATCTAGCCAGGAAGACCTGAGTCTCCCACACTGGATGAGGGTGATGAAGGTGAAGAAAATTCCTCAGATGGAAGGCAGCTGAAATCTTCCTGTCTTTCTTTGCTTGACCCTGCCCTCTGCAGTCTAGAGTTTCTCTAGCCTGCGTCGAACCCTTCACTCCACAAGGGGAGTCAAGACCATGTGGACAGGTCAGCCCTCAGACAGCTCAGTTGCTACAACCTGGCAAGGAAAAGAAATTTATTTTCTCAGTTACAGATTTGTTCATTTTTTTGCCATTATGAAATAGAAGATACAAGAAAATTTGGAAATAATGGAAAAAAGAGAGAATACCTATAGTTCCAGAAACCCCTATTAAACTTATGGTGTATCTCCTTCCAGTCTTTTTCTGTATACACAGGGATTTTGCTTATTGTTACTTTTGTTTGTTTTATACATACCTATAATGGTTCACTTAAAATGATATTTTAAACATGTTTTCAAACATGTTTCATAAATATCACTTTCAGGGGCTGCATAGATTGCTTTGATTGGAAATAAATTATTTGAATAGGTTAAAACACGTACGTGGTAAAAAATTCAAAATGCAGAAAGGATATACATGAAAAACTAGTCTCTCCCATGCCTATGTCCCAGTCACCCAGTTCTCCTCAAACATAATACCAGTTCTAGTCTGTTGTGTGTTCTTCTGGAGATATTCTACATATATGCAAATATGCATTTACAAATATATATCCTTCCATTTTCTCCCCCTGAGGTTAGCTAGCATATTATACACACCATCTACACTTTGTTTTTTTCACTCATCAGGGTATCTTGGAGCCTTTTCTAGATCGCCAAATTAAAACTGCCCTGTTCTTTTTATTGGAAAAGCAATTTCTTAGCAGGCAACAGATGGTGGCTCTCCCAAGAGCAGCCGGACCCTCCCTTGAGCCAAAGTGACAGGATGAAATAGCCTGCCTGCCAGGTCTTGCTCATGTGAGCCAGGAAAGTCAAGTCTGAGATTTCCATCCCCCACCCACAGAGTAGGGGTGCTCAGAAGCCAAGGAGACAGTCATGTCTCCTATTAATAAAGGAAAACAGCAAATGCAGAGAAAATGAGGCAGGAAGAGTGAATTTTGCTCAAGAAACGAGGTTGTTTTCTGTCTTGCAGTCACTACCTTGTGTGAGTACACGTTTTCCAGGAAACCTCCCAGACCTCCCCAGCCTTCTGTCGCTCCAATGCTTCAAACACAGATGGGCCGCTCCAATGGTAGCTTGACAACCTTGCCCACAAACGTGTCCCCTCCCCCACCCCCCGCCATGGCCCTTTTCTCGTAGTTTTCTTGAAATCTCCCCGTTAGAGGAATAGCCTTCTGCCCCAGCTTTACCCTGCTAGCCTTTTAGGGTGCGTTACCTTACCAAATCAACTAATCCATGCATTAAATACTCAGGCACCAAAAATCTAAGGTTTGATATAATAACAATATTGAGTCCTATAAGGAGGGAGATTAACGAAGAGAAATGTGGAGAGCAGACTGAAGCATTTGCTGGGAACAAGACTTCCCTCTTTTCCTTAACTTCTATGCCCTACCCAACCCCAGACAAATGGAAAGAATGGTTTATTGTGTTTATAATATCAAGGAGATCCAAAATTCTGTATCACATGGCCCTTGATCTCAAAGAGTGTACAATCCTAGCGCAGTGCTAGACACTATGGACAGATACAAACGCAAGGTGGGGAGAAGATCATGGGCCAGATGGTAAGACAAGACATTGGCATGAGAAGTCAAATATCCATGCAAGAGATATTACTAGGCGGTAAAGAATGAATGTCAAAACAATAATTTAGATCAAGTTTTCAAACTATGGTTCTTGACTCCTCACCGGATCATGAAAACAAATTTAGTGGGTGGTGTATGTGACCAGAATCTTTTTTTAAAATGGAGTAGAGTAGAATGTGATTGATTACTGCTTTGTGAAGCTTCTTTATCCGCTGTCTATCTGTATGTTTGTGTAGATATCTCTACACATCTGCGTCTCTCTCACATATCTATCTCTAGCTATCTATTTATCTGTATAAATATCTTTTTTTCCAGTTACATGTGTTCTGGCAATGATAGAAAATATATTTATTACTGTGGATTATAGAATACAACTGACTTCCCAGGAAAAATTGATCAACGTATGTTTGAGTAGCCAGGGAAAAATTCCTCAAAACTACAAGAGCAGCACAAAGTAGGTGCACCAAAAATGTTTACTGAGGCTGCACATACTACAAGACTTTAAGAGAAGGCCAAATAAAGCAAGTTTGGGCTCAGTGGCCCTGAATAAATAAGGGAAAATTCTTGGTGTCCACATGGGGCCTGCTCAGGCAATGGACCTTGTATCTGGAATTCGTCCACTTTGCTCCAAGTCTGCCATTCTAATCCAGGTCCTTGTTATCTCTGGTCTGGACTCTGGTCAATGTCTCCACACTGGCATTCCTTCTTATGATCCAGCCCTCTGTAGCAGTTAGGAGTACATTCAGCTGTAATAGGAATCCCTACCACAGTGGTTTAAACATGCAGGGGATTGTTCTCATGGGGGGTCTGACCAGAGCTTACACAGTTGCTCAAAGCTGTCACCTAAAAACCAAGCTCCTTCTATGTGCCTGCTCTATATTCTCAGCATAAAACCTTCATCCTCATGGCTGCAAGATGGCTGCTGCATCTCCAGGCATTGTATCCTTTTCCCAGATAGGAAAAAGAAGAAAGAGCATAGCGCAAAGGAACATGCCTTTTCATCAGCAAAACAATAGCCTTTCCTGAGACTATTGAATTCCACTCAGTAGACCTCCAAATTATATCCATTAGCACTTATAACTCTGTCACATGGCCACACCTTGTGCCAGGAGAGCCAGTTAGTTTGCATTTTTGTCTGAACACATGGATGCCTTGAGCAAAAAACAAGGTTTTGTTGGCAAAAAATTAATATCTAGAAGCATCTGCTACATCCCCTTCAGTGTAGCCCCTGCCTCAAACTCTTCAACGGTTTTCCACTGCTCTTAAGAGCAAATCTGAAATCCTTATAGTTATGCTGTTATGGACTGAATTGTACCCCCCCCCCAGATTCATATGTTGAAGCCCTAACCCCCTGTTAAAAGATAAACTGAGGCATATTAAGAATTTTAAGAATTTATTTAAGCAAAAATCAACTCAAATTGAGCAGCATCTAATCTAGCAGATAGAAAGGAACTCTGCGTTGCTGCACAAAATGACTTTCATAGACATAAGGGAACAGGAACAAGGAGTTTATACTAGGCATAAAGGCAGATGGTTGTTACAAGGTTACTTTCCTTTAGGGCATGTCAGGGACTTACCAGGCAAATCACCTAACTAGTGCTGATCAGGCAATTCCTGATTGGTTTAAATTTCCATTTCTGGGAGAGATGAAACTGTAATTGAGTTAAGTCTTGGTTTGGTGATGTGAGGCTTAGCACAAGCAATTCCATTTTGGGCCTGCTGTCTTGTATTTTAATACCCCAGTATTTCAGAACATAACTCTATTTGGAGGTAGGCCCTTAAAGAGGTAGTTAAGTTAAAATGATGCCAACGGCCAACAGTTCAATTAATCATGCCTAAGTAATGAAGCCTATATAAAACCTCAAAAGGACCACGTTCAGAGAACTTCCAGGCTGATGAACACATGGAGATTTGGGAAGAGTGGTACACGAGACAGCAGGGACTCTCTGTGCCCTCTCCCCATATCTTGCCCTACACATCTCTTCCATCTGGCTGTTCCTGACTTACATACTTTTATAGTAAACCGTGGTCTAGTCAGTGAAATGTTTCTATGAGTTCTATGAGCCATTCTAGACACTCTAAATTAATTGAACCTAAGGACAGGGTCATTCAAACCTCCGATCTATAGCCAAGTTGGTCAGAAGCACAGGTGACAACTTAGACTTGGCAATTGGCACCTGGAGGATGAAGGGATGGGGCAGTCTTATAGGACTGAGCCCTTAACCTATAGGATCTGGTGCTGCCTCCAGGTAAATAGTGTCAGAACTGAGTTAATTGCTTAGTGGTATAGGGAACAAAACACATAACCTACTGTCCTAGCAACTAAAACAGTTGCTTAAAAGAACTGAGCATAATCTGGATTCCCACTAACCTTAGACTCCCTCTGATGCCATTCTCCCTTGCTCACCGCCTTCCAGCCAGGCTGGCCTTCTCTAGTTACTACGATAGGTGAGCCTTGTCCCAGGCTCTGGGCCTTTACATGCACTGTTCCCTCTCTCTAGAGCTCTGTTTACCCTGCTTTTTAAATGACTAACTCCTTTTCCCACAGATCTCAGCTAACATACAACTTCCTCAGAGATGCCTCCTTGGCCACCTCATACAATGAAGGTGGTTCCTTGATATTCTCTATCCCAGACCATGGTATATTTCTTTCATAGATCTTATGAAAGATTACTATGGGGGCGCCTGGGTGGCTCAGCCGTTAAGCATCTGCCTTCGGCTCAGGTCATGGTCCCGGGGTCCTGGGATCGAGCCCCACATCGGGCTCCCTGCTCGGCGGGAAGCCTGCTTCTCCCTCTGCCTCTCCCCCTGCTTGTGTTCCCTCTCTCACTGTCTCTCTCTCTCTGTCAAATAAATAAATAAAAGGATTTTTATTTATTTATTAGAGAGAGACAGAGATCACGAGCAAGGGAGAGGGATAGAGGGAGAAGCTGGGTCCTCACCAAGCAGGGAGCTCCAATGTGGGACTCGGTCCCAGGACCCTGGGATCATGACCTGAGCCGAAGGCAGATGCTTAACCACCTGAGTCACCCAAGCGCCCCACTCTCCTGCTTCCTTTGAGCCATTCAATGCTTTTTGCTGACCTCACTGGCATGGAGTAAAGCTGATCTTCCAAACATTTTGCTTGTTAGTGATTCTAGTAACAGTTTGGTGAAGGAGAAGTTTGGAAGTAATTGTGTGACTTAAAACTGGTCAGAATTTTGTGAACTGTAGCAAATCCTCCTTTAATTCTGCTCTAAACTCTACCTAGCTCATTAAAGGAAGACATCCAAATATATTCAAACCCTTATATGTTCCCTTTGCAACAATCTAACAACAAAAAACAAAACCCAAGCTATTTTAAAAGTTTTGTATAAAGGGAAGATTATTCCAACCATTGCGTATCATAAGAATTGAACTGTTCAACAAAAGACTACCAGAGCAAATTGGAATCTGCTCCAAGTCTTTAACACTGAGCCAGGAGTAAAAAGAGTCTCTACATCTAACTTGAAACCTCAAGATTCAGAACAGCGATTGTCCTGCCTCAGCTGGCCATAAATGTCTCCTTGTCTGAAAACTCCATGCCTGCCAGATTGTTGGAACAATGCAATATTATTTGAAAACATCTAAGTTTGTGCAAAAGCAGAGGTACTAACTAACCAAAAATAAGGATATGATAAAAGTCACTGGAGTTCCATTAATAAAATTTATTTCAAAAGGTGTTTGTCTGTTTGTTTTTTATTAAAAGATTTTATTTATTTATTTGACAGAGAGAGACACAGCGAGAGAAGGAACACAAGCAGTGGGAGTGGGAGAGGGAGAAGCAGGCTTCCCGCTGAGCAGGGAGCCCGATGCGGGGCTCGATCCCAGGACCCTGGGATCATGACCTGAGCCGAAGGCAGACGCTTAACAACTGAGCCACCCAGGCGCCCCTCAAAAGGTGTTTGTATGGTGTCTGGGTGGCTCAGTTGGTTAAGCATCTGCCTTCGGCTCAGGTCATGATTCCGGGGTCCTGGGATCGAGTCCCGCATCAGGTTCCCTGCTTCATGGGGAGTCTGTTCTCCCTCTGCCTCTCTCTCTCTCTCTCTCATGAATAAATAAATCTTAAAAAAAAAAAAGTGTTCGTAGTTTCTAACCCAAAGGTTTCTGTTCCTTTAAACAGGTTTGAGGGAAGCAAAAATATTACATTTGCATGTTTTGGCTAAATGAATCAAATATGGACAGAGTTAGTTAATCGGCAAGAATTAGGTCAGGGTTTTACCTCTAAAAGAAATCCAAATATTAGCTTTTCCGTTTTTCTCATTTTATAACCATAGGTGAGCCTTATTTGAAAGGATCATTGTGTTCCTGGAAGGTTATGTATAAATAACATTTTTGGAAATAAAATGATCTAATATCTAAAGATGCCAACTATTTTAGGGATCCTCATACTGAATTTTGCTTGTAATATTAATAACTATGTTTATAATGAAAATATTCACTTTTTAATTCTTCCATCTTTGAAAAGCAGAATTTACAGAGTCAGATTTGTCTTGTGGGATTATACACAATGACCAAGTAGGATTTATCCCACGAATGCAAGATTGGCTTAACATACAAAACATCCAAAATACATCACACTGATAGAATAAAAGTCAGACCCCACAGGATCCTCTCAATAGACGCAGAAAAGCATTTGACAAAATTCAAGACCCCTTCATGATAAAAACACTCAACAAACTAGGAACAGAAGGGAATTTACACAACCAGATAGAGTGCATCTACAAAAAACCCACAACTAACATCATCCTTAAAGTAAAAAACTGGGTGCTTTTCCCCTAAGATAAGGAACAAGACCCTACTCTATTCAACATAGTGCAGGACATTATAACCAAGGCAATTCAGCCAGAATAAGAAATAGAAGGCATCCAGATTAGAAAGGAAGAAGTAAAACTATCTTATTAACTGATGATGTGAACTTGCATGCTAAAAAATCTATTAGAACTAATAAACAGGTTCAGCTAGTTTGCAGAATACAAGGTCAATATAATACAAATTGTGGGGCACCGGGTGGCTTAGTTGGTTAAGCGTCTGACTCTTGATTTCGGTTCAGGTCATGATCTCAGGTCATGAGATTGAGCCCTGCCTTGGGCTCCACACTCAGCAGGGAGTCTGCTTCTCTCCCCCCTCCCTCTCCCACTGCCTCTCCCCCACTTGCACACACACTCTCTCTCTCTCAAATAAATAAATAAATCTTTTAAAATACCACAAAAAAACACAAATATAATGGTATTTCTATACAATAGTTACCATAAGCAACCAAAAATGAAATAAAGAAAAGAATTCTACTTAGAAGAGCACCAAAAGAATAAAATAATTAGGACTAACCTTAACAAAAGAAGTACAAGACTTGTACACTGAAAACTACAAACATCTTTGAAAGAAATTAAAGACCTACATAGTGGTACCTGGTAGCTCAGTTGGTTGAGCGTCCAACTTTTGATTTCAGCTCCGGTCATGATCTCGGGGTCATGGGATCAAGTCCCATGTTGGGCACCAAGCTCAGCTAGGAGTCTGCTTGAGATTCTCTTCTCTCCTTCTGCCCCTCTCCCACTCATGCTCTCTCTCTCTCTCTGTCAAATAAATAAATAAAATATTTTTAAAAAGAAGAAGATTAAGGCCTGTGTAAATGGAAAGACCTCATATGTTCATGGATTAAAAAACTTAAAATTGTTGAAATAATTGCCATTTGCAAAGACATGGATGGAGCTAGGGAGTATTACACTAAATGAAATAAGTCAGTCAGAGAAAGACAAATACCACATGATTTCCCTCTTATGTGGAATTTAAGAAACAAAACAAAGGAATATAGGGGGAAAAGAAAGAGAGAAAAACCAAGAAACAGACTCTACTACAGAGAACAAATTGATGGTTACAGGGGGGTGGGGTGGGGGTGCAATGGGTTAAAGGGGTGATGGGAATTAAGGAGGGCACTTGTGATGAGCACTGAGTATTGTATGGAAATGTTGAATCATTAAATTCTACACCTGAAACTAATAACTAATATAACACTGTATATTAACTACTTGGAATTTAAATAAAATCTTGGAGGAAAAAAAGCCCTTAAAATTGTTAAGATGGAAATACTTTTCAAATTGATCTACAGTTTCAACACAATCCCAGTCAAAATCACAGCTGACCTCTTTGGCAAGCTGCTCCTAAAAATTCATGTGGAAATTCAAAAGACCCAAAATGGCCAAAATAATCCTGAAAAAGAACAAAGTTGGAAGACTCACATTTCTCCATTTCAAAACTCATTACAGAGCTACAGTAATCAAGACATTGTGGTACTTGCATAAGGAAAGACATATAGGTCAATGGATCCAGAGTGTAGAAATAAACCTTCATATTTACTGCCAATTGATTTTTGACTAGGATGAAAGACCATTCAATTGGAAAAGAATAGTCTTTTCAACAAATGGTGCTGGGGCAGTGGATATCTATGTGCAAAAGAATGAAATTGGATCCCCTACCTTACACCATACAAAATTAATTCAACTGGATCAAAGACCTAAGTTTAAGAGCTAAAACTCTGAACGTTTTCAAAGAAAAACACAGGAGTAGGTCTTTGTGACATTGGAATAGGCAATGGTTTCTTAGATAAGACACCAAAACCTAACAAAAGAAAAAAATTGATAAATTGGACTTCCTCAAAATATAGTTTTAGTACTTCAAAGGACATCATCAAGAAACTGAAAAGGCAGCTCACAGAATACAAGAAAATATTTGGAAGTCATATATCTAATAAGGGACTTGTGTATCTAGAATGTATTAAAAAAAAAAACGTTACAACTAAGTAAAAAAAGACAACCCAATTTAAAAATGAGGAAGGGATCTGAATAGACATTTCTCCAAGGAAGATAGACAAATACCAATAAAGGCATGAAAAGATGCTTAACATTATTGGTCATCAGGAAAATGCAAATCAAAATCACAATGAAAAGTAAATCTGCCTGAAAACAGCATTATGACAACCTCTTATTTACTGATAAAGAAGTACCCTTTTTTGTTGGCATATGAAATAAAAAGCATCCTAGGGGCACCTGGGTGGCTCAGATGGTTGAGCGTCTGCCTTTGGCTTGGGTCATGATCCCAGGGTCCTGGGATTGAGCCCCACATCAGGCTCCTGGCTTGGTGAGGAGCCTGCTTTTCCCTCTCCCTCTGCCTCTCGCTGCTCATGCACTCTGTCTCTCTGTATCTCAAATGAATAAAAAAATCTTAAAAAAAAAAAGAAATAAAAAGCATCCCAAAAATACACAAAGAAGTATCATTTCATATCTGTTAGAATGGCTATGATAAAAACAGGGGGTGCCTGGGTGGCTCAGTCCATTGAGCATCGGGCTCTTGGTTTTGGCTCAGGTCATGATCTTGGGGTCATGGGATCAGCAGAGAATCTACTTGAGTTTCTCTCCCTCTCCCACTGACCCTCCCCCCTGAAATAAATAAATGAAATAAATAAATAAATCTTTTTAAAAAACAGAAGATAGCAACTGTTGGTGAGGATGTGGGAAATTAGAACACTTGTACATTGCTGATGGGACTATAAAATAGTACAACTGCTGTGTAAATAGTTGGGAGATGTCTCAAAAAGTTAAACACAGAATTAACCATATGATCAGCATTCATTTGTCCACTCCTATGTATATACCCCAAAGAATTAAAAACGGGTATTCAAACAAATACATGTACATGAATGTTCATAGCCACATTGTTCACAATAGTTGAATGGTGAAAACAATCCCAATATTCATCAACAGATGAATAAATAAAATGGAGTTAATCCATATAATGGAATGTCATTTGACACCAAAAATTAATGAAGTGCAGATACATTGCACATAATGGATGAACCTCAAAAACATGCTACGTGAAAGAGGCAGTCACAAAGCATCACATGTTGTATCATTGTTTAAATGAAATATCCAGATTAGGCAAATCCATAGAAAGCAAAGTGATTAATAGTTGTCTAGAACTAGCAAAGGAGAGAGAAGCTGGAGGATGATGGCTCCGGGGAGGTGGTTTCTTTTGGGATAATGAAAATGTTATAAAATTGATTGTAGTCATAGTTGCACAACTCTGTGAATGTTCTAAGAGCCATTAAATCATACACTTTAAATGTGTGAACTGACCCCAAATAGCCAAAGCAATCCTGAAAAAGAAAAGCAAAGCTGGAGGCATCACAATTCTGGACTTCAAGTTTTATTACAATGCTGAAGTCATCAAGGCAGTACGATATTGGCACAAAAACAGACACACAGATCAATGGAACAGAATAGAAAACCCAGAAATGAACTCACAACTCTGTGGTCAACTAATCTTCAGCAAAGCAGGAAAAAACGTCCACTGGAAAAAAGACAGCCTTTTCAACAAATGGTGTTGGAAAAACTGGACAGCAACATGCAGAAGAATGAAAGTGGACCACTTTCTTACACCATACACAAAAATAAATTCAAAATGGTTGAAAGACCTAAATGTGAGATAAGAAACCATCAAAATCCTAGAGGAGAACACAGGCAGCAACCTCTTTGACCTCGGCCGTAGGAACTTCTTACCAGACATACCACCAGAGGCAAAGGAAACAAAAGCGAAATGAACTATTGGGTCTTCATCAAGATAAAAAGCTTCTGCACAGCAAAGGAAACAATCAACAAAACTAACAGGCAGCCTGTGGAATGGGAGAAGATATTTGTAAACTACATATCTGATACAGTGTTAGTATCTAAAATTTATAAAGAACTTATCAAACTCAATACCCAAAAACAAATAATCCAGTTAAGAAATGGGCAGAAGACATGAATAGACATTTTTCCAAAGAAGACATCCAGATGGCTAATAGACACATGAAAACATGCTCCCCATCACTCAACATCAGGGAAATACAAATCAAAACCGTGATGAGATACCACCTCACACCTGTCAAAAGGGCTAAAATTAACAACACAGGAAACAACAGATGCTGGCAAGGATGCAGAGAAAAGGGAACCCTCTTACACTGTTGGTGGGAATGCAAACTGGAGCAGCCGCTCTGGAGAAGAGTATGGAGGTTCCTCAGAAAGTTAAAAATAGAGCTACCCTATGGTCTAGCAATTGCACTACTAGGTATTTACCCAAAGGACACAAATATACAGATTCGAGGGGGTACATGCACCCCAATGTTTATAGCAGCATTATCAACAATAACCAAGCTATGGAAAGAGCCCAAGTGTCCATCGACAGATGAATGGATAAAGTTGTAGTATAGATATATATATGTATATATATCACATATATATAATATCCCATTGCATAATATATATAATATCCCATTGCATGTATATATAATATCCCATTGCATGTATATGCATTGGATTATTATTCAGCCGTCAAAAAGAGTGAAATCTTACCATTTGCAACAATATGGATGGAGCTAGAGAGTATTATTCTAAGCAAAATAAGTCAGTCAGAGAAAGACAAATACCATATAATTTCACCCATATGTGGAATTTAGGGAACAAAACAGATGACGTGTGGGAAGGGGAAAAAAGAGAGAAAGAGAGAGGGGGAAGCAAACCATAAGAGACTTTTTTTTTAAGATTTTATTTATTTCTTTGATAGAGAGAGCAAGGAAGGGCAGAGGGAGAGGGACAAGCAGACTGCACTGAGCATGGAGCCTGACACAGGGCTCGATCCCGCGACGCTGATATTATGACCTGAGCTGAAATCAAGAGTTAGAGACTTAACCCACTGAGCCACCCAGGTGCCCCCATAAGACACTTTTAATGATAGGGACACCTGGATGGCTCAGTTAAGCATCTGCCTTTGGCTCAGGTCATGATCCCAGGGTCCTAGGGTCGAGTCCCTGCTGAGCAGGGAGCCTGTTTCTCCCTCTGCCCCTCCCCCCACTCATGTTCTCTCTCTCTCTCTCTCTCTCTCTCTCCCTCTCTCTCTCGCGTTCACTTTCTCTCTCCAATAAATAAAATCTTTAAAAGAGAGAGAGATGTTTATCCTACAGATGTTTATAAAGAGGATCCTGTAAAACGTAGTAAATGACAGTCCCAATGATATCCTTCAATAAATGCAGCAACACTTAAATGAGGATATTCTTAGAATACTCTTTAACACAGGTAAGGATTAAATAAATGCAAACCCACCCTCTGGCTTAATCAAAGAATGCACTCTGGGGAAATAGATTGCACACCTTGCAGAAGAACTTTCCTAATTGTTTCTCTCAGCCTATTTCTTTTTCTTTCCTCCCCCTCTTATTTACAAATACAAAGCATGTCTGTTCAGAGAAATAGACATAAATGAAAAGAGGAAATTAAAATCACCCATAATCTCACCACCTAGAAACTACCACTGTTAGCATTTGGGTCCTTGAAACTGGAGATAACTAGTATTGGGGGAAAAAAGCCTATTTTTAAAGGAAATCCACTCAAAACAAGACCCAGTATGTCATAGTAAATAGTGTTTGGGGTGGGGAGGAAAAAGTTTGACTTGGATTCTGTCTGGGAAAATAAAACTAAAAATTATGAAAACGTATACAATTTATACTGTTTTTGCAAGTGCGAGTGAATCAAACTTTCAGAGATGTGTGATTTTATAACTATATTTGTTTGAGAGCCTGAGTGGATAGCCTTATTTCAATCCTTGCCCTTACAGCACAATTCCATAAAGAATGTTGTTCTTACAAATATATTTGAGTATTTCACCCATTTTCCAAGGGCCAAGCTTATCTTTGCTAAATACAGAGCGTCAGTGAGCTCAAGATTACATCCACTGATACAGCCATGCAATGGAATATTATTCAGCCATAAAAAGCAGCAAAGCACGGACATGCTACGACACGAACAAACCTTGAAAACCTCGTGAGAAGTGAAAGGCCAATCACAGAAGACCACATGCTGTATCATCGCGCTTACCTGAAATTTCCAGAATAGGCATGGCCATAGAGACAGAGGGTAGGTTAGTCCCAGAAGGAAAGAATGAGGAGTGACTGTTAACGGGTAAGGGATTTCTTCTCGAGGTCGTTACAGTTTTCTGGAATTAGACACAGCGGTGGCAGCTGCACGGCTCTCTGCACCAAAACCACGGAGGTGCACATTTCGATGCTAGGTGAGTTATACCGCAATAAAGATTATACTCCCTGATAACTGCACGGAGAAGAGCCATGCTCTGCTCCGAGTAAATGACCCGAATTCATGCACAAATTGAGGACCTTGAGGATGACAAGGGCTAGAAAGCAGCCCATACCATCCCCTGGAGGTGACAGGGAACCACAGACAACAGCTGGAGGACCCCTCTTGGGGAGGTGTATCTTACTCCTGCCCATTTTGTGCCCCTCCCATGCATGGTGTAGAAACTGCCAGTAAGTTCCTCTGCTAAAGACCCTACCTATACTGCTCTTTTCTGTAATAAACTAATAATTAATGGTACGCTTCACTGAATTAAAATGCCACAAAGTTATATAATATGAAAATGATGCCTGCCATCTTACCTGACAATTCCAGAAGCTTATAGGCAAGGGCTGAAGGAGATCATGGAAGAATGAAAGCAGCAGCTTCCTGACAGTGGGAGGTTTATTCCTTCTCCTCTCTCTCCTCCTCTTCCTCCTCCTCCTTCTGTTCCTTTATTGTTCTTAAGTTTGCACAATACTTATAATTAATGATATAACTTAGTCCTCTAACACATTTCCCAGTTGTATAATTGCATCTGCTTTCTGGGTTAAAACCTTGGTAAGTATCATTTGAAATCACTGTTATTACTTTTAAATCGACAGATGCCAAGAAATGCTGAAGGATCCCCCTCATGCTTATTATTAACACGTGCTCACACTTTGTATACACTGACTACAGAAGATGTCATTTGACTGAAGGGAGGCAACATTCCTTTCCCAGCCTTTCAAGGAATACTTGAAGGATTTCTCAGTGCCTATTGTTAAACCCAGACTTAATGGGGAAAAGAAATCAATTGCCTTACAAATTATTGCAAACTACTGCAGTTGGTTTACAAGCTGGATTTGTATTTGCTCAATAACACTTTGAGAGACCAAAGTCACAAGTTCAGTTTCAGTTCCATCTAGTTGTAGCTGTTATTCACATCAGTAGGAAATGTGTTTATTAAAAAAGGAAAAAGAAAAAAAAAAGCTCAACAACAACAACAAAGAACTTAGAACTTGGTCATTCTCCTATCCCTCAATGTCCCACTGTTAAAAGGTTAGACTAAACCAAAACTTTTCTCCATCTAACTTCCACTCGTTGGTTATATTGATGACTCTGACATTTCATAGAATAAATGCAATCCCCTTTCTTCCTGATTATTTTTCAGATCCCTGGAGACAACTATTATACCCTTCATCCATCCATCCATCTTTCATTTCACAAAGACTTTGCGCTCGCCCAAATCTTCATACACTGCTTTCTCCTTAACATTCGGGACTCAGTTCAACTCCTATGTCCACCTTTACAGAGAAATCTTTCCTTGTCATTCTAGTTAAAGGAGATGCTTCTGAGTCACTCTTCACCTCTTCTATTTTATTGTCCTTTTATCATTTATCACTTTCTAAATTTATCCTATCTGGGGGCACCTGGGTGGCTCAGTCAGTTAAGCATCTGCCTTCAGCTCAGGTCATGATCCCAGGGTCCTGGGATCAAGCCCCGCATTGAGCCCCACATCGGGCTCCCTGCTCCGCGGGGGGCCTGCTTCTCCCTCACCTGCTCCCCCTGCTTGTGTTCCTGCTCTTGCTATCTCTCTGTCAAATAAATACATAAAATCTTTAAAAAAAATAATTTTATCCTATACGTTCACATGTTTTACTGCCTGCTTCCCTTGACTAGAATATGAGCCTCGTGGCATCTGGCGACCTCTCTCTTGTTCTGATGGAACTGTATATCCAACATAACCCAGCCATTCCACTCCTAGGTATCTACCCAAAAGAAATGAAAACATTTGTCCACAGAAATTTGCAACATGAATGTTCATAGCAGCTTTGTTCATAATAGCCAAGAACTGGAAACAACCCACATGTCCACAAACAGATGGATAGGAAGCAAAATATACGTCCACACAAGGGAATACTACTCAGCAATGAACTACTGATAGATGAGCAAGATGTATGAACCTCAAAATCTTCATGCTGAGTTAAAGAAGCCAGTCACAGGAGTTGTCCCTTTCTATTCCATTTACTCTACAAAATTCCAGAAAGTCTTCATCAATCTGTAGGACTGAAAGCAGACCAGTGGTTGCCTGGACTTGAGGTAAAGAGATAATGAACTACAAAGACGCATGAAGAATCTTTTTGGGGTAATGAAAATGTTCTCGTCTTTAATGTACTAGTGCTTTCATGGGTATATACAAATGTTAAAACTCACCAAATCATACACTTTAAATGAAGGTACTCTTTTAAAGATTTTATTTATTTATTTATTTATTTATTTATTTATTTATTTATTTATTTATTTATTTATCAGAGAGAGAGAACACAAAGCAGGGGGGAGCGGCAGGCACAGGGAGAAGCAGGCTTCCCACTGAGCAGGGAGCCCAAAGTGGGACTCAATCCCAGGACCCTGAGCCAAAGGCAGACGCTTAACCGACTGAGCCACCCAGGTATCCCAGGTACCCTTTAAAAAAAAAAAAAGCTTTAGTTATTTTAAAGAGAGAGAGGGAGCAGGAGCGGTGGTGGTGGGGAGGAACAGAGGGAGAGGGTGAGTGAGAATCTCAAGCAGACTCCTCACTGAGCATGGAGCCTGACACAGGGCTCAATCTCATGACCTGACCTGAAACAAAGTCAGACACTCAATCCACTGCACCACACAGGTGCCCCTAAAGGAATGTACTTTATTATACATAAATTATATTCCAATTAAGCTGATAAAAACAAATTTTGTTCAGTGAATGCCTTTCTTCCCCTGGGAAATTATTTCCACATCTGGCAAGGTTTAGAGGTCTTCATCACCCTCATCACCATCTTCTGAACACAATCCAGGTAGCTCAGGTTCCTCCAAGGGTGGTGCCCAGAACTGGAACCAATACTGTAGATGTGGTTTGGGCAATTTCGAGACACTGGGGCTCTGTTACCTCTACCCTTTTACTAATTTTCATATCAGGCAGTGCCATTTTCAGACTTCCTTGTTTATCTTCAGTCAACCTGAATGTTCTGTCAGTGCAGTTTCTATTTCTATGGACCTTTCTGAAGTCTGCTCACAATGATGACTGACAATGGGTTTGTCCCCAAAGTTGGTCATTTCCCAACTGTAGCACCATGTCTTCCTTATCCTATGTTTGTTTAAGTAATCTCTACGCCCAACATGGGACTTGAACTCACAACCCCAAGATCAAGAGTCACATGATCTACCTACGGAGCCAGCCAGCTGCCCCTATCCTAACTATGTTTATAGTTCCCCCTCTAGATACCGAGCTTCTCACTTACCTTACTAAATGTCTCCTTTTGGCTTCAGTCCACCTGCCCACCCTGCCAAGATATTTTATATCCCAAGATACTTTACTTATATGTCATCTAATATTCTCATTGCTTTATGTCATCCACAAATTTAATAAGTGTGTCATCTTCGTCTTCATTCAAGTGGGAGATAAAATTGTTCAGGAGACAAATGCCAAGGACAGAGCCCTGTGGCTTGCCAATGAAGATTTCCTTTGCAGATGTCACAGATTTATTCATCATTCATCAACATTCTTTGGGTACAGTAGTCCTTCAAACTGCCATGAAGTGGCCTAAGTGTTTTAGTTATATCACATTTCTCCATCTGATTCACAAGAATACTTTGAGAGACTTAGATGTCTTGTTGAGAATCCCCTAGACTAGAGATGAGAAGACAGGGGATCTATCTAGGACCAGCTTCACTTCTTTCAGGTGTGTGACTTCAGACAAGTAACTTAGTCTCTCTGAGCCTGTTTCCTCAACTGGAAATTATATATAATACCAACTGCACTATACATCTTACAGGATATTTTCAATGGCAAATAAAATGAACATACGAGAATGCTTTCTAAAAATATTTCTGTCCTTGTCTGGGATTGAGACTCCAAGTCATTTCAATTAGCCAGGTACTTACCATACCACATCTCACCCACCTTGACGGTAGGAGGATTACTCTCTGGAACCCTCCTTCTCAACCATGATGGCTCTACACTTCTCATATTCTAAGCATGGAAATAACATAAGAAATCTGTCAGTTAGTATCATACCACCTGCCTTATTAGGCATTTTAAAAAGTTATACTTTGGCAGCAGCTCTTTCTGCCCACGGGTCCTGTCCCTGAGCTTTAATAAAATCGCCTTTTTGCACAAATAAATAAATAAATAGTCATACCTTGTCATCCTACCACCACCACAAAACAAGACCTCATTTGTTTCCTCTGCATTTGTGGGGGAAATGCTGGGAACTAACACTCTCACACTACTGTTAGAGAACCACACCACTAATTGGGGATGACCATGGTTTTTTGCTGTCCTTAATTAGATCCTTGTCCTTTAAAATCTCAGCTGAGCTCTCAGAGAGCAACAGCAGAGGATGTCAGTTTCTTTTAACGCCACAACCCCCACCCCCACCCCCACCCCCACCGCACCGCCTGCTGTCCTTCCCTCCCATATTTTCCGCAGCCAGAATTCTTGCGAGGAGCTCCCATGCCACTTGAGCTTTGTTTATCGATTTTTCAAGATTCCGTCTAATCCTTCCCTAAGGTCTCCCTGTATGGAGGAATGTACTGGGAGTAAAACTCAAACCATTTGTGACCTGGACTAGATTTAAGTGATGAGTCAAAGGAAAAGAAATGGGGCCTAATGGATACAGCAATGAATTCTCATGCTCTTCCCCCAGTGCCCCAAACCCCAGAGCTGCCTCTGAGAGGCTGAACTGCAGGTGCTGTCACACTTGTCATCTAAAGTGATGTCTCTAATCTCTTGGGTCACCTTGCCATTTGCTTTGTCAGGTGACTCGGGGGAATCAGCTAAGGGATGGAGGTAATAAGCTTCTCATGTTGATGAATGTGAATCTTCCAAGTCTATATCAAATGCACCAATTAAATAGTTTGTACTTTACCTCCAGGAACCCCTGAGCTCACTTGCAGTGTTTTGAGAGGGACAGAAGTGTTACCTGAATACAGCCGCAACTTTTGCACAGCCCTAACTCTGCTTGCAAGTCCCTTACCCTGATCTGGAATCCAGAGGTGGTCCCCTGAAGCCCTGGGTTACAGCTGAGTGGGAGGGCATGCCTCACAGAGCCAACATCTGCCACTCTGCTTCTTGCTGAGCCCTCAGAAACCCAGTTTTGAGTTTGAAGAATCAATCCAAACCCAGTAAAGTACTTAAAGTTCAGCGGCTTTGATCTTTGCTTGGCAAAAGTCCTAAATGCAAAGTTCTAGTTTTGTTATTTCCCCATTATCTGCCTTTTTGCATACTAGTCCCAGCCCCGCTCAGCAGGGACTTGCAATGTTGGACTTTTCTCCCTGGGTTCGGAACCTATTTTCTGATGCCCAGAGTGTGTGTGAAGGGTGGAGGTGGGGGTGAAATGGGTGGGAGGAGGGAAAGTTGTTTAAAGAAAGAAGCAGAACAAGAACAGATATAAAATGCATGTTGGTTATCTTTAAAAAAAAAAAGGTGCCTGAGTGGCTCAGTCGGTTAAGCGTCTGCCTTTGGCTCGGGTCATGATCTCAGGGTCCTGGGATCGAGTCCCCCATCGGGCTCTCTGCTCAGTGGAGAGTCTGCTTCACCCTCTCACTCTCCCTCTCTGCTCTCTCAAATAAATAAATAAATAAATAAATAAATAAATAAATAAATAATCTTAAAAAAAAAAAGGTCTACTTTATTTATCCCTTATTTTAAAACTTTTTCCCAAAGGGCTTTGAAATGGAAAAGTGGCAAATGGCTCCACTCTAACCAAGGCAGTTAAAATTCCTAACGTGGGCCCCTCTGGGTGATACAGGAAACACACAGCAATAGCTTTCCTGTGTTAAACTTGAACAACTCAAGTTATCAGCTTGAGAGAAAAACAATATATATTTTTTCTTTAAATTTTTTATTGTTATGTTAATCACCATACATTACATCCTTAGTTTTTGATATAGTGTCCCATGATTCATTGTTTGGGAATAACACCCAGTGCTCCATGCAGAATGTGCCCTCTTTAATACCCATCACCAGGCTAACCCATCCCCCCACCCCCTCCCCTCTAGAACCCTCAGTTTGTTTTTCAGAGTCCATCGTCTCTCATGGTTCATCTCCCCCTCCAGTTTCCCCCCCAAACAATATATATTTAAAAGCAAGTTGACTGGGGCGCCTGGGTGGCTCAGTCGGTTAAGCTCTGCTTTCGGCTCAGGTCATGATCTCAGGTTCCTGGGATGGGCTCTCTGCTCAGCTCACTCTCCCTCTCCCTTAAATAAATACAATCCTTAAAAAATAAATAAAAGCAGGTTGACTTTCTTGTCACAGCTAGCATAAACCTCAAGCCAGCTAGCCTATTTTACCTTCTTGTTCATAGTAGCTTATTTCAGTGGAGAGATATATATATATATATATATGCGCATTGGGATATATGCACCTTTAATGCAGTTACAGGATATTGTGACCATGTGATGATCTGTTAAAAGTGCTCTAAAGACGTAATGAAGACCCTGTATATTTGCAGGCTCTTAATTTTATGATGGACAAAGCAACCAACAACTGAAATTCAATTAAAAAACAAGGCTTCCTGGGCGCCTGGGTGGCTCAGTTAAGCGTCTGCCTTCGACTCAGGTCATGATCCCAGGTCCTGGAATTGAGAGCTTGTTTGGAGGTTCTAGCAGGGGAGCGCAGCTACTCGTATATCCTTGACCGAAGAACGGTCCTCTCCTCTATCGGGGAAGGTCGTCCTCTTCGACCGAGCGCGCAGCTTCGGGAGGGACGCACATGGAGCGGTGAGGGAGGAAGGAGACACCCGCCTAGCCAGCCAGATCAGCCGAATCAACCCTGGCGATCAATGGGGTGACAGATGTCGCAGCCAGATCGCCCTCACATCCCCAGGTCCTGGAATTGAGTCCCACATCGGGCTCCTTGCTCAGTGGGGGGCCTGGTTCTCCCTCTTCAGCTCCCCCTGCTTCTGCTGTCAAATAAATAAAAATCTTTAAAAAAACAAGCCTTCCCTTGTTGGTCAAATGTTAGCAGTGGTTTGAACTTCCATTGTAAAGTTTCTTTCCTGGCCCCGCCTGGGGGAAGGGGGGGATATGAAATGGCTAAAAATATAAACAAAAGGAAGGAGAGATCAGAAGCTAGATGATAACTGAAAACTGACTTGGGGTTAGTTCTTTTCTCCCCCTTCCTTTCTTTTTTTTAAAGATTCATTTATTTGTCAGAGAGAGACACAGCGAGAGAGAGGAAACACAAGCAGGGGAGTGGGAGAGGGAGAAGCAGGCTTCCGTGGAGCAGGGAGCCTGACGCGGGGCAAGCAAGCCGAAGGCAGAGCTCAATGACTGAGCCACCCAGGAGCCCCTCCCCCTTCCTTTCTTGAGTAATGACAATTCTACTTTGGATTATGTTCAATACCAAGAAAACAAATAGGCTTTAGGTTATAAAAAGAAACCAAATTTCATTAAATTATATATAGCTTCGTATCAGTGGAAATTAAAACGCACTTCCCACAAAACCAGTGGGTGATATAAATGGCAGATCAAAGTTTCCAGATGCCTCAACAACTCCAACAAAGATTTCTTCCCCCCCCCCAAAAACAGGCTTCCAACTAGATCTCAGTAATAAATCCTAAATAGTACTTTTCTTACTGAAGAGTATGCATTCAAATACTTATTAGAGGGCGCCTGGGTGGCTCAGTTGGTTAAGCGACTGCCTTCAGCTCAGGTCATGGTCCCAGAGTCCTGGGATCAAGCCCTGCGTCAGGCTCCCTGCTCAGCGGGGAGCCTGCTTCTCCCTCTGACCCTGTCCCCTCTCATGCTGTTTCTCTCTCTCTCTCTCAAATAAATAAGTAAATAAAATCTTAAAAAAAAATACTTATTAGAGACTCTATAATCTTGAGATAAGAATTTCATAGGAAACAAAGGGATGCATTACCAAATGTCAAGAGGATTGATTAAAACAAACAACCTGGGGTGCCTGGTGGTTCAGTCAGTTAAGTATCTGCCTTTGGCTGAAGTTATGATCCCAGGGTCCTGGGATCTAGCCCCACGTCAGGCTCCCTGCTCACTGGGGAGCCTGCTTCTCCCTCTATCCTTCTCCCTGCTTGTTCTCTCTCTCAAATAAATAAAATCTTAAAAATAAATAAAACACCCTAAGGGGCACCTCACTGGCTCAGTTAGCTGAGCATGCGACTCTTGATCCCTGGAGCTATTAAGTTTGAACCCCACACGAGATGTAGAGATTACCTAAAAATAAATTTTAAAACAAACAAACACCCTAAGACAATGTCCCACATACCAAAAATGTGACCATCTCTATCAGTTGAATTGCTGGGAGAGGTCTTCCTGGTAGAGAGGTCAAAGTATGGCAGGGTCTCTCCTGTAGGTGGCTAGTAAGACCCATTGCTTGGCTGAATCATTATTTCCGTGTTAGCTGGAAGTAGGGGATCAAGCATTGGATAAGAACTCTGCATTCATTGTTTCTGATGCCCCTTTCATGGCTCCTCTTCTCCCCAACTATTGTCCATTTACTTTTAGATGGCTGGATATGAGTTATTTTAGCCTTTTCTCCACATCTAGACATAAAATGCCTGCTTCAGATCTAAAACTCTGTGGTCTTTGGGTAAATGTATAATCAAGCAACAAGTGCAAATGAGTAATACCAGCTCCCTTTTTATGAGGAGAGGTATTAACCATCTGGAAAGGGATGGGGAGAGGGAGGGCTAAGGAATGGGTTTATTGGAGAAGAGAAATTTAAAATTGAGGCTCTAGCTTTTGCTTAGTGTCAGCAAACTCATGTTAAGTGTACGCACACACAGGCATAAGGGAGCTCCTTGACATGGAATTGAAAACAAAAGCATTTCCACTTCATATAACAAATTATAGTTGATGTATATTTGTGTTTTTGCAACATGGTTGGTTTGCACTTGTATAAAGGAGCTTCTTTACCAGGAACCTAAATTTGAACATTAGGGAAAACAAGTATGCAACACCAGGAAGAGGAAGTAGAAAGTCTCTTCCCATTTTCCTAGGCACAAGGTCCATTTTTAAGAAAATTTCAAAATAAGCTGTTTCGCTTTGGCTTACTCCTACTTGGTATGAAAACACCCAGGGCCTTCATGTGACCTTTAGCTACCCAGAGCTACTCAGTACCCTAAGTGCCCATTGTCTCAAACCTTACCCAGTCCCTCCTTTCTCACTTCTAGCCCTACCAAAACTGCTTTTCTCTCACAGAAGAGGGGGGACAGAGCTTAGTGGCAGAATCTCTTAAGATAACCAATAGTATGGTAGGTAATATGTCAGTGATCAGGTGGTGGACTTTTTTTTTTTTTTGCTACTTACTCATAATTTTAAGCTTTAGGATTTATAAATTAAATTTATAAATTGATTTGTGAAAAATAAAAAGTCCTTAAAGTGTATATCTGATTGTTTTAGAACATACTGTTTCTTTCCATTTATATGTCTCTCTTAATAATACTGTTGTTTGAAGGTAATTCAATTTATTCTTGGACTTGAGATTTTTTATCATTATAATGAAAACCTTTCTTTCTGAGATACAGATGGTAAAACTTTTATATGCATGTATCAGCCACCTTACTATGACTAGTAGACTGCACAAAGGCATTTGGACTAATGGCTAATGAAGAGATGATGTGCTACCAACCTCCCTGCCACTTGTTCATGTATGACTGAATTAAACATTACTAACCACAATCTTCTTTTTAACAAAGTTATTCTCCAGTGTTGTAGAGCAATCAGTGGAATGAAACAAATGGAGTAAATGCTTAATTCCCTCCTTCTCCCACCCTTGCTCAAGGGTAGGCTCCTTGCAAGGTCCCTCCAAGTCTTCTTAACTAATGATGGATATACCAACTGGCAACTGGTACGGTGACAGTGGTTCCTTTTAGCTGAGTTACAGCAATTAGCTATTTGCTAACTGGCTTTTTCTTACTGGGAAAGTCCTCGGATTAAATTCGGTTTAAAACATCTGAACAAAGACAGTTAGTATTGTAGCCCAACATGTCAATGGCCTTGATTCTTTGCCTCCCTTGTAGTAACACCGCCAGCTCCTGTGTAAAAGGAAGGCGACTCTTGACTGGTCCATTTCCTCCACGCCTGATAATGGAGTCAGAAGAAAGCATGCTTCCATATCATTAGTTTATTTCTTCTTAAGTTAGAAGCAAGACAGAGGATGCAGTTCCTACAGGTTTGAATGCTTGATCATACTTAGGTGAGAATTGATGCAGTGAAAGAAAAAAAGTGCTTTAGCCAGAGTGTGCAGTGAATACATAGCTCAGATCCAGACACATTCAGGCTTTAAATCTTCACCATGGTTGGCGTATTTGTCTCCTACTGCCTGGGACAGTGTAGTACAAACTTTAAGGCCTTCTCTTCATCCTGTGAAGCCAGACTGGGTGCTGAGAGTCTCCCTTTTGTTTGCTTTCTCTAGGACGCTGCTGACTGAATCTATGAGATTTCTCCCAATCCAGGAGAGTAGGGCTGCTTTCTGCACACGCTCGATAGCCCCTTCCAGAAGCTCCCTTGTGTTGCCCTCCTGTGTGCGCTGGTGGCAGGCCACAGGGTGGGATGATATATGGGCAAGGGACTGAGTATTGTGTGTGTCGTGGACCATTTGTGGGGGTCTGCTGGCAGGCCATCTCCAGTGGCTCATGGGCAGATTCCTAATGGAGGCTGTGCCGTGGTTTGTACGGTCCATGTTGGTTTACTGCCCTCCAAGAGCCCTGGGTGCAGTTCTCCTAGGTGCACCCCATTCCCCCGTTGAGCAGTGTATCTCAGTATTCTGGGTGGGGCTAGAAAGAGGGTTCTCTCTTTGGCAGCATCCTGCAGGGCTGAGCGAGCCATTGCTCACTCACATGTTCTCCCTCCCCTCCATGGGGAAATCACAGGCTGGAAGGTTTCTCTTGGTGGGGAGCTGTGTCACATGGGCAGGGCTGATGAGGTTAAAGTTAAATTGTTCTTTGTGCCCTCCTCAATCTATCCAATCTCAGATTTGTTTTGCTCCACAGTGTGCTGGGTCTTCTCTGCTGGACCTCCTCACAGGCACTTCCTTTAGTTTAGTGTATAACCGTGGTTCTTTTGCGGGGGTGGGGGGGGCGGGTGGAGATGGTAGAAAATTAGTGGACATGCTCTTAAGAGAAATGTTTTAAGACACAAAGTTAAAAAACTCAAATGAATCTCTAACTGGCAAAATTTCAGGCAAAATAACAGAAGAGTAAAAAACAAAAGTCAGGTTGTAGGTATGTGTTGGGAGATGGGGTTAACTTTCCAGGTAATGCATACTACTAAGTGTGTATACAGTTCCTTTGGGCCATTTCTACTTTCCATGGCTTTCTCCCATTATTGAAAGCTTAACCCAGAAATTCTTTAAAATACCAATGGCTGTTCGGGAGATCCCTCCTCACCTACCAACCCTGGAGGGGAGGGGACAGAAGGAATACCATTAACACAGAGAGAAAAAGGCCCATCAGGATATATCCCAAAGAGGCTTATTTTCAACCTCATACTAGTAGATTAGTGTTCATAATATAAATAATACATAGTTTAGGTAAATTACCATGCTACAAAAATATTTAATAAAATCTTTAAGAAACTTAGAAATGACTGATGATTGATAATTCTCTTAAGTAAACAGACTACAATAACATTATAGTCACTGGCTAAGTTCCATCAGTTTTTTTTAATTCTCTTTGATTTTTTCTCTTGGTCTTCTGTTATCCTTTCTGCAGGTCGCTTCTTCAACCCCTTCATTTTCCTGGTTTGTAGTTTGCTTAGGTCTTGCTTCTGCATATGAATCCTTCCATAAGTTGTACCAAAAGTATCATGGGAGACATTTTTCTTCTTCTTTGGCTATGAAACAAGAATATATATATAAATAAATATGTATTTATTATGTATGTAATGGTATCGTCATAAACTGGTAAAAATCTAGTATACAACTATCTTACTAATAACTCAGAGCACCAATTGAATAATATAGTCTCTAACCCTATAGACCTTTCTTCTCAAACTTAAGTACATACAAATCCCTTGAGGATCTTGTTAAAACGCTATTATAAATCAACAGGTCTAGGGTAGGACCTGAGATTCAGCATTTCTAACAATTCCCAGGTAAACTGTCAGACCACACTTTGAAAAGCAACACTATAAACTATGCTAACCATTGTCATGCATTGAGAGAATTTCCTGTGTTTAGCTTAAGGAATTGTGACTATCATTTCAATCTTTATTGGCATTCCAGAGATGCCATTTCTACTTGTTTTTTAAAACCATTCAAAAGTCAAAATACATTTTATGCAAGTATGGGTTATATATACATCCTGTACTCTAAATCCCCAATCTCCACAATGCCCCAATTTTCTTTCTTGCTTAAAACTGGCAGTCTTGGCTACCAGAAAGCTCTTAGCCACAGCTGATGCATGGTTTCTACAACTCTTTTATTATCCTTTATGGTGGCTTATTTGCTTCTTCCTCCTCTTCTTTGTTCTGAGAGTCTAATTTTATCTATATTATTGAGCTCTTTCTGTATGTTTAGTGTCCTATGCTGCAAATCTTTTTTGGAAAGAAGAGTGGAATATACAAATAAATATGGCACCAATCTGCAAGTTACAAACCTTGAGCGCTTTTGGCATTTTCATAGATAATTTATAAAGATCATCTGATGCCAGATGTGTCCTCCTCAGAACCAGATCCAATGAGGGCCCTATCTCTTCCAATTCAATCCTTGGTGTTCTACAACCAGATTTCTTCAACAGCAACCTTTATGAAGTAGAAAAAAAAGAAATATTGCTTTGACTTTGATGGAAGTCCTATTCCCTCAAATATTTTTCTGTAAGAGAATTACAGTTCCATAAAATGACACTGTCTTTAGGAGGCTAAGCTTCTTAAATACTGTCGGCATTTAGGCCAAGTATATTCTTTGGTTTGCTGCTTTTTAAAAATCGAACACAACGGGGCGCCTGGGTGGCTCAGTCGGTTAAGTGTCTGCCTTCGGCGCAGGTCATGATCCCAGGGTCCTGGGATCAAGCCCCGCATCGGGCTCACTGCTCCGCGGGAAGCCTGCTTCTCCCTCTCCCACTCCCCCTGCTTGTGTTCCCTCTCTCTCCATGTCTCTCCCTGTCAAATAAATAAATAAAATCTTAAAAAAAAAAAAAAAAGTTTTAAAAATCGAACACAAAGAATACAATACTGTTGGGCGCCTGGGTGGCTCAGTCAGTTAAGCAACTGCCTTCAGCTCAGGTCATGATCTCAGGGTCCTGGGATCAAGCCCTGCATCTGGCTCCCTGCTCAGTGGGGAGTCTGCTTCTCCCTCTGACCCTCGCCCTACTCGTGCTCTCTTTCAACTAAATAAAATCTTAAAAAAAAAAAGACAATACTGTTGAGAAACAGCAAGTGAGACAGACCATTCTTCTAAGAAATTAAATCTTTTTTTTTTTTCCAAAGATTTTATTTGGGACGCCTGGTGGCTCAGTCAGTTAAGAGTCGGCTTTTGGCTCAGGTCATGATCCCAGGGTCCTGGGATTGAGCCCTGCATCGGGTTCCCTGCTCAGCAGGGAGCCTGCTTCTCCTTCTCCCTCTGCCACTACGTCCTACTTGTGCTTTCTCAGTGTGTGTGTGTGTCAAATGAATAAATAAAATCTTTAAACAAATAAATAATAAAAATAAAAGATTTATTTATTTGAGAAAGAGTACAAGTTGGGGGGTGGGGAGGCGGGGAAGCAGGGTCCCTGCTGATGATGATGCAGAGCTTGATCCCAGAACCTTGAGATCACAACCTGAGCCGAAGGCAGCCACTTAACTGACTGAGCCACCCAGGCACCCCAGAAATGGAATCCTTTGATTTGACTTCTTCATCTTACTTACAGATTTACATAATTATAAAAACAATTTCAACTGTGCCTTTGAAATGTTACGTTTACATGATTAACAAATTCTTATTTCTCTAAGACCCATTCAGAATCCACTTTTGTGCATAGTACAGACACTTACTGATCTCTATAGCTTGGAATGAACTTTAAAATCCTCATATAATGGGGTGCCTGGATGGCTCAGTCAGTTAAGCGTCTGCCTTCGGCTCAGGTCATGATCCCAGGGTCCTGGGATCGAGTCCCACATTAGGCTCCCTGCTCAGTGGGGAGCCTGTTTCTCTGCCCCTCCCTGGCTTGTGCTATCTCTCTCTCTCTTGCTCACTCTCTCTCTCTCAAATAAATAAAGTCTTTAAAAAATTTTTTTTAAGTAAAAAATAATAAAATCCTAATATAATAAAACCACAACTTTCTAGATTCTATATGTCCAAATAGCTCTGGATCTGGAAACAGATGAGGGACACAGGCAGGAGAAGAGGAGACTAACAATCTCTTTTTGTGAGTGATACCACAAGAACAGCTCAAAGACCTGAAGATTATTTGAGCTGACTCAATTTGTTCTAGTGGCCAGATCTCTACATGGAATAAGAGAATTAAATGAATAACAATGTTTATAAAAGATCAAACTTTGTGAAAAAAATGATCAAACTTTTCACACCAAAGGTGGAAAGTGAGAGAGGCAACCAATGACACGAGAGAAGAGACAGAACATGAGTAAAAGCTCAGTAAGGAAAACCCACAATCAACCAACTCCAGGAAGCAGAACAGAGTGTGCACAAGCTCATTAATAGCTTTTCGGGCCCCAAAAGTGTCACATGCAGACAGTCCACCCATGGGAGGTGCACCTACTGGCTGTTAAGAAGAGTCTTAATGATAGATACGCTGTATCAGACACAGTTATTTACACCAAACTGAACAAGACAAAAACAAAACAAACACCAACCCAGGATACGTAAAAAGCAGAAGTGTTAAACAATAAAAAAAGCTCACTAACAATGAAAGATAACATGAATATTAGTATGGGACTTAAAGGGAGCAAGCAGAGGGGAAAAAAGCCAAAACAAGAGTGCTTAGGTAACTCTCTTCATTGTGGTTCCAGGAAAAGAGAGTTGAGGGTACACCTGTCTCAGGCCCATGGTGAAAGTTGGTGGTATTCAGGGCATCTTCCCTAAAAGCTGATTTAAAGCATATGGTGGGGGCGCTTGGGTGGCTCAGTCGTTAAGCGGCTGCCTTCGGCTCAGGTCATGATCCCAGAGTCCTGGGATCGAGCCCCGTATCAGGCTCCCTGCTTGGCGGGTAGCCTGCTTCTCCCTCTCCCACTCCCCCTGCTTGTGTTCCCTTTCTGGCTGTGTCTCTGTCAAATAAATAAATAAAATCTTTAAATAAATAAATAAATAAATAAATAAATAAATAAATAAATAAATAAATCTCTGTCAAATAAATAAATAAAATCTTTAAATAAATAAATAAATAAATAAATAAATAAATAAATAAAGCAAGCAAGCAAGCAAGCAAGCAAGCAAGCAAGCAAGCATATGGTGGCAGTGACTGTTTTAACTCATAACTCATGTATTTCTGCTTCTGCATCCACATTTTCAATACCTCCAGATAAATGATAATAAATATAAAGCTGAACTCATAACAAGATAAGTATCTTGATTAACATCTTGTGTTCAGCAGACTACTTAAGAAATCAGGGAAATTGTATATATAAAAATGGCAAACTAAAAGTGTTTCTACCACTTAGAATAATTTTCAGCTAAATAGAAAAGTTGTAGATCTAGAACAGCTCATTGCATGCCTGATGGATTCATATCACCCAAGTACCTTTTTTTTTTTTTAAAGATTTTATTTATTTATTTGAGAGATAGAGAGCATGAGAGGGAAGAGGGTCAGAGGGAGAAGCAGACTCCCTGCCGAGCAGGGAGCCCGACGCGGGACTCGATCCTGGGACTCCAGGATCATGACCTGAGCCGAAGGCAGTCGCTTAACCAACTGAGCCACCCAGGCGCCCTCACCCAAGTACCTTTTTATCTATGCAAGTATCCTCCTACCAAAGTAATTTTTTGAGTGTATATAATTAAGATTATTTCCAAATAACTACATACACACACACACACACACACACACACACACACACACACACACACACACACACAATCTACGTATGCTGTTATTTACCAAAGAATTAAGTTACAGTGCCATACTGTCTATGTAGGTAATCTTTCTTTTTTAAAGATTTTATTTATTTATTTGAGAAAGACAGCATAAGCCAGGGGAGCAGGGCAGAGGGAGAGGGAGAAGCAGACTTCCCACTAAGCAGGGAGCCCAACATGGGACTCAATCCCAGGACCCCAAGATCATAACCTGAGCCGAAAGCAGACGCTTAACTGAGCCACCCAGGCGCCCCTGTGTAAACGATCTCATCTGAATTACTTCAATGGGCATGTTTATTGGCGGATCAAACTGACGGAATCAGAAGAAAACTTTCTCCAATTTTCAGTTATCTATGTATGGTTTCTGGTGATAGATCTATAAATTCTTTTTCTTTATCAAACTTTTAACAGTGAAGGGGCGCCTGGGTGGCTCAGTCGTTAAGTGTCTGCCTTCGGCTTGGGTCATGATCCCAGGATCCTGGGATCAAGCCCCGCATGGGGCTCCCTGCTCGGCAGGAAGCCTGCTTCTCCCTCTCCCACTCCCCCTGCTTGTGTTCCCTCTCTCGCTGTCTCTATCTCTGTCAGTTAAATAAATAAAATCTTAAAAACAAAACTTTTAACAGTGAAATCTAGAATCTAAAATTATTATTTTAGAATCTAAAATTGTTAATCTTTAAAAAAAACCAACTTGTTTACTTTTTCTCAGAGGGAATGCATTAATAAAGAACTTACAAATGATTTTTGTGATCACACTAAGCAAAGAAACTGACATTGACTCATTAAAAATAAAATTAAAACCTTTTCCTTTACACTCATCCCATCATACACACCACACTGTTTTTTAAAGATAAGACATTTCATTTCCAGGCCATCATGTCTCCAGCCAAATACCTACGCCCAAAACTGTTACATCATATGCCTATTAATCTCCATCTCAGATCCTAACTTCAAGTTTTGTTTTGTTTTGTCTCCCTGTAAGCTCTAAATCAAAAGTGACATTCAATTCTGCAAGGTTCTATGGTATAAGATGCAGGGACGCAAAGACAACCCAACTCCTTCCTTCTCAAATGAGCTCAGGCTATTAGATATGTTGATGGGTAATTTTCATATATTTTAAAACCTTATTTGCCTATTTCTTGAGAAAAACTGCCATTACCACTCTTGTTCAAGTTGTAATTTCCCTATTTTTCTCCTTCCCGTATCCCTCTCTCCTTGCCTACAATGCTGTTTGCTTGTTAAGGTACACTAATACTTCGTTTTGCATGTTTCTCCCCATAAAACCTAACCAATGTCATGGCAAAGGCAAATGTGGCAGTTACTAAAAATTTCCTGTTTTATATTCTTGGCTTTGACTTTATAGTGAATAAAATTCTCCAAGGAATATAAATGGTCACTCATATATGAGGAATTAATTATTATATGATACATGGGAAGAGGTCAGTAACAATGACTTATTCCCCCCAAAAGGTCAGATCGAAGTTATATTAATATAATTTCATGTTTACACTTTTCATCCAAGAAACTCGAAGCCATTTTCTAAGATTAACCTTATTAACTTCACAAATAATGTGTATCAATGTTAACTATTACCTTTTACCAATTGCTTAAGTGCTGGTTCCAAGTAAAAGAAAGGGGGCAGGACACCGAAGAGTAGCCTGCAAGAGTGCCTAAGGAGCCACACTAAGTCAGACACACCTCTCCAGTATATTCCCACCTCTATCCACAACCCTCTCCCTCTTATAAATGAATTACTATTGATCTTAGAGGGACCACAGAATTACCTACATGGTATCACCACCTTTTGCAAAGGAAAAATGGAGGCCCTAAGCAGTGACCTGCCTAGGTCATGTGGCTAAGCCTGGCCCAGAGCCAGCTCCCTGGGCTCAGAGGTGATGCTCATTCCTCAGACCACTTCCTTCCTCTCCCAAGGGCAGCACGGCCTCTGCAGACTAAGCTAATCTACATCGAATGATTTTTTTTTTCCCACTAGCAGCTTGCTCTCACTCACACAGTCCATTTTCTATTATAAATCAATAGCTAGCAGGTTATTATGGGACCCATATAAAACATCTGGGATTAAAATTACACTAGGGTGTCTGACCTCAAAAGTTCAAACTTTTTTTTTCATTATGGGACATGCCATGCTAACCTAATGGTGATTCCAGCAATTCTTCTTAAAGTAAGTGGATGGGTGGATATGTGTAATTACTGCTAATTTATCCATGTTCTGAAATCTGATTTACTAATTTTCTGTCCGTTTTATTTTCTCTGCATTTCTTTCTTTACAAATTAATCTTTCTTTTCACTAAATACAAGTTCTGATATAAGTGAATTCTTTCTTTTTTAAGATTTTATTTATTTATTTTTGGGGGAGAGACAGACAGCAAGCATGAGCGGGGCAGAGGGAGTAGCAGACTCCCTGACGAGCAGAGTCCCCCTGATGCGGGACTTAATCCCAGGACCCTGGGATCATGACCTGAGCCGAATGCAGACGCTTAACTGATTGAGCCACTCAGGCGCCCTAAGTGAATACCTTCTTTGAAACTGTTTACAATAAAAGAGTTTTAGATTACTGTTATTATTCATTTCTTATTCTCAAAGATTTTGATCTGTATATTTTTAGCTCCTTTGTATTCCCAGGGTGGGCTGACACAAGTTTTGGGGTTTTTTTTTAATATTTTATTTATTTGACAGAGAGAGAGAGACACAGCGAGAGAGGGAACACAAGCAGCGGGGAGTGGGAGAGGGAGAGGGAGAAGCAGGCCTCCCACGGAGCAGGGAGCCTGATGCGGGGCTCGATCCCAGGACTCTGGGATCATGACCTGAGCTGAAGGCAGACGCCCAACAACTGAGCCACCCAGGCGCCCAAGACACAACAAGTTTTCAAAAAGATTTTTTTTAATGTTAGTGATTTTTCATCTTTCTTATTCTATAAATTGGAGTCATCTGCTTTGTAATATATTCTTCATAGCACCGTAGTTTGGAAACTCAAACAGACATAAGGCTTTCAATCTCAACAAGCTCAAAATGATTATAAAATCCCTCGTTTTAAAAAAATAAATAAAAAGTATTATAAAAATCTCTAACTACCTAAATATCTAAATATCATGTGGATATTTTATTGCATTTTGCTTACTATTGTTATTATCTAAACAAAAGGAAAATAGAAAAACAGAAGTGATGATACCAATCATGGTGAAAAGAACAAAGTTATCTCTGACTCAATACAGTTGAAACAAAGATGCGAATTACTGACAAGAGGTGAATATTTAGTTTCATTTGGACATTCACTAACATAAGCTGGTCAACCAGATATTCATTGTGAAGAAAAAAACAGAATTAGGGGCCTGGCTGGATCAGTAGGTAGAGCATGTGACTCTTGATCTCAGGATCATAGGTTCGAGCCACACATTGTTGGTAGAGTTTACTTAAAAAAAAAAAAAAATGTAGGGGCACCCGGGTGGCTCCACTGGTTATGCATCTGACTCTTGATTTCAACTTGGATCATGATCTGGGGTTGTGAGATTGGGCTCCATGTCAGACTCCGCTGCACTGACCATGGAGCCTGCTTGAGATTTCCTCTCTCCCCATCTCCCTCTGCCTCTTCCCCCTCTGCACATGGGCACATACACACTCATTCTCTCTCTTAAAAAAATAATTTAAAGAATGTAAACCATGGATGAAATGCTGAAGTCCACAAATGGTTGCACATATGGCACTAACATACAGAAGGCACTGTCAACATTGAATGGTCAGTGGCTCTCAGGCTGCACTGGCATGCCATAAGTCAAAAATGGACATCAGTCTGAAATCAATGTACAAAGGAAGGCAGTTTGTGGGAGTTGACATATTCTCCAGGAAAAGTGTGGGCTTGATCAGCCAGTACCAACGCTTTATTTTAAAGAAGAAAAAAAATATATATCTATATCATGATTACCTCACAAGGCACGATTGCAGCATGTCACTAAGCTTTTTAATGAAAACAAAATCAGTGTTAGGATTTATATTTATATTGTGGTAGAGGTAGGGCTAGACAGTCTAGGCTGGAGAAACAGGGTAAAATGAATCTAGCCACTGAATCTTTTTTTTTTTTAATTTTTTATTTATTTTTCAACAGAGAGAGAGAGACAGTGAGAGAGGGAACACAAGCAGGGGGAGTGGGAGAGGGAGAAGCAGGCTTCCCACTGAGCAGGGAGCCCGATGTGGGACTCGATCCCAGGACCCTGGGATCATGACCTGAGCTGAAGGCAGACGCTTAATGACTGAGCCACCCAGGCGCCCTAGCCACGGAATCTTCTTATTCCTTTCAGACTCCAGTTTTTAGGTTCAGTTTTGAGATTTGCTTTGGCCTAAGACTTGTGGCTTGGTGCTCTAAATCCAGTCAAGAAAAAGAAGGAGGGGCACCTGGGTGGCTCAGGTGGTTAAGCATCCAACTCTTGGTTTCGGCTCAGGTCATGATTTCATGGGTCATGGGATCAAGCCCCATACTGGGCTCTGCAAGGTGTCTGCTTGGGACCTTCTCTCCTTCTCCCTCTGCCCTCCCCTCCACTTCTCAAATAAATAAAAGACCTTAAAAAAAAAAGAAAAAGAAAAAGAAAAGAAGGAGATATTGCATAAAGTAGGGTCAAGACTGAATTAGTGTTCTAAGGTCAGAGAAGTGTAGCATCAGATGCTCTGGGACCCTAGAAAAGCAGGGTTTCAGAGGAAGAAGTGAGCAAGGGAATGACAGATTTGGGGAAAAACACAGACCTGCTGTGCCACTGCTAGTTTGCAGACTCTCCAAACGAACTTTTGACCAAACACCAATTCTAAGTCTGAGCTCTACAAAGGTCACACTAAAATGCTAACCCTGGATTCAAAAATATGCTACAAAATGTACTTACTTATAGCTTCGAAAATAAATCTTCCCATTCAATGCAGTGAAGTGCAGAACATACTCTAAACCAGCCAGGCGGATATTTGGTACTGTGGGGCCTCTGAAGAAATCTGAAAACAAATTTGAGATTGTTTAAAAAAAAAAAAAGACTAACATGCTTTTAAATTCAGTTACAGAAAGCCAGATTGCAAAATGCTCCATGTTGTATCAATATGTACCTAAAAAGATAAAAAGGTGGCACAAAAACTGATCCCTGAAGAATGTCTGAGAGTCTCACTCCTCTACCATTTAAGCTCATGACTTTGTGTGTTTAGTTCACTGAGTCACGTAATTTGTCAGTTTTGGGAAGTTCTCACTCTAAGCCAATGCTTAACATATGAGTATATTGTATTTATCATGCATATTAACTTTTTTAAAAATGTAAATCAAAGCATAAAATTTTTTATCTATGAGACAGGTAGGTTAAGATGGCAAATTTCTATGGGGCGCCTGGGTGGCTCAGTCAGTTAAGCATCCAACTCTTGATTTCAGCTCAGGTCATGATCTTGGGGTCATGAGATCCAACCCTGCATAGGGCTCCACACTCAACATAGTCTGCTTGTCCTCTCCCTCTGCTCCTCCCCCTGCATTCTCTCAAATAAATAAATCTTACACACACACACACACACACACACACACACACACAAAACAGCTGTTCAAACTTTGACTATTAAATCAAATTAGCCTTTGTTTTATGGTAGAGGCCAACACGGAAGCAATTCTAAGAAGAAATCTCAATTACATGAGCAGAGATAATAAACTAAAGTGTTAAAGCCAGAAAAGAACCACTGAGATCCATGAGTAGGCTGTTTTCCCACAGTGTGGTAGTCATATCACTGGTGGCACATGAGATGATCTTAAATGATACACAGGCAGATATAATTTACTATGTATTATTTATTTTATCAGATACCATTTTCCATTCATGGTAGAGACATAAAGTTTCCTTGTAAAAAAAGGAGTCAGGATAAAGAAACATCTCCAGTGAACAACACTAGGAATACTACATGGACTCGGCTAAAGTTATGAAGGTAGCATGTGAATGAAAAAAGTTTGAAAAACAACAATCATTTTATCTTAACAAACAAACAAATTTCAAAGTCCTGTTCACTAGGGGCGCCTGGGTGGCTCAGTCAGTTAAGCATCTGCCTTCGGCTCGGGTCATGATCCCAGGGTCCTGGGATCAAGCCCCACATCCGGCTCCCTGCTCAGAGGGAGGCCTGCTTCTCCCTCTGTCTGCCGCTCCCCCTGCTGTGCTCTCTCTCTGTCAAATAAATTAAAAATCTTAAAAAAAAACTACAAACAATGACCAACCATGAAACAATTCCTATCACCCAGACTGTGATTTCCAAAATAATTTTTCAATTTTAAAAAAGTTCAGGGCTCCTTAGAGAAACAGCTGATTCCAGGAATGGAGCAATGAAAGTATAAGAGGAGTCTGAAACATCAAAGGGGCAATGAATTAAAATGTGTCTCAGAACATTGCCAAAAAGACTGACCCTAAAATGGGCAGGAATGATGGCTGAGATAAAGAGAGATATTAATGAGTAAGATAAAAATAAAAACCTGGCTAAATACAAGTAAGGGGGTGAAGAGGCAGAAGAAAAATTGGTTATGGTCAGAAGGAAAGCCCTAGCTTGGACCTTTTCTCAATGGATCAATTCCAGGTAAAAATAAGGCCTCAAGCGTGCCTGTGTCCAGGAGTAAATATACTGAGAAAGGGCATAGAAGGCTAACCAGGGTTTTGATGGGAAAGACCAGGGGATCCAGAGTTAGAGAATAGATCAGATCCTGATTTTGCCACTTACTAGCTCTTTACTCTGGATAAGTAAGTTAACTGATCTCAATTTCTTCATCTACAATATTACCATAATAAACTGAATATTTGCCCCCACTACTCCTCCCAATCCCTACCAAATTCACATGTTAAAGTCCTAACCCTTAATGAAGCTGTATTTGGGCCTCTAAGGAAGAAATTAAGGTTAAATGAGGCATGTCATAAGGTTGGGGTTCTGGTCCCATAGGACAGTATCCTTATAAGAGACCCTACAGGGGCGCCTGGGTGGCTCAGTCCATTAAGCATCTGCCTTCGGCTCAGGTCATGGTCCCAGGGTCCTGGGATCCAGCCCACATCAGGCTCCCTGCTCCGTGGGAAGCCTGCTTCTCCCTCTCCCACTCCCCCTGCTTGTGTTCCCTCTCTCGCTGTGTCTCTCTCTGTCAAATAAATAAATCTTAAAAAAAAGAGAGAGAGACCCTACAAAGCTGACACCTTCCCTCCTCTCTCTCCCTCCCTCCCACACACAGACATGAAGGAAAAGCCAGGTGAGCACATAGCAAGAAGGCAGTAAGAGTCCTCATCAGAAAAATCAGATCTTGGACTGTCCTTCAGCCACCAGAATTGGGGGAAAAAAAAAATTCTGTTTTTTAAGCCACCCAGTGTATGGTATTTTTTTAGCAGCCCAAGCAGACTAATATGATTACCTTTGTAAAGCTGCAGATTACCTGACCTAAACTATGGCAGCTATTTTCATCACTATATATTTTTCAAGTGGAGTTAAGAATTAGGAAATGAAAAAGGTTAAAAAAATTAAAATGGCCACTGATATAAAGAAAGGCAATAAGAAAAAAGTAACCCAGTTAGGCAGTTAAATTTTAAGATAGGCTTTAAAGGAACATTTAATAAAACTAACCTCCTACTTGATTTACTATATCTTTGTATATAAGAAATAGTAATATTAAATAGTAACCATAAAAATTAGGATACACTGAATCTAAAAATAGATATTTACTGATTTTCTATAAAGCAAAGCAAGACCACTAAGATTAACTACAAATTTATACACTGCATAAGAAAGCAAACAGAAGCAAAATTCAGAATGAACAAAATGGGTACCTGGCAGAGAAACACTGATGTTAATAAGTTAAATTTTCTTTCTGGCCAACTACAAAAAAAAAAAAAAACTTCCTAAAAGGAAGCAAGCCCTTGATAAAATCCTCTTTCCCTGCTGTTCTACTTTATTTTATATGAACATAAACATACACCAAGGAGTCTACAGCTGGTCTTACTTCATATTTATATTAAAAACTCAACTTCCCTTGGGACCTGACAATCTCACTTCAGTCCTCTACCTTTCTTCTTCCCCAAATTCCTTTTGGGTTTTCACTCCCTCCCCTTCACCACTGCATTATGTGGTTATTCCTGCCATCTAGTGGAAGCACGAAATAATAAAGTTCTCATAAAAACCACTTAAAAGCAAACAAAAGCCTTTTCTGTTTTAATAAATATATATTGACAGTTGATAATTATACATAAGAACTAGGGGATAAAAGGCAGAAAATCTGAGCCAATGGAGTACAAGAACAAGAAATTTTGGCTAAAAACCACCCTTGATATTCTGGGGCGTGTGATATTGAAAAAAGGAAATGTTGGTCATTGTCTTTCAGTAATGGTGTTTGTTTGTTTTAGTTCATGAAAAATTCAGGTCAGAACCTACAGCAAAGACTGCAACGAGTCAGTTGTTGAGCATGGCGAGACGGGCGGCAGAGGCAGAAAAGCTCAGCCTTTGGTTTTCATTTTGGCCCACCTACTTAATAGCTCTGCGTGTCTCTAACCTTCCATTTTCCCATCTGTAAAATGGAGTATCGCTAAACTCAAGAGCTTTAGTAAGGACTCAACTGAGCAGTACTCAGTTCTTTAAAACACAGCCATTTTTTTAAAGTAACTTCTACACCCAACATGGGGCTTGAAGTGACCCCGAGATCAAGAGTCTGATGCTTTACCAACTGAGCCAGCCAGGTGCTCCCAAAATAGCCATTATTAGTAAGAGAAATGAAAAGTTTTGGAAATTGCAATCCCAACAATAAGACCATAAATAATCACAACAAGGAAAAATGAAAGCAATGTGTCTGCCCACAAATGTTTTTCAGTTGGCTCAGATTTGTTTTTTGTTTTTTTTTAAGACTTATTTATTTATTTTAGAAAGAAAGAGAACACAAGCGGGGAAAAGGGCATAGGGAAAGAGAATCCTCAAGCAGACTCCCCACTGAGCACAGAGCCCAACACAGGGCTCAAAACCAGGACCCTGAGATCATGACCTGAGCCAAAATTGAGAGTCAGCTGCTTAACTGACTGAGCCACATAGGCACCCCCCAGTTGGTTCAGGTTTGTAAAGAGCATGTGTACAATTTAATTTACTTATAACAGGCAGCTCTTCCCGCCCATGGGTTCTGTCCCTGTGCTTTAACAAAAACACTTTTGCACCGAAAAAAAAAAAAAAACAGAAGAACAACTTATTTATAACATATACTCCATCAACTTTCCAAAAGTGATCTAGGGCAAAGTATATCAAAATCCAAAAGAAGGACAACCAAAAAACTGTAGCAAAGCTTGTAAGAATGGTCAAGAAGGGACACCTGGGTGGCTCAGTTGGTTAAGCGTCTGCCTTTGGCTCAGGTCATGATCCCAGGGTTTGGGGATCGAGTCCTACATCAGGCTCCCTGCTCAGTGGGGAGTTTACTTCTTCCTCTGCCTGCCGCTCCCCCTGCTTGTGCTCTCTTTCCTCTCTCTCTCGCTGACAAATAAATAAACAAAATCTTAAAAAAAAAAAAAAAAAAGAGGGGCGCCTTCCATTCAGTCAGCTGGGCATCTGCCTTCGGCTCAGGTCATGATCCCAGGGTCCCAGGATTGAGCGCCACATCGGGCTCCTTGCTCAGCTGGGAGCCTGCTTCTCCCTCTCCCTCTGATGCTCCCCTGCTTGTGCTCTGTCTGTCGAATAAATAAATAAAATCTTAAAAAAAAAAAAAAGAATGGTGCAAGGAAAGCTCAGATGGAATAAATTACTTAAACTTGAAAAACTGCTGCTGTATAACAGAAGAGTTTATATCTCTAGGGATGAACTAAATTACTTTCCAGAGTTAGAAAAGAGCTGGCAAAAGTGATCACAAAATATTTAGTAGGATTAGTATTAGCAACCTTTAAGAAATTACAGAGAACAATAATGCCAGCTTTTCAAAAAAGGGGAGAAAAAGTGATTTAAAATAGGTAAATTTAACGTCAATCCCAGATAATGACAATAACTGTATACTGGATTTTAAGAAGGTGACTTGTGAACACAAAGGAAAAGATGTAGTCATTACATAAATCATTAGGAACTAATGTAGTTCACTAAGAATAAGTCATCTGTAAGACAATTTTACAAGGTCGTGAGAATAAAGCAATACATATAAAGTACTTAGTACATGCTTGGCACTTAGGATGACAATGATAATGAGATAAAAAGAGCTGGGAAGTCACTGAAGGGTTCCTGGGGAAGAAACTTGATCTAAAACTTGCAAGAATAAAAGAAACTAGGTAAGTAAGAATGAAATCAGAAAAGACAATAGGAAAGTGCATGATATATTTTCAATAAACCACTTTTTTAATGGAAAAGAGGGAGGAAAGTGGGAGAGAGAAAAAACAAAACAAAACAAAACAAGTTATAAGGGGTTATAGTGTAAAAAGCCTTGCACATCAGCCTAAGAAAAATTAATAGAGATTTTTTGAGTTCGAAGCTGATGATGTATAACAATCTTGAAAATTAAACTTTCCAATTTTCTAAATTTAATGATGCCAATGACAGGAAATGGGTTTTATAAAATGCTTTATAAATAGGTTGATACTGAAGTTACTATAGCATCAAAAAGTAATAATGGTCTATGCAATATAGCGTCCCTTAACCTCTCCCCTGCTAGTGCGGAATAAAACAAAAGATGAAAAGGGGGAAAAATGAAATCAAAAAGAAAAAGCTGTGTACCTACAGTGAAGTGGCAAAGTGTCACCAATGACAGTCCTAGATTGCCTACCTCACCTATCCTGGGGATAATAAGTATTAAAATGCTTACCAATAAGAAGACTTTTTAGCCTTCTGTAGTCTTCTGTTACATCAAAATCATCACCAGCAAATATTAACATGGGTTTTGTTCCCTCGGGACATTTACTATTCTATGAAATGGAAAAAAAATTATAATGATATAATTATCAATTAAACTGTTTATAAGCTGGTTTTAAAGTAGTCAATACTTACATACAGTGATTAGTTCTCATATTTTGACTGTCCTAAAACTATTGTTTATGAATATTGATTAAAATCTAAAGACTTGGGGCGCCTGGGTGGCTCAGTCGGTTAATCATCTGCCTTCAGCTCAGGTCATGATCCCAGGGTCCTGGGATCGAGTCCCGCATTGGGCTCCCTACTCAGTGGGGAGTCTGCTTCTCCCTCTACCCGTATCCACTGTTCATGATCTCTCTCTCTCTGTCTCTCAAATAAAATCTTTAAAAAAAAATTAAGACTTGAAACTACAGTTGCAACTTTTAAACTAAAATACAGTTGTTTCATTCCCTCACATTGTCAAATAAGTGGTCAAAGAATGACTCAAAGAATAAAATAAAAAGCTAAAATTGCTGCAAAACATACATAGCCCTTTAACAGCCAGCATCTCAGAGTCTAAACAAAGTTAATTTCTTTGAATTATTTACTACCACTGTACCTTTACCTACTATATCACATAAACAGTATTTTAGGGGCGCTTGGGTGGCTCAGTCTGTTAAGCAGCTGAGGTCATGATCCTGGGGTCCTGGGATTGAGTCCCACATCAGGCTCAGCGGGGAGTCTGCTTCTCCCTCTCTCTCTGCCCCTCCTCCCTCGTGGTGCATGCGTGCATGCTTCTCTCTCTCTCTCTCACTTGCTCTCTCAAATTTTTAAAAATCTTTAATAAACAGTATTTTTAAATGAAAGCTAACTGAAACTACCAACTAAACAGGGGCGCCTGGGTGGCTCAGTCGTTAAGCGTCTGCCTTCGGCTCAGGTCCTGAGGATCAGGTCCTGAGGATCAGGCCCCGCATCGTGCTCCCTGCTCAGTGGGAAGCCTGCTTCTCCCTCTCCCACCCCCCCGCTTGTGTTCCTTCTCTCAATGTGTCTCTATCAAATAAATAAAAAACCTTAAAAAAAAAAAAATACCAACTAAACATTCACATGAGAAGTAACAGAATTTTATACAAGCTACAGAAAGTATGAGCAAACCTTACTCAGCATGATTGAAGCTCTTACTATAAAAGTATTTTGTCCCGTTTTGGATTTTTTTTTTATACAAAGAATAACATGATGTGAATAATAAAGAATCTTTAAAAGCCACAAAAATAAAAGAAGAAAAAAATTCTTTAACTGAATGATTAATTTCTGAAGGCAAACGGGTGTTAGTCTGAGCTTTCCGTTGATTCTAGCACTTCTACTCTGGTTCCAATCAAGGACTGCACAAATCTAGAAATAAACAAACAAAACTGGACAAGAAAACAAACATCCTCTGCCCTAGGACCAGAGGTCACGTTGCTTCCCTGTTCATCATGACCACTTTTGTTGACACTCTCTGCTTCCAAACTCTGAACCTTAACTGTCTATATTTAGGAGGTGTGCCTAAGATCGTCTGCGTGCTCTAGGGCCTGAAGGAACCTACCAGACCCAATGACTCTTCCACTTACTGTCTGTGCCAACCTGACCCTGCTACTTCTACCCCTATGTCTATGGGGTTTAAGTATACAGAAGGTAGGAGAAAGTGATGCGACATCCTGACTACAATGCATAGTAATAAAAAAAAAATCACGTTAAGTCATGACCCGGTATACACATCATAAAAATACGAGGGGGCACCTGGGGAGCTCAGTAGGTCAAGCGTCTGCCTTCTGTTCAGGTTATGATCCTAGAGTCCTGGGATCGAGCCCCACATAGGGCTCTCCACTCAGCAGAGGGCCTGCTTTTCCCTCTCCCTCTGCCCCGTCCCCCTCCCGCTCATGCTGTCTCTCACTCGCTCACTCTAGCTCTATATCTCAAATAAATAAATAAATAAAACCTTTAAAAAAATATGTAACTGAACAAGTTATATGAAACAGTACTTAACATTTAGATCACTGATATTTTTCACAATGTGAAAACCCAGAACTAGAAGAAAATACAACAGATGAGCTTTATTTGAATAGTATAAAAGACACTAAAAATTCAAATACTATATAAGTACTGTGATTATAGTATACTAAAAACATCATAATTATGTGACATCCTTGAACTAATCTTCTGAATTTTTTTTTCTTTTTTAAGATTTATTTATTTGAGAAAGAGCGTGAGCCCAGGGAGGGGCAAAGGGAGAGAGAAACTTTAGCAGACTCTGCACTGAGTACAGAGCCCGATGCGGGGCTCAATCTTATGACCCTGAGAGATTATGACCTGAGCTGAAACCAAGAGTTGGATGCTTAACCTACTGCACTACTCAGGGGCCCCTGAATTAAGTTTTGTTTTTAAACAAAGGGAAAAAATTCTTACAAATCATACACAAACTTTCCAAATAAAATATCTCCAGGCAACTGCAATGTATCTTATCCTACCTAAAATAAAACCAACTAGCCTTAAATTTTAATCATCTCATTCATTAAGGCTCATTTTACGTAAAATAACCATCCCTAGAAGTTTGGCCACATCTTAGAAAATAGACTCCTACAATAATCACTCAATTTCCTGGTAGAATCGAATCACCTGTTGCTTGAGAGTAAACAAAAGGATGAGGCTTGGCTTGGTAATAAAAGTAGGCAAGTGAGAAAAGAAATACTGGTGAAAAAGTCTTAAAAATAAAGAGGTAGGGGCGCCTGGCTGGCTCAGTTAAGTGTCTGCCTTCGGCTCAGGTCATGATCCCAGGGTCCAGGGATCGAGCCCCGCGTCGGGCTCCCTGATCCGCAGGAAGCCTGCTTCTCCCTCTCCCACTCCCCCTGCTTGGGTTCCCTCTCTTGCTGTGTCTCTCTCTGTCAAATAAATAAATAAAATCTTTAAAAAAAAAAAAAAGAGGTAGATGTAAAAAGGAAATAAATATGAAAAGATAACAAACACGCAATTCCCAAAACAAACTAAAAATAGAAGGTTATAATGGAATAATGAAGTAAAAGTGAAGGTCCGGTTAATAGTCTATGGGTGGGGGGAGGGGGGGCGCCTGGGTGGCTCAGTCAGTTGAGCGTCTGCCTTTGAAGGAGGTCATGATCCCAGGGTCCTGGGTTTGAGCCCCACGTCCAGCTCCCTGCTCAGCAGGAAGCCTGCTTCTCCCTCTCCCCACTGCTCACGTTCTCACTCTCTCAAATAAATTAATAAAATTTTTTTTAAAACTTAAAAAAAGGGCGCCTGGGTGGCTCAGTCGTTAAGCGTCTGCCTTCGGCTCAGGTCATGGTCCCAGGGTCCTGGGATCGAGTCCCACATCGGGCTCCATGCTCCGCGGGAAGCCTGCTTCTCCCTCTCCTACTCCCCCTGCTTGTGTTCCTGCTCTTGCTATGTCTCTCTCCGTCAAATAAATAAATAAAATCTTTAAAAATAAATAAATAAATAAAAAATAAAACTTAAAAAAAAATAGTCTATGTAGGAACTGCCAATGTAAGCATACCATCATCAATTAGTGACTTTAAGAGTTAATGGTTATGCTCCATGAGTGAAAATTTAGTATTCAATTTAAATGGTTCTTGTTTAGAATGAGATCTGACAATAATGGTTTTGTGGTCTGGTACAGAAGCTACAAAGTAACGAAAGTACTCCTTTGCTTAGGAAGTGAAATACAAAGAGTGGAGGGGTTGGCATGCTCCCATCTGCCAGTGTTCACACGCACTAACTGCTGACCAAGTAGCAGCAGTGGTGAAGGTAAAATGGGGATATGGGGCTCATCTCCAAGAATTCATGCACTGTGGGGCGCCTGGGTGGCTCAGTTGGTTAAGCGACTGCCTTCGGCTCAGGTCATGATCCTGGAGTCCCAGGATCGAGTCCCGCATCGGGCTCCCTGCTCAGCAGGGAGTCTGCTTCTCCCTCTGACCCTATCCCCTCTAATGTGCTCTCTCTCTCTCAAATAAATAAATAAAAAATCTTTAAAAAAAAAAAAAAGAATTCATGCACTGTCCTAAAGACAAACTGTAATAGATGAGCTTCCACCACAATAAAACATCACAGTTTATACACTTTCCCAAACACCTTCTAAAATATTATCTTCACTAACTAGTATTTCCACATATATTATCTCATTTGAATACCTATTTATTTTTCTTAAAGATTTATTTATGTATTTGAGAGAGGGGGAGAGTGAGAGCAGGGGGAGAGGCAGAGGGAGAGGATCTCAAGCAGGCTGCTTGCTGAGCACAGAGCCCAACAAGGCTTGATCTCACAATCCTCAGATCATGACCTGAGCAGAGATCAAGAGTCAGATGCTGACCAACTAAGCCACCCAGGCACCCCTGGTATTATTATACCTTTTTAATACTTGATTGCAATTGAGGGTCAAGGGAGTAACTGACTTGTCATGTCACAAGTCATCTAAATGGCCAACACAGGCCTTCAACCCAAATGTTCTGCCTCTAAATCCAATCTCAGGCCACTGTTCTACCTTGTACCTGAAGAAGCTGCTATAGCTAAGTCCGGATCTGGTAAGTGGCTTTTTCAAACCCACAGAAAACTTGGAATGCATGTTCTCTTTTTAGGGGAGACTAGGAAAAGGAGTCATTATATATTTTACAATTCTTTCAACTACACCATGACCCTCAAAGACCCATAAACAAAGAACAATTATGTAACTTTCCATTACAAACTTCAATATTCATTCTTTCAATGTTCATGGTTATACCATTTACTATATGTATGACTCCAGGTCACCAACAGAATTCCTCTGGGCCTTGATCTCCAACTCTACATAACAGAGAAAGTAATTTCAGCCTTACACAGGGGAGCTATGAAGTCTAAATAAAATAACTATTTGATGGAATATTTGATGGGACAGATTAAGCCAGAAGCAGAATTCTGAAGGAGTAGAAGCCCAATTTGGACCCAAGAACTGAATTAGCAGTTTCCTTGCCTTTCTAAGACTATTTACCACTATTTTATAATACCATTTAAACAAAGGAGACTCAAAGATGCAAGTCCTAAAGGAAAGGACTAAACTAGCATTTTGGTGGCCAGCAGCCTAAATACTGTAGGATCAGCTAAAGCATCCTAGGTTTAGAACAGGGTTCACTTTGGGGTAGCTTAGGGAACAGGTTCACTAAGCCTGGGTGGCGTAGTCGTTAAGCATCTGCCTTCGGCTCAGGTCATGATCCCAGCGTCCTGGGATCAAGCCCCACATCGGGCTCCCTGCTCAGCGGGAAGCCTGCTTCGCCCTCTCCCACTCCCCCTGCTTGTGTTCCCTCTCTCGCTGTCTCTCTGTCAAATAAATAAATAAAATCTTAAAAAACAAACAAACAGGGTTCACTTTGAAAACTCTGGTATTGGGGCACCTGGGTGGCTCAGTTGGTTAAGTGTCTGCCTTCGGCTCAGATAATGATCACAGGGTCCTGGGATCGAACCCCGTGTTGGGCTCCCTGCTCAGCAGGGAGTCTGCTTCTCCCTCTGCCTCTCCCCTCACCCCCCACCACCGCTTGTGCTCTCTCTCTCTCACTCACTCTCTCAAGTAAATAAATACAATTTTTTTTTAAAAAGATTTTATTTATTCATTTGACAGAGAGAGACACAGAGAGAGGGAACACAAGCAGGGGGAGTGGGAGAGGGAGAAGCAGGCTTCCCGCTGAGCAGGGAACCCGATGTGGGGCTCGATACCAGGGTTCTGGGATCATGACCTGAGCTGAAGGTACACGCTTAACCGACTGAGCCACCCAGGTGCCCCTAAATAAATAAAATTTAAAAAGAAAAGAAAACTCTGGTATTTATGAGGTTCTATAAAATAGGTACTGTGCCAATTCAGAGGGATGGGCCCAGACAAGAGCTAATAATCGCTCTGAAGTCTAACTGCCAGAAGATCCACATGTGTTATATGCTGTAAATAAATACTTTTTAAAGTAAAGATAAAGGGGCGCCTGGGTGGCTCAGTCATTAAACGTCTGCCTTTGGCTCAGGTCATGATCCCAGGGTCATGGGATCGAGCCCCACATCAGGCTCCCTGCTCAGCGGGAAGCCTGCTTCTCCCTCTCCCACTGCTTGTGTTCCCTCTCTCGCTGTGTCTCTCTCTGTCAAATAAATAAATAAAATCTTAAAAAAAAATAAAGATAAAATGAAATATGCTTTTATCTCAGCACACTAGGATAAAAAATAAAGTTCTTTATTTAAGGTATAAAACTGTAACAGTACTCTTCACCACAAGATGTCACTATTGCCGAAGAGCAATATAACAAAATGCCTTGTATTTTTATGCTGAGTATCTTACCTTAATATCTTTTAGAGAGACAAACTTCTCGATACCCAACTCAATCATATCCAGCACGTGGTAGTCATACATACGACCTAGAAGGAAAACACATTTTCTTTTAAACATTTATTTTTCCCAAACAGCCACCTTATATGTACCCACTTAATCTGCATGTTCAAAATGTTAGTCTCTGCCTCTTTTTTCCCCTCACACCCCACCAAACACGTCCCCTCTTTCTTAAACTTTCAACTCTATCTAGAATAGACTGTTACAATCTCGGCCCTGAAAGAATCTTGGAAATTACTGAGCCAAACTCCCTGATTTTATATAAGAGTAAATAAAGGCCCACAGAAGGAAAAGGGCTTGCTTACACCAGTGACCATGCCAGACCAGGTGCAATACTTACCAGGGAAGGGTTCATTTATGTGGGTAGGTATGTTACTTTGTGTTTTTTTCTCTAACACAGATTTAAGGTACATATATTTTATATCAGGAAAGTATCTGCAACTTTAGGTAAAGTAATATTTACATGCCCATTGTTTACTTGCAATCTGACAGATAAAAACTTTTATTCAAAGTCACAAGGAAAATTTTAAAAAACTAGCTTAGAGCTTACTTGTTACTCCTGAATCCTCAACACCATCAATTAATCTGAGTCACAAAACTGACTCTGTAAATAACAATATTAGAAAGTAAGTGATAGGGGCATGTGGGTGGCTCAGCTGGTTAAAAATCTGCCTTCGGCTCGGGTCATGATCCCGGAGTCCCAGGATTGAGCCCCACATCAGGGTCCCTGCTCAGTGGGAAGTCTGCTTCTCTCTCTCCCTTTGCCCCTCCCCCTGCTCCTTCTCTCTCTTGCTCGCTCACTCTCTCACTCAAATAAATAAGATCTTTAAAAAAGGGGCACCTGGGTGGGTCAGTTGTTAAGTGTCTGCCTTCGGCTCAGGTCATGATCCCAGGGTCCTGGGATCGAGCCCCACATGGGGCTCCCTGCTCCACCGGAGGCCTGCTTCTCCCTCTCCCACTCCCCCTGCTTGTGTTCCCTCTCTCGCTGTCTCTCTGTCAAATAAATAAAAAAATCTAAAAAAAAAAAAGAAAGTAAATGATATTTACCTATTACTAGATTATTTGGCCGCTTCTTATTATGGGAGCCAAACATAAATAAAGAACAATCTGACTTCTTTGAAAAGAATTCCTGTAAAACCAAAAAAACTCTAATTAGTGCATTAATATAAGAACTTTAAGAATCATACCTCTGAACTTTAAAAAAAAGTAATGAATACTTAATGAACTAGACAGGAATAAGCAGAGGAAAGGGACTTTATTTCAAGCTTTTTATTTCAATTTTTCTGATTTTGGGGTACCCTAGGGAAAAGAAGTAAGTTTAAGACTAAAAATATGTTGAAAAGTTTAAATTAATAAATAAAATGAGACTATTTATTCTCACCGATGCAGTTTTGAAACAGCACACTAAGTATTTCATTTGCTGAACAAATGCCTTTATTCATTAGACATTACTGCTACCATCAATGGTACATCTTACCATGCATTTAAAATACACATGAAGGGCGCCTGGGTGGCTCAGTTGGTTGGGCGATGCCTTCGGCTCAGGTCATGATCCCGGAGTCCCGGGATCGAGTCCCGCATCGGGCTCCCTGCTCTGTAGGGAGTCTGCTTCTCCCTCTGACCCAACCCCCTCTCATGCTCTCTCTCTCTCTCATTCTCTCTCAAATAAATAAATAAAATCTTAAAAAAAATAAAATAAATAAAATACACATGAATAGGGGCACCTGGGTGGCTCAGTCGGTTAAGCCTACAACTGTTTGTTTTTTTTTTTAAAGATTTTATTTACTTATTCATGAGAGACAGAGCGGGAGGGAGAGAGAGAGAGAGAGAGAGAGAGAGAGAGAGAGAGAGAGAGAGAGAAGCGGAGGGAGAAGCAGGCTCCCAAGGAGCAGAGAGCCCGATGCGGGACTCGATCCCAGGACCCGGGGACCACGACCCAAGCCGAAGGCAGACGCTTAACCATCTGAGCCACCCAGGCGCCCTACAACTGTTGTTTTTTTAAGATTTATTTATTTGAGAGAGAGAGAGCAAGCGAGAGCACATGCACAAGCAGGGGGCAGGGGCAGAAGGAGAGGGAGAAGCAGACTCCCTGCTAAGAGCAAAGCCCAACGCAGGGCTCAATCCCAGGACCCCGAGATCATGACCTGAGCCAAAGGCAGCAGCTGCTTAACCAACTGAGCCACCCAGGAGCCCCCAAGCCTCCAACTCTTGATTTCAGCTCAGGTCATTATCTCGTGTCAAGCTCTGTGCTCAGCAGGGTGTGGGTATGGAGACTACTTTAAAGAAAAAAAAAAGTTTCTTAAGTGTCCAAATAAATGAAAATGCTTTCTTAAAATGTTTTTCTTTTTACATTCTCTTACTATGACTAACACCCCAAAGCTATTCATGAACTACCTTTCACATATATATATAGTACTCATCTCTATTGTTCTTCTCCATAAAAAGTCCACTTTTTGTTAAAATTCTAGAGCAAGCATAGTCAAATTATCTGCAAAAGGCCAAATAGTAAATGTATTTAGGCCTCTTACATGCTTCTATAAAGAAACCCTTTAAAAATACAAAAACCATTCTTAGTTTATGGTTCTCACAGAAACAGGGATTTGACCCATAGGAGGTATATTTGCCAACTCTTGTTCTAAAGCACAGTTCCAAAATTGTAGTATAAGAAATGTGCACTTAAAAAAAAAAAAAAAAAAAAAAAAAAAGAAGTGCTACTGGAGGGATACATGGTCAGGAGAAGGAATTCAACCACATTTCAAACATGACCACTGTTTCCACAACTATTGTGAGCTTTAGTAGTCTGAGATTTTCTCCATCCAATGAAATATCTCCTATCTCTGGAGGTGGGATATCAAAGAGAGGAAAGTCACAATTTCAAGTGTAAGAAAAACTGTCATATCAAAACGAGACAAAAAAAAGTACAGAGGGGCTCCTAGTGGCTCAGTCAGTTAAGCATCTGCCTTGGGCTCAGGGTCCTGGAATGGGGCCCTGCATCAGGCTCTCTGCCCAGCGGGGAGTTCTCCCTCACCCTCTGCCGCCCCCTCCCCTTGCTTGTGCTCTATCAAATGAACAAAATCTTTAAAAAAGAAAAAGTACAGAATGCTACAGATTCTACATCACAACACTGCTACAAAGTGGTCATTCAACTAAAAGCACCATGGTGCCAAAACAAAGCAAGCCCTTGATAAGCAGTATATGAAAGAGACAATGTTGGGTTAGAGCCCTTATTTTCAATTTCATAATCTCTTCAACAATGACTGTGAAAAACCCAAGACTATAATGAAAGTAATTTTGTAAAAAACTGAATATTGGGATGCCTAGGTGGCTCAGTTGGTTGAGCATCTGCCTTTGGCTCAGGTCACGGTCCCAGGGTCCTGGGGTCGGGCTCCGCATCAGGCTCCTTGCTCAGTGGGGAACCTGCTTCTCCCTCAGCTCCTCTCCCCACCCCACTCCTCGTTCTCTCTCTCCCTCTCAAATAAAATCTTTTAAAAAAAATTTTTTAAAGGGGCACCTGCGTGGCTCAGTTGGTTAAGCATCTGCCTTCAGCTCAGGTCATGATCCCAGGGTCCTGGTCAAGCCCGACATCAGGCTTCTTGCTCAGTGGGGAGCCTGCTTCTCCACCTGCCCCTCCCCCTGCTCATGCTCTCTCTCTCTCTCCCTCCCTCTCTCTCTCAAATAAATAAAATCTTTAAAAAAATTTTTTTAAACCCTGAATATTGATTTTTCTTAATATGTTATAATTTTCAATGCAGTCAGTTGCTACATTAGGAGAAGATGTTCAATTTTAGTCTTCTAATTAATTAATGAGATTCTATTCAAAAGTTCTTTCTTTTAAATTCACTAACTAGGGGCGCCTGGATGGCTCAGTCAGTTAAACATCTGAGTCTTGATTTCAGCTCAGATCATGATCTGAGGGTCCTGGGATCGAGCCCCATGTCAGGATCCATGCACTCAGTGGGGAGTCTGCTTAAGGTTTCTCTCCCTCTCCCTCTGCTCTTCCCCCCTGCTCATGTGCATGCATGTGCATGTTCCCTTTCACTCTCTAAAATAAATAAATCTTTAAAAAATAAATGAATTCACTAACTAAAAGGAAAAACAAGTAATGGTGTTCCCCTCAAGAGAACATGATCCCATTCTGACTTTTTTTCAATATCTTTTAATCTTTTTTTTATTTAAGTAAGCTCTATGCCCCATGTGGGGCTTGAACTCATAACCCAGAGATTAAGAGTCAAACGCTCTGACTGAGCCAGCCAGGTGTCCCCCATTCTGACTTTTTTTAAGTCAATTTAGTTTAAACCACTTATTCTTTTAAGGTTTTCTTTAGAAAGAAAGCAGTATCATCACATACCCAAAGTCCATTCATCATTCACCATTTATTATATACCATCCTTTATCTTTTGATTTTATTCACTAGCCTTTTTCATTTAGTTTGGTTGCCAATACACTCAAATAGGAATTTTAGTAAAGCAACTGACAATTGTTAGCAGTAATTCAGGTCGCAGTCCTTGTTCTAAAAATATCCAAAGAAAGAAGTCAGATTTTTAAAAATCAAACTTGCTTTATAAGAACAGACCTGTAACAAGCTTCCTTTTGATAATCTATTAATTATGCACATAAAATATAATTCAACTTTTAAAAATTCTGTCGATATACTTACAAGCAGTGAATACTGGTCAAAGTAAAATATGAGATCTATAGTCATATTTTTGAAAGTATGAGTCTTATTTCAAAATAATAAATAAATGTCTTATTTCCCCTCCAATTTACATTAAAATTCCCTCATATAGGATGATTTCTAGTTCAGAAACATCACAAATTAGGAGTACTAAAGGAGCAGTGATTAGTCTGAATAATCATTTACATGCTCTCTTAAATCAGAAAGATGCTTGGGGTGCCTGGATGACAAAGTCAGTTAAGCAACCGACTCTTAGTTTCAGCTCAGGTAGTGATCTCAGGGTCTTGGGATCAAGCCCCATGTTGGGTTCCACACTCAGCACAGAGTCTGCTTGAGATTCTCTCTGCCTCTTCCTTTGCCCCTCCCCTCAGCACATGCATGCTTTCTCTAAAATAAATAAACTTAAAAAAAAAAAAAAAAGATTCAGGGTGCCTGGGTGGCTCAGTCGGTGAGTGTCTGCCTTCAGCTTGGGTTGTGGTCCTAGGGTCCTGAGATCGAGCCCCACGTAGGGCTCCCTGCTCAGCGGGAAGTCTGCTTCTCCCTTCCCCTCTGCTGCTCCCCCTGCTTGTGCTCTCTCGCTCTCTGTCAAATAAATAAAATCTTTAAAAAAAAAACTTCTTCACATTCTGCATGGAGCACTGGGTGTTATGCACAAACAATGAATCATGGAACACTACATCAAGAACTAATGATGTAACGTAGGGTGATTAACATGACAATAAAAAATTTTTAAAAAATAAAATAAAATTCTTGTACTCACCAATGATGTCTGATCCTCAAATGGTCTTGTAATGTTTTTCCTAAGAATATTTTAAAAGGTGACCTTAATTTTAATAATCTTAATAGCAATTCACCCATAACAATTAAGTAATATATTAAATAAAGACAATTTTATATTCAGATGATCAAAAATAAAGCTGGAGAGATATTCATTCATTCAAATATGTATTTAGTGCCTGTTATGTACTAGGCACTGTTTTAAGAGCTAAGGATCCTGGAAAACAAATCAGACCCTTGCTTTCATGGAGACTACATTCTAGTGAAAAAATAAAAATTTCAAAAGTAACTGTAGTGACAAAAATAAAATAGGGTATTCTATTAGTATGAAGAGAAGAAAATGACTACTTGAGCTGAGATCTGATAGATAAGCAATAAGCCACTGAAAAGTTTTGAGGCTAAGAGTATTCTAGGAAGAAGGAACAGAATAAGCAAAGATCCTGAGATGGAAACAAGCTTAGACTATTCAAGAAATGGAAAGAAGGCAAGTGTCACTGAACTTAGTGTGCAAAGGGAAAATGGTGGGGCATGAGGCCAAAGATGAAGACATGGCCCAGATTATGTAGGGCCTTGTTGATCAAGGTAAGGAATGTAGATATTAATAAAGTAATAGGAAGCATTGAAGAGTTTCAGGCAGGAGTGATAAGATCAGACTAAAATTTTCTTTTTATTTATTTTTAAAGGTTTTATTTATTTATTTGAGAGAGAAAGAGAGCACAAGCAGGGGGAGGGGCAAGGGAGAAGCAGACTCCACATTGAGCAAGGAGCCCAATGTGGGGCTCGATCCCAGGACCCTGGGATCATGACCTGAGCTGAAGGCAGCTGCTTCACCAACTAAACCAACCTGGTGCCCCTAAAATTTTCTTTTTCTTTTATTTTTTAATATATTTTTTAAGATTTATTTATTTATTTGACAGAGAGAGAGAGTGAGCACAAGCAGGGAGAGCGGCAGGCAGAGGGAGAGGGAGAAGCAGACTCCCCACTGAGGAGGGAGCCCAATGTGGGGCTCGATCCCAGGACGCTGAGATCATGACCTGAGCCGAAGGCAGATGTTTAACTGACTGAGCCACCCAGGCGCCCCTAAAATTTTCTTTTTAAAGGACTGTCTGTCTACTATGTGAGAATGCAATGTAGTATGGCAAGAATGAAGAGAGTAAGAAGCTATTGCAGTAATCCAGAAGGGAAAGAAAAAAATGGTGCATTGGACCAGGAAAATTAGTAGTAGAGCTGGAGAAGCAGTGGGTAAAACATGCTATCTTTCATGCAAAAAGGAAAGAAATACAAATAAATATTTTTCTTTGCTTAAACATGCATAGAGGGGCACCTAGGTGGCTCAGTTGTTAAGCATTTGCCTTTGGCTCAGGTCATGATCCCAGGGTCCTGGGATCGAGCCCCACATCAGGCTCCATCCCAGGGTCCTGGGATCAAGCCCCTGCATTGGGCTCCCTGCTCAGTGAGGAGCCTGCTTCTCCCTCTGCCACTCCCCCTGCTTGTGTTCTCTCTCTCGCTGTGTCTCTCAGCCAAATAAATAAATAAAATCTTTAAAAAAAAAAATGCATAGACAAATTCTGGTAAAATATGTAAGAAACTAATGAGAGGTGGTTGTTCTGGGAAGAGTGTTTATATTTTCACTTATAATTTCTGATTTCTAATTATGTAAATGAAGTTTCTATAAAATAGTTCATGATTTTTATGAAGCAAAATCTATACAGAACATGATCTCAGTTTTGCTTAAAGCCTAAAATAGCGACTCCCGGGTGGCTCAGTTAGTTGAACAGCCAACTCTTGATTTCAGCTCAGGTCATAATCTCAGGGTCCTGGGATTAATCCCCACCTTGGGCTCTGTAATTAGTGGGGAGTCTGCTTGAGGATTCTCTCTCTCTTGCCCTCTGCCCCTCCCCCCGTTCACACACGTGCTCTCTGTAAAATAAATAAATCTTTAAAAAAAGAATAAAATAAATGTACAGATATGGAAATATCTGTTCAGATATGAAAATGAGTGAAGGGGAGTGGGAGATACAGGCTCCCAGTTATGGAATCAATAAGTCATGGGAATAAAAGATACAGTATAAAGAATTTAGTCAATATCATAATAGTGACAGATGAGGGGCGCCTGGGTGGCTCAGTCGTTAAGCGTCTGCCTTCCGCTCAGGTCATGATCCCAGGGTCCTGGGATCGAGCCCCGCATCGGGCTCCCTGCTCAGCGGGAAGCCTGCTTCTCCCTCTCCCACTCCCCCTGCTTGTGTTCCCTCTCTCGCTGTGTCTCCCTCTGTCAAATAAATAAATAAAATCTTTAAAAAAAAAAATAGTGACAGATGATAGCTACACTTTTAGTGAGCATACCATAACGTATAGACTTATCAAATCACTATGTTTTACACTTGAAACTAATGTAACATTCTGTATCAACTATACTCAAATAAAAAAAGAAAGAATGAAAATATACAGGGAAAAAGATATGTCAGAATGTACATAGTGCTATGAGTGATTACTTATTCCATTATCCCGATTATCTAAGAGAAATATGTATTATTTTTATAATCAGTAAAAAAAGAGTATTATTTTTAATGATGCAAGGCAAACAAACCAAGAAAAATTATTGCAGCATTTATGATTAACAGCTAGCTGTAATTCACAATAAGCAAATATGACCTGTTGGAAACACAGAAAATGCAAATTAAACAAAGTATGTTTTTCACTTCTTAGCTTAAAAATATAAACCAAAAGTAGGTAATGGCCCATGGAACTTATATATTACACTCTGTCAAAAGGAAAATCTTTTCAAAAAGTAATAGAATTAATTTGCCCAATTGGGCATGAAGCTGTACCCAGTAATCTCATGTCTAGGAGTCTCACATAGGAACTAATTCAAAAGAATAACTCATTTGTGTAAAAATGGCCATTTTAGCATTATTTATAAGAATGGCAAAACAGAAAAACCTAAATTCCCCCAAATTAAGTTACAAGTAAATTTTAGTATAAGCAGGAACACTACATCAAAAACTAATGATGTAATGTATGGTGATTAACAATGAAAAATTTTAGTATAACCATTTAATAAGCATTATACTGGCAATGAAAATAATACCTAAAGGATCACCTATCAACAGAAAAATGTTTACAATATAAATGAAAAAGGCCAGATATAAAATTTAATGTATGGCAACAACACAGATAATTTTTAGACATTTTGTTAATGAAAGAAAGCAGACTCCAAAGGCTGCCTGTTGTATGATTCCATTTATGTGACATTCGGAAAAAGGAAAAACTATAAGGATGGAAAACAGTTCAATGGTTAAAGGGGTGGGGGAGGGATGGACTACAAGAGCGCACTGCACAAAGAAATTTTCAGGATGATGGAACTGTTTCTGTATCATGAACTGTAGTGGCAGACATCGTTCAATGCATTTTTCAAAACCCATAAAACTGTACACCACAAAGAGTAAATTTTACATACGTAAATTAAAACAACAACCAGGATGTGGAGAAAAACCCAAAACAGAATACAAACTGTAATAAACAACCCCAATTGTAGTTTAAAGGAATAACACAATCACATTAAAGAGGCAGAAAAAACCTATGTTCCATTGGGAAACAGTATTTGAACTGAATACTCTAAAGCTAAAGACACAAAGAACTATACACACATTCTATACTCTAGTTAATCCGTTGCTTATAGGGTTGGAAATTCTGACACTATGTATGTACTAGAATTATACAAATAAACAAATATGTATATTATCAATAATGAAAGCCAGGTTTCTTGCTGTCAGAAGAAAAAAGTTACAAGGAAAGAAGAAAGGCTGGAAAGAAGTCTGTGGCATTGGGCTGGAATTGGAAGTATTAGTATGAATGCATGATTTTTTAGGAAGTATCGATATGAACTCAGTCTTTAAAATACATAAATATAAATTTAGATGTGCATGTATGCACAGGTTAATATGCATAACACATATTTTCAAGCTCTGTCTGCTGAGGGCATCTAGAGACAATGACACTCCCATAGCAACAGAGCATACTTAGTGTACTTAGTGCCCAGATCTTTGTTTCTAAATTATCAGTCTCCAATATATGGGAACAGGGCTCCACAGAGAAGGGGTTGATTCCAGGGCTGTTACAAGGAAAAGTAAAAGATGAGTGTAGAGCATCGTGTGGTACCAGAAAGGAAGTACTCAAATACAAGGAGCATGTTGAAAAAGCACAGGTGCCAACATGAAAAAGATCCCAATGGCCAAAGGTAGAATTTGAGCAACAAAATGATAGCATTGGATTATAACTCCAAAGAATATAATAAACATCCATAAGTCCACAGTAATATAAATGAGTAATTCAACAGAGGAGAAGGGAGAGATTTTCCTTACAAAATTCCAATTAATAAATGTAGAAGGAATGAAGGAGATAGAAAACCACCATCAGAACAACACCAGAGTAATCACCTCTGTAGACAAGATCCATTCATGGATGCTAAAATGAATAAGAAAAAGTGTGAGGAGAAAGAGGATTATTTGCATAGTCTTTGCAGAGTCTCAAAGTATTTCCTCCAAACATTTATTAATTACAAAGGGAAAAATAGTAAATTTATCGTGGAGAAACCAAGCAGACTCACTTTAACTGAGGTTAATGCTACCAACGTAACACATCCTGTACTCCCTGGTATGATTTATGGAGAAAAGCACATCACTTTAGCGGTATTCTTGCCACTTATGCAAAAATGCATAAGGCTCAATCTGTTCATGAGAAACTTAAGACAAATCCAAACTGACGGACATTTTACAAAATAATTAACAAGTATGCATCGAAAGTGTCAAAGTCATCAAAAAAGGAAAGACTGGGGGAACTGTCACAAATGGCAGAGTAAGGAGACATGACAACTAACTGCAATGTAGGATCCTGGAAGAGAAAAAGGCTATTACTGGAAAAACTGGTACAACCAAATCAAGTCTACAGTTTAGTTAACATTATTGTACCAATGTTAATTTCTTACTTTTGATAACTATACTATGGTTATGTAAGATGCAACATTAAGAGAAGCTGGGTGAAGGTTATGAGAAATCTACTAATTGCTGCAACTTTTCTGTATGCCCATAATTATTTCAAAATAATATATATATGCTAAGATTACAACTATGTGGGTATTCAATACAAATGAAAACACAAACTGGAAAGAAATAAATTTTAAAAATACTAATAGCTATTATGTAAGGAACCGTCGTGTTTTTTAAACAAAATACTTTTCTAAATCTCCCATAAAGTAACTGTTTGCTACTTTTATAACAGAACGTAAGTTAAAATAAAATAAGTCATTACTTACTTTTTATACAGAACTCCATATGGTTTTTTCAGTGCATACTGTAAAACATAATTTATAGCTTTCAAAACAAATTACATTCTGAAAAGCGGAAGCAAAGATTAAATTGCATTGTATCAGTCACTATACAAGATTACCTGGTCCCTGAATCCTATTCTGATGTCTTCTGCTTAGCTCCCTTTTAATCACTTATATAAACCTGCAACATAAGCTTAATAACCTAACTTAGACTGCACTTCCTTAATCTAAAGTTTCTATGCCCTTTCAAAAATCTATCCAACTTAAATGATTCCTTTCATTTCTTTACATTCTACCTATTCCATTCTTTCCAGACAAACTATTTATTTGAGAGTAGAAAGAAAAGCAGACGAGAACAAAAAAATAAATCCTATCAGAAAAGGCTGACGGAGTTGAAATAATGTTGTCTGGAGATAAGAGAACGGAGAAAGAGTCCCGGTGATGACAATCAGAATACTACTCAGGAGTTTAAACACAGCCCTTTAAAAAACTCCTGTCATTCAACCCTCTTTTCATTTTTTTCTTACTTCTTTCCACTCATTCCCTAATAATCACTTATTACCGGTATGGTCAGTTCTGCTCTACCACAAGGAATAACAAAGACCTAAGGCATTCCCTTGCATTAGGGAAAGGGGTAAGTTAGGGAAACAATGAAACGAAAAAATGATCATTCATCAACAATCAGAGCTGATGAACAAAGGAAATTCAGCAGTAAAACCTATCTTTTTAAGTACTAAACTTTTTTTTCTTTTTTTATTTGTTTTAGTAATCTCAACAGCCAACGTGGGACTCAAACTTTCAACTCCAAGATCAAGAGTCACATGCTCTTCCGACAGAGCCAGCCAGGAACCCCTTCAATACTAAAACTTTTAAATAATTCTTGACCGAATGTTTCCCTGCCTTGGTGTAACGCACCATTACCACAGTGACAACTCAAGAATCATAAATATGAATGTTAACTACCGCAGTAACATGTAATAGTGTGCTATTCTTAGAGCTTACTTAAATACAGGGCCACTATCCTACCAACACAATGACACTGAGACAGAAAGATGAACATGTATTAGACATTCAGATATCTGAACTATTGTGTTTAACAAGCATAGAGAGTTTAGTCAAGTTTAAAAGTCTATTCAATTACTTGGTTGATTTAAGTCAAAGAACCTATTGGCTGTATTCAAGGCCTAAATATTCAACCACCAACTAGGTATCTCCATAGACTATGCTTTCTAATCATTGATTAGACATTTACTGGGCATCTACCATGTGCCACACACTGGGCTAAACATCAGGCTACAGAGGTAGAAAAAAACATAAAGTTTCTATCTTCATCACTTACATTACAGGTCCTGAACTGAATATACCACTTCTCTCTCCAAACCTGCTCCACCTGGTGTATTCTCTAATTGGCATTATCACTCATCAAGAACCCAACCCAGACACCATGCCCAAACTCTTCTACCCTCAACATCTAGTCTCTCTGATCATCTCTCATTTTCACTGGCAATACCACACTCCAGATACTCATTACCTGCCTGACAGCAATGGCTGAATTAGTTTCCCACATTTGCTCTCAATTTTCTTTTCTTTTTTTTCTTAAAGATTTTATTTATTTAGCAGAGAGAGACACAGCGAGAGAGGGAACACAAGCAGGAGGAGTGGGAGAGGGAGAAGCAGGCTTCCCGTGGAGCAGGGAGCCCGATGTGGGGCTCGATCCCAGGACCCCGGGATCCTGACCTGAGCCGAAGGCAGACGCTTAACGACTGAGCCACCCAGGCACCCTGCTCTCAATTTTCTCTGGTCAAACCGATTAAAGGAGCTGATCATATCTGTCACCTCCAATCTTTCAATGGTTCCTTAGAGCTTTCAGAACAAAGCTCAAACTCCATGTTATCTGATCCCTGTCTGTTCTTCTAGCTCCATGGAGCCCATTTTCCCTTTAGCCATCCCCAATTACTTGCAGTTCCCCAAATGCATCGTGCTCCCTCACATTCCCTTTTGTTGTTGTTGTTTTTTTGTTTGTTCGTTTTTTGCACAGGTATGTCCCTCAGCCTTGGAAGACTTTCTCCTCCTCTTCCTCTCCTACTTGCTCCAACTCCTCCTTCAAAACGAAGTGTAAGTATCTTCTCTGGGAAGCCCACTGTGTGTGGCTACCCTTATGGGATTTTAACTCTGCCTCCCATCCTACCCTGTACATGCCTCCAGCACAGCACTTAATTCACAGTGCTATAATTTCTTACTTGCCGGTCTCCCTCATTAAGCTCACTGAAGGGATAGATGTGTCTTATGTAACTATTAATCCTCAGCACCTAGCACAGTACTTGGTATTGCTGAAGGAATAGACAGTAATATGCAGTTATTTCACTTTACAAACTAGATATGTTCCTTAAATGCGAGTAAACCAAATTCTAGTAATTGAAACCAGCTGAATTTTACTAAGGGAACTACAGTAGTTGCTGTAAGGAAAACCAGTGGTTAGTGTCTTGCCAAGGCAAATAACCTCCAACTTGAGCCTTTCTCTAAGGCTAGCCGTTCTTAAGGCAAGGCAAACTTATCCATGTATTTCTCCAGCAGCCTAAACTAGTATGCTGAAAGTTTCCTAAAATAATTTCAATACCATTTGAAAAATAAGTGTGCAGGGACGCCTGGCTGGCTCATTAGGAAGAGCGTGCAACTTGTGATCTCAGGGTTGTTAAGTTCGAGCCCCACGGTGGGTGTAGAGATTACTTAAAAATCTTTAAAAAATTAAAAAATAGGGGTGCCTGGGTGGCTCAGTCGTTGAGCATCTGCATTCGGCTCAGGTCATGGTCCCAGGGTCCTGGGATCGAGCCCGGCGTCGGGCTCCCTGCTCAGCGGGGAGCCTGCTTCTCCCTCTGCCTGCCGTTCTCCCTGCTTGTGTTCCCTCTTTCACCGTCTCTTTCTCTGTCAAATAAATAAAATCTTAAAAAAAAAAAATTAAAAACTAAGTGTATATATATACATACCACATCTTTAAGTACTTGTGTCACCATGGAATTTGCATTTCCCCCTTTAATCAGCATAGCATTTTTAATATTTTCACTGAGTTTCGGTTCTCTCTTCTCAAGGAATCTCTTGGCTCTTTTCGTTTTGGGCTTTCTGTTCAGAAAATCACAATTCATAACAACTTAAAACGTTTTCCTCAGAGTACAAAACCATGACTTGACTAACATGCAAATTCTTAAAAACCAACAGATATTACAGAACATTTATCAGTCAGGATTCTACCACTAAACAAAATCTCACTTTTTAGGGAGATAATAGTACAAGGTATTCAGTTATTACTGTGAAGTGTTAATTAGCTTTTGATTTTTTTTAAAAATGCTTTCATTTTTTTATACCCCCAACATTCTTTCATTACCGCTTTTTTCAAAACCTTTATTTAAAAAAAAAAGACTCAATGCATATACTGTTGCTATTTTTTTTTTTACTCCATTATTTTTTCTTCAGTCTAAATAAAGCAAATAGTACTTACCCTAACACAAAGAATTGCACACCAACTAGTGACCAATCTGTGGGCAGTTACTAAACAGAGAGAGGCTACTAAATGCCTCTCTTTCATCCAGGTTTAAGACCACAATGCCTAGTAGGAAGTATACACAATTCCACTCCAACATCACAGCTGAGAAAGTCAAATATTATTGCTACCAATGGGGGATAATAATGACTGACAACTTTATAGAGTCACTCTATTAAGGTTTATCTTCACCCAGATCCCACAACACAGGTAAAATTATTATCTTCATTTTACAGATGAGGCAACTGAGGCTAGGGAGGTAACGCAGCCAAGGTCACACATTTTACAAGTAGGCAATCTTCAAAATGAGCGAGATTTAAAAACTCATCTAGACCAATCACAGCAAAATATGAAGGGAAAACAAATTCGTTATTCTGATCTTACGATGTGACAGCAGGAGTAGAATGTTTTCATACATTTCTATTCAGAAAACGGGCTTCACTTCTGCTTCCACTATATCTTGCTTTTCCAACAGTTCTCTGCCATCTACTGAAAGAATTCCTCCTCTCTTAAGTAACTATGACCCTCCATCCTCCTTTCAGTCCTATGGACACTTTGGACAGCAAAAGAAAAACAGAATATACACACACTCAATTTATCACGCAGAGTTTAAAAATTCTCCTCCAGAAAAAATGTCAAGCAATATAAAGCTTCCAGTCATTTGCTGTTTGATAAAGATATGTGTTTGTTAAATCAAATCAAGAAATATTTAGTATGTCTAAACTAAAAAAAATAAAAGTGCTCTATACTCTACATTCCATGTGGTTTGTTACTTCTCACTAGCCAGCAACTAATGCAAATAACATCTTATATATTTTATCATCTGTTTGTGCCCCAATCAGATCGTAGTCTTACTCATCTTTGCCATCCCCATACCTGGAGGAATATATAGCAGATGCGCAAAAATCTCTGAATTAATGACTAAAAAAAGAACTTGTTTTGGTTGGATGTTAACCCAGGCAAATCTCAAGAAGTAACAGTAGGACTATTTAGGATATCAATAAATATTTTCTGAACGCATTTAAAACAAACATCAACTCAAGAAGAGAAAGAAAAAGCTAATCAACATGTCTACGTGCTGTAGCAAAAAGGCTTTACATACTTTCTCGCCAATAAGCCTCACAGTTCTACTAAGTACGATTATTACGAACGCTATTTTACAAAGTAAACCGAGGTTTAGGGGTATTATATCGCCCAAAGTCACAAAGCTTTGAGAACGCGCCCGGACTGTCACCTACAGCTGTCAAATTCCGAGGCCTGGCGCTGGTGACCACTCATTCCCTCACACTTCTTGGGAAGCCCAGGACGTTTCTAACTGGCCAAGATAAAAGCGGCCATCTCCGTGCTACCGCCTGGCAGCTCCCACTAGTGGGCAGGAAGGCTCTCCGTCTCCCCGCGGGCGGCACCAACAGAGGGAGACCCAGGCTAGTGGATAGATCGGCCCACCGCAGACCCAACTGACAAAGAGCGGGAGGAACGAGTGGCAGCCAGGCGGAGCAGACACTTTTTCACTCCTTCCCACCACAGGAGTCCCACTCTCTAACGTCCCCCAGAGAAGGGACCCAGCGCACTTACACAACTCGATCCAAAGCGTCCATGGCTACCGCAACGCGAATCCCGGGAACGCACGTGCACGGCGCGCTTCCGCGAGATAGGCCAGTGTTCCGGAACAGGCGGAACCGGAACTTGCGGGTAACGCCACTTCCTGGGACCGCCCGGTCGTGGACGCTTGGGCTAGTGCTGCGTTCCCTTGGTTACAGATTGTCTTTTAGCCGGAAATAAACACTCTAGGTAACACCGCCTGTAGCCGCATGATGTACACGCCTGTGTGTACACCCGGAATAAGATATTCAGGGACCAGATGTTATTCTTCTGGGAATCTCCCAGAATGCTAAAAAGGTTGATGACATGGTAGGTATTCACGTAGTGGCTAAAAATGTCAATGGGAAATGTGCACTATTGACTGAACTGTAAGATCAGTGAGGCAAAATTTAAAACTACCACAGTGGCTCATAAAAGGTGTGCAGAAAATAACCCTGCTGGGGAGCCTGGGTGGCTCAGTCGTTGGGCGCCTGCCTTCGGCTCAGGTCATGCTCCCGGGGTCCTGGGATCGAGCCCCGCATCGGGCTCCTTGCTCGGCGGGAGGCCTGCTTCTCCCTCTCCCACTCCCCCTGCTTGTGTTCCCTCTCTCGCTGTGTGTCTGCCAAATAAATAAATAAAATCTTTAAAAAAAAAAAGAAAAGGGCGTGGGAAAGCATGTCTGACAGAGGTAACAGCAGAGATGAAAAAAAAGAAAGAAAATAACACTGCTGATCCTTATTTTTCCCCCAATTTTTGAGTTGCCATATACTTCATATACCATAAATTTTACCCCTGTAGAGTGTACATGTCAGTGGTTTTTAGTATATTCGCAAAGGTAAAACTATCACCACTATCTAATTTCAGAACATCTTTATCACTCCAAAGGGAAACACCCACCCTCTCAACCCCGTAGCCATCACTACCCATTTTCCCCTCTTGCTGATCCCTGTCAACCAATGATCTATGTCACTATAGATACGTCTATTCTGAACATAACATGTAAATGGAATCATACAGTATGTGCCCTTTCGTGCTGGCTTCTTTCACTATGTTCATACATGTTCGTGTTTAAGATTCAAATGTATAGCATGTATCAGTACTTCATCAGTACATTCATTTCTTTTTTAGGACTGAATAATATTCTATTGTATGGATATGCCACATTTTTTATTCCTTCAAAAATTTATGGACATTTGGGTTTTTTCCACTTTTTTACTATTATGAATTATGCTTGTTTGAACATTCACATACAAGTTTTTTTGTAGAAGTTTCAATTCTCTAGGAGTAGAATTGCTGGATCATATGGTAACTCTATGTTTGACATTTTGAAGAACTGCCAAACTAGTTTCTGCCTGTACCATTTTACATTCCCACTAGCAATGAAAGAGGGTTTGGCACCAGTATTTCTATTCTATTTCTGTATTCTATTACCATAAATTTACTGGTGTAAATAACACAAAGTTATGTTAGGGTTCTAGGAGTCTGAAGTCTGAAATTAGTTTTGCAGTTCTAAAGTTAAGATGTGGGGCACCTGGGTGGCTCAGTTGGTTAAGCAACTGCCTTCAGCTCGGGTCATGATCCTGGAGTCCCGGGATCGAGTCCCGCATCAGGCTCAGCAGGGAGTCTGCTTCTCCCTCTGATCCTCCTCCCTCTTATGCTCTGTCTTTCATTCTTTCTCTCTCAAATAAATAAATAAATCTTTAAAAAAAAAAAAGTTAAGATGTCACAGGGGCCTCTGTGTGGCTCAGTCGGTCAAGTGTCTGTCTTCTGCTCAGGTCATGATCTCAGGGTCTTGGGACTGAGTCCCGCATCCAGCTCCTTGCTCAACAGGGAGCCTGCTTCTCCCTCTTCCTCTGCCTGCCACTCCCCCTGCTTGTGTTCTCTCTCTCTCTCTCTGTCAAATAAATAATAAATAATTTTTTTTAATCTTTTTAGGAAAAAAGATTTAATTTTAAGTAATCTCTGCACCCAACGTGGGACTCAAACTCACCACCCTGAGATCAAGAGTCGTATGACCTACCTACTGAGCCAGCCTGGAGCCCCTAAATTTCTTTATAAACTTTTTAGGGGCACCTGGGTGGCTTAGTTGTCTAAGCATTCAACTCTTGATTTTGGCTCAGGTCATGATCTCAGGGTGGTGAGATTGAGCCCTGAGTCGGGCTCTACAAAGGGTGTGAAACCTGCTTAAGATTCTCTCTCTCTGCTCCCCCACCTTGATCTCTCCCATAAATAAACAAATACATACATACACTTTTTAGTGGTTGCCCTAGAGTTTGCAATATACATTTACAATTAATCCACATCCATTTCAAATAACTACTTCATGGAGTGCACAGGTACCTTATAATACAAAGATACTCCTAATTCCTCCTTCCTGTCCCTTGTATCATTTCTGTCATTCACTTCACTTAGACATAAGCACACATGCCTTAGGCCATTTGAGGCGTTATCAGAGAATATCGTATACTGGGTGGCTTATAAAGAACAGAAATGTATCAGCCACAGTTCTGGATGATAGCTGGAAAGTCTAAGATCAAGGCATCGGCAGATTTGGTGTCTGATGAGGGCCCATTTCCTGATTCACAGACAGCCATCTTTTCACTGTGTTGTCACATGGAACAAGGAACAAAGGAGCTCTCTAGGGTCTCTTTTATAAGGGCACTAATACTATCTAGGAAGGCTTCACCCTCATGACCTAATCACCTCCCAAAGGCCCCACCTTGCAATACCATCACATTGGGGCTTAGGATTTCAACACAAGAATTTTGGGGGGACACGTTCTGTCTATAGCAATCCATATACACAGAAGCATTCATAGTCAAATATATTATTATTTGAACAAATTTATCTGGTAAATCAATTAAGAATAAAAATAAAATTTTTATTTTATCTTCACTTATTCCTTCTCTGATGATCATCTTTTCTTTATGCAAATCCAAGTTTCTGACTCATCTCATTTTACTTCTCTCTAAATAACTTCTAACTTTGGGTGCCCGGGTGGCTCAGTTGGTTAAGCAACTGCCTTTGGCTCAGGTCATGATCCTGGAGTCCCAGGATCGAGTCCCGCGTCAGGCTCCCTGCTCAGCGGGGAGTCTGTTTCTCCCTCTGACCCTCCCCCCTCTCATGTGCTCTCTCTCTCAAGTAAATAAATAAAATCTTTAAAAAAAAATAACTTCTAACGTTTCTTGCAAGGAAGGTCTACTGGCAACACATTCCCTCAATTTTTTTTAAAGGTTTTATTTATTTATTTGAGAGAGCATGAGTGGGGTGAGGGGCATAGACAGAGAGAGAAGCAGACACCCCACTGAGCTGGGAGCCCAATGTGGGACTTGATCCCAGAACCCTGGGATCATGACCTGAGCCGAAGGCAGACACTTAACTGACTGAGCCACCCAGGCACCCAGCAAATTCCCTCAATTTTTGTTTGTCTTTATGTTTTTGAAAGTCTTTCTCTCTCACATTTATTTTTTTAAGTTTTTTTTTATTTGAGAGAGAGAGAGAGAGTGCATGAGAAGGGGGAGGGTCAGAGGGAGAAGCAGACTCCCTGCTAAGCAGGGAGCCCGACATGGGACTCGATCCCAGGACTCCAGGATCATGACCTGAGCCGAAGGCAGTCGCTTAACCAACTGAGCCACCCAGGCGCCCTCTCTCTCACATTTAAAGGATAATTTTGCAGAGTACTGAATTCTAGCTTGGTGGGTTTTTTCTTTCAACATTGAAAGTATTTCATTCCAACTGTCTTCTTGACTGCACAGTTATTGAGAAGTCAGATGTAATTCTTATCTTTGCTCCTCTATAGGTAAGGGGTTTTCCCCCATCTGACTTCTTTCAGGATTTTAAATTTATTTTTAATTTTCTGTAGTATGAAAATGGTATCCCTAGGTTTAGGGGTTTTTTTGGGCATTTATCCTAGTTGGTGTTCTCTGCGCTTACGGGATCTGTGGTTTGGTGTCTGAAATTAATTTGGGGAAATTCTTAGTCATTATTGCTTCAAAGTTCAGCTTTTTATTTATTGTAAATTGGAGTGGCAACTTCCAGCTTCTCAGTGCTAGACCAGAAATGAGAAATGTCTCTGATAATATTTTATTGAATGCCAGATATTGTGAATTTTACTTTGTTGGATGTTGGATATGTTAAAAAGATTCTTCAGTGTTGGGGTGCCTGGGTGGTTCAGTCAGTTGGGCGTCCAACTCTTGGTTTCAGCTCAGGTCATGATCTCAGGGTCATGGGATCAAGGCCCACATTGGGTTCCACACTCAGCTCAAAGTCTACTTGTCCCTCTCTCTCCCCCTCAGCCTCTCCCCTAACTCATGAGTTCTCTAATAAAGAAATACATAAAATCTTTAAAAATATATATTCTTGGGGCAACTAAGTGGCTCAGTTATTAAGCGTCTGCCTTCGGCTCAGGTCATGATCCCAGCGTCCTGGGATCAAGCCCCCCTTCGGGCTCCCTGCTCAGCGGGAAGCCTGCTTCTCCCTCTCCCACTCCCCTTGCTTGTGTTCCCTCTCTTGCTGTGTCTCTCTCTGCCAAATAAATAAAATAAAATTTTATATATATATATATATATATATATATGGTGTTACCTGAGATGCAGTTACTTGGAAATAGTTTGATCCTTTCAGGTCTTGGTTTTAAGTTTTGTTACATGAGGCAAAAGTCTTATTTAGGCTAATTATGCTCTGAGGCAAAACCGTTTTGAGTACTCTATCCATGCTCCATGAAATATGAGGTTTTTCTACACTGGGTGAGAACTGCAAACCCAGGGATTGTTCAGATGGCTCTTTTCCCTGCCTCCAGTGGTTTTCTGGCATAGATGTGATCAGTATTCTACTGAAGACTCCAGGAGGATTCTCTGTAGATCATTGAAGCTTTCTCTCTGTACTCCCTTTCTGATATTCTGCTTTGCAAGTTCCAGCTCTCTTGGTCTTCTAGGGGTTCCAGTTCCAACTCCTCATCTCAGAAAGACTTCTGATATTCATCTGGGCTTCTCCTTCTTACACTGTAACCTGGAAATTTTCTCAAGGCAGTATTCTAAGGAAATCATAAGGCTACCTCACTTGTTTCCTGGGATGGGACAATTTATGCACCAAAGTGAGAATGACAGTGTAGCAGACAGAATAATGTCTCCCTAAAATGCTGAGATCCTAATCCCCAGAACCTGTGAATGTTATATATAAAGGGTGTTTTGCAGATGTAATTAAGTTCAGGATCTTTAGATAGGAAGGTTATCCTGGATTTTCTGTATGAGCCCAATCTAGTTACAAGGAAACTTTTGAGTTACAAAGGACCTTTTAAGAGGGACACAGGAGGGACGCCTGGGTGGCTCAGTCGGTTAAGCGTCTGCCTTCGGCTCAGGTCATGATCCTGGGGTCCTGGGATCGAGTCCCGCATCGGGCTCCTTGCTCAGCAGGGAGCCTGCTTCTCCCTCTGCTTGTGCTCTCTCTCTCTCTCTCTCTCTCTCTCTGACAAATGAATAAATAAAAAATCTTTAAAAAAAAAAACCACACAGGTTTTAAAAAAAAAAAAAAGGGACACAGGAATGTAAGAATCAGAGATGTGATTACAGAAGCAGGTGAGAGAGAGATTTGAAGATGTTATATTGCTGGTTTTGAATATGGAGGAAGGGGCCTCAAGCCAAGGAATGCAGGGAGCCTCTAGTAGCTGGAAAAGACAAGAAAATGGATTCTCCCCTGGAGTCTCCACAAGGATGTAACCCTATCAACATCTTGATTTTAACCCCATAAGACTTAATCTTGGAATTTGACCTCCAGAACTATAATAAGTTTAGTGGTGTTTAAGCCACTAAATTTCTGGTAATTTGTTACAGCAGCAATAGGAAACTAATATAATCACCAAATGGGAGCATGGAATATGAATAGAAAATAAGAGTTTGTGAAGACATGATAGTGAAAGAACTCTTATTTGGGATTTGAGAAAACTAGGACCTTTGCTTTCTTGACATCCTTATTCATGATATGCAAGTATGGCTACATTAAACCCAGAACAAAGTACCAGCTGTCCCTCCCACCCCCCAAAAAGAAAAAAAAAATTTTTTGGAAGATTTTATTCATTTATTCATGTGAGAGAGAGAGAGGCAGCGGGAGAAGCAGGCTCCCCACGGAGCAGGGAGCCCAACATGGGACTCGATCCCAGGACCCTGGGATCATGACCTGAGCCAAAGGCAGACGCTTAACCGACTGAGCCACCCAGGTGCCCCAGCAATATAACACTATTAAATAAAATATCGTTACTTGTAAGTAAAAGCCAACCACTGCATTCAGTGTCAGTAGTATTGTGCCAGCTACATAGAGACTGTAGTTCCAAGATTAGTTTGTAAGTAATTTTATTAAGTCAGTAAGGCCGATCAATGGTGAAAAAATTCATTTGTGAAGTTCTAGTCTTACAAAATATTTCATAGTTGAAAAATAAGATTTAGTTTACCAAATTGCAAACATTTATTCTCATTTACAAGTAAGGAACTAACACACATTATGTTCTCTTCAGAATATAAGACTTTATTATCCTCTTCAATTTAAGGTAGAACCACATCAGTCTATATCAGTTTCTTTAGCAAGATTACACGTCAAGAATCTTCCATTCTACTTCCTTATACTTTTCTGTTTTTCAAAATGCGTACTGTAGTAAATAGGATTAAGTGTGGCTCTACAGAGTGACTTAAACGAGAGCCGAGTTATTTCTCTCACATAAAGGCCAGACGCAGGCAGTCACAGCGCCTTCTCTGCCTCAACAGTGGCAGTCGTCACAGGTTTAGAAGGACGTTCACACTCACAGGACCCCATAGGCCTTAGGGGACTGAACCCAGCCCCCGACTCACTTAACTTCTAATAGGAAACAGCACAGCACCATGAGGCTTGTTTCAACAGGAGGCTTTACTCTGGTGCCCAAGTGTCAGTTCAGGTGTAAGGAGACAAGCTCATCTGGGTGGATGCAGAAACCATGCTGGCTTAGAAACTTCACGCTTCCCAAGAACCAACATCTCTTGAAACAGCCATGAGTGTAGCTTTCGGGAATCTTTGTAATAAGAAACACAGGGCTTGGGGCACCTGGCTGGCTCAGTCAGTAGACCACGTGACTCTTAATCTCAGGGTCGTGAGTTCAAGCCCCACGGTGGGCATGGAGCTTGGTTAAAAATAGAAACAAACCAAAAACACATGGTGCTTAAGTAAGTCTAAAGTCCGTATTTTCCAATGGGCATTTATAGCGGTTGTAGTCTTCCTGGTCTAGACACAGTTTACCAATAAGGGATCTTTTATTTTTTTTTTTTAAGTAGGCTCCACATACACGGTGGAGCCCAATGCAGGGCTTGAACTCACGACCCTGAGATCAAGACCCGCGCTGAGATCAAGAGTCAGACACTTAGGGCGCCTGGGTGGCTCAGTTGGTTGGGCGACTGCCTTCGGCTCGGGTCATGATCCTGGAGTCCCGGGATCGAATCCCGCATCGGGCTCCCTGCTCAGCAGGGAGTTTGCTTCTCCCTCTGACCCTCTTCCCTCTCGTGCTCTCTATCTCTCATTGTCTCTCTCTCAAATAAATAAATAAAATCTTTAAAAAAGAAAAAAAGGAGTCAGACACTTAACCAACAAAGCCAGGCTCCCCAGGCTCAGGGGAGCTCCTCCCCCAGCTCAGGCTCTTTTTTTTTTAAAGATTTTATTTATTTATTTGACAGAGAGAGACAGTGAGAGCAGGGACACTAGCAGGGGGAGTGGGAGAGGGAGAAGCAGGCTTCCCGCTGAGCAGGGAGCCCAATGTGGGACTCGATCCCAGGACCCTGGGATCATGACCTGAGCCAAAGGCAGACGCTTAACGACTGAGCCACCCAGGTGCCCCTCAGGGGTCATTTTTAATCACAATATTGCCTGACATCACAGTTGACATTCTATTATTATCTTCTCTAGTAGATTTCCAGAGAAATAGTGCCAAAAGGTAAAGTTGAAGTCATTTCACCACGGGGAAAAAGAAAGGATTTACTAATCTTTATTCTTGGCAGTCCAGGGCAACACATCAGGATCCAATCTCCTATCTTGTTGCTCTGCCACTCATGGCTTCTATTTCCAAGGTTTCTTTACAATCCAAAAAGCCTGCTGAAGCTCTAGCCACCACATCCATACTCCAGAAAAAAGAGAAGATGAACTGGCCCATCTCCCTTTATGCCTTAAAGTTTAAGGAAACTTTCCAGAAGCATCCATCACTCAACACTTATAATTCCATGTCACTGGCCAGAACTTAGTCATTTGGCCACATATTTACACATATATGGGTACGCTGCTAACCTGAATAATTCTGGGATTGTTACAAAATAAAAAAAGAAAGAACAGATACTGGGTCAGGTAATTAGCAAGGTGGGTCAGAGATAGGATGATGGAAGAAGCAAAGAAGCAAGAGATTTACTGGCTTTGAAGAGAAGAGGACCATAAGCCAAAGAATATAGGCAGCCTCCAGAAGCTGGAAATGGCCCTCAGATGACAGCAAGAAAATGGGACACTGATCCTTCAATGACAAAGAATTGAAATCTGCCAACAACTAAATGAACAAGGAAACAGAGTCTCCCCAACCCCCAACCTCCAGAAAAGAATGAAGTCCAGCCAACACCTTGATTTTAGCCCAGCCCATGTCAGATAGCTGAATTACAAAACTATATGATAATACACTTGTCATTTTTTTTTTAAGATTTTATTTATTTATTTGACAGAGGGAGAGACAGCGAGAGAGGGACACAAGCAGGGGGAGTGGGAGAGGGAGAAGCAGGCCTCCCGCCGAGCAGGGAGCCCAACGCGGGGCTCAATCCCAGGACCCTGGGATCATGACCTGAGCCGAAGGCAGACGCTTGATGACTGAGCCACTCAGGCGCCCCACACTTGTGTCATTTTAAGCCACTAAGTTTGCAGTAATTTGTGATGGCTGCAATAAAAAAATGTATACACTTACCTTAATAAAACTTCCAATTTAAAGAAATTCAAAGAAGGATCCCTACAGTCATTTATACCAGATTTTTAAAAATTCAATTCATATCGGGTCCTTAACGACTCTGGTATATTAAACTGTGCTATAATCAGAAATGCATGTATAGCCAACAAAACTAATAAAATAGTGAACTGAAAGCTACACAATTATGTTATATAAAAACTCCAAAAAGTTCATTACTAGTTATGAGAAACATTTCATCTAGGAGTGATTTCCGAGGCACTATCTTGAGTTTCCATAAAAACATAACCTTCTGCCTCAGAAGAAGGGATATCAATAAGAGGACCAGAATTCTCTACTTCCAAGTTCAGTGATTTCCCCTGTTCATAATTCAGGTTTGAATTATCTTTTGTTTGAATTTCTTGCTCTTCCAACTCCAAAGATTTATCTGAAGCTGTAGCTACAACGTCGTCATCTTCACATTCATGCAGAAAGCTACAGATCATGTTGGGTCTGTAGGAGAAATCATTGTCCTTGATTTGCAGCCATTCCACACCACCTAATGGGGGACGGTGAGGGATGGGAGGACAAACCAAGAAAGAAATAGGAAAAAGGAATTTTAGTTACTTACATTTATTTCTCTTTAATTTTTTTTTTTTTAAGTAGGCTTCACGCCCAGTGCGGAGCCCAATGTGGGGCTTCAACTCATGACGCTGAGATCAAGACCTGAGCTGAGATCAAGAGTCAGACACTCAACCAACTGAGCCACCCAAGCGCCCCTCTCTTTAATTCAAATTTTCATCCTATGAATACATGTCAAAATAAAGCCCCAACATAAACCAATGAACATGGTACCATGACTATTAATAAACAATCACATTATTTTCATCTTACATGGAGACCCTGGAGTGCCTATAGTATATGCAACATCAAAACTCAGTGTAAGTGAAATATAGTCAATAATACTGTAGTAACTATATGGTGACTACACTTATGGTGAGCACTTTGTAATGTATATAATTAATGAATCACTATGTTGTACACCTGAAACTAATATAATATTGTATATCAACTATACTTCAATTTAAAAATTTTTTTAAATTTTTTTTTAAAGATTTTATTTATTTATTTGACAGAAAGAGAGAGAGAGAATCACAAGTAGGCAGAGCAGCAAGCAGAGGGAGAAGGAGAAGCAGGCTCCCTGCTGACTAGGAAGCCTGATGCAGGGCTCAATCCTAGGACCCTGGGATCATGACCTGCACCAAAGGCATACGCTTAACCAACTGAGCCACCTAGGCGCCCTAAAAAAAAAAAATTTTTTTTTTAAGATTTTATTTATTTATTTGACAGAGAGACAGAGAGAAAGCACAAGTAGACAGAGTAGCAGGCAGAAGCAGGCTCTCCGCTGAGTGCAGAGCCCAATGCCAGGGCTCGATCCCAGGACCCCGGGATCATGACCTGAGCCAAAGGCAGACGCTTAACCGAATGAGCCACCCAGGCGCCCTCTAAAGAAATTTTTTTAAGATTTTATTATTCATTAGGAAGAGAGAGAGCATGAGCAAGAGAGAGCACACAAGCAGGGGGAGGGGCAGAGGGAGCAGGAGAAGCAGACTCCCCACTGAACAGGGAGCCCGACTCGGGACTCGATCCCAGGACTCCGGGATCATGACCTGAGCTGAAGGCAGACACTTAACTGACTAAGCCACCTCAGTGCCCCTCCAACTAAAAATTTTAAAAAATAGGGCGCCTGGGTGGCTCAGTTGGTTAAGCGACTGCCTTCGGCTCAGGTCATGATCCTGGAGTCCCTGGATCGAGTCCCGCATCAAGCTTCCTGCTTAGCGGGGAGTCTGCTTCTCCCTCTGACCCTCTTCCCTCTCATGCTGTTTCTCTCTCTCTCTCTCTCTCTCAAATAAATAAAATCTTCAAAAAAATTTTTTTTAAACAATTCAGACCATAAAAAAAATCACTAAAACTAATCATCTTCATTTACTATTCCAAGCCCTTTTTCCTGAGTCCAATTCCCAACTCACTGAGATAATTTGAGCTCTCACTACCACCTTGTCTTTCACTTCCCTATAATTTTCTCCTCAGTCTCCATAACAGATGATACTACCCTATCATCTTTCAACTCAACACTCACATGTCATTTTGAGTTGGAACATCCAACTATGAAATAAGACACCTCTCCAAAAAAAAAAAAAAACTTGAAAAAAATTGTTACCCTTTTCATACTTACAGTCACAGCCCTAACCCATCAATGAACCTCCCATAATCAAGTATTGTTTCAATAATGCTAGTAATTTGGGGGCGCCCAGGTGGCTTAGTTGGTTAAGCGTCTTGACTCTTGGTTTTGACTCAGGTCCGATCTCAGGGTTGTGGGATTGAGCCCTGCATCAGGCTCCACACTCAGTGGGGAGTCTGCTTGAGAGTCTCTCTCCCTCTCTTTTTCCCTCCCCCTCTGCCCCTCCCTGTTTGCGCTCTCTCTAAAACAAATTTTAAAAAAAGTGCTAGTCATTTTTTTCTTTTATCCTTATGACCCCTTCAAATATTTTCAATGGATCCTCATCAATTTCTATAGCAAGCCTGAGCTATTTACTGTCATTTTCAAAATGCCATTCAATATCTCTAAGATACCGCAACTTATCTTACCACCCTGTTCACACTTCGAACTGCTCCTATTCCCACCATAAACCAACTCTTCTGTGACTGTTTGTTGAAACATCCCTACAGCTGATGCCATGTCTTCTCGTATGTTATTACCATAAAATCTCCTTCTATCAAAAGTTGTTTAGGGCGCCTGGGTGGCTCAGATGGTTGAGCGTCTGCCTTCGGCTCAGGTCATGATCCCAGGGTCCTGGGATCGAGTCCCGCATCGGGCTCCCTGCTCCTTGGGAGCCTGCTTCTCCCTCTGCTTCTCTCTCTCTCTCTCTCTCTCTCTCTCCCCACCTCTGTCGCTCATGAATAAATAAATAAAATCATTAAAAAAAAAAAAAGACTGCAACATCCTTTTAAAAAAAAAAAAAAAAAAAAAAAGTTGTTTAGTCCTTTTCTCTCTAGTCAGCTTCAACTATTCTTTCATTTTTACCCCCTTGCAATAGCATCATTCACCTAGTCACCAGCTTCAAAACCTTGAAGCCATTCTGCAGCCTATTCTGTTATTTAGCATGGTACATGGCACATTCCAGATACTTAATTGCATAAAATGGGTGTTGAGTCACATTCATACATGTGTTTCAATGTGATTTATTTTTTTTTCTATTTTTTTTTTTTTAAGGATTTTTTTACATAGTGAGAGAGGGAACACAAGCAGGGGGAGTCAGAGAGGGAGAAGCAGGCTTTCCGCCGAGCACGGAGCCCGATGCGGTGCTCCCTGGGATCCTGGGACCATGACCTGAGCCAAAGGCAGACGCTTAACGACTGAGCCACCCAGGCACCCCCAATGTGATTGACTTTAGAGTGCAAATTCCCAGAAGGTAAGGACCACATCTCCTATTTTGTTCTGCCTGCAGCATATTGCCATGTTTGGTCGCCAGCCTCCAAGATGGTCCCCAAAGATTTTCACCTTCCCGGTATTCATGCCCCTGTGTCATCTCCTCCCACAATGAATAGCACATGTCATAAATAACAGAATGTGACTTCTAAGGCTGGTTCATAAAACATATTGTGGCTTCTACCTTGTTCTCATGGATCACTTGATCTGGAAGAAGCCAGCTGCCATGTCAGGAGGGCACTGGAACAGTACTGTAGGGAGGCAAGAACTGAGGCCTCCTGCTAAAAGCTGGCACAAACCTGCCAAGCATGTGAGGAAGCTGTCTTCTATTTAGATTTTCAGGTCACTGCAACCCAGCCAACATATTGACTGCAACCTCAAGACAGACATCGAGCCAGAACTGCCTGGCTAAGCTGATCCCAAATTCCTGATTCACGGAAACTGTGTAAAATATTTTTGTTGTTGTTTTTTCAAACCGTTAAGTTTAGAGGTAAATTTCTATGCAGCAATACATAACCAATACAGCCTTGTTGGCTAACTAATTTATGTGATTAAACAAAATACCCAAATCTCCCAGAAGCCCTATTAAAGACTCCAGGAAAGGAAATTCTACAACTTCCTTCTTTAAAAAAGAATATCTGGGGCGCCTGGGTGGCTCAGTCGATTAAGTGTCCACCTTCGGCTCAGGTCATGATCCCAGGGTCCTGGGATCGAGCCCCGCATCGGGCTCCCAGCTCCGCAGGAAGCCTGCTTCTCCCTCTCCCACTCGCCCTGCTTGTGTTCCCTCTCTCGCTGTATCTCTCTCTGTCAAATAAATAAATAAAATCTTAAAAAAAAATAAAAAAGAATATCTAAGTAATAGCTAAGCTATCTGATATGTATCTACCTTTCAAGTTCTTTCTAGAACTTCAAGTACCTCTTCCTGTTATTTTCACAGTGCTAAAAAGGAGGAGAGATTGAGGATATACATGTGAGGAACAAAGATTTTTTATGTACTTATGTGTAATTGGTATAATTAATTTCTACATGACTAATATACCTTCAAATAGTTATTCCTTAAAATACAATAAATCAAGCCATAAATATCAAGCCATAAATATCCATCACCAGAGTCATGTTTACTAGAGTTTGAAATACGTCTTTGAGCAAGGAGGTTTTTGGGTTTCTTTTTTCAAATTATGTGAATTTTTTTAATTTTTTTTTTTTTAAGATTTTATTTATTTGACAGAGAGACACAGTGAGAGCAGGAACACAAGCAGGGGGAGTGGGAGAGGGAGAAGCAGCACCCCCCCCCAAACAGGGAGCCCGATGCGGGGCTCGATCCCAGGACCCTGGGATCATGACCTGAGCTGAAGGAGGACGCTTAACGACTGAGCCACCCAGGCGCCCTATGTGAATTTTTTTAAAACTGAAATATAACTGACGGGCACCTGGGTGGCTCAGTTGGTTAAGTGTCTGTCTTTGGCTCAGGTCGTGATCTCTAGGTCCTGGGCTTGAGCCCCGTGTCGGGCTCCCCGCTCAATGGGAAGTTGGCTTCCCCTCTCGTCCTTTCTTTGCCCCTCCCCCTGCCTGTCCTCTTTCTCTCTCTGCTTCAAATGAATAAATAAGATCTTTAAAAAAAACTGAAGTACAGTTGACAATGTGACATTAGTTTCAGGTACACAACACAGTGATTTGAAGTCTATACATTCACTACGCGATGCTCACCACAACTGTAGCTTCCACCTGTCACTACACAACACTGTTACAACACCATTGACTATTCCCTAGGCTGCACCTTTAACCCCCATGACTTACTTGTGTGCCCCGGGAAGCCTGTATCTCCCATTCCACTTCACTCATCTTGTCCACCCCACCACTCCCTCCCCTCTGGCAGCCACCAGTTTGTTCTCTGTATTTATGGGTCTGCTTTTTGTTTATCCGTTTGTTTTGTTTTTTCTATTCCACATATAAGTGAAATCATTTATCTTTCTTTCTCTTTCTTCCTCTTACTTCACTTATGAGCAATGAACTTGTAAACTATCAAGTGATTATGTATCTCCACAAACATGTGCCTGCTATGGTTGCAAGAAGCAATAGTCTAAAGTCTCTACTTTGGAATGACCAGCAACTGGAGAAGGCTCAGCGGATGTGAGTTAAGAATGAAACTCAGGTCCAACAACTGTGGTCCTAGAGTCCTTCCCTCACATATAAAGTCAGCTTCTTCCAGTTATTAGCTTCCTGGGGAAGGTTGCCACCACTGCCACAAGTTTCCAGGAGATTCTCTGGGGTTTCACCTTGAGAATCCAGATCCTACCATCGCCACGTACAAAGAAGTTTTAATTAAGGGGGTGGGGGATGGTGGCTGCTGAATTCCCTAGGGGTTGGAAATCTATCAAGTTTCTTAACAAACTCGTCACAATTGTCTCCAATGCAAAGCAGGTAAGAAATTTCTTACATGTCTCCAGTGCCCTCTGCTACACTCAAGTTCAAATGAAATTTTTTATTTTATCTTTTTTTTTTTTTAAAGTAGGCTCCATGCCCAGAGCAGAGGCCAACACGGGGCTCGAACTCAACTATGAGATTAAGACCTGAGCTGAGGGGGGCGCCTGGGTGGCTCAGTTGGTTAAGCGATTGCCTTACGCTCAGGTCATGATCCCGGAGTCCCGGGATCGAGTCCCGCATCGGGCTCCCTGCTCAGCGGGGAGCCTGCTTCTCCCTCCACCCCTGCCCCCTCTCCTGCTCTCTCTCTCAAATAAATAAATAAATAAATCCTTAAAAAAAAAAAAAAAAAAAAAGACCTGAGCTGAGGGATGCCTGGGTGGCTCAGTCAGTTGGGCGTCTGCCTTCGGCTCAGGTCATGATCCCAGGGTCCTGGGATCGAGCCCCACATTGGGCTCCTTGCTTAGCAGGGACTCTGCTTCTCCCTCTCCCTGCCGCTCCCCCTGCTTGTACTCTCTCTGTCTGTCAAATAAATAAAATCTTAAAAAAAAAAAAAAGACCTGAGCTGAGATCAAGAGTCAGAAGTTCAACCAACTGAGCCACTCAGGTGCTCCTACAATTCAAATGAATTTTAAATCTATATCTGGTACTAAAAAAAAAAAAAAAAAAATCTATATCTGGTACTTTTCAGGAAGCACTCTCAATTTCCATAAAACATAGTTGTTACTACAAAGTACAAGGAATGTCCTGGCAACAATGTGTCATCTTCAAAGCCAAGAGTAAATCACCTACTTTCAGAGAACTAAGTGAACTAACCTATGCTTTCTTCTCCTTCCTTCTTTTCTGTCAAAAGAGTTCTTGTCATGCTGAGCTTCTTCATTGTATGGCATTTATATTTTAGCACTGTTTTACTACTGCCTTCTGCATCACCTAGAACATAAAACGAACTCAATTATTTTACTGTTGATGCCACCAAATAATCATGTGAAGCCTCAATAACTCCAGTTCAAAGAGTGAGACTAAACTACTTCCTGTTGAGATAGTGTAGTAAGTTCAAAATTTAACTCATCCCTCCTGCTCCCAGCACAGAGAAATGACAGATAAAATATGTAACAACTGAAGGCACAAGTGGACCCCAAAACAACAAACATCTCCAGAGGACCAAAACGCAAAGCTGTGAGTGAAATTAAATCTATTGGCCTGCTAGGCTCCAGCCCTGAAGTAGGCAAGTGGGACCTGGAATTGCCTTACAGGGTAATGGTGTCTCAAATTCTACCACTCTAAATGAAGCACCAACGTCAGACTTACTACTTGAAGCCTGAGACTGGAGCAAGGACGTTCTCAATCACAAAAGAAGCTGAGAAAAAACCTGCTGCCAACATGCTGCCTGGGGTTACAGCTTTACGGGAAACTGTGGGCGCAGGCAGGAGGGAGGATGAGACTCTGAGTTAGAGGTGTGAACCACACTGAAAACTTCCAGACGCTGCTATGTGTCACTGACACTACACTTCAGAAAGGATCATACCGCTACCTATAAGGATGAACCACATTAAACTGTCCATATTTAGTTCAAGTTGGTCACTTCATATGGTTAAACCTAACACACACTCAGCAATCTGGTAATTCCATTTCTAAGTGTGTATCTTAGAGCCATTTTTGCATACATGTACAAGGAGACTCAAAATACTCATGGCAGCATTTCTGCAGTAAGTTAATAAGCATAGTTAAGATCACGGGCTTTGGACCAGACCACCTGGGTTCAAATCCCAGCTCTGTCTCTCACTTCGTGTATGACTTTGGGAATGCTATTTACCTCTTTGTGTTTCAGTTTCTTCAAATATAAAATGAAGACAAAATGGTATCTACCTCACAGACTTGTGATGAGGAATAAATGAGTTAATACGTGTAGCATTTAGAACAATGCCTGACATATAAAAGGCATTCAATAAATTTTCATAGCTATTAATAATTACTGGTAAAAATGGAAGCAATCAACATGTCCAGTAACTGGACAATACACTGTAGTGTGGTCACAAACAGAATACTTAGCAAAAGGGAAAACAGAATTATACATACCAACGTGTATAAATCTCAAAACCTATCTCTAACTGAAAAACAGATATACAATGGTACATATAATATGCTGTAATTTGTGTCAAGTTTGAAAATATACAAAAAAATGCTACTTATCGTTTGTGGATACATATATGTGTAATACAAAATCAGGTATAGGAAAGAAAAACATCAAATTCAGGAAAGTGATTATCAAGACAGAGGAAGGGAGTATGTTAGAGAGGGGTATACACGAGGCTTCAAATGTATCTGGAATATTTTTTAACTATCCGGCAAAATGGTAGGATTTGATATAGCGAGACAATGGGCACATGAGATGTTAAATTTTAATATTTACTGTACAAAAGTAAGTTTGCAATATTTCACAGTAAAAAATTTGAGTCAGCAATGCAAGCACTTACCATGTTCAACATTTTCTTCAAATATAACACAGGTCCCAAGAGTGTCTGCAGAAAAGTTGAAGGCAACTTGTTGAGAAATAACAGAGTAACTTCCTCTGAAAAGCATATTAAAAAAGGAGTTTTATCTGACATCCTCCTACCTTCATACTCTCCAGCAAAGACATAGCTGTCCACTTGCAGAATTGGCCTCTCAGTGTCAATTCCCTGCAACAGAATACAGGATCATTAAAAAAATCATCATTACAGGGTGCCTGGGTGGCTCAGTTGGTTAGGCGACTGCCTTCGGCTCAGGTCATGATCCTGGAGTCTCAGGATCGAGTCCCGCATTGGGCTTCCTGCTCAGCAGTGAGTCTGCTTCTCCCTCGGACCCTCCCCCCTCTCATGCTCTCTATCTCATTCTCTCTCTCAAATAAATAAATAAAATCTTTAAAAAAAAATCATCATTACAAAAAGCCTTGCAGGGGTGCATAGGTGGCTCAGTCGGTTAAGCACATCCAACTCTTGATTTCTGCTCAGGGTGGGTCATGAGATCCAGTCCCACCTCAGGCTCTGTGCTGGCTGTGGAGTCAGCTTAGGATTCTCTCTCTCCCTCTCCTTCTGCCTCTCCCTCCCCCTCTATAAAAAACAAGCCTTGGCGGGGGGGGGGGGGGGGGGGGGGGGGGGGGGGGGGGGGGGGGGGGGCGGTGAAATGGGTGAAGGTAGTCAAAAGATACAAACTCTGTTATAAAATAAGTCCTGGGGATGTAATGCACAGCATTACTCTACTTATTAATACCTTGGTGTACACTTAAAAGTTGCTAAGAGTGTAACATCTTAAAAGTTTTGACAACAGGGTGCCTGGCTAGCTGTCTGTAGAGCATGCAACTCTTGATCTTAGGGTTGTGAGTTCAAACCCCATGTTGGGCACGGAGCTCGCTTAATTGAAAAAAAAAACCCTCATTACAAGAAAAAAATTGTAACTGTGTGTAGTGATGGATGTTAACTAGACTTACTGTGGTAAGTACATACAACAGTTAAATCATTATGTTGTACACCTGAAATGTAATGTTATATGTCAATTACATCTCAATTAAAACCAAAAAAAGGAAGAGGCTTCAATATGTAACCTTGCTACCAAGGAGAGTGAACGCCAAAACTGGGGAACCTCTGGAGCTTGTCCTAGCAAGTGCAGGTAAGCTAAAAATGCTCTGCTCACAGCAGTTACAATACTTCATTCATATCCAAGTAGCACGCTGTACTTCAATCAACCCCCTCTTCAAGTTAAGGTAGGAACAGAAAAAGTCTTGTCAACAGTAGCTCAAAGATTTTTTTTTTATTATGTTATGTCAATCACCATACATCACATCATTAGTTTTTGATGCAGTGTTCCATGATTCATCGTTTGGGTATAACACCCAGTGCTCCATTCAGTATGTACCCTCTTTAATACCCATCACCAGGCTAAGCCACCCCCCCACCCCTCAAGCTCAAAGATTTTTAAGTAAAATGATAAAAACAGATGGTAACATGACACCACAGCTCAAGTCAACAGTAGAGTGTGAGGTCTTTAAATTCTTTTCTTAGTAGGCTTCTTTCCTCCCTTCTCCAGTTAATCTGTGTGCATATCTAAATAGTCTGTCTTCACTGTTTTCTCTCCCCGCTCACTATCTAAAACAATGTACTTTTTCGAAATATATAGGTTGGTAACAAAATGCTACCTCCTCTCAATCTTCCACTCTCCCCGGGCACACATTCAGACTCTGAAGGCGAGCACGGCATTTTCTCCCATTTGTTCCCATAGTCCCTCTGTACTTCTCTCTGATTGTCCTTAGAATTCAGTGCTTTGTAACGAGGAATAGATCTTTGGGGATACGTATTTCAATATTCATTCTTGTTTAAATGTAAGAAAATCTACAGAAATCCCCCAATTCTAGAAGACTCACCAAAATCTTGCATTTATTTTCACATTTTGATAGAAAGTCTGAATCAATAATTCCGGACAATTCCACCAGAACCAACTGCTCCTGGTGGAAGAAAAAGGAGTTAACATGCTAGCACGGGAGAGTTCAGAAGAGGCAGTTAATAAGCGAAGCCAAAAATCCCCACCGGAGCGATCCCAACTTTTGTGAACACTAGGTCCTCCTTTCAACGAGAGGAAGCAAGCGACGATGCCTAAGGTTAACTTCCTCTACTTCCCCCATTCTAGCTACTGTGTGGCAGCTAGGGCTGAGGCCAGCGCTCCGGCTCCGCGCGCCGGGGGCTCTCCCTCCCGCCAGCGGCAGCCCGACTCCCTGCCCCACACGCCGCCCGCGCCGCGCAGGCCGCCGCCGTGCCACTCACTGCTTCCTCTTCTTCCTCTTCTTCCTCTTCTCCGCCCTCCCGGACCCGCTCCTCGGTCGCCGCCATGATTCCGCACCTTTTCGGAACCTCCGAGTCGCTGGCCACGCCCTCCGCGGCCGCCATCTTGAGTACGGGCAGCAGCTCCCCAGGTCTGGCTGCTGCTCGGGCCCCGCAGACCGCTCCTGCCAGGACGCGAGATGGTCGCCCCCGTACCCACGTGGAGGTCCGCTCCGGGCTTCCTTCTTGTTTCTTTCTTGAGAGGAGGAGTGCGGGTCTGGTGGCAGCCGGCCGGGGCAGGCCTGCGACCGAGGACACCCTCAGGCTACCGGCCCGAGTTGGGGGAGAGGGCTGGGGAGGGAGAGAGGATAAAGAAGGTGCAAGCAAGGAGGCCGCCATGTGAGAGGGAAACGAAGAGGCCTCTCTTTGGCCCGACTCAACATTTCTTGGAAAGATATTCTTAATATCGTGTGAGCACTACTCCTCAATTCTAGTTCTCCTTGAGCCGAGTTAAAAGCACATTTCAGTGTAACACGTAAGGAGCGCGCAAAGTGGGCTTGGGTTTCAGGCCTGCCAGCATCAGATCTAAGATAGGTAGAGAAAGGGACCCAACCAATTATATGCTAATGAGCTTGCCCTAGGTACCGTAAGACAAACATTGTTAGGGGAATTCACAGACCTGGGGAAGTGGAGTTTTGAACCGAATTTTCTTAAACTCATGGGTTTCTCTGATAATAAAATAAATGATCTTTGTATAGGAAGCAGGATGATCTAGCTCCAAAGAGCATGAGCTTTGGGGTCTGATACTTGTCCAGTTCAGCTGCATTTTTAGCAGCAAGGCCCTAGGCATGTTGGTTATTGTGAGGATTAAATGAGACAATACATGTAAGGTAGACTTAGCCCAGCATTTGGCACAGATTGAGCATTTAACGTGTTTTATCTAGAAGGGGGAGTGGGTGAGGGAGAAGCAGACTCCGGCGGAGCAGGGAGCCCAAATGGGGGCTTGATCCCAGGATCCTGGGACCATGACTTGAGCCCAAGGTAGATGCTTAACAACTGAGCCCCCCAGATCCTAGGACCATGACCTGAGCCGAAGGCAGATGCTTAACGACTGAGCCACTCAGGTGCCCCTAGAGTATTGACTTTTAAAAAACACTTTCCCATATATCCTTTCTGCTTCTTTCTACACATAAACACTTTTTTTAAAGCATTAAATTTATATCTCTGTTTTTACTTTACTCACTGTATACAACATCATGGATTTTTTCCAAGTTTTCCATGGTAAATACAGATTTACATCATAATTTCTAGTAACTGCGTAGTATTTATTGTGTAATATTATTTCACAACGCTTGTGTGGCCTGGCTGGGTCAGTTGGTAGGGCATTCAACTCTTGATTTCAGGGTTTTAAGTTGGAGCCCCACCTTGGGTGTAGAGATTACTTAAAATATTTTTTTTTAAATAGCACACAACACTTTAGTAAACATCTTTGTACATTTTTACTGAGTTGCCCCCATTAAAGAAATAGGATTTCATTGCTTAAAAAAAAAAAAGGGGGCTCCCGGGTGGCTCAGTTGGTTAAGCGACTACCTTCGGCTCAGGTCATGATCCTGGAGTCCCGGGATCGAGTCCCACATCGGGCTCCCTGCTCAGCAGGGATTCTGCTTCTCCCTCTGACCCTCTTCCCTCTCGTGCTCTCCGTCTCTCATTCTCTCTCTCTCAAATAAATAAATAAAATCTTTAAAAAGAAAAAAAAGAAAAGGTAGAGCACTTAACTTGTTAGACATTGTAGATTTGAATTCTAGCTCTGAAATGTAATACTTGTGATCTGGGACAAGCTCCTACACTTTCTAAGCCTCAGTGTTCTTATTTATTAAATGAAGATAAAAATATTTATACTTACTGTATATTTTGCATTTGAAGATTAGATCCTGTTGTATCTAAAAGTGCTTTGTAAATTGAAAAATTACACAAGTTGTCAGATTTTATTGGGGTAAAAGGGAAGATAAAGAGGAGAAGGGCAAGCCAAGGTAAGGGAACAGCAGTCACAAAGGCTTGAGGAATGAGAATATGTGTGTGTACGGTTTTTTTTAAAAGATTTTGTTTATTTATTTGACAGAGAACACAAGGAGGGGGAGTGGCAGGTAGAGAGGAAGGAAGAATCAGACTCCCTCTGAGCAGGGAGCCAGACACAGGGTATGATCCCAGGACCCTGAGATCATGACCTGAGCTGAAGGCAGATGCTTAACCATCTGAGCCACCCAGGCACCTCGAGAATATGTGTGTTCTGCAAGGTCAGTGTAATAATTTAAGAAGTCCCTTGCAGGGACACCTGGGTGGCTCAGTCGGTTAAGCATCTGCCTTCAGCTCAAGTCATGATCCCAGGGTCCTGGGATGAGTCTGACATCGGGGCTCCTTGCTCAGCGGGGAGCCTGCCCCTCCCCCTGCTTGTATGCTCTCTCTCTGACCAATAAATAAATAAAATCTTTACCCAAAAAAAAGTCCCTTTCAAATAAACAAGCCTCATACATCTAGTCAAAGTTATTACTGTTTGCTATTTATGAAGTAATTATTATTTTTATTTATTTTGAACAATTTACAAAAGGATATAGAGTGAAAAAGGTTAGAATAAGAAGTAAGCTTTCCATCCCAGTCCCCCTACATCCGCTTCCCAAAGACAAGCAATTTTACCAGTTTCTTACATACATATACTTTCAGAGATATTCTATATATTTACAAAAATATGTGTATACAAAATCTGTAAGGTAATTTTAATATTAAAACATCGCACACAAAGTAGAAAACCATTCCCTTGGGAGGAAAGGAGACATAGTATGGGCTTCATGGCCTAGAGCTCCTGCCCTTTGAAAATTAGCTTAAAGGTTGAAACTTCTTGGACAGAAAACAGGTAGTTATTGGGCATAATAACCCATCAGCAATCAACTTTGAAAGAGGGAGAAAAAGAAGCCTTTTGGTGATTGGGAGGAATTTCAGTGGATTCTAATTGGAGTCCATTTTTTTTTTTCCCCTAAGATTTTTTTCCCCCCAGGAATGTCTACATCCAATGTGGGGCTCGAAGTTGACAGTCCTGAGATCAAGAGTTACATACTCTACCAACTGAGCCCGTTCTTAATACATTCTATTCTCAGGGTACCTGGCTGGTTCAGTTGGTAGAGCATGTGACTCTCGGTCTTGGGATCATGTAGTTCAAGCCCCATGTTGGGCATAGAGCTTACTTAAAAAAACAAAAAAACAAAAACCATTCTATTCTCAATCCTAAAAAAGATAGTAAGTCTCAGATGCCAGCTTAAAAAGACTAAATTATCTTTACTTAAAAACAGAAGCAATAGGGGTGCCTGGCTGCCTCAGTCGGTAAGCTAGAGCATCCCATCCAATTCTTGATCTCGGGGTAGTAAGCTTGGGCCCCACCTTGGGTGTAGAGATTACTTAAAAAAAAAAAAAATAGAAGCAGTAAACCTAATTTGGCTGATCTATATATGGAATCCTTTTTGCAATAAAAATGAAGTAGAGATACATGCTACAACGTGGGTGAACTTGAAAGCGAGAAGGCAGACACAAAAAGCCACAAATTGAATGATTCCAATTATATGAGATTTCCGGTTAAGTGAGCCTATGGAGAGAAAAGGTGATTAGTGGTTGCCAGGGCCCCCGGGGGAAGGGAAATGACTACAACTGGATGTGTGGTTTCTTTTGGGGGTGATGAAAATATTCGGGAGTTAGTGGTGATGGTTGCACAACTTTGTGAATATCCTAAAAACACTGAGTTGTATACTTTAAAATAGTCCATTTTATGGTTTTATTATATCCTAATATAGCTGTTATTAAAAACAACAACAACAATAGAAGCTGCTAGTTTGAAACTGAACAGGGAAGAGAAATTTCTTAGGTGATTAAAAAAAAATCTTTGAAGGCCAGATGAGGGCCAAATACTATGGCAGCTGTATAGCAGAAATATAATTTGGCCCTGGATCCAAAAAGATGGCTTAAGGATCCATGCTGAAGGGGGCAGGGAGGAGTTGGTAAGGGTCAAGTGTCATTAGCATGTTTTGACTGAATCTACTTTAAGCTTTATGACAGTCTCAAGAGGTAATTATTATCAAGAGTGATGTTCAGAATATTTAACTGTTAATATTTAACAGGATGGGAGGAAAATTTAATCTCTGTCAGTTTTCTCTCCTTTACTGTTCCAGATCTTACATAGTATTTGGAGAGAACTTTCCAGTCTCCAGCCCACATTGGTTACTACTGAAATTCCCATGGTTGAAGCCACACAGATCCTTGAAATGCAGGGACTCTTGTTTCCCAGAGCATGGGAATCCCCGCTGTGTTTAGGAACCTCAGTGTTTAAAGGTCTAGCCTTTCTAAGCAGATCATAGATCTTGGCACCTGTCCAGGGCGCTGGGAGGGGATTGAGGACATACCAGTCTATGCTCCTTCCCAGACTCCAGTTTTAAATAAAGGCACCCCCTCCCCTTTTCCCTCTCAGACATCTAGCATAATTTCTTCAGTGAGCTCAGACTCTAACAATGGACAGGAAAAGGCACCATCTTCAGAGCTTCAGCTTTCCATTCTTTAGACATGCCGAGATGATGGAATACAAATGGCTTGGCTACCTGCTTGGAAGGGCTAAAGGGGGAAATGTGGGGTATTAGTATCTCCATAAATTATCCTGCCATATCAATAAAATCTTTTGGAAAAAATCAAACCTTGTCTTGTTGGTTTTAAGAATCAAAAAAATTTGTTCACACCCTAGGTCAGTTATAGCCTGGGAGCTTAAGGGCTCAAAGTGCTAACTGAAAAGAGATTTGGTGGCAGGGGCTGTCCCAGTACTCTGAAGATCTTGTGTGGTTGTTGGGGCATTGCAAGAAAGGGGGTGATAATGAGAGGAATAAAGGATAATGACCTGGTGTCCTTCAGTCCTATAAAGGAAGAAAATGCATTTCAAAGTGTTCTAAGTAGTGAGGTTCTACTGCTAAGAAGTAACAAAACGAGGGAAAATTTACAAGTCAGCTTAAAAAGAGCCATGTTGGAGACAAATTACATGATTTTCTGCAGTCACAGCTAGAGTGAATAGAGAAAAATTTATGGAATTTGGTGGAGAGGGCCAATTGATTTTAATTGTAGTTAATAAGAGGACTCTTAGGGAAAAAATCAGAAATATATTTTTTAAGAAACATAAATAGGGTGTCGTGCTCAATATTTAAAAGCCTGCCACTAGGAGGAGACAAATGAATTAAAAATTGTTTAATTGGCTCTTCCTCTAGAAATTGAGAAGAGCCTGTATGAAAAATATATTTAGTAGAAGAATTCTAGTAAAAAAAAAAAAAGCCTTTAGTGGAGAGAGAGGAGCTGGGGGGAGGGGGATGAGTATTAACATTTGTCTTAAAAATTAACAGGGATAGGGGCATCTGGGTGGCTCAGATAGTTAAGCCTTCGGCTCAGGTCATGATCCCAGGGTGCTGGGATCAAGCCCCACATCGGGCTCCTGGCTCAGCGGGGAGCCTGCTTCTCCCTCTCCCTCTGCCTCGCTCCCTGCTCATGCTCTCGCTCTCTCTCTCTATCTCTGTGTCTCAAATGAATAAATAAAAATTAAAAAAAAATTTTTTTAAAAATTAACAGGGGTGCCTGGCTGGTTCTGTTGGTGGAGCATGCAACTCTTGATCTAGGGGTTGTAAGTTTGGGCCGTGTATTGAGCGTAGGGATTATTTAAAAATAAAATCTTAAAAAAAATAAAAAAAGAACAATTTGCTGTTAAATAATAGTTCATATTTCATTAAGTTCTTTTTTAAATCTATATTTTACTCTGTTGTAGATCTGAAAACTAAATGCTAGACCAGTGATCCCCAGCTGCATCAGAATCACCTGATGGGGGCGCCTGGGTGGCTCAGATGGTTGGGCGTCTGCCTTCGGCTCAGGTCATGGTCCCAGGGTCCTGGGATGGAGTCCCGCATCGGGCTCCCTGCTTCCTGGGAGCCTGCTTCTCCCTCTGCTTCTCTCTCTCTCTCTCTCCCTCTGTCTCTCATGAATAAATAAATAAAATCTTTAAAAAAAAAAAAGAATCACCTGGTGGGCTTGTTAAAATGCAGATGGCCAGCCCCATACCCAGAATTCCTGATTCAGTCTGGTGTAGGACAGAACAGAATATAGGCATTTCTAGCAAGCTCCCAGATGATGCTGGTTCTTTTGGTCTGGGGAACACACTTTGAGAAGCACCGGGCTAGATGACTATGGAAGTAAGCCATTTGGCAATAGCCAGATTTAATGAAATATTGAGAACATACTAACTAAAATATTTCAATTTGCAAAAAAAGTAACAGTATCAGAAATAAGATTTGATTGATCATTTTTGGAGGGGTTTGAATACAGAAGAAAGTAGTTTATACTTAATTTGGTAGCAGTGTGGCACTTTTGGAGACTCTTGGAGTGTGTTGTAGGCAGTGGTGAAATTAAACAGACACTGAGTGCAGACAGACCAGGTGGGCTACAGGGGTCCTTCTCAAACCAGGACACAGGTACCCCGTGTGAAGGTCCTGACAAACCCAAGATGTTCCCAAAGCATCCATTTGGCTCCCTGACAAATAATTAAAAGCTTCCTTTAATGTGAAAATAAAAATAGATGGAAAAATAAAATAAAAACAGACGGAAGAGGTTGCAAAATCTGCCTTTTTAAAGATAACAGGAGTCTACCAATAATTTTCTCCAAAGTGGGGAGAGGAAGATTTAAAAGCTTCCAAGGGGTACAATCCCTAAGGGTACCCTCCTCCTCACCCTTTATATTTTCTCTGCTGTGAGAGGCACTTTTTGGAAAAATTTGAGAAATACTGGTGTAGGGAAAGGGCAAGAGGTCATGATGGAAAGGAAATATCAGTGTGGGTAAACAAGCATTTAAATATTATTGACTTAGGACGCCTGGGTGGCTCAGTCGTTAAGCGTCTGCCTTCGGCTCAGGTCATGATCTCAGGGTCCTGGGATCCAGTCCCACGTCTGGCTCCCTGCTCAGTGGGGAGCCTGCTTCTCCTTCTGCCTGCCGCTCCCCCTACTTGTGCTCTCTCTCTGTGTCAAATAAATAAATAAAATCTTTCAAAATAAATAAATACATACCATTGACTTTAGAGCACAAAGTTTAAAGATGTTACAGTGTTTAGGTTAATGAGATGGGCAAAGAGAGCCAATGGACAGAGCATCTGAGGGCTCTCAGGGGGAAGGTGATCTGGCATGTGGGGGTGGGTGGCTTGGAAGCTTTTCTATAGCTATTGGGGTTCTGGGAGATGAGACCCTGGATTGGGGCAGTGACAAAGGAAGGGAAAAGGGGTCAGAGACATTCCAGGTGAAAAGCAGTAGGACTCAGGAGACTGCCTAAATGAGGAGGCCAATAAGAGAAGGACGTTTTTAAAAGTCTCCATATATGAGCCTGAGAGTCAGTTTAGTTCGGAAGTACAGTGTCGGTGACACTGTAGAGATAGAGCCCCAGCTGCTCTGTCCAAACAGGAAAAAAGGGTGATTAACGGGCCCGTGGTTCTCAAGAGTGGTCCCCAGACCCGTGGAGTCAGCATTACTCAGGATTCTGTTACCAATGCACATTCTCAGGCCCTACCCCAGACTACTAAATCTGAAACGCTGGGAATGAGGCTCAAGGCTTTGTGGTTTAACAAGCTCTCTAGGGGATTCTTCTGATGCCCACTGAAGTTGAACTCTGAGCGAGGCCAGTCAGGTTTCCTTTTTTTTTTTCCTTGCAAGCATTTGAAGTGAGATATACAGAGAAAATCTGTCTGTTGAATGTAGGGAGAGAAGCTGAAAGTCGGTTATAGAAAGACTATGAGTAAGCTGGAATTATGAGTAAGCAGAAACTATAACTAAATGAGGTAGCCAGCCGGTAGTCATAGAGACAGAGGAGGGATGGTGACACCCTATGGTTGGGGAATACTACATTCCTGCTGCAGCCAAGAGTGACAAGTCAACCCAGGTTCTGGATGTGCATGGAGTTTGTCCCGTTCCCTGTTCATTTTCCTTCCCAATTGGAGCCCAATCATATTGCTATTCTTAGGTCCCTACGATATTCCTATCTCCTTTATAGTCACGTGTATCCTTAAAATAGCGAGACTTGCCATTGCTTGAGGTGACCTGAGTGGATCTGCATTCCTCAAACATGAAAAGCTGATAAAGCTCCAAAGTAGATGGAGCAAAAGTTTAAATTAATGAAAAGAGCTCATTTAAAATATATATATGGGCACTTATTTTTTCCTTCTTTTTTAAAAATAAAATTTACCATCGGAACTATTTTTCAGTGTATGCTTCAGTGGTTACGTATATTCACATTGCTGTGCAACCCATGTCCAGAACTTTTCATCTTGCAGAGAAATAGTTTCTAAAGAATTACTTTTGGGGGGCGCCTGGGTGGCTCAATTGGTTAAGCGGCTGCCTTCGGCTCCGGTCATGATCCCAGAGTCCTGGGATTGAGTCCGGCATCGAGCCCCGCATCGAGCCCCGCATCGAGCCCCGCATCGAGCCCCGCATCGGGCTCCATGCTCGGCGGAAGCCTGCTTCTCCCTCTCCCACTCCCCGTACTCTCTGTCTCGCTGTCTCTCTCTCTCTCTGTCAAATAAATAAAATCTTTTAAAAAATTAAAAAAGAATTACTTTTCTGATGAAATCTATTTTTTGTTACTAAACATTTTATTGCTTTTTTTCATTTTGATTCCAGTCTAGTTAACGTACAGTGTTCTATGACTTTCAGATGTACAACGTAGTGATTCAACAATTCCGCACGTCACCCGGTTCTCATCATGGTTAAGTGTACTCTTTAATGATGAAATCTATTTTAATGCTATCACCTGTCCACCTGAAAAACTGAATAACTTCTAAAATTCACCATCAAATCTAATGCTGCTCAGGTTCATACGTGGAGGTGTTTGTTTTGTTTTACTATTCTTACTCTCTCTCTCTTTTTTTTTTTTTTTTAATTTTCATTTAAGTAATCTCTATACCTGACAGGCACTTGAACTCACAACTCTGAGATCAAGAGTTGCATGCTCTTCTGACTGAGTCTGCCTGGGGCCCCTACTATTCTTATCTTACCTCCTTATTCGGGCAATCATGCTAAAAAAATACTATTAGTTTTTCAACTGGAATGTCCTTTGACCTGTTCTCTCATTTCCCTCAGGAATTTGCCCTACTCCACACATCTAAAATTCCCACCCTTAGATTTCAGCATTTTCCCTGTATGGTGTCTTTATCTTTTCCTTTCTCTGATTTTTATATTACACATTTTTCATATTGATCTTCAAGTAACAATAATCAAGCAATTCAGGTACAGTCATAAACAGTTACCATTCCAGCAACTGTCTGCAAGTAAGGCAGCAGCCTAACCTGGCTAGTCAGTGCCTTAGATAGGACCCCACTCTGCATCCTGGGTTCTTAACCTCTCTCATCTGCTAAAACGTGGCTTGGATTAAAATAGATAATCTCTAAATTTTTTCCATCCATGACATTGCCTATACCATTATATTTTGCTTTATCATCTTTTTTTCTTTAATTTCTTTTTTTTGGGGGGTTGGGGGGTGAAGGAGATGAACAGAGGGAGAGAGAGAGAATCTTAAGCAGGCCCTGCATTGGGCATGGAGCCCGATGTGGGGCTCAATCTCACGACCCTGATATCATGACCTGAGCTGAAATCAAGAGTTGGACACTTAACAGACTGAGCCACCCAGATGCCCCTTGCTTTATCATCTTGATGGCATTTCCCTTCAGTCTATTCACAAAATATTACTTATTTAAGTAGCTTGGTCTTGTAGAATTAATGTTCTACTATCAATACATTTCAAGAAAGGAAGTCAGAGTTCTGAGAACAAGACTGTTATACTTAGGGTTACAAATGTTTTCATTTGTTACGACAGCTTGGTTTGTATCAGAATGTACCATAGCTTATCAAGCTTCACACTCTTCCTTTCCACCCACCAACTAACCCTTTTGTTCCAACCAAACCAATCTGTTGAAATTCTACATCCTGCCTTTTTTTTTCTTTTTGCCACAGGGCCTTTGCTAATGTCATTTGCTCTGCCAGGCTGTCCTTTACTCCTCAGTCCATGCCCATTACTTCTCTTGGTCCAAGAAACTTGGCCTGACTCACTTACTCTAATCTTACATTCATTCATTAAGGCCACATTTACCCAGCACTTAACGTTTGCTAGGCCCTCCTTTCACGTTTCCTATGAATTTCTGTATGCAACTGTTAAATTTAATTAAACAAGGAGCCCATTAGATTGAGGTAGCTATAATGAACCTACAAGAAGCAAACCAAAAATCTAAGCCTGTAAATGCCTCAAGTTTACAAAGTTGGAACCAAGGACAAGGAAGCACAAAGAGCCAACGAGGCTTTACGCTGTAGCCAATCAATGAGTTCCTTGCTTTGCTTCCACCTTTTCTAAGTCTCTCCCCAGCTCTTGCAGAGCACTTGTAACCGTTTATGGTTTGGTGCTGTCTGATGCAAATAGATTTTTGTTCACAGGTGCCTGGCTGGCTCAGTGGGAGGAGCATGTGACTCGGGAACTCAGAGTCATGAGTTGGAGTTTCATGTTGGGTATAGAGATTACTTAAATAAATAAATGTTTTTTTAAAAACAACTTTTTGCTCAAATAAACTCCTAAACATTTTAATATGCCTCACTTAAATCTTTTTTTTTTTTAAGATTTTATTTATTTATTCATGAGAGACAGAGAGATAGAGGCAGAGGGAGAAGCAGGCTCCCAAGGAGCAGGGAGCCTGATGTGGGACTTGATCCCAGGACCCTGGGATCATGACCTGAGCCGGAGGCAGACGCTTAACCATCTGAATCACCCAGGCGCCCCTCACTTAAATCTTTTAACATAATTTTAAATCATATTGTTCACATTCTGCTTTGCATTTGTTCGTGAATGTGTATTTTTTTTCTCAACTTGATTCTAATTTTTTTGGCTTCTTTTTACAGTACTGTGGGTTCATTAAGGATATTGAATAAATGGATAGATGAATGAATTAAATAATATGAAACTGGTTTAATTCAAAAGAATTTGAAGGAAATACTTTTTTAAAAGATTTTTTATTTTATTTATTTGAAAGAGAGAAACAGAGATAGCGAGAGAGTGAGAACACAGACAGGCAGAGGGAGAAGCAGGCTCCCCGCTGAGCAGGGGGCCCGATGTGGGGCTCGATCCCAGGACCCTGGGATCTTAACCTGAGCTGAAGGCAGATGTTTAACCAACTGAGCCACCCAGGCACCCCTGGAATCACTCATTTTTTGACTCTTACTCATTCACCATTTATATTATTTCTTCTCTATAGAAGTGAATGACACATGTTAAGCATTCAGAAGATGTTTGTTAATTATTAAAAGGAATTAATAAAATCTTTAAAAAGGAATTAATGTATATTATTTAACCTTTACAATTAAGAGAACAAATTCCTTCATGACAGGGACCCAGTATTTGAAGTAGTCACACACACACACACACACACACACACACACACACACACACACACAGATTTTATTTATTTATTTCGTAAACTCTACACCCAATGTGGGGCTCCAACTCACCACCCCCGGATCAAGAGCTGCATGCTCTACCAACTGAGCCAGCCAGGCATCCCACATACACACAGATTTTAGAATTACAGTCGACCTTTGAACGACACTGAATGAACTACATGGGTCTACTTATATGCCTGTGGTGTTTTTCAGTAAATACAGTACTGTATTTTCTCTTCCTTATGATTTTCTTAATAATATTTTCTTCTCTCTAGCTTACTTATTGTAAGAATTTGGTATATAATACATATAACACATGTCTCATATATAGTATATGTAACATATGTATTATATATGCAGTATATAACATATAAGATATGTCTTAATCCACTGTTTATTATTAATAAGGCTTCCTGTCAATAGTAGGCTATTAGTCATTAAGGTTTTGGGGAGTCAAAAATTATAGGCATATTTTTGGCTGTAGAGGGTGGGGGTTGGCACCCTAACCCCTGTTTTGCTCAAGGGTCAACTGTAATACAATGCTGAGTTTACTGTGGGTACTTAGTAAATGCTTCTTGAATGGATGAATAGATTGCAAAGAGAAATATCTTCCATGGATGCCTGGGTGGCTCAGTCGTTAAGCATCTGCCTTCGGCTCAGGTCATGGTCCCAGGGTCCGGGATCGAGGCCCACATCGGGCTCCCTGCTCTGCAGGAGGCCTGCTTCTCCCTCTCCCACTCCCCCTGCTTGTGTTCCCTCTCTCGCTGTGTATCTCTCTGTCAAATAAATAAAATCTTTAAAAAAAAAAAAGAAAGAAATATCTTCCCTTAGAAGAAAGACTCTTCTTTCCTGGTACGAGCAATGGCGCCCTTCAGGATGAAGACCCTGCACGGATCCCACAGCCCAGGTGCCAGAAAGAAGTGGTCCCCTTCCAGGAATTGGCTCCTTGTGCACACTCAATGGTACTGGTGTAGTTTAAGCACTTTCTGGAGCCATCAGTGTCTCACGTGGAGACACGTCTGGAAAAGATTTTTGGTCCAAACCGAGGCCTCCTCCCAAAGTTCAAATGGGAGCTCCAAGTCCTGCTCCAGATGAGAGAGCCCAACTCCGAGGGCAAAGCTGAAGTCTTCATTATGGGGAGACTCTGGTACCGCAAGTGCCAAAAGGCTGATTTGCATTTTGGCCGTGAAGCCCCGAAGGATGCGGTGTGGAGGCACCATGATGCTCAGCCTGGAAACCATGAAGTCTCTTGAAAAAGAGAATGGTCATTCCAGCACTTTCCTCTCCACCACAGTGATGAGCAGCCTGGACGAAGACATGCAGTCACTGGAAATAGGTCAGGAGACTGTCTAGGAACCTGTTACCAAAACAGTGTGATTTTTGTGATTAGGATCTCAGTGCAGGGGGGTCAGTCTGGGTAAGGAGCCGCCCTTAGAGGCCCTGTCTGAACTCTGCCTTTGTTCCTGTGGCTCAGGGAAACAAGTAGTGTTAGTGGCCTACCCACTTCCCCTGCATAGACAGTGGTTTAAAGATTCAAATGTGAGTCAGACCTGTAACCCTGAAACAAATAATACATTATATGTTAATAATTTAAAAAAAATCTTTTTAAAGATTAAAATGTGAGTTATAATAAATAAACTTAAAAAAAAACATATTGACATATACATAGATATAGATTAGTATTGTCAGGAAAGGCAATCTTGTTTTGCATGCTCCAAGATGGGAAAAAGCTAAGAATTAACAAATGGTTAGTTCTGCTTTTTCATAGTGTGTTGTATTAGGTGGGTGTGGCTAGGATCTTCAACATTCCAGGGAGCTTTTGTAGATAAGGAAGAAATTTACTGTTTATTCTTTCATTAATGCCAATTTTGAAAAAAAAGTTACATTGATATTAAACAAGCTTTATAAACCCCCCTCCAAAAAAAAAGAATCTTCTTTCCCTAAGTCAGTAGTTCTCAGTGGGATACTTACCCCTATACGAGAGTCACTTGGGAGACTTGTTAAAAATACGAGTTCTTCAGCCACCACAATCAGAATCTTGTGGGAGTGGTGTTGGGCGGGTGGGTGTAAGGGCCAGAAATATGCACTTTTAACAAGTGCCTCAGATGATTCTGATGCTCCCATAATTTTGAGTACCCTTACCCTAAGCACAAGGTAGAACTAACAGGGCTCATGAAGGTAGCTGCTCAGCAGTTAAGAGCAGGACCTTGAAGCCAGATTGCCTGTGTTCCTCAGACTCTACCACTTACTAAATGTATGTTCTACCCATGCTCTTTAACTTCCCCGTACCTCAGTTTCCCCACCTACAAAATGGGAAGAACCATATAATTATCTCGTAAAGTTGTGAGGATTAAATGAGTCAATATATGCAAGGTGCTTGGAACAGAGTCTGACAGTATAAACACTATGTATATGTTGGCCATTATCAGAATTATAAGTATATCCACTTTCAAGCAACTGGTACATTTTTGTACAAAGCCTGTCCTCTTGTAGAAAACCTAACCCACAGAGCTTTTCCTTTCTTTCTCCTTTTCTGTTTTAAAGAAGTAGACACCTCAAGCCAGAATATGGCCTTATTGCAGGGTAAACCTGCACAAAGAAAGCTTAGATCTTTTACCACGTGTTGATGAGCCAGAGATTCGTACTCAGTCTTTTGTATGGCTTCCCCATAATTAAAATCACATAAAAAGGGCAGGAATTCAAATAAGCCCAACATGTTTTCTCACTTACCGGAAAGTGTTTGGGTAGCTACGAAGGGCAACAAAACACAAAGCCTATTGTAACAACAATCCCATGGCCAAATCATCTCCTGTCCCAAGTCTGCTTGGAGAGCCCGTTGACTCCAAGGCTCTTATTCCTCTCGTCTCCAGGAGATTTGCTAGCCTCCAGAAGATGGAAAATATTCCCAAGACCAAACCGGAGAGTGTATAATTCCCCAGTCCCCTCCCTTTATAGAATGAGATGAGCTTTGGCAACTGATCCCTTGAGGACGGATCCTTGACAGCCGGTGTGCTTGGGAAGTTTAGGACAGTTTTCCACAATGGGCTCCTTGTTGGTGTATATATCCAGACTGGATATAATTAACTGACTCTTTTTAAACTGGGCTTTCTTCTTCTCACGTGACTTCTGGAAAGTTAGTTTAGAATTTCTATTCCCTATTTGCAAAAAGGAACTTACATTAGAATATTAGTACTACAAGGACTTTTTTGAGACAATTTAATATAACTCTTTAAATGTTTATAAAGAGGGGCGCCTGGGTGACTCCGTCGTTAAGCGTCTGCCTTCGGCTCAGGTCATGATCTCAGAGCTCTGGGATGGAGTCCCGCATCGGGCTCCCTGCTCAGCGGGAAGCCTGCTTCTCCCTCTCCTACTCCCCCTGCTTATTTCCCTCTCTCGCTGTGTCTCTCTCTCTCTGTCAAATAAATAAAATCTTAAAAAAAAAATGTTTATGAAGAAACTAGATCCAGAGGGAGAGTGTGGGAGTGGAGGGAGGGGCAGAAGGAGAGAGAATCTCTAGCAGACTCCATGCTCAATGCAGAGCCCCATGACCGGCTTGATCTATTGACCCTGAGATCATGACCTGAGTGGAAACCAAGATTCAGAAGCTGAACCAACTGTGCCACCCAGGCGCCCCTACTTAAAGATTTTTTTATATAATTTCAGTTATACAGAAAAGTTGCAAAGAATCCCCAGATAGTCTTCACTTTATAACATTATATATATTTCTATATACATTTTTTTCTTTCTGAGCCCCTAATATTGCAGACATGATGCCTTTCTAACCTTAATTCTTAAGTAGAAAAAATATACCACACTCTGTAACTGTAGAGTCAGCCAGTATCGGTCTTTTCAGCAACACCCACTCAGACAGATAATAATCATTGTTGATAGCATCATTTTCAAATTGTACATCTTCTGACTTGAACAATGGTAGATAAAAATCTAGCTGTAAGAACAATTAATATAGTCTTCACTCAATAGATATTTACTAAAGAGTACATTAGTGCCCTAGTGGATGGAAGAACAAACTTGTCCATATTTTGCTCGTTTTAGAGATGCTGAGCTCAGCAAAGAATTCTCTCTCTCCCCGCCCCCCCCCCCCCCCCCGCTCCCTCATCTCTATCTCTTTCCCTCCTCTCTCTCTCTCTCTCTCTGCCTTATCTTTCCCCTTATACACTGAAGAATTTTCTTTCAGGGTGAGAAGAGGATGTAAAATAAAATGGCATTTGCTTATAGATGAAGGATTGAAGGATCAAATCAGAAATCTAAAAGGAGCAGTTCTGAACTAAGAATTAGGTGTTGTTTTCTGCATTTTCATTATTGTGCTGGTCAGTTCTGTTTTTGTTGAAGTTGAGATGAAATTGAAGGTTGTCAAATAGGTCTTTAAGAAATTTCTCTTTCTTGCTTTTATTGCATTGTCTTCCAAATGATGTTGACATTCAGTGGATGCTTCAGTACAAGGAAACCTTTTCACTTGTCACCTTGAATACACGTTCTATCCACATCTCCATGTGAATCCCAATCCCCCTGGCATCAATAACCATAGATTTTGTGAGATCAAATTATGGGTTCAGTGGACAATACAGGTGCCCTCTTATTTAAAACTGCCACAGGAACTCTGAGTAGCAAAAGGGGACAGCGGGTTAAAAATAATACTTGGCATTTATTTAAGCCCACTGGATTTCCAGTGCTATCCTTTGTGAACAAAGCACCCTTGTGCAGGAAGTTAGTTATCATCACTGTATAGATCAGCATAAATAATCAGAGAGCAAACTGGCCTGCTGTAAGGCAAGCTCATCTCTATGAGCAAGAAAGTTTTATAGCAACTTTTTTTTTTAGCAACTAGACCCTTATTCCTGGTTTTAAGCACAAACCTTCAAAACACACTTATTTCTCATATTTAAGAGGACAAATTTGTGAAAGATATCTAAACCTTAGTTATAAACTCATCATTCTGTGTTTTTTTTTTTTTTTTTTGAAGGTTTTATTTATTTATTTGACAGAGAGAGAGAGTGAGAGAGCACAAGCAGGGGTAGTGGCAGGCAGAGGGAGAGGGAGAAGCAGACTCCCCGCTGAGCAGGGAGTCCCATGTGGGGCTCTGTCATGGATCCTGGGATCATGACGTGAGCTGAAGGCAAAAGCTTAACCGACTGAGCCACCCAGACGTCCCTGAGGGGGTTTTTTTGTTGTTGTTATTTGGGGGGCACCTGGGTGGTTTAGTCGGTTGGGTGCCCAACTCTTGATTTCAGCTCAGGTCATAATCTCAGGGTAGTGAGATCGAGCCCCGCATGAGGCTCTGTGCTCAGTGCAGAGTCTGCTTGGGATTCTCTCTCTCTTTCTCCCTCTGCCCCTCCCCCTGCTCGTGCTCTAAATAAATAAATAAATAAATAAATAAAATCTTAAACAAAAAATCATTTGTGGGAGGCCTGTGTGGCTCAGTTAAGTGTCTGCCTTCAGCTCAGGACCCTGGGATCAAGTCTCACATCAGGCTCTTTGCTCAGTGAGGAGTCCACTTCTCCCTCTGCCCCTCCCCCCACTCGTATTCTCTCTGTCTGACAAATAAAATCTTTAAGAAAATCATTTGTTATTTTTAGGGAGGGAGGTGCTTGTTTCAATTCTACAGAACTCTTATAATGATTCCTCACGTCATTTTCTATGTGGAAGTCACTCTGGTAGGTTGGGAACACAAATGAACATCATCAGTAGCTTTTCAGAAGACTCTTGATAACTTTAGATACAGCTGGGGCGCCTGGGTGGCTTGGTTGGTTAAGTGGCTGCCTTTGGCTCAGGTCATGGTCCCAGGGTCCTGGGATTGAGCCCTGCATCGGGCTCCCTGCTCAGCGGGGAGCCTGCTTCTCCCTCTCCTTCTACTGCTCCCCCTGCTTGTGCTCTCTCACTCTGTCAAATAAATAAATAAAATCTTAAAAAAAAAAAAGAGTTGCATGCTCCACCCACTGAGCCAGCCAGGCGCCCCCTCACATTATGCTAAATTAACAGCATCTATTTATTCTTCATGAACTTGTGTTCCATGAAACACTGTCCAGAAGCTGATAAACAATTTGAGAGTAAGAGACCGTGTGTCATTATTATTATGTCCTTTGGTGTCAAGCATTAAAACTACATACATTGTAGGATATTGATATATACTTGATGAAATGGAGCAATTCATTACAAAACGCCAGTTTGTAGATAAAAATTCAGTACATAAGGGCAAAAAAGGATTAACTTGGGGAAACAAACTGACCTTAGTTTTTCTAACTTTCCTAACATGAAAACCACATATATTTCTATTCAGAAGTATGTCACCAATCCAACTGGGTGTCATTTAAAGTTGAAGCTTGGAGGGGTGCCTGGCTGGCTCAATCAGTAGAGCATGAAATTTTTGGGTTTTTTAAGATTATTTATTCATTTTTTTAGAGAGAGAAAGAGCACATGCAAGTGGGGGGAGGAGCAGAGGGAGAGGGAGAGCGAGAATCCCAAGCAGACCCCCTCCCCACCCCCCCGGCCCACTGCAGAGCCCGATGGGGATGGGGGAGGCAAGCCCATGATCACTACCCAAGACCATGACTTGAACCGAATCAGGAGTCAGAGGCTGAACCAACTGAGGCACCCAGGCCCCTGGAGTGTGCAACTCTTGTGATTGGGTTGTGAGTTTGAGCCTCACATTGGATGTAGAGATGACTTCAAAATAAAGTCTTAAAAAAAAATAAATAAGGGCGCCTGGGTGGCTCAGTTGGTTAAGCGACTGCCTTCGGCTCAGGTCATGATCCTGGAGTCCTTGGATCGAGTCCCGCATCGGGCTCCCTGCTCAGCAGGGAGTCTGCTTCTCCCTCTGACCCTCTTCCCTCTTGTGCTCTCTATCTCTCATTCTCTCTCTCTCAAATAAATAAATAAATAATCTTTATAAATAAATAAATAAATAAATAAATAAATAAAGTTGAAGCTTGGGAAAAAAGATAAAATATAACAAAAACTAATTTCAAAATTCTTGTGTATTATTGTGTTTGACAGTATTGATGTTTCCTTGAGAAATAACAAAGGCTCTTTTTTGACTGGCATGGAACAAAAGTTCCCCACTGCTTGTGGGGACATAGGGATGGGCAGCAGAAGTGGCTTGGAGTGCTTCATCACGTTGGTGCTAACCTGCTGTCACATCCTGGGGAAGTCATGAGATAGGAAATTTAAGAAATGTCCAAAAATGACGAATTACAGTATAAAACTTAAATATAAGTGCCTTTATCATCAAGGAAACGAATGAAAGACAAAGCCTCCTGGCCCTTAAGCAGTTGTTTAGCAGATGTCAGCTGCCTCGTTTATAAAATGAGAAAATTGGATTGGATAATACTAAGATCCCTTCTACATAGCTTGCTTCATGCTTTTTCAGGAACCAAAAGTTCTTGTGGCTGAGACAAGGAACTGACAAAAAACAGTAATGGTAAGAATAATGGTAAGGATGGTGCTAGAGTCATACACGGCATCAGCCTTCAGTAACGCCACTCAGTGGACTTTGGTAACCCAGCACCAGACACTGTGGTATTCACCTAAGGCTATCCACAATGATAACATGTTGCCCAAATTTGGCCTTAAAGGGGTTTGCTGTGTTCTAGAGCTGGAGGACACAACAGTATGGTGGTCAGAAAATCTTTGTTCCAGTCCCAGGGTTCCAGCTTTCTGATCTTCTATCATTCTGCAAGTTGTTAGGCAGGTATTTTCATGTTGGTATTGTCCACTCTCTTGTAATCCCGTCCAGGGCAGGCATCAGCAACTCTTCACGTCTGTCTCCCATTCTACCTTTGCATGTGCTTTGCAGATAGTAGGTACTCAATACATGTCATTTGAATGATCTGTCTACAAAATAATATTGAAAATAATATTGCCACTTACAAAATAAGTGGCATTTCACATGAAAGAATATAATATTCATATAGTATCTACCACCGAAAATATTTGCTTTGCCTTATGCACATTAAACATTTGACCCTTTCTTCAGGGGTTAGGTCAGGTTGATCTTTTTCTATGAAGAACTCATTGGTTTTTACAACCCTTGATGATGACTTCTTATTTTTTTGTACCACTCAGGTGCCTTAGTATTTTTTTTTTTAAGATTCCATTTTATTTATTTGACAGAGAGAACGTGAGAAAGGGAACACAAGCAGAGGGAGTGGGGGAGGGAGAAGCAGGCTTCCCGCCGAGTGGGGAGCCCGACGTGGGGCTCCATCCCAGGACTCTGGGATCATGACCCGAGCCGAAGGCACATGCTTAATGACTGAGCCACCCAGGCGCTTTAGGTGCCTTAGTATCTTGAGTCTATATCACATTAGGTTTTTAGTTTATCACAGGAAGAATCATTCCATGTCTCCTTGTATCCTGCCAGCATGCTGCTTTCACAACAAAGGTGCTAAATAAATATTTGATAATGATCATAGTGATCATAATGACCAATATTAAGTGACTTACTGTTAAAGGTTCAGATCATTTGCTTATAGAAAATCCCCCAAATACTTCAACCACATGTTTTCTAGCAGGAGAGTGCTTTGGGAGTAGCAGCTTTTTCACTGTGTTTTTTGGTACGGGCCTTCCTCCCAGACCCTGCAGCCTGCTTTAGCTCATACCCGGGCATAGCCTTCTCTATATTTTATTGCTTTAGTTTTTCTGGAAGCCAGGGGATTAGGAGGAAGATCAAATGTTTTTTTTTAAAAAAAAGGGCTGCCTGGGTGGCTTAGTCAGTTAAGCATCTGCCTTTGGCTCGGGTCATGAGTCCTGGGATCGGGCCCACATCAGGCTCCCTGCTCGGTGGGAAGCCTGCTTCTCCCTCTCCCACTCCCCCTGCTTGGGTTTCCTCTCTCGCTGTCTCTCTCTCTCTGTCAAATAAATAAATAAAATCTAAAAAAAAAAAGAATAGACATTGTAGACATTTGAGGTCACTGTAATCTAATGGGATAATCTGTATACACACCACTGAAAATATATAAGAATATAGAATATAGAAATATAAATGTACTATATCTTGGGGGGGGGGGGCGCCTGGGTGGCTCAGTGGGTTAAGTGTCTGACTTCGGCTCAGGTCATAATCTCAGGGTCCTGGGATCAAGCCCTGGTCAGACTCCCTGCTCAGCAGGGAGCCTGCTTCTCCCTCTGCCTCTGCCTTTCCTGCTTATGCTCTCTCTCAAATAAATAAATAACCTTTAAAAAATGTACTGTGTCATACATATGCAACTGTATCTCTCTCTCTATACTCAGAGGTAGGACTAGTCAAAGAAGGGGAGAGGAGGAGGAGAGGAAGGAAAGCAGGAAGAGAAGGCAAGATGAACATGGCTCCTAAGAGGAGAGATGGTGCTAAGCGAGGCTTTGGGGTGAGTGTGTATGACTTCGTGTGGTACATGGAGCTGACTGGCTTCCTGGAATGGAGCTCATGCTCAGCAGGTTAAGAAGCTGGTTGAGTAAGGGGGAAAAGGTCAACTGAAAGGGGGCCTTAAGTCTCAGTATGAATAATGGACAGTTTCTGAGAACATCATAAGCATTATACATAACTTACCTGTACTCAAAACAGTGCTTGAGGAAGATGAATTGTGCTACGCTACTACTAGCTAGCTAACATTTAGTGAACACTGACTGTAGGTCAGGTTCATGTACATAAGTGCTTCACGTATTAGCCCATTTCATCTTACAACCTCCCTATGAAGGAGGCACTGCTACTTCTGTTGTACAGGCAAGGGACGCAATGATCTGTTAAAGTGGCATATTTCCCCCAAATCCCATTGTTTCTGAGTAGCAGAACTGGAGTATGAACGTGGGCAGTCTAACTCAAAAACTGGTGTTCCTACCCATTATGTCACATGGCCTCTTTCCACAGAGCTGTTTATCTACATAACAGACCACCAGGGGAGTCCTCAGGAGTTCGTAGTAGTATGAAGCATATAGTGAGCTTGCGCTGTGGCCACAGAAAAGCAACGAAGAGATGAAACTGAAAAAAATTCCCAGTGGAGAACCATTTTTTAAAAGATTTTATTTATTTATATGAGAGAGGGAAAGAGAGAAAGAGAGTGGGAGGGCACCAGTATGAGCGAGGGGAGGGGCAAAGGGAGAGGGAGAAGCGAACTCCCCTGTGGAGCGTGGAGCCCGACGTGTGACCCTGAGATCAGGACCTGAGCCAAAATCAGATGCTTAACCGGCTGAGCCATCCGGGCGCCCCTCATTTTTTTCTTTTTAAGTAGGCTCCATGCCCAGCATGGGCCTTGAACTCACGATCCTGAGATCAACCATCGGGTGCCCCATCTTCTGAGCCGGGGAGGTACCCCCCCATTGGAGAATCAATTAGACTAGCTAGGTAGATCTAATTGGATCTATGGAGATCTCCATAATGGAGAAGAGAGATTAGAGAGGTAAGGATGATGTTTGTCTTTATATGATTTCATTCCACAAATATTTATTGAGACTTCCTATGTGCCAGGGACTGTGCTGGGGAAGAAACAGTGAACCAAACAAGCAAAGTTCTGGCACTTACGGAGCAAGACTGTGTTATTACTAAAAAATCAGTTATTTATGTATAGACCATGTCTAGAAGGAAATACAACAAAGTGGTAACACTAGTTGTTCAGGAGGGGAACAAGATGGAAGCAGGGGCATGTATAGAAGGGGAATTTCAGTTTTATGCCTATTGAATTTTAACACATTATGTGTTATCTATTTAAAAGTCATTTTTTGCCGGGCGCCTGGATGGCTCAGTCATTAAGCGTCTGCCTTCGGCTAGGGTCACGATCCCAGGGTCCTGGGATCGAGCCCCACGTTGGGCTCCCTGCTCCGCGGGAAGCCTGCTTCTCCCTCTGCTACTCCTCCTGCTTGTGTTCCCTCTCTCGCTGTGTCTCTCTCTGTCAGATAAATAAAATCTTAAAAAAAAAAAGTCATTTTTTAAAAGATTTTATTTATTTAATTGAGATAGAGCAAGAGTGAGAGAGAGAAAACATGAGCCCGGGGAGGGAAGGGGCAGAGGCAGAGGGAGAAGCAGGCTCCCCACTGAGCAGGGAGCCCACCATGGGGCTGGATCCCAGGACCCTGGGATCATCACCAGAGCAAAGGCAGACACTTAACCAACTGAGACACCCAGGTGCCCCGTCATTATTATTTTTTTAAAAATTGAGGTAATAAGACTGTGTGCTATGGGGGGTGCCTGGGTGGCTCAGTCGTTAAGCGTCTGCCTTCGGCTCAGGTCATGATCCCAGGGGTCCTGGGATCGAGCCCCACATTGGCTCCCTGCTCCGCGGGAAGCCTGCTTCTCCCTCTCCCACTCCCCCTGCTTGTGTTCCCTCTCTCACTGTCTCTGTCAAATAAATAAGTAAAATGTTAAAAAAAAGAAAGACTGTGTGCTATGTACTAAGACATATATATGTAAGTGTGTATGTGTGTATGTTTGCCTGTATATGCATAGACTCTCTGGCAGTTCATACAAGAAACTGGCAAAACTGGATGTTTCTGGGGTGGACACTGGGTAGGTAGGGAATATAAGTAGGAGAGTGACTTCACTCTATGCTCTTTTTACAATTTGCATTTTTAATAAATTCAGTTATTGATTATACACAAGTATTTTAAAAAAATATTTATTTATTTATTTGAAAGAGAGAAAGAAAAAGAAAGTGTGAGCATGGCAGGGAGGAGCAGAGGAAGAGGGAGAGAGAAACCCAAGCGGACTCCTCGCTGAGCAAGGAGCCCTACACACAGCGCTCGATCTCACCACCCTGAGATCATGACCTGAGCTGAAACCAAGAGTCAGAGGCTTACCTGACTTCACCAGCCAGGAGTCCTGGTTATACAAAAGTTTTAATTAAAAAATCAGTTTTGGGGCACCTGGGTGGCTCAGATGGTTAAGTGTCTGCCTTTGGCTCAGGTCACGATCCTGGAATCCTGGGATCGAGTCCCGCATCGGGCTCCCTGCTCAGCGAGGAGCCTGCTTCTTCCTCTGCCTCTGCCTCTCTCTCTCTCTGTCTCTCTCTCTGTCTCTCATGAATTAAAAAAAAAAAAAAATCTTAAAAAAAAATAAAAATTCAGTTTGCCTGGCTGGCTGTGTCAATAGAGAATGCAACTCTCAATCTCAGGGTCATGAATTCAAGCCCCATATTGGACATGGAGCCTACGTTAAAAATAAATAAATAAAAATTTAAAAATAAAAATTGGGTTTTGAAAATAGCAGAGCCCTAGGGGATATTTTATATAGAAAGAAAATCGCCTAAGTTTCTTTTTTTTTTTTAAGATTTTATTTATTTATTTGACAGAGAGAGACACAGTGAGAGAGGGAACACAAACAGGGGGAGTGGGAGAGGGAGAAGCAGGCTTCCCGCTGAGCAAGGAGCCTGATGCGGGGCTTGATCCCAGGACCCTGGGATCATGACCTGAGCCGAAGGCAGACGCTTAACGACTGAGCCACCCAGGCGCCCCCTAAGTTTCTTTTTTTAACAAAATTTTTTTTGGAATATAGTTGACACACAAAGTTACATTAGTTTCAGCTGTACAACATAGTGACTCAATATCCCTAGACATTATGCTATGCTCACAAGTGTAGCAGCCATCTGTCCCCACACAACATGATTACAGTATCATTGACTACATTCCCTATGTGGTGCCTTTTTTTCCCATGACTTATTCATTCCATAACCAGAAGCCTGTGTCTCCCACTCCTCTTCCCCAGTTTTGCCCATCCCTCCACCCCTAAAAATCGTACAAGTTTTTATTATGTTTTATATACTAGTGTGCTTTCTCCGAGTTGTAACTTCTTAAAGATTTTATTTATTTGTTTGTTTGTTCAGAGACAGTAGGGGGAGAGGCAAAGGGAAAGGGCGAGAATCTTAAGCAGGCCCTAAACAGGCTCTATACCCTGTGCAGAGCCGACATCAGGCTCGATCTCACGACCCTGACATCATGACCTGAGCCGAAAGCAAGAGTCTGACACTTAATTGACTGAGCCGCCCAGATGCCCCTCCAAATTGTAACTTTTACCAAATTCTACATTCAAAGAAAAAATATGCGCACATGTATGAGCGCACATACAATCTAGGGGAACCCCCTCCTCCCTCCCCCCAAAAAGTTGGTGTTTGTGAAAATAAGAGAATTGAAATGTTTTGGCCTTTGGCTGATGTGGGAAAAACTCCTCAGCTATCAAAATTCTCTAGATAAGCTTTCAAAAAATGCCTAAGGCAGTTTCACTCCATACAATAGACACACTGTTGAAACAGGTTCAGCTGGTGGCCAACCTCCACCCATAGGCTTCAGGGATTTTGTGCTTTCTTACAGAACTAACTAACCCTGACATGATAGCTTATACTGGACTTTAAATCTGAATTGATCCACTCAGTCTTCACCAAAATATGGATCATGAAACCCCTTAATCTTTCACAGAAGTAGGATGCTCAATTTGGTGAAATCATGATTAGAAAATTTAGTTTTGTTGCAGGTGTCCAATTACATTGCTTTCTGCTAAATGACAATAATCATAGTATTGATGAAAGTCAGGTTACTTCTGGCAGTTTTGTTCCTTCCTGGGATATTTATTAAGTGGCTACTATGGGGCGCCTGGGTGGCTCAGTTGGTTAAGCAACTGTCTTCGGCTCAGGTCATGATCCTGGAGTCCCTGGATGAGTCCTGCATCAGGCTCCCTGCTAAGCGAGGAGCCTGCTTCTCCCTCTAACCCTCCCCCATCTCATGTACACACTCTCTCTCTCATTCTCGCTCTCTCAAATAAATAAATAAATAAATCTTAAAAAAATAAAAAATAAATGGCTACTATGTGTCATGCATGTAGTTCTAGATCCTTGGTACATTAGCTATCTCTTACAAAGTAACTACCCCCAAACTTAGCAGTTTAAAACAGTAAACTTTCGGCTGCCCTGGGTGGCTCAGTCGTTAAGTGTCTGCCTTCGGCTCAGGTTATGATCCCAGGGTCCTGGGATGAAGCCCCGCATCAGGCTCCCTGTTCTGTGGGAAGTCTGCTTCTCCCTCTCCCTCTCCCCCTGCTTGTGTTCCCCCTCTTGCTGTGGCTCTCTCTGTCAAATAAATAAATAAAATCTTAAAAAACAAACAAACAAAAAACACAGTAAACTTTCTCTCACAACTTAAATAAACTTGAAATTTGGGAGCACCTTAACTGGTTCTGGGTTAGGGTGTCATGAGATTGCAGAAAAGATGTTGGCCAGGAGCAGTCATCCAAAGGCTTTATGGGTCTAGGGGCGCCTGGGTGGCTCAGTTGGTTAAGCGACTGCCTTCGGCTCAGGTCATGATCCTGGAGTCCCGGGATCGAGTCCCGCATCGGGCTCCCTGCTCGGCAGGGAGTCTGCCTCTCCCTCTGACCCTGCCCCCTCTCATGCTCTCTCTCTCTCAAATAAATAAATAAATAAAATCTTTAAAAAAAAAAAAACAAAGGCTTTATGGGTCTAGAGGTTTCTTTCCAAGATGCCATGTAAAACCTTTCTTTTGAAGTCACACTTGATAATTTCCACACCATCCCATTGGCTACTTAAGTAATCTCTATCAATGTAAGAACAATCAGGGGCCATCTTGGAAGCTGGCCTCCACACTTGGGAGATAAAGAAATAAAACACACATTATCTCTGCCCTCAAAGCTTACATTCTAGTGGAAGCATCTGGACAATAAACATGATAAATTACTTAGCATCTAATAGAAAAAAATGAGTAAGAATTAAGAAACAGGGGTGCCTGGCTGGCTCAGTTGGTAGAGCATGTGACTCTTGATCTTGGGGTTGTACGTTCCAGCCCCATGTTGGATGTAAAAATTACTTAAAAATAAAATCTTAAAAAAAAATGATTAAGGAACATTAAGATTGCTTTGGGGTCAGGTTCCAATTTAAAATAGTATGTTCAGGGGCGCCTGGGTGGCTCAGTCATTAAGTGTCTGCCTTTGGCTCGGGTCATGATCCCTGGGTCCTGGGATTGAGCCCCATATCGGGCTCCCTGCTTGGCGGGAAGCCTGCTTCTCCCTCTCCCACTCCCTCTGCTTGTGTTCCTGCTCTCACTATCTCTCTGTGAAATACATAAATAAATAACTTAAAACATTAAAATAAAATAGGATGTTCAGGGGGCGCCTGGGTGGCTCAGTCAGTTAAGCATCTACCTTCAGCTCAGGTCATGATCCCAGGGTCCTGAGACTGAGACCCATGTCAGGCTCCTTGCTCAGCTGGGAGCCTACTTTTCCCTCTTCCTCACCCCCCCTGCCCCCCCTCCCCATTGCTTGTGCACACTAAATAAATAAATCTTTAAAAAAAATAAAAATAAAATAAAATAGGATGTTCAGGGGCACCTGGCTGGCTCAGTCGGTAGAGAATTTGACACTTGATCTTGGGATCATGACTTTGACCCTCATGTCAGGGGTAGAGATTACTTAAAACTAAAATGAAATTTAAAAAATAGGGTGTTCCTGGGGCGCCTGGGTGGCTCAGTCGTTGAGCATCTGCCTTCTGCTCAGGTCATGATCCTGGGGTCCTGGGATCGATTCCCACATCGGGCTCCCTGCTTGGCCAGGAGCATGCTTCTCCCTCTCCCGCTCCCCCTGCTTGTATTCCCTCTCTAGCTCTCTCTCTGTGTCAAATAAATAAATAAATAAAATCTTCAGAAAAAAGAATAGGGTGTTCCTGATAGGTCTTATTGGGATATTTAAACAAAAACTTTGGTTGGTGGGACTGACCTATGTAGGTATCTAAAGGAAGAGCATTCCAGGACACAGTTGCTGCAAAGATTCTGAGACAGAATCATACCTGGTATGTTCTAGAAAAATCAAGGAGTCAATGTTCCTGGAAGGGGTGAGCAAGGGGAAAGTAGATGAGGTCAGAGAGGAGGAAAGGGGAGGCGCCTGGGTGGCGCAGTCAGTTGAGCGTCTGACTCTTGGTTTCTTTTTTTTTTTAAGATTTTATTTATTTGACAGAGAGAGACAGTGAGAGAGGGAACACAAGCAGGGGGAGTGGGAGAGGGAGAAGCAGGCCTCCTGCGGAGCAAGGAGCCCGATGTGGGGCTCGATCCCAGGACCCTGGGATCATGACCTGAGCTGAAGGCAGACACTTAATGACTGACCCACCCAGGGGTCCCCGTTCCTTTAAAAAAAAAAAAATATATATATATATATGTATATATATTTTTTTTAATTTAAATTCAATGAACTAACATATAATGTATTATTAGTTTCAGAGATAGAGGTCAGTGATTCATCAGTTTTATATAACACCCAGTGCTCATTACATCACTGCCCCCCTAAATGTCCATCACCCAGCCACCCCATCCCTCCCACCCCTCTCCCCTCCAGCAACCCTGTTTCCTATGATTAAGAGTCTCTTATGGTTTGTCTCCCTCTCTGATTTCACCTTTTTAAATTTTTCCCTCCCTTCCCCTATGATCCTGTTTTCTTTTTTTTTTTAAAGATTTTTTTTTTTTAATTTATCTGAGAGAGAGAGAATGAGAGAGAGCACGAGAGGGGAGGGTCAGAGCGAGAAGCAGACTCCCTGCCGAGCAGGGAGCCCGATGCGGGACTTGATCCCGGGACTCCAGGATCATGACCTGAGCCGAAGGCAGTCGCTTAACCAACTGAGCCACCCAGGCGCCCAATCCTGTTTTGTTTCTTAAATTTCACATATGAAATTATATAATTGTTTTTCTCTGATTATTTTGATTAGCATAATTCCCTCAAGTTCTATCCACATCCTTGCAAATGGCAAGATTTTTTTTTTTTTTTGATGACTGAGTAGTAGTCATTGCATTGTATGTATGTATATATATACAGCACATCTTTTTTATCCATTCATCTGTCAATGGACATCTTAGCTCTTTCCATAGTTTGGCTATTGTGGACATTGCTGCTGTAAACATTGGGGTGCAGGTGCCCCATTGGATCACTACATTTGTATCTTTGGGGTAAATCCCTAGTAGTGCAATTGCTGGATTGTGGGATAGCTCTATTTTCAGTTTCTTCCTTTTTTTTTTTTTAAGATTTTATTTATTTGTCAGAGAGAGAGAGTATGAGCAGGGCAGAGGGAGAAGGACAAGCAGACTCCCGGCTGAGCAGAGAGCCCTATGCGGGGCTTGATCCCAGGACTCCGGGATCATGACCAGAGCCCAAGGCAGATGTTTAACTGAGCCACCCAGGTGTCCCTATTTTCAACTTCTTGAGGAACCTCCATACTGTTTTCCAGAATGGCTGCACCAGCTTGCATTCCCACTAACAGTAAGAGGGTTTCTCTGCATCCTTGACAATATCTGTCGTTTCCTGACTTGTTAATTTTAGCCATTCTGACTGGTGTGAGGTGGTATCTCATTGCGGTTTTGATTTGTATTTTCCCCAATGCCGAGTGATGTTGAGCACTTTTTCATGTGTCTGTTGGCCATTTGGATGTCTTCTGCCCATTTCTTGACTGTATTATTTGTCCTTTGGGTGTTGAGTTTGGTAAGTTCTTTATATAGATTTTGGATACTAGCCCTTTATCTGATAAGACGTTTGCAAATATCTTCTCCCATTCTGTCGGTTGTCTTTTGGTTTTGTTGACTGTTTCCTTTGCTGTGCAAAAGCTTTTTATCTTGATGAAGTCCCAGTAGTTCATTTTTTGCCTTTGTTTTCCTTGCCTTTGGAGATGTGTCTAGCAAGAAGTTGCTGCCTGTGTCCTCTACTGACTGTTGGTTTTGGCTCACATCTGATCTGGGGTGATGAGATAGAGCGCTGTGTCTGACTCTGCCTTCAGCAGTCTGCCTGAGTTTCTCTCTCCCTCTGCCCCTCCCCCACTCTTTATCTCTAAAATGAATCTTTTTTAAAAAAGATTTTATTTGAGAGTGCGCACAAGCTGGGGAGGGGAGGGGCAGAGGGAGAAGCGGACTCCCCACTGAGCAGGGAGCCTGACACAGGGCTTGATCTTAGGACCCCAGTGTCATGGCCTGAGCCAAAGGCACTTAACCAACTGACTAAGCCACCCAGGTGCCCCGTGAATAAATAAACCTTTTTTTTTAAAAAAGATTTTATTTATTTATTTGAGAGAGAGAGAATGAGAGATAGAGAGCACGAGAGGGAAGAGGGTCAGAGGGAGAAACAGACTCCCTGCTGAGCAGGGAGCCCGATGTGGGACTTGATCCCAGGGTTTCCAGGATCATGACCTGAGCCGAAGGCAGTCGCTTAACCAACTGAGCCACCCAGGCTCCTCAAGATTTTATTTTAGAGAGCGCATGTGGGAGGTGGAGGGGGAGAGGGAGAGAATTTCAGGCCGACTTCCAGCAGTACCGGATGCGGGCTTGAACTCTCAGCCCTGAGATCATGACCTGAGTGGAAATCCAGTCTCTAAACTGACTGAGCCAACCAGGCGCCCCAACAATGTAGTGATTTTAAAAGGAGAATCAATGTTAAGGGATGCCTGACTGGCTCAGTCGGCAAAGCATCAGACTGTTGACTTCAGGATGGTGAGTTTAAGGCCCACATTGGGTGGGGAGCCTACTTTAAAAAAACAGTGTTGGAGCATCTGGGTGGCTCAGTTGTTGGGCGTCTGCCTTCGGCTCAGGTCACGATCCTGGGGTCCTTGGATCAAGCCCTGCATAGGGCTCCCTGCTCTGCGGGAAGACTGATTCTCCACCCCCCCCCCGCCCCCCCCCCGCCCAGCTTGTGTTCCCTCTGGCTGTCTCTGTCAAATAAATAAAATCTTTAAAAAAAAAAACAAAAAACAAAACAATGTTAAGACCTGTCAATTTGTTAAGAACTAGATCAAATTTTCTTCCAGGGTGTGTAAGAGCTACCAGATTAGGGATTTATTGATCATTAACTGGTGCAAAGGTTAAATTGTTAAGTAATTGCTTCAAATTCTACAATGTCCTTGAGCAAGTCTTGCCTCCCACTATAGTAACAATAATGATTATTTGAAATGGGATGATCTACTTTCCAGCTATAAGACCTTTTTGTTCTAGAAAGTGAGAGTTGTATTTTATATGTATTTTAATGCCATGTTTTATAAATGTCTAATAAATTCTAAAAATTACCCAGAATTATCTGCCTTTAGTGTAGAGCTCATTTTCTCAGGACAGGCAATACTAACACTCAAATGTTTTTTGAATGAACCTAATGAATGAGTTGTGTGGTGGGGTTGGCCCATGTCCCCAAAGGCCATTTGAATTATTCCTTATCAGGGTGGCATGACTTCCACAAAGACGGGAAAGTGACCCTCATGTCAGGTTTCCCCTTTCCCATTCTTCAGTTGCTATGTTCAGAAGTACATAAAACTCTAGATCGGTGCTACCAAATGTCTGCTGACTGCTATCAGCCCCAAACTTACCAGCTTACGACCCGATAAATACAGAAACTGAGGGCAAGCATTTCGAGTCTTCAGAACTATTTGGCAGAGTGACTGTCAGCCAAATAATTTTTTTTTCAATCACACTGTATCTTTTAAAAACCCATTTTCATTATATTTGGCTTTTTACAGTATACATTTTTCAGGCTGTGAGAATTTGGAAATAAAATCTGGTCCTTTAAGTAAAAAATCTGAAACACTGCTCTAGATGACCCTTTTACCTCTGATGCCTTCAGAAAAACATCAATTTCTGCATCAGTCCAGCCGTGTTTTGGAAGTGTGAATGCCAGTGGCCTCAGTCTTTGAATGTAGTCTTACTGTGACCTTGGCCTCCATTCCATCTCTGCATCAGGGCTGAAATCCAGTATACTCATTTCAGCAGGCTTCCATAGTGCTGCACCTACTTGGCAGGAGATTCTAATTCACACTACTATCCCTGCACAGTGCAGGTTACGGTAGGAGGCTCAAAGGAATTGGTGACCAACAACAGCAGGAATGCCTTTGGTTGTTATTCATATTTACTACTCAAACATTATCCCAATACACACCAGAGTTTTGATAGCTTCAACCTATTATCTAACCAGGCCCATACAGGTGCACGGGTTTGTTTTGCCTTTGTGATGCAGTTCTTTTCAAATCATAAACTTTAAAAGTTTGGAGAATAGGTTCGACATTCTTTATGAAAGTACCAATAGTCTCACAATCCCAGCATAGCAAATTTGGGTTTCTTTATCCACCTTTTCACTCATTAATCTCAACATATCCAAAAGTGAACTTCTCTTCTAGCCCAATCCTCCTCCCTCTCGTCAGGAGAACCGAGCCAGAAGATCTCCAAGTCTCCTGTCATTTTGTTACCATGACTTCGTCACGTGAGCTATCACATTCACCTCTCTTCCTGCAGAGGCTAAACGGTCTTCAGAAATCCAGCCTTTCTGCAATCCATTTTGAAGCTCCTTCCAGGATTATCTTTACATTTCCCCCACCCACATTGTTTCTTCAAATATTTTCAGAAGTCTTTGGATGAAACAATTTCTTGAGAAGGGCTCAGATGTGAGGTGTTAGATGTGTTGGTCCTCGGAGCAGGGGTCGAGGGGAAAGGAAATCTAGGTTTACTACCATAGCATCCACCACCACCTTAACCACCTCCCCTACTCTGTCTTCAGCTCCTCCACGTAGATTCTTGCAATTTCTAAAGCAGTTCACCTCTCTGAAAAAAAGATCTTAGAATGTTGTTCTTGCTTTTTACTGACTCCCACAACCGTGAATAAAATAAAAGGATTTCTATTAAACCTTCGCCAACCTCCTCGGGGTAGAGGCACTCTCTCCTCTGTGCTCTTGCACCTGTCTCCATCATACCTCTATTTATGCATCTACTTCCTCTAGGGCGGTGGGGGGATTATGGTTCACGCTTAAGTATTCTCAGCATCTAGCATTATGGCCAGCTTTTTGATTCATACTCTGAATTTTTCGCTTAACACTCATAGTTTTACCTGTACAGTGAACGTATTTATTTTTGTTTAAAGATTTATTTCAAGAATGAGCAGGTGGGAGGGGCAGAAGGAGAGAATCCCAGACAGACTCCATATCGAGTCCATCTATCTCAGGACCCTGAGATCACCACCTGAGCCAAAATAGAGACAGACACTTAACCAACTGAGCCACCCAGGCGTCCCTTACAAAATTCAATGCAGTTGCATAGAGATGTCCAAATGAACGAAACAGCATGCTAATTTTTGACATCCAGGTTGTTTCTACATGCAGTTTTGTACAGGACTATATACACGTTTTGAAAAATTTTCTCAAAATTGAAAATGGATTGCCGGATTATTCTCCCTAGGAACTATTATTCAGATTACCATCGTTGAATTAGTGTTATTTCCAGAAAGTCTTGCCAGTGTTAAGATTTATTTCATCTCATTTTGCAGGCTTTGAATCCCTGCAAAATGATCAGGGCTGGTCAGGAAAATGTTGAGATACCAGGAAACTACTAAAGAGAACCAGGGTCAAGGATATAAAGGGGTTAAGGAAGGCTTCTCTAAATTCCAGGGTTCACCTCAAACCTCTTAGTACCAAAATGCTAACGATAATGGCTAAATAGGCAAATCTATCAAGGGTGGGGAATTGAGTTGTAAATAAAGGTGAAATAACTTAACTCCCAAGTTTTAGGGTAGCTGTGAAAAGGAAACATTTCAAAAAGATTTAGCTGAGACCACATGGTGATTAAGAAAATGAATCAAGAGAGGGTGCCTGGCTGGTCAGTCACTAGAGTGACTCAATCTCCAGGTTGTGAGTTTGAGCCCCATGTTGGGTGTGGAGCCAACTTAAAATCTTTCTGAACCTTTATTTCTGTGAAACCTCAGGCAAAGTTACATTTAAACAAGACATTTCTGCCTCCAGTGTTTGGGAGCCTGCTTGTCATTAAGTTCCATTACTAAACTCCCCCGAGGATAGGAATATTATCTTAACTGATAAAGACATAGGATCATTTCATGTATGCGAAAAGGGAGAGGGGAGGCCTAATAAATTACCCATTCCTGAGAAAATGAGCAAACTATAAAGACTACATAAAAGGTATCTATACATAGAAACCAACAGCAAACATTCCTGATGGAATATGCAACGCTTCCTTCCTAAAACTGAATCAAGTAGATGACTTTAATAGGAGACAAGGATAAGACTCAGGCAAGCAAAGCCCTCGTTGAGCAAAAGGATGTATTCTCAGATGCCAACTTGCACTACCCTCAAGATACCTCCCTGAATTTTGCTCCCTAGGTGTCTTAAACTCCCTTAGCCACAGCCTGCTCTTACCACCTATATTCAACAAGTATTAGAGGTCCTAACCAGTGCATTAATAAAGAGCTCAGCAAGGTCCTACACAGACTTTAAAATTATAAATTACCTATAAATTAGCAATTGGAAAGAAAACTCAATTGACAGCACCAAGGAACCTAAAATACTTGTTCATCAAAATCATACAGAACATCACAAAACATTTCTGAGAAAGATAACGGATTCTATCCAATCCTAACAATCGGGATCATTATTACCTTTTAAAGGGGGGGGGGCGCCTGGGTGGCTCAGTTGGTTAAGTGGCTGCCTTCGGCTCAGGTTATGATCCCTGGGTCCTGTGATCGAGCCCTGCGTCTGGCTCCCTGCTCGGCAGAGCCTGCTTTTCCCTCTCCCTCTGCCTGCCACTCTGCCTGCTTGTGCTGTTGAATGAATAAATAAAATCTAAAAACAAAAAAAAAACTGCGGGGGCAGGGGCAGCATGACATGGAGAACTCCAGCAGACTCCACAATTTGACCAACTTGACCATGACCAGAGCCAAAACCAAGAGTCAGACCTCAATAGACTGTGCCACCCAGGTGCCCCAAGCTCTTTTAAAAATAGAAATTGAGGGGTGCCTGGGGGGCTCAGTCGTTGGGCATCTGCCTTCGGCTCGGGTCATGATCTCGGGGTCCTGGGATCGAGCCCCGCAACGGGCTCCCTGCTCAGTGGGGAGTCTGCTTCTGTCTCCCGCTCCCCCTGCTTGTATTCCTTCTGTCAAATAAAATCTTTTAAAAAAAAAATTTTTTTTAAGATTTTATTCATTTATTTGAGAGAGGGAATGAGATAGAGAGACCATGAGAGGGGGGAGGGTCAGAGGGAGAACCAGACTCCCCGCCGAGCAGGGAGCCCGATGCGGGACTCGATCCCGGGACTCCAGGATCATGACCTGAGCCGAAGGCAGTCGCTTAACCGACTGAGCCACCCAGGCGCCCCTCAAATAAAATCTTTAAGGAAAAAAAAAGATACCACTACACATCCAGAAGCCACAAAAACATTTGTATGCAAATATTCATAGCAGCTTTATTCATGTTTTCCAAAAATCAGATACCAATGAACAGTGGATAAACTATAGTATATTCATACACAATGGCTCCTACTTGGCAAAAGGAATACATGGTTCCAACCTCTCAAAAATGAAAAAGCACTTTATGAGTATATACCTCATGATTCAATTAAGTTCCAGTGGAGCAGGGTCCCCAGTGGGACCCTATGCTGTGGTGAAAAAAACTGGTTTAAGTAGTTAGCTTGGGGGTGGAAGTAGATTGCTGAGTTGCCTAATTAGGGTTAAATGAACCTTTTGTCCCAATATGGCTGTGGGCTAAAAGTGTATTCACTTTTGAGAACTATAGTTAAGATTTGCATATTTCAACTTTATAAATCTTCCCTAGAAAGATGTGTAGTAGATATGTACCAGAGCAGAACTGAGGATAGTTTAAGGTAGGATATGAAGATTCAATGTGCTATTTTGTTTTACTTTTGTGTATTTGAAGATTCTCCAAGTAAAATGTTTAATTACAAATCTCATCTATTTTCTGGGGTCCTAGCTAATCCCTGCAGAAAGCTGTTACAAAGTCTCTCAAGGTAGAAGGGATGGAATCCAAAGAACAGTTTCCATTTTAACAGGAATAAAAGGGGGTAAGAAAACATCAAGTTTGAAGATGGGGAGTCAGGAATTGGTGAGTTATTTGGCTAGGAAAATGAAAGTAAAGTCCTGTACCTTTCATAGTGTAAATACCACACCTGCAACTATGTGTCTGAATCTCCATCACTTACCTGTTCCTGTAAAAGAACCTGGTGTTGATGGTATTATGCTGTCAACATTTTACTTTTCTAGGATCCATCCTTTTTTCATTCATGTCTTAGAAAAGCCTATTCTACAATAAAGGCTGGAACATTTTACCTTCAAACTTTTGACTTAAATCCAAACTCACAAACGTACTTTTTCTTACTACTTACCTTTCCTCTTTGATATCCAGTACACATATATAACCCAGCTATTTCTTTTAAGCTTCAGTTATGAAGCCACTAACAAAAAAATGCTTAAATCTGAGTATAAATTATTCTCCCAGGAGCTTAAAGATGTCATGTCTTCATGATTATTCTCCCAAATGTTAGGAAATAACCAAATATAAATTTCCTCAAATCACAAAAATTTGTAGATACATTTTTTAAATAGTATACATGACCAAATACTAGACATCAACAGAAAACTTTCTGAATGTCACTGGACAATGAATTAAGCAAACTTTTATTGAAGCTTAAATTGTGGTACAGAAATACATTTCAACTGATTTAAGTCCAACACCATGAAGAGAGAAATAATGGCACCAAGATTTTCCCTCCTCTATCATACACACTAGGATTAATTTCAATTACTATTTAATCTGTAGTTTTAATTTTTCTAGGCTTTATTCCATACAAATTTGTGCAGTTTTTCAATATTAGATAGAAATCTTTATCTATTAGGAGAAAAAAAAAAATCAGACCTCAAGCCAACAAATGTCATCAAATCTACTGGGACACTGTTCAAGAACAAAATCCACTTTGAGCATTGGTCCTCAAAACAGTACCGAAACATTAGGTACTGTGTGCTAATTACAGAATCAAACTTGATCCATTGACTGAAAGTTTCTTCAATGAAACTTTGAATCAACATGCTTAAAATAAAAGTCAAGATTTGTGTTCCAACCACTTGATTTCAAACCAAGTAGATTTTATGTTTAGAAACACTAAAAAAAAGTGTTTCATTTATAAATACGGAAGGAACAAAAACATCACTGCGTCAATCCAGAAAGAAAAAAAATTTTGTGAGGACAAGAATATAAAAAATTTAGTCAACTCTGTTTTCTTAGCTGCTTAATCTCGTATTTGCAAATATAGCTAAAAGATGCCAACTCCTCAAAGCCTGTATTTCTAGTCATTTCCCATTGACCAGTTTGGAATTTTGTCTTATGGATAGCATTCTGCTTCACTGTGTATGTCTGAATAACCTGAACAGTTCTCATTCTGGGAAGTTTCACTTGATGCTATGAAATCATGGTGAAAGGAACACCAGGAAGAGAAACAGTTCAAGTCAGAACACTATCATAATGCATTACAAAGTCAAAGAACTTTAAGTCACAAGATGACAAAGACAAGACTCCATTTTCAACCCAAGTTTTATGGTATATTATGAATGAAAATGATTGGAGATAGCTGCTAAATAAAAGTTAAGGTGAATCATCTGAGCTGACTCATTAAATCCTGTAAATACCTTTATCTTAATTTCCTTGCTAATAAACTTAAGTGATAAAAATTTTTATATAACTACTTATCAAATTACTAAAGGCATGGTACTACTGAGAAGCTAATCTCATTTAATGGGAACACAGAATGGCATAGTTTCTGGAACAGTTCTGCCAGTATACCCTAATATAAATGTGTCTTCCTTGCTAATCAACAACAGGTTTATTTTTGTCACTATCTCCCAAAAGAGCCCATGTCAATATAAAAGGAGGCCAAACTCCCTTGACCTTAAAAAGAAAATTAAGCCCAGGGTCCACTCTCCCTTCCCCCTCCCGGGTGTAAGATTAGTATAAACCCACAGTGTAACAGTGTATTGCTTTATTGAGGTGGGGGTTGGGAGGCAAGACACCATGGTGAGGAACAAAATCAATTAAAGGAAGTACAGTTACAGGAAGCAATAATGTTAAAATAGTGATACACAAAATGGATAACTGCAATCATTTTCTTAAGAGGACTTGACTCATGGAAGATAAACTTTAATTGCTGTTGCAAAAAACATCTGTATGAAGTAGAAACTGGTTTCAGTAATATTAGTAGAGAGTATGTTCTAGAAAGTGGAGGTAACTGGATGTAAAATCCTGGCAGCAATTTAATAGAACAGTCCCAGATGATTAGGCTGAGGCCAACACCTAATGAGGACGAAAGCCTTGTCTGTGGGGAATTTTGGATGATACCTGGAGAAATATTACACTGTGCGTAAACCAAATTGAATTGTTTTCACAAGTGTTGTAAAGTTTCATATAGTAAAAGTTTTTTTCTACATGCACTTCAATTTCACAGCAAGAGTGGCATAGGATACCTAAACACAGAAGAGAGCATTCATGCAAGATATCTAACTCCTTGATATAATAATGCATACAATTCAAAATGATTACACTATCATTACATCTAGGGCTTTCTGCAGCTACAAGGTGGTGGTTATGGAAAGCACGGCCCCCGATATCAATATCTAAAAAGCAGCCACCACCTCCTTCTATGTGTGTTCTCTTTTTGCGTTTTTTCTTCATTTTTATTAATCAACTCTGCTGTTGTTGCTGCTTCTTAGCAAAACTGGTAAAAACAAAATTGTAATCATTGAACATAGCGCTCTGGCAATCAAGACGTTTAAAGCCTTCAATCTTCTGGGGTGAAGAAAGCACTGTGCGACATTTAGAACTCTGGGGAAAAATTTTAAATAGAGCATTAGTGTTTCAAATCTGAAAAAGTATTTTCAAACAAAAGTCACTTAAAAGTATTTAAGACTACTGTCTGAAGAAACTGTGGCATTTGAATATTTTAGCTGTCCCATGGGTAGATGGAGTGAGACATCTTACATTGTTCCCCCACCTGCCCATCTGTCCACAGGGAAAACAGGACAGAAGGAACCCATCACTTGGGCTAGATAGAAAGCAACAACCAAGTCTAATCAAAGATACAAAGCATCTCCTCTACCAGTAACCTTAACAGTAGTACTTTTAGATATCTGACTGATACCTGCCATCTTAGAATACATTTTATGACACAACTCACTATCCTTATTTCCTGTAAGATTTGGTCAATAATAAAACAAATTACCTGATTTACAAACAGGGTGGTCACAAATTTTCCTGGCTTGAAGACTTCCACAACTTTCCTGATCAGGTCATCATAGGAGGTCTGACTTAAGTTTGTTTCAAAGCTAACATAAGAAAATTCTGGTTCTGGAGTGATGTGAATAGTCCAATAAGTTCCCTTAAAGAAATAGGTTTATGTTAGTAATGGAATGGGGACACTTAAATATTTAGTAATTATTAAGCAAAATATCACTTACATCCGATTTCATTCCATTCATTGAATACCCACAAGGATTGAAAAGTGTGGCATCAATGACAGAACCTGGTATCAGGTCACGAATTCCACTCTCCTGGGAAAAGGGAAAGACTGAATTACATACAAATTTGAAAAATAAACTGAAAATGAGTTAAAATATTTAGTTCCCAAGAATAATCAAGAATCATTCTTGAAACCGCTTACACGAGTGACATCCTTTGCAGTAACACCATCTTTCATGTAGAACTGGTCCATAACTGCTGGGTCAAGCTCACTCATCAGAATTTCCAGGGTTTGATCTGGCTGACTGATTACCCGAGTCTCTGGGAAATCCAAAGTATACAAGTACCTATACAAAAGTAAAAAGTAGTTTCTAAAAATGATAAATGGCAATTTAAAATAAATCCTATAAAGACCAAAAAAAAAAATCCATAAAACTGTGTTCAACATACCAACAGTCAGAATTCATACGTCCCATACAATATGCTGCTCCATCTGTTGAGGGAGGAGAGAATGTAAAGTAAATTTAACACCTCCATTTGGTAGCTTTGCCCCCACCCTTCTAATGGTTAGGGTGTTAGTGCTTGCCTCCTATCAGAAATGTTATCGGTGAAGGGAAGTGAGTTCACAAGTAGGCAGGATGCCCTCCGTCATCCCCTAAATATTTTACTAAAAATATTTTACTGTCATTTAGAGATATACTTCAACTAGTGAGTTACTCTGAGTGCTGAGAAAACCATGGCTCACTCTCCCCTAAGACTCCATTAAGGAATGGAATTTGATCACCCATTTATCTACATTCCCAAGTACGTACAAGTCATTTTATGTAATACATTCTTTCCATATTTTTGTTCCAAAGCCTCACTCAACACAGTAAATTAACTGGGAGATATTTACACTAAATTATACTCAGCACTGATACAGCCTGGTATAATTTCATATTAGTAGATAAGAATAGGATAAAAAAAATCGGACTTTCTTGTCAAATCATGCCTGTGAGGGAGGCGGTGGAAATCTTAAATCATGCCTGGAGTGCTTTTGTGTCAAGTTAGTAAAATCATCCTAGGTTTTCAGCCACATCTACGATATAAGGGTGTTAATTAGATAACCTTTAGTTCCCTGACCTTGAAACTCAAAAAGGAAGGTCTATAAATAAAAGCTCAGTAAATGGAAGAAAATCTTGCCAATGTATTTGAAGTGACATTATGATCTGTGTTTATCATTTTTAAGCCAGCTCAATTCCTGAATAGAAGAATGCCAGGCCAGAGTTTTGTAACACGGACCAGGATCTTAGCATGGGTACGTGAAGGACCATGCATTCTTCTGGATGAGGGAACAACCACTAAGATATAAATTAGAGCAACTGGCTAAACAAAGATGATCTCTCCCTCTGGGAAGTGATCAATTCATTTTCTTTTCCCATCTTTTCGACAGCACTGACCTGACGTGCATGCACACTCTAAAATTTGTCATCAACTTTACTGATATTTTTATCTTAACTATATAATGCATCATAATTGCACTGAAAAGCTTTCACATATATAAAAATATCTCTGAAAGGACAGACCCTCTAAGGAAATGGGTTTCAAGTCTATTTAAACTTACTTGGGAAAATTGCATTAAGAAACTCTATTTCTTCCTGGAAATTCCGGTGTGGGTACCCTTGGTGAGAAGGCTTCATGAAATTCTTACGAGAATAAAAGAAGCTCTGAAAAAGACAGATAACTTTATACGTAGGATTCTATCACCTTTCATAGTCAACTATTTTCTGAATACGTATATCAAAATCAAATCTATAAATATTTTCTCCAATGCAACTTAACATGTTTTTTCCCTTTAAGTGTTTAAAATGTAAGTGGTCTTTTGCTGGCCAATAAAAAAATGAAGGCCACTGTGTCAGAGCAAGATTCCAGACCAAAATGCATGAGGTAGTGTTACACAGAGCAACTTCAAGTTGTGGAGAAGAATCTCAAGAAAGCCTTAGGAATGCAAATCACTACTGTGAGTTTCTGGAAACTAAAAAATACCCATTCTACTCATGATGGGTCACAACTGTAGAAACAAGGTACATTATTTCTGGAGCAGTAATTTCAGATCTGAGCTTTTAAATAGGCATGGAAGCAACAATCTGAGAACATGTGTACATTCAGTTTCAAGAGTCAGTGATTACCTACCACAACTAAGCATTAAACACACAAATTTATTTACTAGGCATATGCATAACACAGAGCCCTAATGTTTGCCTGGAAAAAAAAAGGATTAAATGTTTGATTACTTACTTGAATCGAATCAAACCCACTGTAATCCCTAGCAAGTTTCAACAGGGGAACCAGTGCTTTCAGCAAGAGGGTGGTACCACATGTCTTCAAAATGAAACGTCTCTTGGAGACAAACATGCTACTCTCACTGCATTTGAAAAAAGTCACAAGGTTATAATGTTTCTGTATTACTGAGATGCAATTAATCTATTACTAGATTATTTACCATGTATAATTTGGCTATTAACCCCCATCTACTTCTAAACTTTCCTCCTCACCTCACCTACCTTAATGAAGTCATACTTTACTTCAGCTTGTACCAACCACTCTCACATGTATTTCTGTAAACATCTCATTACTTCTTTTACTAGATAATAAAGTCCATGAGGAAAGGAATTTATTTTTACTCACCATTATATTCCTAGGGCCTGACACATAAGCATTCAATAAACATCTGTATATGCCAAACATAAGCTTAGTAAAAACCAGGCACCTTATGCACCTTGTTCAATCCAGTAACCACAAGGTCCATTATAATACATAAGAAACTAATGTTTTTATTGGGGCACCTGGGTGGCTCATTCGGTTAAGTACCTGCCTTCTGCTCAGGTCATGATCTCAGGGTGCTGGGACCGAGCCATATGTCTGGCTCCCTGCTCGGCAGGGAGTCTGCTTCTCCCTCTCCCCCCACCCCTGTTTGGGCTCTCTCTCAGATAAATAAAATTAAAAAAGAAAAGAAAAGAAAAGAAACTAATGTTTTTATTGGATAAATTAGCTTTGTACCTATAAACATGTTGAATGGCTTTCTTCTCCTATATACTGCAAAGGGACACTTAAAGTAAATATTTTATACCATTATTTCTCAAAATAAGGAAAAAATGATTATAGTACTAAGATCCAGAGAACAATTTGCTATTCCCATGTAAAGAATGATTCAGACTAAAATCAGGTAGCAAACAATTGTTTCTGCAGGACTTACCTGAGTACATAAGCTTCCTGCTTGTCAGTTTTTGTCACACTTATGATTGAACATTGCACATCCTTCAGAAGTATGTCCCACTCAGATCTATTATTCAACAACAAAAAAGACGATTAAGTCATAACAGTACTTGCCTACTTGGATAAAAATTATAAAGCTCTTACACTTTGGTGTTCTAACACAATTTACACCATGTATTTTGTATTTGCTGTCACATTTTTGTTCCAGTTTCTGGGTAACATTTAGTTTTATTTCAAAAGCCTATCTATATTGACATATCCACCAAGTAACAAAGAGCAAACTGGAAAACAGGAAATTATAAGCTATTTGCAATTTACTAAGAAAAAACAAATAATGAAATGAGTAAGCCATGCACAGAGATAATTAAAAGGCCCATAAACCAAGGAAAATCATTACCTTTCACCAACAAGCAAGTGAAGAAATTAAGTCAAAACGAGATGTTTGCCTATCAATTTTTTTTTTTTTTTTTTAAGATTTTATTCACTTACTTGACAGAGAGAGAGCATAAGCAGGGAGAGCTGCAGAGGGAGAGGGAGATGCAGGCTCCCCACTGAGCAGAAAGCCTGACACAGGCCTTGATCCCAGGACTCTGGGATCATGATCTAAGCCAAAGGCAGATACTTAACTGACTGAGCCACTCAGGAGCCCCAATGCCTATCAAATTCTTAGATTTTTAATCCTACTGGAGGAATTACAATTTAAAAAGCATCATTTCCTTCACCGATTAGATCGGCAAAAAGATTTAAAGGCCAAACTGTTAGTAAGCTGGAAACTCTTATACTGTTTAGATACTATTTTCTATCAAATTAGCAGCTAATCATAATACCTAGTGGTGTCTAAAGTCTAGAAGCATCAGAAACTTGAAACATGGCTTTTGTTGACAATTCGACTGTCAGTAAGATTTTGGGGGAACATTATGCAACTCTTTAATAGGATAAAAAAAATGCACATTTCAACAAAGTAAAAAGTCTGTAGTACAGGCAATAGACAGCAAAATGGAAGTCAAATGGACATAACTAAAGAAATTGGTTTTGGGGCACCTGGGTGGCTCAGTTGTTAAGCGTCTGCCTTCGGCTCAGGTCATGATCCCAGGGTCCTGGGATCGAGCCCCACATCGGGCTCCCTGCTCGGCGGGGAGTCTGCTTCTCCCTCTCCCACTCCCCCTGCTTGTGTTCCCTCTCACTGTGTCTCTGTCAAATAAATAAATTTAAAAGAAAAAAAAATCTCTAATAAAAAAAAATTGGTTTTAATTTTATCTGATTGAGTCCTAAGAAGTACTTCCTCTTTAGTGTGCCCACTACAAACAGAAATACATAAAACAATTCCACAGGACAAGCTTGTAATTACTGGATTAAAGGCTAGAAATGTTTTTAAGGCTCTTAATGTGACAGATCATTCCTGTAAACCCAAGAAAATGGCATATTATGGTTTTCTTATCCAATTAAGACTCTGTAAAAGAAATCCTCAATAGCACAGCCAGCACACAAAAACAGGTTATGTTTTATTCTTTTGTACTACAAATCAAGCACCGGGCACCTGGCTGGTTCAGCCAGTAGAGCACTGAACACTCAATCTCAGGGTTGTGAATTCAAGTCCCATGTTGGGTATAGAGAGAACTTAAAAAAAAAAAAAAAATCTTAAAAACAAAACCCCACATAGTATCTATCAGTCAATCCTGCTAGCATTTTGTGCCTGTTTCATCATTTTCCAAAAGAAATTATATGACCAATCACAGAAGGCAGTAATTCCTACATTGGGTAAATTAAATTGAACAGTACTGAGACCTACCTGAAAAAACCTAAATGAGTTAGGCTTGCTAATGATTTTAAGATTTTATTTCTTAGAGAGAGAGAGCGAGAGCGCGCGTGTGCACCGAGAACGGGGGGGGGGGGGGGTCAGAAAGAGAAGCAGACTCCCTGCTCAGCAGGGAGGCTGATGTGGGACTCCAGGATCATGACCTGAGCCGAAGGCAGTCGCTTAACCAACTGAGCCACCCAGGCGCCCTAGGCTTGCTAATGATTATAGAACCTATTTGCCTATAACTTTACCAAGGTGTTTTTTAAAATTTATTTTTATTTTTGGGGCACCTGGGTGGGTGGCTCAGTAGGTTAAGTGTCTGCCTTTGGCACAGGTCATGATTCCAGGGGTCCTGGGATCGAGCCCCTCCCTGCTCAGCACGGAGCCTGCTTCTCCCTCTCCAGTTCGCTCCCCCTGCTCTCTGTCAAATAAATAAATCTTTAAAAGATTTAGAGGGGGAGTGGGAGGAGAAGGAGAGAAAGAGAAAGAGGATGAATCTGAAGCAAACTCTCTGCTGAGTGTGGAGCCTGACATAGGGCTCGATCTCACAACCCTGAGCTCATGAACTAAGCCAAAAAAACAAGATGCTTAACCGACTGAACCACCCAGGCGCCCCGCGAAGGAATTTTTTAAAAAAGCTAACAATTAGCTTTCTTTCAAAAAGGTGCCAACAACTGTTTATATAACGAAAAAATACATATTAGACTCGCCATATCTTGGCAGTTTGTTTCAAAATTTTGAAATGGTACAATTTGTTGTTTAAGAAGAAAAAGTTAAAACTGAGACCCAGTTCTGAGCAACACAAACTGATCATTTTAATCCTTTTTTTTAAGATTTTATTTATTTATTTGACAAAGAGAGACACAGCGAAAGAGGGAATACAAGCAGTAGGAGAGGGAGAAGCAGGCTTCCGGCTGCGCAGGGAGCCCGATGTGGGGCTCGATCCCAGGACCTGGAATCATGACCTGAGCCAAAGGCAGACGCTTAACGACTGAGCCACCCAGGCGCCCATTTTAATCCTCTTATTGTAGGTGGCCATGCAATAGCTTGGGCTTTTTTATTTCTAAGGCTCAAAAGTTCACTGATGTTATTATGAACATTTCAGGACCCACTGTAGTTCAATTCCACAAATAATATGCTTTAATGCAAAAAGAAGTAATGGGGCTCTAAGAGAAGCTATTGCTGGGGTGCCTGAGTGGCTCAGTTGGGTTTAGCGACTACCTTCGTTTCAGGTCATGATCCTGGAGTCCCAGGATCAAGGGGAGTCTGCTTCTCCCTCTGAACCTCCCCCCCGCCCCCGCTCGTGCTCTCTCTCTCTCAAATAAATTTACGTACTTGATGGTAAGAATTCAAGCACTGGATACATAGGTAAATAATAAAAATACCCACTATAAGAGGCATTAAGTAAAATTCTGCAGCACAGGGGTCTCTCTTTAGAGCTTATCTAATTCAGATCCTACCTAATAACTCCCCACTAGAATTCAGCACTCTTGCAAATATTCTTTTCCACCCACAGAACACACTACCTCCTCAGTTATATTCACTATTCATACAGACTCTGTCACCCCATTTTATTGAGATAATTGACATCACTGAAAGTTTAAGCATAATGGGTTTGTACTTACACATTTGTGAAATGATTACCACAGAAAGTTTAGTTAGCATCTCACATATACAATAAAAAAAAAGCAAAAAAAGAAAACAAACCTTTCCACTATGAGAAATCTTGGGATTTTCTCTTAATTTTCATGTATCATACAGCAGTGTTAACAGTATATTAAGACTTTTAATAATGCTCTGTGACTTTTTCTTTCTTGAGGGAGAAGCAGGCTCCCCGCATAGCAAGGAGCCTGATGGGGGACTCGATCCCAGTATGCCGGGATCATGACCTGAGCTGAGGGCAGCCGCTTAATTGACTGAGCCACTCAGGCGTCCCTCTTTTTTTTTTTTTTTAAAGATTTTGACAGAGAGAGAGAGCGAGAGCACAAGCAGGGGGAGGGCAGGCAGAGGGAGAAGTAGGCTCCCTGCTGAGCAGAGCCAGATGCAGGACTTGATCCCAGAACCCTGGGATCATGACCCAAGCCGAATGCAGATGCCTAACGACTGAGCCACCCAGGCGTCCCTGCTTTGGTTTTTTATGCATTAATTTATCTTCAAATGTTCCCCCAACTGTTTCCTTTCAACATTTCTTTTGAGTGATTCTTGGCCAAGATTAGGGTACTAAGACTTAGCTAAGTCAGAAAGTCTATACACATGGATGGGGCTTGTTTACTATGGGCCTCTATACAGGGCACTGTGGGGGGTTTCACTGGGCAACTCCCTCCCTATTGTTTGTTTGTTTGTTTGTTTTTTTTAAAGTTCTTTCCTGGGCAGGTCAGATTTATCCAAATATTCCATTCTCTTGCCTGGAGAACATGAAGATTTCTGGTAGGCAAAAGATAAAGGGCTAAGGATCTATCTCATTATGAGCCTTTATTCTTTATTTTCAGTATACTCACTCTACCCCAATAGTACCTCATTTCAGAGAGATCCTTTTTTACTCCCATTGAATAATTATCTAATCTTCAGGTCTCCTGGCATCCCTCTTTTCATCTGACTCAAATTTTATAATATAAAGACAATGAATCAGAAGAGCAGCTGAAATAAAAAAAACACACACCGACAAATATATAGGTAACTAGCTCTATCCCCATTTCCTGTATTTCAGTCACATGGGACTTTTCCACCAACCATTTTCTCCCTAGAAATAGGGCACCATAAATTTATTCACCCAAATCAAGCCACATGAGAGTGTAAGAGAGTATTATAATTATGCTGGACAACAAATGTAAACTTTGTTCTGAGTACCGCTGGAATGGATTTCACCGTACCCTGTCCTCAGCACCTTCTTCTACCTCAAGTCACCTCACTATTCCCACCAGATCAAAGATCTTTTCATGAAAAAGTTTTAATACTCAGAAAGCTTACCAAAGCATTTTATTTGTGTGGCTATTCTGGTATTCATGCAAATCCCACTAGACATTCCATATAGTTAGGGAGTTTGTGTTTTGTTTTTATCTCCAGTGCCTAGCCCAGTTCGTAAGAGATCCTCAATTATTTGTTGAATCTGGCAAAAATTATCCTGATTCAATCTTTTTTTTTTTTTAAAGATTTTATTTATTTATTTGAGAGAGAGAGAGAGAGAGAGAAACAGCATGAGAGGGGAGAAGGTCAGAGGGAGAAGCAGGCTCCCCGCTGAGCCGGGAGCCCGATGCGGGACTCGATCCCGGGACTCCGGGATCATGACCTGAGCCGAAGGCAGTCGCTTAACCAACTGAGCCACCCAGGCGCCCCTATCCTGATTCAATCTTATGGACATTTGGGAAAATAACAGCCTTAAAATAAAAAAAAAAAAAAATTTTATTTATTTGACTGAGAGAGACGGAACACAAGCAGGGGGAGTGGCTGAGGGAGAAGCAGGCTTCCTGCCGAGCAGGGAGCCCCATGTGGGGCTTGATCCCAGCACCCTGGGACCATGATCTGAGCCAGAGGCAGATGCTTAACGACTGAGCCATCCAGGTGCCCCAAAATTTGTTTTTTATTTTTAATTGTAATCTCTATGCCCAAGTGGGGCTCGAACCTACACCCAAGATCAAAAGTCACATGCTCTACCAACCGAGCCAGCCAGGTTCCCCATAAAGCCTTAAAATGTTCAAATCTAAAATTGTTACATACTCCTTTACTGTTTGGGACCTGTGCGACATTTGCTGCCCCCAATCTTTTTTCTGTGTCCAGAATGGATAATTCCTAACCGATCTATCTTCAGGTTCACTTACTCTGTCATCTCCAATCTACTAGAGCCCACCCAGGAAACTTTTTATTCCAGAAATTATTTTCCGGTTGTATTTTTAAGTTCCATCTTCTATTTCTCTAAGATCTTGTCTTTTCCTTTTAAGAATGTTCACATTTCTTATAGAATGGTTATGACAGCTGTCTGTAAAGCTTGATCTGCATCACCTTGAGGTTGTCTTTTTTCTTTGAGGGATGCTGAGAATTTCCCATTCATAAGTTGAGCAATTTATGATCGCATCCTGAACATTTTGGTCATGTTATATAATTTTAAATCTTGTTTAAATCCTATGGAGCATGTTGATTTTTAAAACTGTTTTAGGGGCACCTGGGTGGCTCAGTTGGTTAAGCGACTGCCTTCAGCTCAGGTCATGATCTCAGGGTCCTGGGATCGAGCCCCGCATCGGGCTCCCTGCTCAGCGGGAAGCCTGCTTCTCCCTCTGACCCTCCCCCTGCTTGTGTTCCCTCTCTCGCTGTCTCTCTCTGTCAATTAAATAAATAAATAAAATCTTTAAAAAAAAATAAAACTGTTTTAGCAGGCAATTAAAATGGTTAAGTTCAGGGACACCTGGGTGGCTCAGTTGTTAAGCGTCTGCCTTTGGCTCAGGTCATGATCTCAAGGTCCTGGGATCGAGCCCCACATCGAGCTCCCTGCTCTGCCGGAAGCCTGCTTCTCCCTCTCCCACTCCCCCTGCTTGTGTTCCCTCTCTCACTGTGTCTCTGTCAAATAAATAAAATCTTAAAAAAAAAAAAGGGTTAAGTTCAGTCTTCAAGTTTCTATCCAGCTTCTCTGGGTTATGTTATGGTTTCAGTTTAGTTATGAAAGCCCTTGCCATGGTATTCAAATTTGTCCTGCCTTCATGTCACCCAGTGGCCAGACTGGAACTGGGCGGTGATCTATCAGTTTTCAAAGCCTTTGATATACCGTTTATGATCAGATCTATACAGGAGCAGCTCAGTGGTATTTATATAAACCTTTATGGGATCACTTTCTTCACCTCTCTCCTTCCCATAATCTTGCTGACAACTTCTGGTTTGGGGGGGCCCAATTCTTGGGTTCTCTGGCTAAAAAGCCAAGGCTTTAGTTTGTCCACCTGCAGCAGGCTGCCTGTGACTATCTGTCCCTCTGTGGCCAAATGGGTAGACGACAAAAAGGGAAAAGAGCAATAGGAATAGCCACAATGCTCTTCACTCTTGGGACCACATTCCTCAGGTCAAAAAGGGGGTCTCCCTCCTGCACCTAGAGTGTTAGGCATCTCTCCGGCCACCACAACTGTTACAGGACTGCCTAGGGCAGCCACCACAACTGTTAAAGGACTGCCTAGGGCAGAACACACACAAAAAGCAAAGCAATACAAAAACAGAACAGGGATTTTCCCTACTCTCTCTGACTCAAAGAAGCCGGCTCCCTTTCCTTCTCCGCAGCCCAGAAAAAGACCTCTCTTGAAGTCTTTTTGTCTGCACTTAGTGTGCAGTTACCAGCTTCTGGCAGCTTTTCAGACCACCCCAAGGGATAACCAAAGGAAAACAACAACAACAACAACAACAAAAAAACGGAATCACAGTTGTTTCAGTGGTATTTTGAGTTATGGTTCCCTTCTTCAATTCACCTGCTAACATTTATTTTTCAAAGTCCTCAGCTGTTCCATGCATTCTGCCCAAGGTTTAGTAAACACAAGAGACAGCAGAGTGTGCTTGTTCTATCTTGAGAGAAACCAAAATGCTCTTGCACTCATTCACCATTAGTTAATAAATTTTGCAACCAAACTTCCTCCCCTAAAAGAAACCCTCTAGTATTTTTTCAAAGTCATAGTATGAAAGAATGCAGTTATTTAATACACCAGCTAAATGATGGGGCGCCTGGGTAGCTCAGTCATTAAGCGTCTGCCTTTGGCTCAGTGTCCTGGGATCGAGCCCCGCATCGGGCTCCCTGCTCAGCGGCAAGCCTGCTTCTCCCTCTCCCACTCCCTCTGCTTGTGTTCCCTCTTTTGCTGTCAAATAAATGAAAATAAAATCTTAAAAAAAAAAAAACCAAACAAACCCACATAGCTAAATGATCAACCAAAAAGACCACCTTAGGAGAGCCAACAGGCTCAGAAAAATAGTAAATCAAGGGGCAAGATGTGAGAGAAAACTAAAAAAGCCAATACAATGCTATATATGTATATAAAGAGAAAGGTGAAAAATTAACACCAGAAACAGCTGAGAATTTCAGCAAGTTATTTTATCACATTTCTTCCAGGAAAATAAGCCTCCTTTTGTAAATAAAGCTTTATTGGATCTTAGTCACACACAGATCATGGTTAGTATCCCCCCAAAATAGGATGCTCTTTACTAGTAATAGTACATGGATTAAGTATTAGGTCACCATGCCAGAAAGCAAAACATTAATGGTATATTATATTTGAAGTTTTTTTTTCTTAAGAATCTGTGGTTTAATAAAAACAGAACAAGTTGGAGCATCTACAAGGGAAAAGACACAAGTAAAATGACAGACTTCTAGGTCATCTGATTCAACAAAACCCAAAATGGACAATGGACTACATTTTTTAAATGTTGTATGTAAAAAGAAATGCCATAGGTCAAATGACCTTCAACAAAAGTGCCAAGACTACAAAATTGGGGGAGGGAGCCATCAAACAGTGCTGGGAAAACTGGGTGTCCACACAAAAGAATGAAGTTGGATCCTCACCTTACACCATCTACAAAAATTCATTAATAATAGGTTAAAGACCAAAATTAAGACCTAAACTACAAAAGTTCTAGAAAACATAGGGGTAAGCTTCAGGACACTGGGTCTGGCAATGCTTTCGTGATATGACACAAAAAGCACAGCCAACAAAGGTAAAAGACAGATGGAGCTACATCAAATCTTAACTTTTGCACATCATAGGAAAGTACTCAACAGGAGAAAATACTTGCAAAATCATATAGGTGATAAAAGGTAAATATCCAGATTATGTAAGGAACTTCCCCAAGGGCAAAACCAAATAACCCAACGGGGCACCTAGCTGGCTCAGTCAGTGGAGTGTGGGACTCTTCAAATGGGGTTGTGAGTTCGAGTCCCACATTGGGTACAGAGAACACTTAAAAAAAAAAAAAAGTAACTAAATAAATTAGCCCAATTAAAAAACTGACAAAAGGATTTGAATAGACAGTTCTCCAAAAAGATAAACTGCCAACAAGCATATGCAAAGATGCTCAACATCACTAGTAAGAGAAATGCCAATCAAAACCATGAAATAACACCTCCCATCCATTAGCATGTCTACTCTAAGTTAAAAAAAAAAAAGGAGAACAAGTTTTGGCAAAGATGTGGCGAAATTTTAACATTTGTGCATCATTGCTGTAATGGTATAGCCATTACAGAGAACAGTATGGAAGTTCCTCAAAACCCTAAAGACAGAATTACCATATGACCAATCCAGCAATCCCACTTCTGGGTATATATCCAAAAGAATTCAAAACAAGGTCTGGAGGAGGTATTTGCACACCCATGTTTGTTGTTGTTCACAACTGTCAGGAGATGGAAGCAACTTAAATGTCCATCAAAGGATTACTAAATAAAATGTGATATATACATACAACATGGATGAATCTTGAGGACCTTATGCTATGTGAAATAAGCCAGTTATGGAAGAACAAATACTGTATGATTCCATTTATGAGGTACTATGAAGTTTCTAAAGTAGCCAAAATCCTAAAGGAAGATGTTTGCCAAGGACTCCAGGAAGAGGAAAGGGGAAATGAACGGGTATAGTTTCAGTTTTGAAGAAAAAGTTCTAGACATCAACAGTGTGACTATACTTACAACACTACCCACTTAAATTAAGTCACAATTTTACAAATAAATGTCTGAGGGAACAGAATGCTGCTGGCAGGTGGAGGAAACCTGCCAGAGCAGAGTATCACTCTCATCACCCGATGAGTTGGATCCTAACCTCAGATCCATTAGGTCAGACATGCAGCAAATGGCGCCTAGAAATTTGCATTTGAAAGTCCTCCATGCGAATAAAAACTGGGTTCAGGGTTACCTAGTAATTTACCCAAAAGTCACACTAATCTGTTTTAGAGACTTTCCCCTTACCATACTACATTCAGGCCTCTACACCTTACCCAAGTGTATTAGTCTTTGGGTCAACACCATCCTAAGATAGGAGATCACTTTTTTTTTTTTTTAAAGATTTTATTTATTTATTTGGCAGAGAAAGACACAGCGAGAGAGGGAACACAAGCAGGGGGAGTGGGAGAAGCAGGCTTCCCGCCAAGCAGGGAGCCGGATTGCGGGGCTCCATCCCAGGACCCTGGGATCATGACCTGAGCCGAAGGCAGACGCTTAACGACTGAGCCACCCAGGCGCCCCAGGAGATCACTTTTTAAAAAAAATATTTTATTTATTTGACAGAGACATAGCGAGAGCAGGAACACAAGCAGGGGGAGCAGGAGAGGGAGAAGCAGGTTTCCTGAGCCCCATGTGGGGCTCGATCCCAGAACCCTGGGATCATGACCTGAGCCGAAGGCAGACGCTTAACGACTGAGCCACCCAGGAGATCATTCTTTAGCGAAGCCTAGACTGACCAGAAATTCTGGATATCTTCCCTGAATTAGGGCAGTTAGTTCAAATAACCAGAAAAATAAAAGGCTTCTTCCCCTTTTGTTCAAAGAAATCAACTGAAAATACACTAATTTTAATCACAATGAGTATAATTACTGCTACATTCAGTTATTACTTTCAATGCATACTTCTTTATAAAGAGTGCTTCAGGGATAGCAGTTCAAACTTTTCTGAAACTTCTGTGAAGAATGTAACGAGAAGCTTAATTCAATATGAAGCTTTTCTACTACAAACATTTACACTAAAAGGTTTTGGCAATGGGTTGTAAACCTCTTCAATGTAAAATCACTGATACTGCAATACTGTGCAATGATGTGGTTAAGACAGACAGGAGTTCTGGGAAAGTTAATGTTGAGATGTGATTTACAATCTTTGCAACTGCCCCCAATCCTTTACTAAAAATCAAATTTTATCTTACAAAATTGGAAGGAGAAAAATAGAACATCCCACTAGTCCTAAATGCCTTCAACATGAACACTGTAGATCCTAGTTTTTATGGTTTCACATTAACCGTGCAAAAATAATACACCTCTAACCTTCCCATAGTTAATATTTTATTCTCTTCATGTCCACTACAATTTCCCATCTGAACCCACCTCATTACTAGGAAAATAGCTCAGGGTTATAAACTCAAAAGCAAAAATCTTTCTTCTCAGCAAAATTTCTTATTTTCTAACAGACTTCCTCCCCATAGCTGCCATTTCCTTAACATAAAAGGCTTTTGTTTGGTCCAGCAACCCTAAGACCTTTTAATATATGATCACTGATTTCTGTTCAGATCCTTTCGAGATCTGAAAAACTGCTGGAGAAACTGCAGGTTAAACCTAATATACCACCCCTTTTACATTTCAAATTCAAGTAATGTGTGAATTAGGTCTGTTTTAGAACATATCATCTATTCCTTTTTTCTAATGTACACACTGGACTGCAACTTTTCTTCAACATATTGTTAACCAGTATTCTTCAATCTGAGCCACACAAAGATATTCCATTTTTAAAATTTATTTTTATTTTTTAGTGCCCGATGTGGGCTCGATCTCACAACCCAAGAACAAAAAGGGGTGTCTGGGTGGCTTGGTCAGTTAAGCGACTGACTCCCAGTCTAATTGACTCCCAGTCGATTTCAGCTCAGGTCATGATCTCAGGGTTGTGAGATCTGGCCTGCCTGCTTAATACTCTCTCTCCCCCCAGGGCGCCTGGGTGGTTCAGTGAGTTAAAGTGTCTGACTTCTGCTCCCGTTGCGGTCTCGGAGTCCTGGGGAATCAAACCCTGAGTTGGGCTCCGCACTTGGTGGGGAGTTGGCTTGTCCCTCACCCTCTTACCCAAATAAATAAAATCTTAAAAACAAAAACTCTCCCTCTGTCCCTCCTGCCCCCTCTCTTCCTCTCTCAAAACAACAAAAACTATATAATGTACCCTTTGTCTCCCTCAAGTAAAAAGATTCTCAGTGTTCTGTAATTTGTTCAGACTACAGGTGAGGTAAATTCTTCTAACTGGCCTACAGGAGAGTAGGGAAATGTTTAACAGCGAAGTTCCAGATTGACTTGGAGTTAAAGCTTGGAAAGATGAGCCAATTTTGCTTCAAGTGCACTGTATTCCCTCATACTGTATTAAAAATAAAATTCCAGATGGAATGCAGATCTAAATATGAAAAGCAAAATGAAATTTGGGAGGAAAAAAAGAACATCTTCATTAATCTAAAATGAGCAAAGATATCTTAAATTGGATGCAAAGCTGCTAACCAGAGGCAGCTGGCTGGCTCAGTTGGTAGAGCATCATGAGACTCTTGATCAAGTTCAAGCCCCATGTTGCCTGTATAGGTTACTTAAAAACAAAAAACAAAACAAAAAAACAACCTGCTAACCATTAAAGGGAAAATATTGGTAAGCTGGACTACATTAAAACTATGCACTTCTGGGGCGCCTGGGTGGCTCAATTCGTTAAGCCTCTGCCTTCAGCTCTCAGGTCATGATCCCTGGGTCCTAGGATCGAGCCCCATGTTAGGCTCTCTGCTCAGCGGTGAGTCTGCTCCATCTCTGCAGTGTCCCCCCTACCCCCCATGCTCTCTTCTCTCTCTCAAATAAGTAAAATCTTTCTCTTTTTAAAGATTTTATTTATTTGACAGAGAGAGAGAGATCACAAGCAGGCAGGCAGAGGGAGAGGGAGAGGGAGAGGGAGAAGCAGGCTCCCTGCTGAGCACGGAGCTCGATCCCAGGATGCTGGGATCATGACCTGAGGCGCAGGCAGACGCTTAACCGACTGAGCCACCCAGGCGCCCCTCAAATAAATAAAATCTTAAAAAACAAAAAAACAAAAACACCCCAAAACACAAAACTTACGCACTTCTGCTTCTAAAGCTATTACTAATAGAACAAAAGGGGAAGCCACTGAGGGTGCACGGTATCTGTAATACACATATTAGAATTCATCCACAATATATAAAGAACTCCTACAAATTGAAAAGGCATTCCAAAATAGGCATTTCACAAAAGATACCCAAAAGGTGAATTAAGACATGAAAGGATGCTCAACTCCATTAGTCCGAAGGGAAGTACATACTTTTATACACCCACAATAGCTAAAATTAAAAAGATAATACCAAGTGTTGGATGAAGATATGGAGCAACTAACACCCTCATGCTGGACATATGCACACCTTATGATTTAACAATTCTACTCCTAGATGTTTATTAACAGAAAAGCATACTGTTCACTAAATGACATATTAGTGTTCATAGCAATATATTTGTAATAGCAAACTGTAATCTACTCAAATACCCATTAACAATAGAATGAAAAATTGTGTACACTGACACAAAACGTCAAACATAAGGCTGACCAAAAGAGGCCTTATGTAATGATTCACACTAAATGATTCCATGTTATTTAAAGCTCAAAAACAGGGAAAACTAATCTAGAGTGGTTAGAAGTTGGGAGGAGAGGGTAGGATAGTAACTGGAAAAAAGTACAAGGGGGCATTTTCCCTTAACAACTTTTTTAATGTCTAGCATCTATAGCAAGGCCCTCTTAGGACATTTGTGCCTTCTCACAGTTAATCCTTTCCATGACCTTAGGTTATTATCTGTTTTTTAAACAGTGTAATTTATTTACTTGTTTATTTTAATCCAGTCTGTTAATGTCCTCTATGACTTTAGTTGCATTTTAATAGAATTACTGAGTGGGGGTGTGGAGGCAAGGACTTTCTGGCTTTTATATTTTTATCATTAAATATTCATAAATTTAATGATAAAAATATAATGATGCTATCTAAAACTCTCTACTCGAATAAAAATACATCGAATTGCTAGGACACCCTTTAACATGTAGTCTTTTACACTACAATCTTGACAATTTCTTCCCCAGGCTTGTTTGCTTAAAAAAAGGAGAAAAGGAGGGGCGCCTGGGTGTCCCAGCAGGTTAAACGTCTGCCTTCAGCTTAGATCATGATCTTGGGTCCTGGGATTGAACCCCACGTCCCGTTCCTTGCTCAGCCCAGAGTCCACTTCTCCCTCTGCCCTCCCTGCTCAAGCTCTCTCTGGCTTGCTCTCTCTCAAGTAAATAAAATCTGAAAAAAGGGGGTGTGGTCTTTAAAGACAAACAAAACAACTCCCCCCAGAAGATGATATAATAGAGTGGTTACTGTGTGTCAGTTTCTTAAATACTGTACATATATTAACCCACTTAATCCTCACAATGACCCTATGAAGGTATGTACACTATTGTCTTCATTTTAGAGATGAGGAAATATCAAACAGCTAGCTACTGAATGCTGTCTGAATTCAAATTTAGATATTCCAAGGCAATGTACTTACTTAACCATTTCATGATGCATTACTCTTCTAGATTATAATCCTCCTCTGGAGCCCCTAACACCCAACTCCTCAAAAGACCAGAAGCCAATGATCCCTCTGGCCAGGCCACTGATTTTAGATGATTTACCTAGCATCTACTATTTTTCACGTATTTTTACCTCCTAGTTAATAATCTAACCTGTGCATCCTTGCTTGACATGTCACAGAGAAAAGTTCCTACCAAGGTTGCCAATGGACTTCAGCTAAATGGAAGATTTTTCAGTTCTTCCTTGCTCTACCTCCAACAGCTGAAATGTGATATAAACTCTCAAAATAGTGCTTTAACTAATGTTTAATGTCTATAAAACGCTGTGGCACTACTAACGAACAAAATTGAATATTCTGTCCTTGAAGGTTTAACTTTTGCCATCATTTTAAGAGCCACACCAAGGGAGCAAAACAATTTCAGCAGCCGAAAATACAAAGGAAAAGTAGTGCTCAGACATTTAAAGCAAGCAAGCTACCCTTTATGAGCCTTTCTCCCCCTCTTTGACTCAGGAAACTCAACGAGGAAAGCCCAAGCTTAAATTCTGGTATTTTTGCCTAAGAACTTGGAGGGAGGAAAAACCCTCTTTCCTTTACTAAGAATGTGTGCTTACAAATAAAGCTTCCAAACATTTAAAGAGCAAGAACAAAACAATTTGTTATCCACCTTATACGACTCACCCACTAGTTCTTCACTGACAGGATTTTTCTAACATTATCTAATCACAATGGTTTCATCAGACGCATACCACCACCACCACGGAGTTTTCCCCTTTGTGAAATGGAGGAAATACTAAGCTTCCCCGTATTTGTAAGTAACTGCTTCCTATAGTATAAAATGTTTAAAGCTCAGCCTGGCACGTAGTAAAAGGCTACCTTAGACATCTTAAGTGTCGCACAAAGCTTTAAAAATGAGACCTGTCACATTTTAGCTAACACGACGCTTTCCAGCAGAAGAATCCTTCAAGATAGATATACTGCCTTAAAAGTCCCGGCAGCACGTGTCCGCCTGGATTCCCTTCTCCAGTTGCTTTTTGTCAGGGACGGCAGCGAGCGCAGCCTACATTCCTGAAACGCCCATTGGCCCACACCCTGGGGCCAGGCTCTCTGTCGGGCCCCGGAGCTCATTGGTCGTCGCCTCAATGAGGCAGCCGCGCCGGTTCCTCCGCCGCACCGCCACACTCGCCGCACTTGTGCGCCGAAAAGCAAGGGGCGGCTAGCGGTGTGAGCGCCGCGGAGAAAGGCCCAGCACCTTCGCAACCGCCTGCGCTTTTGCGCTTAGTTTTCCCCAAACCACAAGACCTCTCCTTTTCTGCCCGATCAGCCCAGCCCTCTCGCGTGACTGCCCGGGGTGGGAAGCTGGGGCCCCAGATTCCTTTGCAGGCTTAGGCACTAAAGGTATTATGTCCTGGCTCGGACGGGCCTCTAGCCCGTAAATGCAGTCAAACCTTCCAGCACCCCGCACCTCGCCCGGAACCCGCCGACGCGGTAACAGGTTTCACTCCCAAGGTCAAAAGTCTCGGGGGGCAAGCCAAGGTGGGCTCCGCGGCCGTCTCCCGGGGCCGCCCCGAAAAGGATCTGGTGCAGAGCACGTTAAGGCGGCGGTGGGGCCCAGCCACTGCGACACTGCTCCCGCCCAATCCCCGCCGCCCGGGCGCCACATGCTGCCAGCGCGGACCGCGGGCGGGAGGCCTGCGCGCCAGACCCTCCGTCCGAGACCGGGAGAGCCCCCTCCTCTCGCAGCACGCGGAGAGGAGCCCGGCTTCAGACTCGCTCCCTCCCTCCCCGCTCTCCGAGACGGGCACGCCCAAATTAGCGCCTGACTAAGCCTGTCGAGCCACACCTGCCGGGAGGCAGCCCGCGCGGCCCCAAAACGTCCCCACCCGGGGCCCCGGACCGCCAACTCCGGAGGGGAAAGTCGGACGGCGCGGGCCCACAAACCACCCCCAGTGGCGCCGCCCGCCGCCCCGCACGCCGCGCGGGAGACGTTACCTGAGCACGCGGCGCGCCGGCCTCCTCCCCTCCCCCCGGGCAGCGCCCGGCCCAGCAACGGCGGCGGGAGGAGCCGGCTCGCGCCCCGCGTGGACGCGGCCGCTTCCCCCCCTCCCCCAGCACCGGGGCCCCCTCCACGGCCACCGAAACGAGCCCAGCCCGGAGACCTGCCCCCACCTGAAGGCTGCGAGAACCCGGCCCCCGCCCGTGGCTGATGCCTTCGAAGCGGCGACAGCCCCCAGCACCCACCTGGGGATGGTGCGAAGATCTCCAGATCCTTGGTTTGCGTCGGGCTGCTGCCTGGAGAACCAAACCTCCAGCAGCTTCTCGGTCCCTTCGAAAAAATGTGCAGCTTCCATCACCGTGAGACTAGCGAACAACCAACAACCACAGAAAATCAACTAAATTAAATCTCTTCTCCCGCCGCTGCCGCCGCCGCTGCGGATTGTTCCAGCTGTGTTACTAAAGTTCAGGTTCCTTTTTTTGCTATAATTTTATATTAACTTTTTTTTTAAAAAAAAGGATTAATAAAATTTTCCCGGCTTTTTTTTTTTGTGAGCGAAAGTTGAACGTGAGTCTGTTGGAAATAGAGGCAGATACAGTTCAGTCTCTTGTAGTCCGCTGTTTCCCCGTTAAAGAGAGTAGAGCGAGCGCTAGCTAATGTCGCCGGCCATACTGTGGAAGCGAGGGCGCTGCGTGAGCACCGCATTTATATACCCCATCTACCCCGAAAGGCCAGGAAGTGACGCAGCATCCCGCCCCTGAGGCTCATTGCTGCGGCCGCCTGTCAATCAGCAGCCGCCGAGTTGCGGATGGCTGGCGGCCCGCCTGCCGGGAGCGCGGGGAGCTGCCCGCCGTGCTGCGGTTCGGCTTCGAGCTGTTCCCTGGGCGGGAGACGGCGCTGTGTGGTCCGGCTGGGGATTAGGGACCTGGGGTCGAATGCGGAATGGGTGGGGAGAACGGGAAAGGAGTGAGGAAAGGCTGTGCCGCGCTGCGTTAAACAACTGATTAGCAGAGAACATGGGTGGATCCTTAGGAAGGGTTGGCGGGGTTCGGCGGGGGCGGTGGCCACTGCTGGGATGGCGTGGTGGTTTTGATCCTGTGCAGTTCACCGCGATTGCTGAGGTACTTGGCCGTTCTCTGAAGTGCGTTTCCCCAAGGCGAAAGAAGCCACGCATTAAAACTCAACACTTGTCCGTGACGCACATGTTGCTAAAGGTCGGATTAGAAGGCGCTTTAATTCGGCTCGTGCCTTAGCTGATGTGCGAGTAAACGCAGTTCTCGACCCGTTTACACAATAGCCAGAAGCGTTGTCTCCCTATTTAAAAGAGAAAAGCAACGTGGCGCCCAGCCTTGGAGGGCTCCGTCTCTACCTACCTCCCACCATGTGGCTCGCCAAGCCTTGGAGTTGGCCGAGTGCAGCAGCGGCCGTGAAAACACTGGCAATTCCGTCCTCGATTAGGTCAACTGGTGGGAATTTATTTTGCAAAACTATTTGTAGACACTGGTTTATTAAATATAATCTGAAATTGTTTGATAATTTTTTTCTTTGAATGTTCTCAAACTAATGAACTAGTTGAAAGCCCCCCCCCCCCAATTTACAGTGATATCATCTCACGTGCTTCAGAAGAATTTGGAAATTCATATAACAGGCATTCTGACATATCACTAGTGGTGATTTAAAGAACCATGAATTTAAAAAAAATAACCATAAATTTAATACCTAAGTGATCAATGTGAACTGTAAAATAGTTGGCAAGTCGCAGTTTTCAAACAGTGGCAAAATTGTGGTAACAAAGTTACGACTTTTACTCGGGAATATGGGAGGAAAAAAACCCAGCCTGACATAAAAATTACCATTGTCACGGGTGCCTGGGTGGCTCAGTTGGTTAAGCGACTGCCTTTAGCTCAGGTCATGATCCTGGAGTCCCGGGATCGAGTCCCGCATCGGGCTCCCTGCTCAGCAGGTAGTCTGCTTCTCCCTCTGACCCTCTTCCCTCTCGTGCTCTCTCTCTCTCATTCTCTCCTTCTCTCGAATGAATAAATAAAATCTTTAAAAAAAAAATTACCATTGTCACAACACAAGACTTTTTTCCCTGTCATCCATAGAGAAAGACTTCCCTCAACCGAAAGTGAAATGAGATAATGTTTTAAGCGTGAAAAACCTAGTGAAAAAGACGTGGTTTGAATTTGCACTCTAGATTCCCTCCAGGGTAGTATTTGTCTTACAAGAACGTGAATTTGTTCACATTTCTCCATGAAACCTGTTGAAAGAAGGTATGTTGTGTGGTAGGTACATAGACTACTCTTGCCATTTTTTAAAAAGCATCCAACTCAAACTGGGAATTGGGACAAAAGATAAATGTTGCTTATTTTATGATAATAATTCAAAGAGAATGTGGCGGTTATACTTGGAATAAAGATAAAAGAAGTATTTACGTGTTTTACAAGCTATTCAATTATTTGATGGCTGCTTATTGAAATGAAGAATCTGTCTACTAAACCACCTCAAACGCTAATTGTGGTGTAAACATAATTTGGCTTATAATTGCTTATAATTAGTTGCTTTTCAATTACTATTATGCTTTTTCTCAATGCAATTTAAGTTAATATAAAAGTGCCAAGAATCTTGGCAAGGTAAGTCCTTGTTAATTTGATAGAGGATAATTTAAACAGTGTCTACCAATTGGATTGGTCCTTTGTAAAATATATTATTTTTCTTACGCATCATTACCCCCTTGAGGCTCAAAGACCCTTGTACTAATTACTAAGTTGGTCAGTTAATCTCATTTGAATATTTTGCTAAACTTAATATGTCCAAAACATATCTTTGGCTCCCTCAGATGATTTACCACAGAGCAAACCTGAGTGATTTTTTTATTTTATTTATTTTTAAAGATTTTATTTATTTATTTGACACAGAGAGAGACAGCGTGAGAGGGAACACAAGCAGGGGGAGTGGGAGAGGGAGAAGGAAGCTTCCCATGGAGCAGGGAGCCCGATGCGGGGCTCAGCCCCAGGACTCTGGGATCATGACCTGAGCTGAAGGCAGACGGTTAACGACTGAGCCACCCAGGAGCCCTGCCTGAGTGATTTTTTTAAACATAAATCCAATTATGACACTTCCCTTAATATTTAAAAATCCTCCACTGGTTTCACCTTACACTTAAAAGCAAAATTCTTTACCTTAGCCTTCAAACCTTTACATGATGTGGTCCTCAACTAATTTTTCTCTAAGCCCATCTCCATTGTTCACTCCCTATGCCCTAGGCATACTGACTTTTCTCTTTTTAGGTCCTTTTCATTTGTCTCAAATGCTCTTTCTCCACTTTGTATAGCTTTTTCATTCTTTTCACTTAGCTCTTAGCCTAAATGTCACTGCCTCTGAGAGGTCACCTGTAGTAGTAAGGCATAGGCTAAACTAAGATAACAAGGAGACCCCCAAATACAGTAACTCAAGGAAAAGGTTGAAGTTTATTTCTCTTTCACATAACATCCAGAGGCAAGGAGGTGGTAAAGGGTGAGTGGGCAGCTCTGCTTTGGGAGATCATACAGGGACCCTGGTTCCTTCTCGCCTGTTCTTACCACAGGATACAATCTTCATTCACATGATTAAAGCTCATCCACATCTGTCTATATTCCAACCTGGAAAAAAAGAAAAAAGAGAAAATGCAGAAAAAACAATTTTCTTATGAAAATAAGACCTGGAAATTGCAATATCAGTTCTGCTCACTTAGTCACATGTTTACACCTAGCTGCAAGGGAGGCTGGAAAATATGGTTCCTACTTGGGTAGTTAGTTGCCTGGTCAAAACTTGGCCGATTCTATTACTTAAGAGGAAACAGGGAGAGAGTGGATGTGGGGGCCATTCTCCAGGCCTACCACACCTTTCCTTACTTTCTAATCTGCAGTAGCCAAGTAGATACTCCCTAACACACCATTCTGCTTTAATTCTCTGCATAATTCTTACTGTTCTCTTGTATTTACTTATTTGTTGATTGTCAGGTCTCTGTTGGATTTTAAGCTATGTAAAAGCTTGTTTGTCTTTGCTTAAAACTGTATAGCATTGCCCCAAAAAAGTATTTGGCACAATGTATTCAATCAGTATTAGCTGAAACATGAATTTTTAAGTGCCCTCCTGATAGATCCTGCTCTTTCAAACTAATCTTATCTCCCAGCATGCCCTCAAAGCCCCTCCCCCAATTCTTCACACTATAAAAATCTTATTCAATTTCCAATACTAGCCATAATTCCACATAACATTCTCTAGGACAATACTCTAGCACACACTGACTATATTATCTCTTGGTACATGGTAAATTACACAAACTTAGTTGCTTAAAACAGTACACATTTATTATCTCACTATTTGTGTGGGTCAGGAGTTTGCACATGGCTTAGCTGAGTCCTCTGTATCAGGGTCTCTCTCAAGACCACAATCAAGATACTGGCCTGTGCTGCAGTCCCATCTGAAGGTTTGACTAGGAAAGGAGCTGTTTCCTCATTCCCATGGTTGTTGGCAGAATTCAGTTCCTTACAAGCTACTAGACTGAGGGCCTTAGTTCCTTGCCATAGGTCCTTTGCCATATCTTGCTTCATCAAACCCAGAAACAGAGTATGCTAGTAAGCCAGAAGTTACAATCTAATATAACATAATTACGGAGTGGCATCCCATCAGCTTTGCACCATTATCATATTCTATTGGTTAAGAAAATTGGAATAACGTCACAAGTTCTACCCACACTGAAGGGGGTGGATTCCATTAGGGTGTGAATACTGGGAGTCAGGGATCATTGAGGGCCAGTTTAGAACCTACCTATCATCACGTTCAGAAGCATTTATTAATTTTTTAAAAAGATTTACTTATTTTTTTGAGGGGGGAAGGGGTGGAGGGAAAGGGAGAGAGAAACCTAAGCCAATTCCACACTGAGCGCGGAGCCCAACATGGGGCTCAGTCTCACGACCCTGAGATCATGACCTGAGCAGAAACTGAGAGTTGGAGGCCCAACTGACTGTGCCACCCAGCTGCCCCTCCAGGAGCATTTATAATTAAGACCACACAATTTACCATTTAATAGCTTCATTGTTGGTTTAATATGCCAACTAAACTGGCATATCCATATCTTCTATTTTGATATCCCAATCTCAAAACCAGGCACATATATAAGTTTTCATAAACTTTTGGAACAAATTTAATGTGATTGGGGGGTGTGCTAGAGCTGGCTTCTTCTTGTTTGCAAGAGCCACTTGTTAAGTTTTCAGAACTTTTAGGAGCCAATTGACACAGGTAGGTTGAATTGGCCACAGTGGGAGCATTTACTTCAAGGAAATTGGTAAACTCTACAATTAGGGTTCTCCATACCTTCTAAGATTCAGTTGTAAAACATTGACCAGTATACCACTGGTGGTCCCAAATCTGTCACATTCATGGTGTTGAAAACATCGTTTTCTCTAACATAAATGTGAGTTCCACCACCCAAGGCTATTGTGGGATTATAAGTGATAAAAGTGGCTTGGAAACTGCAGAACCTTATACAAGCTAAGACATGGCATTATCATTGCAAAGTACAGCAACAAAAGTACTGAGGAATACCTGATGTGTTCTACATTAAATTGTGAAACAAAAGTGCCCAGATATAATCTGTCCCCAAAACTGTTGACTTCATCGGTATGACTAATGTGAAAAAGAGAAGATATGCCAAAAGTGAAAATGCAGTTTTCTTTGGAATGATCCCCCTTACTGTTTTGTGTTGTATTTCAATTTATCAGACATAGGGGAAGGACAAGTAACATAAGAAAGTGAAACTAGTAAGAGAGAATAAGAATCTCAGAATATAGCAAATTTAGTGACGGTATTTCCTAGGCTGAATTAAATATTTAGCCACAGATATAAACTTAAAAATAAGAACAGATTGACAATGACCTTAATGGAAATGGGCAAAGCCATTTATAAACAATATAATGGCCATTGTCCTGGCAAAATATGCTAACAATTTTCTTATTTTCATCAATAATTAAATATTCAGTAAGCAAAGAATTTGTAATGTGCTGTTAGCAAATTTCATGTGGTTCATAAACACTTTGTTTTAGTTTTTAAATATTTAAGCAGATAGCCTCTTCAAAGGTTTTTTAATTTTTTCTTTGCGACTTTTTTTTTACTGTTTTTGAGCTCTACTTTTGTATTTTCTTTTTTTTTTAAAGATGTTTTTTATTTATTCGACAGAGAGAGACACAGCGAGAGAGGGAACACAAGCAGAGGGAGTGGGAGAGGGAGAAGCAGGCTTCCCGCTGAGCAGGGAGCCCGATGAGGGGGCTCGATCCCAGGACCCTGGGATCATGACCTGAGCCGAAGGCAGACGCTCAACGACTGAGCCACCCAGGCGCCCCATGTATTTTCTTTTTCTGTTATGACCTCAACTTGTACTCATTCTGTCATCTAAAGGATTAAATATTTTCAGATACTTCAAAAAGCTATTTTTCAAAATGTATAATTATGTTAAAATTAAAGACAATACAGGGGCGCCTGGGTGGCTCAGTTGTTAAGCGTCTGCCTTCAGCTCAGGTCATGATCCCAGGGCCCTGGGATCGGGCCCACATCGGGCTCCCTGCTCCGCAGGAAGCCTGCTTCTCCCTCTCCCACTCCCCCTGCTTGTGTTCCCTCTCTCACTGTCAAATAAGTAAATAAAATCTTAAAAAAAAAGACAATACATTTTTGAATTATAATTAACAATTTACAATTATAAAGTAAATTTATTATTTTTTATTTTTTAAAGATTTTATTTATTTATTTGACAGAGAGAGAGTAGAAGCAGGTGGAGCGGCAGGCAGAGGAAGAGTTGGAGAAGCAGGCTCCCTGATCCTAGGACCCTGAGATCATCACCGGAGCCAAAGGCAGACACTTAACCAACCGAGGCACCCAGGTGCCCCTAAGGGTAAGTTTTTAAATTTAATTTTTACAAATTTATGAAACATTAAATATTTTTATTAAAATTAAACTATTTGCCATTCTTGTATAACATGTCCATTTTGCTACTAATGTAAAGAGTCTGTATCACATTTCACGTATATTATGCCCATACCTACCTACACATAAATTATTTTTTTTAAAGTAGGCTCCACACCCAACACAGGGCTTGAACTCAAAACCCTGAGATCCAGACCTGAGATCCAGAGTTGGATGCTCTATTGACTGAGCCACCCAGGTGCCCCTACATAAATTTAAGAACAATATAAAAGTGTTCAGTATTGAAAATTTTCCTTAGCCATCATGTTCAACTGTTTGAATTTTCACCCTAATTTGCGAGTATCCCTGGTGTCCTGAGAGAAGCAAGAAAATGGATACTTCGTACCAGGAAAAGATACTTCATGAGGCCCAAAGTTATTGCATTCACAAAAAGGAAGAATTTGACAGTTATTTTGTCTCTTATCAGTTTCTGCTATTCAAATTCTCCCCACATTCCAAAGGTCTTACTTCTATGTCAACAGCACCATAAACCATAAAACTTCATGGCATTTGTATTCAGTTGCCTTTTGCATAGTGAACATAGGGCGAGAGATATGGGAAAGTATTTCCCTGGGGTCTAATTGGTGTTATTTCCAGAAGTGGAAGTGTTTAAGTTTAAACACCTTAAGCTTAAGATGTTTAAGTTTATGAGTCACACTATGCCAACGATGTGCCTTGAATTTCAAGTGACAGGGGTACTCATATGTTATTTAATAAGTGCTTTTTGGGTGTATATCTGTGACATGCAAAGGCAGGGTCCTTCTTGCTGGGTCTAAGGTACTGGTTTCAGAGTTCACTGTAGCCTCTAACAGCTTTTTATACCTGTGGCTTAAAGCCCCAACTCCCCACCTCTTTCCTAGTCCTTCTATGCCACTGGTAGATTAAGTTTTCTTAGAAGTTTTTAATCTCTTGGGTCCCACCAGCCATTCTTTTTGTTGTTGTTGTTAAAGATTTTATTTATTTATTTGACAGAGAAAGACAGTGAGAGAGGGAACACAAGCAGGGGGAGTGGGAGAGGGAGAAGCAGGCTTTCTGCTGAGCAGGGAGCCTGATGTGGGGCTTGGTTCCAGGAATCTGGGATCATGACCTGAGCCCAAGGCAGACGCTTAATGACTGAGCCACCCAGGCGCCCCCCACCAGCCATTCTATCTCAAAAAATCTGTCAGATTGAAATAAAAAAGCCCTGGGTGCCTGGCTGACTCAGATGGTAGAACATGCAACTCTTGATCTCCGGTTGTAAATTTGAGCCCCATATTGGTGTAGAGATTATTGAAATAAAAAAGCCCGCATTCACTGAGGGAAAATATTTCAGAAATTCAGTTATTGTATCTATTGCTTACAGTAAATTTTTAAGTCAAGTTCTTTTGAATTTTCAATTTTAAGTTCTAAGGGAAGATTAGCCCCATTCTCTCCCTCTCAGGTCAAACATCTACTTTCAGAAAGCAACTCAAAACTTCTCAGAGTTTGGAGATTCATACTCTGTAGAAGCTGAATACCTCTAAGTCAAAGAACTCTATCTATATACTCACATTTCAGGCTCACTTCAAGAGGAGAAAAACCTCAAGGTGCCTGGGTGCCTCTGTTGGTTGAGTATCCAACTCTTGATTTTGGCTCAGGTCTCAGGGTACTGGGATCCAGTGCTAGGCAAGGAGGCTGCTTAAGATTCTCTCTCTTTGCCCTGCCCTCCCACCTGGTGCATGGTGCTCTCTCTAAAAAAAAACAAAAACCCCGAAAAACACACCCTCAACTTGGTCTTTCTATGGTGAAGCCCACAAGTTCAGAAGCCAAGAGTTTACAATCTCTTTTGTAGTGCTTAAATAGTTACAGCCAAGTATCAGATATTCAAAGAAAACCTTCAACATTTAGAGAGAAATCAAAGTAAATAGGAAAGAGAGGAAACCAGAGGAAACAGAAATAATGTAGGCAGTAGAAGTAAACTTCTAAGAAAAAAGACCATAATTATACACCATGGGGATAGGAGAAATTATTCTATCCATAAAAACAAAATTATTCTATCCAAAAACATTGTGGATGTGAGTATTCATACTACATAAATTTATGTATGTAGTATGAATACTACATAAATAAGAAATGTTCAAAGAACAAAAGAGAGTGCTTGAAAATTAAAAATAGGATAGCTGACAAAAAAAAAAAAGGAGGAGATAAATTTGAGGAAATCTCTGGGGCACCTGCGTGGCTCAGTGGATTAAGTGTCTGACTCTTGATCTCAGCCAGGTCTTGATCTCAAAGTTGTGAGTTCAAGCCTCACACTGGGCTCCACGCCTAGTGTGGAACCTACTTAAAAAATAAAAATAGGGTACCTGGGTGGCTCAGTTGGTTAAGCGACTGCCTTCGGCTCAGGTCATGATCCTGGAGTCCTGGGATCGAGTCCCGCATCGGGCTCCCTGCTCATCAGGGAGTCTGCTTCTCCCTCTGACCCTCCTCCCTCTCGTGCTCTCTCTCTCATTCTCTCTCTCTCAAATAAATAAATAAAAATAAAAATAAAAAAATAATAGTTAAGAAATCTCTGAGAGCGGCACCTGGGTGGCTCAGTCGGTTAAGCATCGGCCTTTGGCTCCGGTCATGATCCCAGGGTCCTGGGATCAAGCCCCGCAACACGCTCCCTGCTCAGCGGGGAGCCTGCTTCTCCCTCTCCCTCTGCCCGCTCATGCTCTCTCTCACTCACTCTCTCTCTCAAATAAATAAAATCTTTTTAAAAAATAAAAAGAAGTGTTTAAGTTTTTTTCATGGCTTATTCTCTTGTACTCTCCTTATTTGGGAAAGATAATAACTGGAAGAATTGGAGCAATAATCTTTCACTATAAATGTTATCTCTCTTAGGATATCTTCATTTGGAGCTGAAGAATAAAAGCTTTTCTGGCACCTGGAAACAGGGTTTAGTTGGTCATTCAAAGCTTCCACTCACTCTGGAAGCTAGAGAGGTAAGTAGGAACCAAGAACCTTTCATACACCCCATTTTTTAAAAGATTTTATTTTTAAGTAATCTCCACACCCAACATGGGGCTCAAACTCACAACCCAGAGATCAAGAGCCACATGATCCACTAACTGAACCAGCCAGGTGCTCTCCCTTCCCATTTTTAATAGAACAAACTATATCTGCCACAAACCGAAAGCCTACCTTGTTTTGTAATAAGAATATGCTGATAGGATTTGACATTTCTACCATCCATAGCCTGAACTCCCAAGCTGAAAGAAACTTAAAAACGGCCAACAAAGTCCAACTTCAACCTATACGGTATCTGGTAACTTGAGATACTATTTGTTTCCCTCTCACCCCAATCCCCTTCTCAGAGAATCTGCCCAACCCACAGTCCCTGGAAGGGGCAGCCCTACTTCCATTAGACCCTGTCTCCTGAACTGTGGCTGATTGGACGAGGGGAGAACACCTAACCCAGTCAGGTTCTTTTGCTTGATTATTTGAACCCAGAGACCTAGACATTGAGTCAGTAACTCTGTGGAGGAAACTAGAGCTATAAGATCAGGTAGGCTAAAGAGTGGCAGTCATTTTTTTGCTGTATACATGCAAATAAACTGAGAAATCTGGTCCTCAGAGATATGCCATAACCTGGATGTGCCAAAGGAAGCGGAAATCCTACAGCTCTAGAGAAAGATAGAGAAAGGAATGGTCTGACAAGTTGGACTATTTCTATATTTGTGTTGGGAACCATGAGATTTCTCCTCTGGGACTTCTCTCTCTTTTTTAAAAGATTTATCTATTTACTCTAGAGAGAGAGAGAGAACATGCGCACGTGCAGAGGGAGAAGGATAGAATCTCAAGCCGACTCTGCACCGAGTGTGGAGCCCAATGCTTGACTCAATCCCATGACCCTGAGATCATGACCAGAGCTGAAACCAAGAATCAGAAGCTCAACCCACTGAGCCACCCAGGAGCCCCTCCTCTCTGGAACTTCTAATTACCTCCTTTTTACTTGAGTTAATTTGGATAGCTTTCTTTTACTTGTAACCAAAGAATGAATCCCTGACTGAATAGTTTTTAAAAGTTCATTTTTGGCACCCATGACTCTATCTTTTCATACCTCTCTAACCATCAGGTCCTCTGTAATTTGTTTTAAGTTATTTGGGAACACAGAAATATCCAAGGAAAGACATTCCCCCCCCCTTTTTTTAAGATTTTATTTATTTGAGAGAAAGAGAGAGCATGAGCAGCAAGGAGGGGCAGAGGGAGAGGGACAAGCAGACTCCCTGCTGAGCAGGGAGTCCAATGTGGGGCTCGATTCCAGGACCCTGGGATCATGACCTGAGCAGAAAGTAGACACTTAACCGACTGAGCCACCCAGGTGCCCCAAGAAAAGACATTTCCTTGCAATGTCCTACAGAAGGGATGCCTGGGTCTTTTAGTTACAGGAATTCAGAGGTGCTTAAAGGATCATCCCTTTAAGACTCAGCCTGCTCTTCAGCAGTTCTGATAGATGTTGGAAGAAACCAGAGGATGAACCTGATGAATAATCTACATAATTTGATGCCATTTATTAACTTAGAATTATATCAAACTATAATTTGTGAGTCAAAGTTACAAGATTTGTTATGGTTTATTGTTGTTTCAGTACTCTTTTGTAAAATAAAGCTATTACATCTTGGTTGCAAGATTCCTAACCATCAGTTTTTCTATAGATTTATTTTTTTATTTTTTTAAAGAGTGGGAACAGAGGAGGAAGGAGAAAGAGAATTCCAAGCAAACTGTGTGCTGAGTGAGGAGCCCAACTCAGGGCTCAATTTCACGACCCTAAGATCATGACATGAGTTGAAATCAAGAGTTGGATGCTCAACCAACTGAGCCACCCAGGCACCCCCATTTTTTTTTTACAGATTTAATACATACAGTTACAATACTTTAAGTGTACATGGACATTTTTAGAAATTTTTCCTTTATTTCCTTAAATCTCAGGATTCTTAAAAATCTGAAAAAAGAGGAATTTTGCAAAAAACATGAATTTGATTGAAGTACCAACCTAGATAGACTTTATCTGCTAGAGAGCCAAGATTCTAAAGTAATGGAGAATTTGAAATGAAGAAAGTTATTGTTTAAAAGCATAACTTTAAGGGGTGCCTGCGTGGCTCAGGTGGTTGGGTGTCTGACTCTTGATTTCAGCTTAGGTCATGATCTCAGGGTCACAAAACTGAGCCCTGCCTCAGGCTCCACGCTCAGCACAGAGTCTGCTTGGAATTCTCTCTTGCTCCCCCTCCTTGTGAGCACAGGCGCATTTGCTCTCTCTGTTGCTCTAAAATAAATAAATAAATAAATAAATAAATAAATAAATAAATAAATAAAATCTTTTTTTTTAAAAGATTTTATTTATTTATCTTACAGAGACACAGCGAGAGAGGGAACACAAGCAGGGGGAGTGGGAGAGGGAGAAACAGGCTTCCTGCAGAGCAGGGAGCCTGATGTGGGGCTGGATCCCAGAACCCCGGGATCATGACCCGAGCCGAAGGCAGATGCCTAACAACTGAGCCATCCAGGAGCCCCTAAATAGATATCTTTTAAAAATAAAATAAAAGTGTACCTTTAATACATTCAGTAAATTAAAGTCTATAAACAAGATAAAACTCTCCTTTGTACACTGACATAATTAATGGCCTGATAATGCTTTGCTGGACAATAATACTTTCAGGTCCTCACCATCAGATGTTGAAAACACTGTCCCACATGACAGTCAAATTCATGCTCTTGCTCTCTCTCTCTCTCATTCTCAAATAAATAAATAAAATCTTCAAAAAATGTAAAGTTACATTTTTTGTGGAGTTTTTTCTTGGTCCCTTGTTGAAACTTTATTTTAACAAATACAGTATTGAGATCTCTATTTGAGAAAGTCTCTGCTGAGTAATTCTCAAAATAGAGAATTTTTAGCTATGTACTCAGAGAATGTGGAGAGAACCTCCCCAGGTAAATATTTGTAAACATACCTAATCTTCACATTACTAACAGAGCCAGTTTAGTATTATTCAAAATCCACAATTGTAGGGGTACCTGGGTAGCTCAGTCAGTTAAGCATCCAGCTCTTGGTTTCAGCTTAGGTTGTGATCTCAAGGTCCTGGGACTGAGCCCCGTGTCAGACTCTGCGCTGAGTGCAGAGTCTGCTTGAGATTCTCTCTCCCCCTGCCCCTCCTACTTGTGCGCGAGCTCTCTCTCTCAAATAAATAAATAAATCTTTAAAAAGAAGAAAACCAAAATCCACAATTGTAGTTTTCAACTTAGCAAAATTTTGTTGTCTGCTATGTACTTAGCACTATGTGAAAGCATAAGATGAGGACCCTTCAAAGGACCATACATAAAATGCATGAAACTAGGAATTTATACATCTCAGTGTAAATTCAACTAATGAATTTCAGTCCATAGAATGAAAGAATTACAAAAATTTGAAGTAGGAGAAATCATACTGTTAAGAAGAGTAGGTAACTTTTTGTATAGGCAAACATCAGATAATTATGGGTACTCTGGTATCTGGTCATATCACAAAGTACGCATTTTTTTTCTTTTTTACGAAGTATGCACTTTTATTTATTTATTTTTATTTTTATTTTATTTTTTAAAGATTTTATTTATTTGTCAGAGAGAGAGCACAAGCAGGGGGAGTGGCAGGCAGAGGGAGAAGCAGGCTCCCTGCTTAGTGGGACTTATGTGGGACTCAATCCCAGGACCCTGGGATCATGACCTGAGCTGAAGGCAGATGCTTAACCAACTGAGCCACCCAGGAGTCCCCAAAGTATGCAGTTTTAAAGTAGAGTCCTCTTTAAATGACTTTCAAATTCTGAGATACTAAAAACCATACATTTATTTATAAGTCAGTCACAGTGTTTATAATCATTAAATCCTTATGAAAGTAAGGTGGACCAAAAATGAAAATCATCATTACCGTGGATGAAAGAAAATAAATTGTTTCTACCCTTGGGTAATTAAAAATTAAAATATCTTATGAGTTTAACTATGTATGACAAGTTAATTTTTATCTACTTTGAATAGTGAAGTCACAGTACTGTTTGTTTCATATCTAAATGAAATGTGAAAGTTTTCCATTCATTTTGATATTTCTATAACCTATTTCATACCTAGTATTACTTGCACTAAGCCTTAAAAAGAAAATAACCTTTTTGTTGCTTATAAGCTTAGTTTTCCTTAAGACTATTCCTAAGAAAAACAATATTTAAAGAATTAATCATTTCACTTTATTACTTTTATTAATTTTCCATGGCATATTTTAAAGCTTAATTTTTTTAAAGAAAGCAATTATGTGAACAAAGTATTACAGTACTTATAGCTTAGTTTTGTGCAAATAGGCTGGTTTGATGTGTACACTTCAGCCACTTAGAATTATAATTACATTGAAGGAGAATTTACTTTGTGCACTCACATTATACTTCCACCCAAGGAATTACATAGAAAGAAGTGATTCCTTTCTCCTTTGTACTCATTTATTTTCCTTTTCGTGCACCTGGCTGACCTACATAAAAGTTAGTTGCAGCTTGTTTAAATTCAGTCTCTGGTGTGAAGTTGTGTATTGCTTAACTGTAACCCAAAGTGTGAGAATGGGAGTGTCGGTGTTTCTCAACAGCAGTGTCTTTAGCAATTAAGGTGTGGCATCACTAGAACTGCTGAACCCCATTCCAGTCAAACGCGCTTCTGTTCTGCATCTTCCATTGTGGAGTAAACTTTCTAATATATAGATTCTAATTTTTAAATAAAGAAAAAAAAGAGCTAGAAAAAAAAAAAGAACAAATATCACCATCCAAAACCAAGACTCATCCATAGTGTCTGAAAATTCCTGGACATAAAGAATTGGTCACTGGATTTTCCTTCATCCCTGCCAAGTTCTGCCTCCTCTGAGTAGGTTCCCCAACAGGAGATGAGAGAGGGTGGCAGGGAAATGTTGCTAAGTAACAAATGGCGTACAGTTGTGCAGTGGGCCTATCAGATGGCACAACCTTGAGCTTTGTGCTGGCTTACAACCATTCTGCAATATAATAAAAGAGCTGCAATATTATGTAGATACGGAGGCAAAATAGAGAGTTCCTAACCTCAGTTGTTAGTCCAGAAAGTCAGGTAGTTGAAAAATGACATGGTTACTTATACCTATGAATTTTTCTTGTTAGTCTTATTTTTTTCCCAGAACACTTTTATGTTTAGTCATCATTTTTATGTATGCATGAATTAATTAACTAATTAATCCAATCATTCATTCAACAACTATTCACTGAGTACCTATTATGACATTTTGCTAGGTCTTAGCTATTGAAATTGAGACTCTTATAATAATATTGTGTTTCCATAAGCAGTTTGTTATAAAAATGAACAAGAATAGAGATCAAAATCAGCAATTCCTTCAATCAGTTATTATTGTTGCATTTTATTTTTGAGGTAATGTTAGAATTCGAGCCTTTATTTGATAGGCCTATGAGTTAGAAAACAGTTATTTCCCAACTGTTAAAGGAGGTGGGGAGAAAGTCTAAACATGAATAGCTACATAATACACATTAGAAAATCCATTAGGTTATAGAAGAATTTACCAGGGTTCCCTTTTAAAGAGCAGCTTTCAGTTGACTTTAATCAATTTATATATATTTTAAAGTTTTATTTATTTAAGTAATCTCTACACCCCGTGTGGGGCTCAAAGTCACGACCCCAAAATCAACAGATGCATGCTCTTTCGACTGGGCCAGCCAGGTGTCCCAATTTAGACACATTTTAAAGGGGTGCCTGGGTGGCTCCATTGGTTCAGCCTCCGACTCTTGGTTTTGGCTCAGGTTGTGAGATCATGCCCCCTGTTGAGCTCTACACTCAGTGGGGAGTCTGATGGAGATTCTTTCTCTTCCTCTGCCCACCTTCCACCCCTCTCTCTCTAAAATAAATAAATAAATCTTAAAAAAAAAAAAAAGCCGGGGCACCTGGGTGGCTTGGTTGGTTAAGTGTCTGCCTTCAGCTCAGGTCATGATCTTGGGGTCCTAGGATTGAGCCCTGCATCAGGCTCCCTGCTCAGCGGGGGGTCTGCTTCTCTCTCTCCCTCTGCCCCTCCCTCCTGTTCATGCGTTCATGCACACTCTCTCTAATAAATAAGTAAAATCTTAAAAAAAAAAAAAGCAGCACATTGGATTGCCTGGCTCACTCATTTGGAAGAGCACATGACTTTTGATCTGAGGGTCCTGAGTTTGAGTCAAACTTGTGTGTAGAGATTATTTTTAAAAAGGGTGTAGGGGCACCTGGGTGGCAAAGTCCACTGAGCGTCCAACTCTTGGTTTCAGCTCAGGTTATGATCTCAAGGTTGTGGGATCAAGCCCCTCATCAGGCTCTGGGCTGAGTGTGGAGTCTGTGTGGGATTCTCTCTTTCTCCCTCTGCCCCTCCCACTTGTGCTCTCTCTCACTCTAAAATAAATAAATAATTTTTTTAAAAAAAAGGAGTGTAGAGTATAGAGCTCACATGCACACAAAAGCACATTACTGTCTAAAGTGAGCTGTACCTGCTACTCATTTTTGCATATTCAGCCCCTATTCTTTGTCTAGTGTAACTTTCCTTTTTTTTTTTCCCCTGGCCGACTTAATATGCCTAAAATATATGAATAATGCTAACATTTATTGACTGCTTAATTTATACAACCTGGAGTCATGTTAAATACTACATGCTTTATCTCACTTAGGTTTTAGGAAGTAGATACTGTTTTTTTTTTTTTAGAGATTTTATTTATTTATTTGACAGAGAGAGACAGTGAGAGCAGGAACACAAGCAGAGGGAGTGGGAGAGGGAGAAACAGGCTTTCCACTGAGCAGGGAGCCCGATGTGGGACTTGATCCCAGGACCCTGGGATCATGACCTGAGCCGAAGGCAGACGCTTAACGGCTGAGCCACCCAGGCGCCCCGTAGATACTGTTATCTCCACTTTACAAATAGTAAAACTAAGGTTAGTTATGTTCATTGCAGCATTATTTACAATAGCTAAGATATGGAAGCAACCTAAGTGTCCATCAATAGATGAATGGATAAAGAAGATATGGTATCTATACACACAATGGAATATTACTCAGCTTTAAAAAAGAATGAAATATGGAGATTTGCAACAACGTGAATGGATCTTGGGTATAATGCTAAGTGAAATAGAGAAAGACAAATACCATACAATTTCACTTATATGTGGAACTTAAGAAAGAAGACAAATATACAAGGAAAAAAAGAGACAGACCAAAAAGAAAAAAGAAAAACCAGACTCTTCACTATAAAGAACAAACTGGTGGTTGCCAAAGGGGAGGCCAGTGGGGGGATGGATGAAATAGGTGATGGGAATTAAGAGTACACTTACTATGATGAGCTCTGAGTAATGTATAGAATTCGTGAATCACTATATTGTATTGTATTGTAATATAGCACTGTATGTTAATTATGCTGGAGTTAAAATTTTAAAAAATTTCTACCAAATACAAAAAAAAAAAAAGAATGAAATTTTGCCATTTGTGACAACATGAATGGACCTAGAGGGTATTATGCTAAGTGAAATAAGTCAGACAGAGAAAGACAAATATCATATGATTTCACTTGTATATGGAATCTAAAAAAACAGAACAGAAGCAGATTCATAAATACAGAGAACAGATTCATGGTTGTCAAAGGGGCAAGGGGTGGAGTGGATGGGTGAAATAGGTGAAGGGATTAAGAAGTACAAACTTCCAGTTATGAAATAAGTTGCAGGGATATAAAGTACAGCATAGGGAATATAGTGGATAATATTGTAAGAATTACATATGGTGACAGTAAGAAGACTTATTGTGGTGGTCATTTTGTAATGTATATAAATGTTGACTCAATATGTTGTACACCTAAAACTAATACAATATTGCATATCAACTGTACTTCACTGAAAAAAGGGAGAGGATATGTGGACAGAGACACACAAGGAGAACACCATGTGAAGATTAAAGCAGAAATTGGGGTGGTGCTTCTACAAGCCAAAGAATGCAAAAGATTGCCAGCAAATTATCAAAAGTTAGGAAAGAGGCATGGAACAGATTCTTCCTCACAGCCCTAAGAAGGAACAGACCCTACTGATGTTTCGATTCCAGACTTATAGCCTCCAGGACTGAGACAATAAATTTCTGTTGTTTATAAAGAAGTCATTAAATAAATAAAATAAAACTAAGGTTAATTAAAAAAAAAAAAGGACAGGGGGCGCCTGTCTGGCTCAGTCAGTAGAGCATGCCAGGTTTTATCTTGGGGTTGTGAGTTCAAGCCCCACATAGGGCGTAGAGCTAAAAAAAAAAAAAAGGTTCAGTAAGTTGGCCAAAGTCATACAGACATTGAACTACAGAACCAAATCTGGACACTCTGTCTCCAGAACCCTCCTCATTAATTGCTATGCTCTACAACTTCCCATGAGCTTCAGTTGTATTCATCTGATAAAAATTTCATATGATACAACAAAATGCCTCTAACACTTAAAAATGTTGAACTAGAGAACTACAGTTTATTAAATGTAGTTTGGCTTTTCTCATTTATTGGGAATAAAATCCACCAATATACACAACACAATAATCACAGAAAAGTGCTTAAAAATCTCAAAACCTTTTATAGCATTTAGAAACAAAACACCTAAAATTATAAAAATACATTACTTTTTAAGGGAAAAATTCATGAATTCTTGTTATCAGGACTTAAAAGCAAGTTTGTTTTTATTTACTTGTGATGCCATAATGAAGTTTAATTTCAGTCCATATTTTATATACTTTGTCCTAAAAACAGAAACATGTTAAAGATTTTTTTAAATCAACAAACTATGCTTTTTTTTTTTAAGATTTTATTTATTTGAGAGAGAGAGAGAGAGAGAGAAACAGCATGAGAGGGGAGAGGGTCAGAGGGAGAAGCAGGCTCCCCACTGAGCCGGGAGCCCGATGCGGGGTTTGATCCCAAGACCCTGGGAACAGGACCTGAGCTGAAGGCAGATGCTTAACCGACTGAGCCACCCAGGCACCCTTAACATAATGAATTTAAAGTAAATGAGGGCGCCTGGGTGGCTCAGTTGGTTGAGCGACTGCCTTCGGCTCAGGTCATGATCTTGGAGTCCCGGGATCGAGTCCCGCATTGGGCTCCCTGCTCAGCGGGGAGTCTGCCTCTCCCTCTGACCCTCTTCCCTCTCGTGCTCTCTCTCATTCTCTCTCTCAAGTAAATAAATAAAATCTTTAAAAAAAAATAAAGTAAATGAAACAGCATATGTCTCTTGTGAAATGGGAAATGTTTCCTTTTCTGTGAAGAAGATTTCACTAGGCTAACAATCTCTTTCACTCTCCCCTATGCCTCCCAGCGAAGGCAAATGATTTGCTGAATTGGAGGGAAGAAACTGGGTTTCTGTATCTCACTCACTTCTTCATTCTCCTGATAGCTGGCAGCCTCCATGAGCATCCAAGTATTGTCATATGGGAGAAGGGGCCAGTCTCTTCAAGTGAAGCCTCTGGTTTTCCAGCATTACCTGTTGACCAGATAGACAAATCTGCCTACTTTTGGAGTTCAGTATTAGGAAGCTCACATGCCCACAAATGTAAGCCATATTCTCTGATATATGCTTTTAGTATTAATAAAGAATATCCTGGGGTGCCTGGGTGGCTCAATCAGTTAAGCGTCTGACTCTTGATTTTGACTCAGGTCATGATCTCAGGGTCCTCGAGCCCCATGTCGGGCTCACACTGGGCATGAAGCCTGCTTAAGATTCTCTCTCTCCCCTCCTGGTGCTGCTTGTGTGTTCATTGGGTGCGGACCTGGTACCTCTTTTGTGAAACAGCAGCTGAGGAGACTCCGGTGCTCACCGTGGCCAATGAAAAGCCCAAGGAAGGAGTCAATACAGAGAACAATGATCATAATAATTTGAAGGTGGCGGGGCAGGATGGTTCTGTGGTGCAGTTTAAGATTAAGAGGCATACACCACTTAGTAAACTAATGAAAGCCTATTGTGAACCACAGGGTTTGTCAATGAGGCAGATCAGATTCCGATTTGATGGGCAGCCAATCAATGAAACAGACACACCTGCACAGTTGGAAATGGAGGATGAAGATACAATTGATATATTCCAGCAGCAGACAGGAGATGTCTACTAAAAAGGGAACCTGCTACTTTACTTCAGAACTCTGTTCCTCCAGACCAAGAAGACATTCTGAATTAGAAAGCTGCAATTTGGTTCCACCACATCCTGACACTACAGTATAGTTCTCTCTATTCTTTCATTTTCCCCTTCCCCATTCCTTTATTGTACATGAAGTAACTGTGTATGTGCACAAGCATATTGCATTTTTTTAAACTAAATGGCCAATGGTATGTTTTGATCGACATCAAATGGAGATGGGATGGGGGAAAATACTGCTTCTGTGAAAATACACCCTCTCTCCATTAGTGGCATGCTCAATCAGCTCTTATCTTTATATTCCAGTAAGATATTTTGCTCTCACTGTTTAACAAAAAAAAGAACATAAAAATCCTTGCTACCTTGTTTGATTGGATAATTGTAATGTTTTTCATTTATCATTGTTAAAACCAAGGACAATTTTATAACTTTTTTGTACATAGCTGTTACATGTAGGGCAATCTGTCTTTAAGTAGGGATAAATTACTCTAAAAGAAAAGAATCCTAGTTTTCCCTTCAAGTCAAGCGTCTTGTTGTTTAAATAAACTTCTTATTTATTTTATTTTTTTAAAGATTTTATTTATTTATTTGACAGAGAGAGAGACAGCGAGAGATGGAACACAAGCATGGGGAGTGGGAGAGGGAGAAGCAGGCTTACCGCGGAGCAGGGAGCCCGATGCGGGGCTTGATTCCAGGATCCTGGGATCACGACCTGAGCCGAAGGCAGACACTTAACAACTGAGCCACCCATGCGCCCCCCTCATATACCTACTCTTATCTCTTAATTAGTTCAGAACTCAGGGGGAAGAGGAAAAAAAACATACAAACATGTTGTTCGTTTCCCTTAAACATGAACATGTGTGTGATTGATATTAAACAGTACTTTAAAATGAACCAACTTTTTTTAAACTAACTTTTTTTAAAAGATTTAAAAAAAAGATTTTTTAAAAAAAGAGATAACAGAGAGAGAGAACGCACACGCACAAGCAGGCGGAGCAGCAAGCAGAGGGAGAGGAAGAAGCAGGCTCACTGCTGAGCAAAGAGCCCGACTCGGGGCTTCATCCCAGGACCCAGGGATCATGACCTGAGCCGAAAGCAGATGCTTAACCAACTGAGCTACCCAGGCGCCCCTGAACTAACATTATTTTTAATAATAGCTCTAAAGATACATATATATATTTTATTTTTATGTTTATATATAAATTTTATATATGTATATTTTATATATAAATTTATATATTATATTATGTATATTTTTTACATATATTTTTCAAGTAATCTCTACACTGAACATGGGGCTCGAATTCACAACCGCAAGACCATGAGTTCCATGCTCTAGACTGAACCAACCAGGAGCCCCTAAAAATATTTTGTATTTAAAATCAGCTCTTCTGCTGTGAATTGTAAGACTAATGAATCACAGAGCTGTACCCCTGAAACAAGTAATACATTATATGTTAATAAAATAAATAAATAAAATAGGGGCGCCTGGGTGGCTCAGTTGGTTATCCGGCTGCCTTAGGCTCGGGTCATGATCCCAGAGTCCCGGGATCGAGCCCCCTGTCGGGCGCCCTGCTCAGCAGAGAGCCTGCTTCTTCCTCTGCTCCTCACCTCACTAGCTTTCTTGCTTGCTCTCTTGCACTCTATCAAATAAAGAAATAAAATCGTAAATAAATAAATAAAAAAAATAAAATCAGCTCTTCATCACAGACCATATTAAATTGTGAAGTAACTGGACAAAGTTCCAAGGAGTGTTAAGATTACATATTTCTGAGAAAGGGACCATCAAAAAAGTTGAACATAAATCTTAAACAAAGCTAAGGGCCAGTAAGATCCAGAAGTCCCTTTTCTCTATACAAGGCTTTCCCAAACATCCCTAGCACCTGGGCCATTTGTCAAATCTGCAGATTATCTATCAGGTCTCTCCCCTGGACATCTTGATTCATTGAGCCTTGATTGGGGCCCAGGAATCTCTGCTGCTAACTTTCTCCTAGGTAAGTTTTCCCATTAGGGAAACTGGGAAAAACATTGCCTTTTACCAGAAATAATGATGCTAACATATTTTGATTTATAGCTGTGCATAAAAATATAGAATGATTTATTCCTAATCTTGGTCCCTATAATTCTGCCTTAGAAATGTGCTCAAGGGACCCCTGGGTGGCTCAGCCGTTAAGCGTCTGCCTTCGGCTCCGGTCATGATTCCGGGGTCCTGGGATCAAGCCCCGTGTTGGGCTCCCTGCTCAGCAGGGGAGCCTGCTTCTCCCTCTCCCACTCCCCCTGCTTGTGTTCCCTCTCTCCTTGTATCTCTGTCAAATAAATAAATAAAATCTTAAGAAAAAAAAAGAAATGTGCTCAAAAAGTATGTATTTACATTTGAATATACATTAAAAAATTTTGGAAAATATACACCAAATGGTTAACAGTGGCTACTTCTGGGGAATGAGATTGGGGGTATCCAATCTGGATTTTGATTTTTTGAAATATTATACAACTTTTTATTAGTTGAATTGTATTATAATATGTTACTTATGTATTTCAAAACTACTTAGGGAAAAAAACTACTTAGGAATATTTAAAAAATTAATCACAAATAGAACTAAAATCAGGATGTCTTCTTTCCAAATAATAACAACTGCTCAGTCTAGGTTTCAGTCAACTAATCAAGCCAACTGATAGAGCCATCTCAGCTACTCCAGTTTGAACACTAAATTCAGGATCTCAAGTCAGTTATATTGATAACTTGTGCCCAATTTGGTATTATATTCTTCTTTGCTCTAACACTCTTAGAGTCCATTCCCACAAGCTTCCCAGCTTCCTATTAATACAGACTTGCATGGTTTTGCAATGATTTTGGTATGTAAAGCTGTATCTTCTTGGAACAGAAATGCAGCTTTCCCCTGGGGGTATCCTGGAAAGTCAACTGGTTTCTGGAGGCAGGAAGGTGAATCTTCAGGAAAGTAGGCATCCTCTACTAAGGTCACAGCCTTAGGCAAGGTTTTATAGAGTCTTTTAACAAGGGAAATTGGTTTCCTCAGGTAGAGAAGGAGGTTCTGTTTTTACTTGCAAGAGAGGTTCAGGGGAATTTGTGTACAAGATTCTCAGCTTTGCCTTAGTCCATCCAAATATCTCCAACTCAGGTCTTGTTTCCCTCTTTCCCAACTAATATCCTACTCTTAACATAAGACTTGGTGAGGGGGTACCTGGTTGGCTCAATTGGAAGAGCATGTGAGGGGCGCCTGGGTGGCTCAGTTGGTTAAGCGACTGCATTCGGCTCAGGTCATGATCCTGGAGTCCCAGGATCGAGTCCCAGGATCGAGTCCCAGGATCGAGTCCCACATCGAGTCCCGCATTGGCCTCCCTGCTCAGCAGTGAGTCTGCTTCTCCCTCAGACCCTCCCCCCTCTCATGCTCTCTCTATCTCATTCTCTCTCTCAAATAAATAAATAAAATCTTTAAAAAAAAAAAAGGAAGAGCATGTGACTCCTGATCTCTTGATCTTGGGGTCATGAGTTTGAGCCCCACATTGGGTGTAGAGATTACTTCAATAAATAAAACTTAAAAAAAAAAAAGTCTTGGTGAAGTTGTGTGTTCTGCTGTAATTCTGTCAGCTGCAAAATTAAATTGGGGCCTTGTCTACCAGCCACTTGCAAGAGATCATTTATTTTTATTTTATTTTTATTTTTTTAAAAGATTTTATTTATTCATTTGACAGAGAGAGACACAGCGAGAGAGGGAACACAGCAGAGGGAGGGGGAGAGGGAGAAGCAGGCTTCCCGTGGAGCAGGGAGCACGAAGCGGGGCTCGATCCCAGGACCCCGGGGTCATGACCTGAGCCGAAGGCAGACTCTTAACGACTGAGCCACCCAGGCGCCCCGAGATCATGTTTTTTTAAGGTTATAGAATTTCTGTGGTTCTCTACCTATTTCTTGAGCTCAGAACCAATGTCCTGATATTTTCTTATTTTTACTGAATATTCTTTTACTCACTAGTATAACTAGAAGGAATCTCACCTCTCAGTTCTTGTGGCCATCTTTATCATCATACTAGACTAGCCAGTACTTGAATTCTCAGAGCCTTGCCCTATTCAGACCCTCCATCTCAAACAGATCACATTTTAAGAAATTACGTCATCCCATGGTGTAATGGTTAGTTTCATGTGTTAACTTAGCTAGGCTATAGTAGCTAGCAATTCAATCAAACACTAATCCAGGGATTTTGTAGGTGGGATGGAGATTAAATTCACAGTTGTTGACATTAAGTAAAGGAGATTACCCTCCATTATTATTATTGACTGGATAATTATTCTCATCCAATCAGTTGAATGCCTTTAAGAGCAAAGTACGGGGCACTTGGGTGGCTCATTCAGTTAAGCGGTTAAGCATCTGCCTTAGGCTCAGGTCATGATCCCAGGGTCCGGGGATTGAGCCCCATGTTGTCCTCAGGCTCCCTGCTCAGCGGGGGTCTGCTTCTGTCTCTCCCTCTGCCCCTCCCTGCCACTCGTGCTAGGTCTCTCACTTTCTCTCTCTCAAATAAATAAATAAATAATCTTAAAGAAAACAAAAACAAAGTACGTGAGGAAGAAATTCCACTGAATGGACGTCAGCTTCAGTTTCTGCCTGAATTTCTACCCAGAGGGCCTGCCTGTGCTATAGATTTCAGACTTGATTAGTCAGTCCCCACAACTGCTTAAGGTAACAATTCCTTGAAATATACATATTTGTATATGTACTAGATATATATATATATATATACATTAGATTCTGTTTCTCTGATACTTGAGAACCCTGATACACATGCCATTTCAAAGCTAGCTACATAATTTGTTCAGCCCACTGCAAAATAAAAATGTAGAGACCCTTATTCAAAAAGCAGGAAACAGGGGCGCCTGGGTGGCTTAGTTGGTTAAGCGTCTGCCTTCGGCTCAGGTCACAATCCTAGGGTCCTGGGATTGAGCCCCACATCAGGCTCCCTGCTTGGCGGGGAGCTTGCTTCTCCCTCTCCCACTCCCCCCGTTCGTGTTCCCTCTCTTGCTATGTCTCTGTCAAATAAATAAATAAAATCTTAAAAAAAAAAGGCAGGAAACAGGGGCACCTGGGTGGCTCAGTTGGTTAAGCATCTGACTCTGATTTAGGTTCAGGTCATGATCTCAGGGTTGTGAGATCGAGCCCTGCGGCGGGCCTGTCCTGGGAGTCTCTTAATAGTCTCTCTCTCCCTCTGCCTCTACCTACTCCCCCTCCTCAAAATAAAAAATAAAATACAATAAAAAATGTGGAACGGGGATTCTTTAAAAAAAGTAATGAAAAGCAGGAAACAAACAAAAAAGCAGGAAACAAGTACCATACTAAAACATAAAACTTTTTCCTTTAAAAATATTTTATTATTTATAAAACACATGGAGGCAATGATACATGAGTTAACAAAACAAACTTACTAATTACAAAAATGTATTTTTGTTGTCATATTGTAAATAAATAATACCTTAATATGATATCTTGATTGATCATAAGATTTTTCTGGCTTGCTTGCCTGCAAATTCATTTGTTAGGTCATCAAAATTTATACTTTTAGCAACTTCATTTTTAATCAGTATAATTGAAAGTAACATCAGTTGGTTTTGGCAAATGCCAGATTGCAAATAATTTTTGATAATTTTAAATTTCAAGAAGGATCTTTCTGCTGATGCAACTGTTACTGGAGCTATTAAGAGTATTTCATATATTTGAGTATTTGACAACATTGGGGTAATTTTCTGATAACTTAAATTGAAAATATAACATATAACTTATGTTATAAATATTTTATATATATATTTATTTACATATATATTTAGGCTCTATGCCCAGTGAGGGGCTTGAACAACTCCAAGATCAAGAGCCGCATGCTCCACCGACAGAGTCAGCCAGGCACCCATGAAAGGTATATTTTAATTCACCTAAAGCTAATGATTTACACGAAATAATTTTTCTTTTTTTTTAAGATTTTATTTTTATTTACTTGACAGAGAGAGACACAGCGAGAGAGGGAACACAGGCAGGGCGAGTGGGAGAGGGAGAAGGGAGAAGCAGGCTCTCCGCCGAGCAGAGAGCCCGAGGCGGGGCTCGATCCCGGGACCCTGGGATCATGACCTGAGCTGAAGGCAGACGCTTAACGACTGAGCCACCCAGGCGCCCCACAGATAATTTTTCTAAAGAGATTTAAGGGGCACCTGGTTGGCTCTGTCAGAAGAGCACGTGACTCTTGATCTTGAGGTTGAGACTTTGCGCCCCACATTAGGTGTAGTGATTTTTTTCAAAGTTTTTTATTTATATTTTTAGGTAATCTCTATACCCAACATGGGGCTTGAACTCACAACCCCGAGATTTAGAGTTGCAGGCTCTTCTGACTGAACCAGCCGGGTGGCCAGGTGTAGTGATTATTAAAAAAAATAAATAAACTTAAAAAAAAGATTTAATTCTACATATATGTCAGCTTCTTGTAAGCCTGAATTTAATTGTAAATGTAAATTTATGCAATGGCATTTTAATGTTTCTTCTGACATTTCCAGTAATTTGTAACGGTCATACAAGAAATTTAAAGTGAATTTGTGATTTGTATATAATTCAAGATGGCTGTTTATGCATTCTGTTATGGCGTATTCAATTAAAAGGAAAAAATTAATTTTCAAATTCTCTTCCTTCTCAATTTGCTCACCTACAGTTTCATAAGAAAATAGCGTTCTTTTCCATTACATGTGACAATCTTTAAATTATTTGTAAAAACCATGAATACTTGCTTTGCAATACTGTCATTTTCAAACTTCTGGAATTTAAACTCAAGAATTTTGACAACTCTCTGAAATGATTTATTACAATATCCACATGCACACTTTCATTTTATAATAATTTGTTGACAGTGTCCTTTGCCAGAGTGCTGGCAGTTCCTGTCTGGGGACTCAGGCCAGAGAATTAGTGTTTGTGCCGATGCCGCCACCTCTACTGCTTGTGTTGCCACTGCCATCATCACCAACACCGGGCTGGACCCAGACCCTGGTCCAGGCAAAGACGGGTGCAGCTCTGGGCTGCCAGGTCAACTGTTCAATACCCAGGCTATCTCCTGTGCCCATGGGTCTGAACCCTTGTCTGTATGGGCTGCCTCCTTCCCTCCCAGTGTATTTCGGTTGCTCACAAGAATGCTTCATTGCCCTGTTGAGGTTCACTTACAAAACACAAGTTCAGGGGCGCCTGGGTGGCTCAGATGGTTGAGCGTCTGCCTTCGGCTCAGGTCATGATCTCCAGGTCCTGGGATCGAGCCCCGCATCATGCTCCCTGCTCAGCGGAGAGCCTGCTTCTCCCTCTCCCTCTCCCACTCCCCCTGCCTCTGCGCTCTCTCCCTCTCTCAAAGGAATAAAGCCTCTCCCCCTGCTTGTGCTCTCTCTCTAAGGAATAAATAAAATCTTTAAAAAACAACAACAAAACAAAACACAAGTTCAAAGATAAAATTAAGTATGATGCCTTTCTTATGTGAGGCCCATGAACCCATGAAGCAGTTCTGCATGGATTATCAGTATCCTAATTTCACTTCATTTATGCTGTACTAGGTGAGCAACCCAATCCCCAAATTACCTTCTTGAGAGTCTGTTTACTATGTAAGGAAAATATGGTCAGTGCCTGTGAAGACCGGGTCTTCCAGGGAGTAGCTGTCAAGAAGGAATTAGGAATGTGATAGATTTATTGGGGGGCAATGTTTGTGAAAGATAAATGGAGGGGGATCAGTGGTAGAGAGGGAAAACCTTCACATTCAGTGATTCTGTGAGAACTCGGGTAGCTTTAATATAGATATTATAAAAATGTTAAACTAAATTTTAAAAAACCTTGCTTAGAGAAAATCAAAATTAGATTTTCAAACTTTTTAATTTCAGAAAAACTTCAGGCATAAACAGTCATGTTTCAAAGTAAATTTATAAAATCCAATTTCAGAACTCATAAAACTTTAAAAAAACATCTGAGGTTCAAATCTAGAAACAGATGAATAACTTAGGAATTTAAAAAATGCCTCTTTGTATTTTGTAGAGCTATTTTCAAAAGGCCATGATAACAAAACTTACCTTGTTATTCACAGGCTGAATGAATTGAAAGGTTTAATAGGTAAGTATAATTCATTTTAGATATGTTCACTTTATTTATTTTATTATTATTTTTTAAAGATTTTATTTATTTATTTGACAGAGAGAGTTAGTGAGAGCAGAAACAAGCAGGGGGAGTGCGAGAGGGAGAAGCAGCCTTCCCGTGGAGCAGGGAGCCCGACTTGACTAAAAGCTCATGGTTCCTTCATACATTATCTATGAGAACTGTCTGAGGTCTCAGTTCTTCCAGGAAGGATTTTCTCTTGCTTATACAGATGGTTCCCTGATTTTTTTTTTTTAAGATTTTATTTATTTATTTGACAGAGAGAGACACACACAGAGAGAGGGAACACAAGCAGGGGGAGTGGGAGAGGGAGAAGCAGTCCTCCTGTGGAGCAGGGAGCCTGATGCGGGGCTTGATCCCAGGACCCTGGGATCATGACCTGAACCCAAGACAGACGCTTAACGACTGAGCCACCCAGGTGCCCCCAGGTGGTCCCTGACTTAATGATGGTTCAACTTAGGATTTTTTTTTTTACTTTTCACTGTCAGTTTATTAAAAGCAATATGCATTCAGCAGAAACTGTACTTTGAATTTTGGTCTTTTCCCTGGCTAGCCCTATGTGGTGCATACTCTCTCGTGATGCTGGACAGTGGCACTGAGCTGCAGCTCCCACTCAGCTACCCAATCACACAGGTAAGCAACCAATACACGTAAAACCGTTCTGGGGGCGACTGGCTGGCTCAGTTGGTTGAGCATGACACTCTTGATCTCAGGGTCACAAGTTTGAGCACCACGTTGGAGGGGAGTAGATTGTACTTTAAATAAAAACATAAAAATTAAAAAAATTAAAACCAGGTATGCCTGGGTAGCTCAGTCAGTTAAGTGTCTGCCTTCAGCTCAGGTCCTGATCTCAGGGTCCTGGGATCAAGTCCTGCATCGGGCTCCTTGCTCAGTGGGGAGCCTGCTTCTCCCTCTGCCTGCCACTCCCCCTGCTTGTGCTCGCTGTCTCTGACAAATAAATAAAATATTTAAACAACAACAAAAACCTAAAACCATTCTGTACCCATATAACCACGGTTTTTCACTTTCAGTATTCAATAAATTACATGAGATATTCAACATTCATTATAAAATGGGCTTTGTATTAGTTATTTTGCCCAACTATTGGGTAATGAAAGAGCCTGAGCATGTTTAGAGTTGGCTGGTTAGGTAGGTGTATTAAATGCATTTTCAACTTACAATATTTTCAATTTGCAGTGGGTATATTGGGACATAATCCATCATAAATTGAGACCTGTACTAGCTTTCTAGGGGTATGACCAACTTAGGACCAATTTAAAATATATTTTCAGCATAAGGTTTTTTCCTTTCCTCTTTCTTTCCCTCCTCCCCTCCTCCCCTCCTTCCTTCCTTCCTTCCTTCCTTTTTAATGAGCTCTACATCTAATGTGGGGCTTAAACTCATGACCCCAAGATCAAGAGTCACGTGCTCTACCACGAGTCAGCCAGGCACCCCTAAGCATAAGGTGTTTGGTGGAACCACCTACACCTGAAGAACTGTGAAAGATTTGAGATTTTACTCTGCCATAGTTAGCCTGCCATAATTGCATGGCTTTTTTATTTTTAATTGCATGGATTTTGGCAGAAGACAGTGTACACTACTCTTGGGTCAGAGACCAAAGACTGGTTATTACTCAAGCAATAGCAATAGCCAGAGTGTTAGTATTTGTGTTGGCTCCCCAAGGCCCAATTCCCATAGGCAACAAAAGCAGGCCAGGTGACATCTGTATATGCAGTGGGTTGCATTATAGGAAAGGAACCCTGAACTTACAGAACATGCATTATTTTATTTTATTATTTTATTTTTTATTTTTTTAAAGATTTAAAAATTTTTATTTATTTGACAGAGAGAGACAGCGAGAGAGGGAACACAAGCAGGGGGAGTGGGAGTGGGACAGGGAGAAGCAGGCTTCCCGTGAAGCAGGGAGCCCGATGCGGGGCTCGATCCCAGGACTCTGGGATCATGACCTGAGCCAAAGGCAGACACTTAACGACTGAGCCACCCAGGCGCCCCTTTTATTTTTTTAAAAGATTTTATTTATTTGCCAGAGAGTGAGCGAGCAAGCAAGAGAGCGAGAGAGAGAGCGGGAGTATAAGCAGAGGGGGCAGCAGGCAGAGGGAGAAGCAGTCTCCCTGATGAGCAAGGAGCCCTTCTTGGGACTCAATCCCAGGACTCCGGGATCATGACCCAAGCCGAAGGCAGACGCTTAACTGACTGAGCCACCCAGGCATCCCAGAACATGCATATTCTATAATGGGCAGTAAGCATGCCTACCTTTTTCTCCAGAGGTGGACTTCCTGGCTATCTTTTAAGGCTGTACACAAAGCTGCCTCTGGGCTAGAGGGAGACACCATCAGTATCTTCCAAGATTGCTCACTACATAAACCGTTGAAAAGATAGTCTGGAACAAAGACAATCAGTGCCTCTGCTCACAAGATGTGCAGAAACTTGAGCAACTCATGAAGAATTGTCTTCTAACAATAGATAATTTGAATTGGGCCATGAACCCATGCTTGTGTTTGGCAAATTATTAGGGTAGCTTTATCCCTCCAACTATTTAGAGCCCAGGTAAGTTTTCTTGCTGTCCTCTGGTGTAGGTTTGATGAAAGTGTAGACCTTTGTTCTAGTTTATGTATGAGTATATGTGTGTGGGTTAAGGATCTCCTATTAGACTCCCTACCTTGGCTGGAATCTTGGTTTTGTGTCTTGTCCCTACACCCTTCATAGTCATTACAACTCTAGTCCAAGCTCACTAGAGTTCAGAAAACACCCCCTAGCCCCCTAAAATCTTCCTTTTGTGCTCGTATCTCTCCAGATTCCTGCTTTCTTTTGATTTTTGGCCTCCGGTTATTCCTTAAATTTTTAGTATCTCAGAAATGTATTTCAAAAGATTTTTTTTTTGTTTTGTTGAGAAGTATTATTATTTTTATACGAGAGGGCTATTCTGTGTCTCTAATCTCCTATACTGCCATGGTGGCTGAAATGCAGAGGTAATCATAATTGGAGCTTAGGGTCGTGAGTCACCTGAATGAAAGCGGAATTCATCCAGAAGGGTGGCAGGTTTGAAAGAATATCCTTGTTTGAAAATACCAAGATGCATGTGTTAGGAAGAATGAATGATAAAAATACTGATTTTCTTAGAAAGCTCTTTGAAATAAAAACATATCTTAATAAAAAAAAGAATATACTTAACCCATATGATTAGGAAATGGAGTGTTTTAGTTAACTGGGTTTTCCCCCAGTTATCTAAAGAAACACCTGCTTGGGGGGTTATACCCACGTAAGGCTGCCATATACAGGAAGCAAAGCCTCAGGATTCTCTAAGTTGTATATAGTCACAGCACAGTTGTACTGATTATTTTGTTGGCAACTTTAGAAATATTGTAGGTATTCAATTTCATAGCTTTGATATAGTAACTACTTGGATCACTCCAGAGTTAATAGACACTGAAAACTTGCTACTCAAAGTGTAGCCCATGATCAACATCAGCATTAGCACCACCTGGGTGCAGTTAGAAATGAAGATTCCTAGGCCCCTCTCCAGCCCTACTGACTCAGAATCTGCATTTTAACAAAGTTCCCAGGTGGTTCCTTTGTGCATTAATGCTTTGTATTCTTTAAAGGTTTATTTGTTTATTTGAGAGAGAGAGAGATTGGGAGAGAGAGAAAGAGAGAGAGAGAGAGAACACTTGCAGAGGGGCAGAGGGAGAGAAGCGGACTCACCGTTGAGTGCAGAGCCTGATGCAGGGCTGGGTCCCACAGCCCTGACATCATGACCCAAGCCAAAATCAAGAGTTGGATGCTTAACCAACTGAGGAACCCAGGTGCCCCTGTGCATTAATGTTTGAGAAGCACTACCTTAGAAAAATGTTTTGAAGAAGGTACAGTTGTTGCTGATGACTCCAGCAGTCATAAAATTTGGAGGCAGTGTAACACAATGTAGAAAGCATGGTTTTAAGAATCAGAACCTGAGGTCCGCTCCTGAATAACAGTATGAACCTCAACAAATCACTTAACATTTCTAAATGTAGGATCTGGAGTGCATGGGTGGCTCAGTAATTAAAATTACATATTTAAAATGATCTGACTTTTGTAAATTGTTTTTCTAAAGGCAAATGTGTGTGTTTGTGTACACACCACAAATGTATGAAGATGTCAGAAAGGAAATGCACTGGGGCGCCTGGGTGGCTCAGTCATTAGGCATCTGCCTCCAGCTCAGGTCATGAACCCAGGGTCCTGGGATCGAGCCTCCATCGGGCTCCCTGCTTCGTGGGAAGTCTGCTTCTTCCTCTCCCACTCCCTCTGCTTGTGTTCCCTCTCTCACTGTGTCTCTCTCTGTCAAATAAATAAATAAAATCTTTAAAAAAATGTAGGATCTTATTTCACAAGATTGTTAAAGGAATAAAAAGAGATAATGTAAAGAGTGCCTATGATAGCACCTGTCACATAGTAGGTATGCAGTAATAGTTTATTTTCTTTCCTTTTTCATGTCTTGCCTAGAAAGAATAACTTTTCCCTCTATCATTCAAGTGTGTAGAAAATAGTTTTTATAAATCATAAGAAATGTCAGTTATTAAAACAATTACATTCATGAATAGGTAAGATATAAATGATAAAAGTTTCCATAAATCATGAAATACGGTTTATAAGAGATACATACAAAAATATTTAAATTAAAACAAAGTGAAAAAAAAAAACAAATGAAAATCATTGGACGTTGAATAGGAAAAATACCTACCACATAGCCTATCAGTTACTCCAGGCAAGTTTGAAATGTAACGCTGAGCTTCCTAATCACCATAGGAAAGAGGAAAACTCAGTAGATTACATAAGGAAATTATTCCAGAGACAATTTCCTTGGCATTAAGGTCCAATAATGCATGAGTCCTTGTCCAAGGAGCGTCAAACAATTTAACGGGATATATTTTAATGGTACAACTGGAAAGTAGCTGTTAAGATAATGAAAACATGACTTTTAAGGGGTCTCTGGTTCTTTATACTTGAAGACTAAAGATAGAATCTAAACAGAATTTTTTCTTCTTCTTTAATTACTAAAAACCAGCAGAGGCTGGAAGAAAATTTCTTAATAAGCTCTCTAGAAATGGATTATCTATAATTCTTGGAAAACTTAATTTACACAATCAGAGGAATATTTTATATATCAGTTATAGGTATGGTAAAACATCACGCAGAATTTTCTAACCTGTATAGGAGGCATATAGACAGATGGAAGAAAGTATTCTTTTTTCCCTACCAATAGGGACCAACTCTTTTTTAGCCTATAAATATTAACTTGCTCTTTCCACTAGATTAAGTCCCAGTAAAATAAATGAAGGTATATATATTAAAACAAAACAAAACTTAAGCCAGTTGATGTCTTGTGTTTTATAATGATTTTTTTTAAAGTAAGCTCTATGCTCAGTGTGGGGTTTGAACTCATGACTCTGAGATCAAGAGTCACATGCTCTACTGACCAAGCCAGGCAGGTGCCCCTATAATGATTTTAAAATAAAAATAGCATAGAACTCCTATTAATTTCTTAATAGTTTGAAACAAAAAAAAATGCACGATCAGAAATATTTGGGAGATGTCCTAAATGAAGAATATTTTGGCAAGTTTTTTATAATCTATTGTGTTGTTTTTAATATTTTTCTGGGTTTTTTTACTCTGTGATATAAATGGGCATCCCTTCCTATTAATACAAACTATATCTATACCATTCTTTTAAATGGCTGCAGCAAAATTCACTGAAGGGATATACTATTACTTATTTAACCAATGTTTAAACTATTTTTATTTTTTTATCATAAAAACCATAGTCATATTCATCTTTGTATATATCTCTTTACACACTTGCTTGGGATTACTTTTGTCCCCCCTTTCCTGGATTACTTTCTTAAGAGTTCTCAAAAGTGGAATTGTTAGGTTAAAGGCGATATATATTTAAATTTTTAAATTCATATTGCCAAACTGCATTCAAAAAAGATGACATCAGGGCGCCTGGGTGGCTCAGTCGTTAAGCATCTGCCTTCAGCTCAGGTCATGATCCCTGGTTCCTGGGATCGAGTCCCACATCGGGCTCCCTGCTCAGCGGGGAGCTTGCTTCTCCCTCTCCCATTCCCCCTGCTTGTGTTTCTGCTCTCGCTATCTCTCTCTGTCAAATAAATAAATAAAATCTTAAAAAAAAAAAAGATTACATCAGTTTACCTTCCCACTGAGAATGTATAACATTGTCCAATTTCCCCATCTTTAGTGAAAAGCAGCAATCATTATATATTGGCAAATCAGAGAGGTGAAAAGTGATTCAGGAATTATTTTAGATTATGCTCTCAAAAGAAAGGAAGTTAGGGAATTAGTATGGAGTAGAGGGAAAAGTTAAGTCAGGTTATCACCTCAGCTGGAGACTAGCTTCATTCAGCCTTATCCCAAAGGGACCTCTGGTATATATGATGTGCGCCACAAAGGTACTGCCCTGAGGCAAGAAGACCAACCGTGAGCTGCCTCTGGGAGGGGGTAACCACCTTCTTAGGTGAAACAGTTCCCTTTGTGAAGGGCAGTTCTCTAGACTAGAGAATGGACAGCTGTGAACTTTTAGGTGCCAACACTCATAGCAGTTCTGGGATGGGTGTACCTTCCTGCAGGGAATATTGATGGGTATCGTAGTCAAGTAATCGAGTAGTGTCCTCGTTAATTCATGTCCACCCAGAACCTCAGAATGTGACCTTATTTGAAAATAGGTTCTTTGTAGATGTAATTAGCTAAGGTGAGGTTGATAGGAGTCAGGACACAGTACCCCAAAATATGGCCCTTGGCATACTGAATATTTTAAGCTGAAGGAGTTTGAGAAAACAGCAGAAGCAGTAAAGTCATGCCGACCACCTCTTCTCATTCCCTGAAAGAGATCATAAAACACTCATGTGAGAGGTGGCCTCCCTACATCCCAGGGGAAAGGAGCATCCTTATATCTGAAGGAAAACAAAGGGACCCTAAGAAGAATATGAACAAGACAGGCCTTGCTAAGTTTCCCCAGGTTTACTATATTTATTCTCTTTAACTTATCATATTCCTCCACAACTGTCTACTCTTCATCAGATCTAGCATAAAAATCTTAGGTCTGTTTCTATGAGTCTTCATTTCCTTATGAAATTCTCCCATGTCACGTAAAAGTTATTTTCAGACCCAGCTAGGGACCCTAAGAGGGTTCAGGAAAACTTTTTCCTCCCCTACAAATTCATGCTAGATTACAGTGGGCCCTAAATCCAATGGCTTGTGTCCTTATAAAAAGAGGAGAGCACACAGAGACACCCCAGAGAAGGCCACGTGCAGGTGGGAGCAGAGATTGGAGTTATGCTGCCATAAGCCAAGGAATGCCTGGGGCCACCAGAAGGTGGAAGAAACCTCTGTGGGAACAAGGCCCTACTGATATCCTGATTTTAGACTTTTAGCCTCCAGATCTGTGAGAGAATAAATTTCTGTTGCTTTAAGCCAACCAGTATGTGATATTTTGTTATAGCAGCCCTTGGGAACTTATGAAGTAGGGCACTAGCTATTTACCAAGCAGTTCTTAAAGTATGGTCCATGGACTCCTGGGCATCCCTAATGCCCTTTCTAGGAGTCTACAAGGTGAAAACTATTTTCATAGTAATATTAAGACTTTATTTGCCTTTGTTTTTTAACTGTGTTGATGTTTCAATAATGGTGCAAGAGCAATCAATGGTGGGTAATATTGCTGGTGTCTCAACATATATGAGATAATGGTACCAAACTGCACTAGCAGTTGTCGTATTCTTCACTGTCATACTCACAATAAAGAAAATGCCAGTCTGTATAGGAATGTCCTTGATGAAGCATAAAAATTATTAGCTTTATTAAATCTTGACCCTAGAGTACATATCTGTTTAATATTTTGTGTGACAAGTGCTTTGTCTGACAAAGCACTTCTGCTGCATATTGAAGTACAATGGTTGTCTTGAGGAAAACACTTGTGTAATCACTGGAACTGTGAGCTAAAGTAGCCACCTTTTCCCACAGACTATCATTTCTAAAAAACTATGATTATTGGGCGCCTGGGTGGCTCAGTTGGTTAAGCGACTGCCTCCGGCTCAGGTCGTGATCCTGGAGTCCTGGGATTGAGTCCCACATCGGGCTCCCTGCTCAGCAGGTAGTCTGCTTCTCCCTCTGACCCTCTTCCCTCTCATGCTCTCTGTCTCTCGTTCTCTCTCTCAAATAAATAAAATCTTAAAAAAAATAAAATAAAAAATAAATTCTTAAAAAAAAAACTATGATTATTCAGACTTGGGTATTTGGCATTTTCTTAGAGATGAATGTAGCGGGGGTGCCTGGCTAGTTCAGTCAGTAGAACATGTGACTCTTGATCTCAGAGTTGTAGGTTTGAGTTCCACATTGGGTGTAGAGATTACTTAAAAATTAAAAAAAATATTTAAAGAAAAAAAGGAAATGAATGAAGTGACACTGTTACTTCAAGGAAAAGAGTTGATGGTATTTGTTACCAATGATAACAGTTGAGTTTTCAAGCAAAAATTAGTATTTTGAAAAACTTATCTGACACTGTGAGAGTTTCCTGATGAGATCCATGGTGATATTAGCAAATATGATTTTTATGATCACGGAATGTGTCAACATTTGTCAGATCTGCATAACTCTGGAAAACATTTTCCAAATGACGAATGTGTGATGTTACAAATTAATGTGTGAGAAAAAGATACATTCAAGTTCAAGATAGACCAATGTTGACTTTTTAGATAATAGAATATGAAAACCTCATTGCTATTGGTTTCAGATTTTACACTGTAATCATCTTTAATAAACTGCCACTTGTTGGGGTACCTGGGTGGCTTAGTCGGTTAAGCATCTATCTGCCTTTGGCTCAGGTCATGATCCCAGGGTCCTGGGATCGAGCCCCACATCGGGCTCCCTGCTCTGTGGGAAGCCTGCCTCTCCCTCTGCCCCTCCCCCCTGCTTGTACATGCACTCTCTCTCAAATAAATAAAATCTTAAAAAAAAATCACTTAAGTTTTGATATAGTATGAGTATAATACCCACATAATTATCTGAAAAGTCTGTTAAGATACCCCTTTTTTATTTTTATTTTTTTAAGGGGGGGAGGGGCAGAGTGAGAGAGAGAATCTCAAGCAGGCTCCATGATCAGTGCAGAGCCTGTTGTGGAGCTCGATACCACAACCCCGAGATCATGACTTGAGCCTAAATCAAGAATCGGATGCTTAACCAACTGATTCATCCAGGCACCCCACATCTCTCCTTTTTTTAAAAAAATATCTGCGTGATGTTAGATTTTCTTCATAGCAAAACATAATAAAACATAACCAAGGGGCGCCTGAGTGGCTCAGTTGTTAAATGTCTGCCTTTGGCTCAGGTCATGATCCCAGGGTCCTGGGATCGAGCCCCACATCGGGCTCCCTGCTCAGCGGGAAGCCTGCTTCTCCCTCTCCCACTCCCCCTGCTTGTGTTCCCTCTCTCACTGTCTCTCTCTCTGTCAAATAAATAAATAAAATCTTAAAAAAACCTCCAACCTATTGTAATAGAATGAATGCAAAAGCAGAGATGGAAATCTACCTGTATTCTGTAATCCAAATATAGAGGTTTACAATGACATTCTTTTCACTAATTTTATTTTTGTTTTGGGAAAGTTATTTTTCATATAAATGTGCTAGTATATTTATTATTGTTATGTTTAAATAAAAACTACTTAAAAATTATTAGTGTCTATTTCTAATACACTAAATATTTATAAAAATAACCCACATATATAAAAGTTTTTGGGGTCCTCAATTTTTAAGAGGGTTAAAGAGTACAGAGTCCAAAGAGTTTAAGAGTAGTTAGTGTACTATGAGTTTTGTTTTAAAAATCAACTTTAGGGACAACTGGGTGGCTCAGTCAGTTAAGCAGCTGCCTTCGGCTCAGGTCATGATCCTAGGGTCCTGGGATTGAGTCCCACATTGGGTTCCTTGCTCAGTGTGGAGCCTGCTTCTCCCTCTGCCTGCCACCCCCCTGTTTGTGCTCTCTCTCTCTCTGACAAATAAATAAAATCTTTAAAAAAAAAATCAACTTTAATGAAAATTTTACAAAAAGTATATATAGACTAAACACTACTTATCAAACAATAATAATAAAGTCAATGAGAAGATATTAAACTCAACTATTTCTGAGAATATTTAATCAGGTACATTCTTTCTCATGATCTACTTCACTGACAGTGGTTCCTACCTTCAATTTCAGTTTAGTTCTTTTATTTTTTTTTTTGAGAGAGAGCATGTGTGCAAGCACAAGTGGCAGGGGGGAGGTGGGGGACAGGGGGAGAGGGAGGGAGAGGGAGAGAGAGAGAATCCCAGGCAGGCTTCACACCCAGCGTGGAACCTGAAGCTGGGCTCGATCTCACAACCCCGAGATCATGACCCAAGCCGAAATCAAGAGTCAGATGCTCAACCAACTGAGCCACCCAGGTGCCCCCTCAGTTTAATTTATTCTTAAAATTAGGCCACTCAGGGCGTCTGGGTGGCTCAGTCAGTTGAGTGCCAGATTTTTGGTTTTGGCTCAGGTTGTGATCTCATGGGTCATGGGATCGAGTCTCATGTCCAGCTCCATGTTCAATGGGAAGTCTGCTTGGAGATTCTCTCCCTCTGTCCCTCCCCTCCTAAAATAAATAAATAAATCTTAAAAAAAATAAAATTAGGCTATCTGAAGCACTCTTTTTTTCCTCATGGATGAAATCATCTTTAATTTCTCTAGATGTATTTGAATCCTTAAAACTAGTTCTATATCCCTTGATAATGGAGAAGGCTACACATTTGTGGGGACAGAAAATACATGGTAAATCTCTGTTCCTTCCTTTCAATTTTGCTATAAATCTAGAACCGCTCTAAAAAATAAAGTCTATTAAAAACATAAAAACAAAACAAAGAAACAAAAAGCTGACTGCTACATCCCCAATTCTGTTGCATGTTCACTTGGTTACTGTAGATGGTTAAGTCATATAAAAGAAGGATAAACTCTTTGGATACCTGAAGCATTCTTTTATTTAACAAATTACTAAGTGTGTATGGAATACTATAAACTGCTAGGCATTGGTTATTTATTGGTAAGTAAAATAGACATAGCCTTTGCCCTTGTACCATGATTCTTGCTTCTGGTTAAAGGTGGGGGTGGTGAACATGTTTACTTCCTGTCTTTTTTTTTCCTTCCTGTCCCTCTTATGACATCACTGAAATAGAGATTCGGAAGCACAAAGAGGAATAAAGTAGTAGTGACGAGACCAGAGAACGAGCTTTTAAAACATTTCTTTCTTTCTTTTTTTTAAGATTTCTTTGTAAGTGATCTCTATATCCAAGGTGGGGCTTGAACTTACAACCGTGAGATCAAGAGTTGCATACTCCACTGCCTGAGCCAGCCAGGCACCCCTAAAACTTTTTTTTTTGAAGATTTTATTTATTTATTTGACACAGAGAGAGATAGCGAGAGCAGAAACACAAGCAGGGGGAGTGGGAGAGGGAGAAGCAGGCCTTCTGCCGAGCAGGGAGCGAGACGTGGGGCTCGATCCCAGGACCCTGGGATCATGACCTGAGCTGAAGGCAGACGCCCAACGACTGAGCCACCCAGGAGCCCCCCCAAAACATTTTTTTTTTTTAGATTTTATTTATTTATTTGAGAGAGAGAGAATGAGAGATAGAGAGCACTGGAGGGAAGAGGGTCAGAGGGAGAAGCAGACTCCCCGCCGAGCAGGGAGCCTGATGTGGGACTCGATCCCAGGACTGCAGGATCATGACCTGAGCTGAAGGCAGTCACTTAACCAACTGAGCCACCCAGGCGCGCCCCCCCCCCAAAACATTTCTATGAGACTATCCTGACACATGGAATGAGGAAGCTACAGGCCTCATCTACGAGGCTGGAGAGATGCAGGTGGTCTGCCACAAACCTCTAAGTGTTGGGGCTGCTGGAGTTGGCATACAAGGAAATACAGCAATAGACGTTAGAGTTCGGATGTTAATTGAAGAATTGCATATAGAACAGTTGACATTCCTTTATCTGCTCCATTCTTCATAAGGGCAAAGTACTGTCAAAACAAAGGCATCAGACATTTAGCACCAAGCCAAAAACAGGAGTGCTGTTCTCTGAGAGAAGGGAAATGCCAAGGCCCCTAATATACGTATTAGCTCCTCAGAGGATAGAGAAAGAAAGAACTGATTAAAAGGCATTAAGAATCAATGTAAGATGGGCACCTGGCTGGCTCAATCAGAAGAGCCTGCAACTCTTGATCTCAGGGTTGTGAGTTTGAGCCCCACATTGGGCCTACAGATTAATTTAAACAATTAATCTAAGAGGCCCAACATGAGAGTTAATGAGAGTCCTCAAAAGGGTGCAAAAGGAGTGGTGATGTGACGATAGTGAAGAGGGGAAAGGAAAATCAAAGAGAAAATAAAAGAGCAAAATGAATTCAAAATACCCATACCCAGACACATCCTGAAAGATTCTATCTTCATGATTAAAGAATAGATCCTGGGGGCACCTGGCTGGCTCAGTCAGTCGAGCATGCGACTGTTGATCTCAGGGTTGTAAGTTCGAGCCGCACATTGGTTGTAGAGATTATTTAGAAATAAAATCTTTTTTGGGGTGTGGCGCCTGGGTTCAGTTAGTTGGGTGTCCCTTGATTTCAGCTCAGGCCATGATCTCAGGGTCATGGGATCAGCAGTGTAAGGCTCCATGCCCAGCAGGCTGTCTGCTTGAAGATTCTCTTCCTCTCCCTCTCACTCAGCTCTTGCCTGCTCACGTGCTCTCTCTCAAATATATAAATCTTTAAAAAAAATTTTTTTTTTTTAAGTAGGAAGGTAAAACAGATTTCTTTCTCTTTTTTTAGAGTTTGTTTGTTTGTTTGTTTGTTTATCAGAGAGAGAGAGAGCACAGGCAAGGGGAGCGGCAGGCAGAGGGAGAAGCAGGCTCCCTGCCAAGCAAGGAGCTCGATGCAGGACTCAATCCCAGGACCCTGGGATCATGAACACAGCCGAGGGCAGATGCCCAACTGACTGAGCCACCCAGGCATCCCAAAACAGATTTTTAATACAATTGAACAACTGATTGTTAGAAAATAGTGGGGGTATGCCTTTAGAGTTCTGAGGGAATTTCATTTTTAACTTGGAATTGTACATTCAGCCAAAAAATAATCAAACAGTTTATAGTTTGGAAAGCAACCAATCTAATCTTTGCTCACTGAGGAGCTCACAGCCTGTCTGGGAAGAAAGTCAGGTAAACATGATATGCTTGAGATAAGAAAGTATAAAGAGGTCTCACAGGTGTTACCAACATGGAGAGGGGCACCCAACCTAGTTTGGGGAGGCCAGAGAAGACTTCTTGAAGATGATCCTGAGTTGAGCCTTGAACCATGAGAAAACAACTTTGTAAATTTCTTCAATAAATTTCCCTGACCTAGAGTAGACTGTGGTAAGATAAACTTTATCTCCATATTCAAACTTGACTTCTACATAGCTTATAACTGGTCATGACTAAGGGTATAAGCATTAACAAATCATCATGATTTGCTCACTCCTATCACATATGCACTGAACCTGATTTGCAAGATGTGCAGCTCAGTTCTCCTCATGACTAATCCATTGGAAGTGAGGCACACTTACCTTTCCTTCTGACTTGAACAAATGGTTGAAACCATCACTTTTTTCTTTCACTGTGGTTCTCTACCTGTGTCAAATGCACTCAGTTTTTTAATGTTTAGGCCAAACATTTCAAATTCCTTATTGGCATGTGATTTAGGCCTTATTAATTTCTGTGTGATTATCATTTATTTGTTTTTTGCTTAGATCCCAGGGCAGACTATATTCAGATGTCAGAGAATGATTTGTGCTGTACTGGGGCTAAGAAGTTTAAAGAATGAAAAGATAGCCATCAAAGTCATATTTGTGACTTCCTATTTCTTTTTCTCTCTGTTTTCCTGAAAACATAGTAAGCCAAAAAGACAAATAAGGTACGTATGAAGTCTTGCTCCTACTTGGGATTTTTTTCTTTTTTGAATGAAAAAAAAAATGTCCCAGCTCTCTTTGAGATAAGCATCAGCTGAATAGACCTACTTCATTGTTATTTTGTAGAACACTGTAGTTACTATATATTTGAAAAATCCTATATTTTCCCATACTTGAGCTACTAAAAAATGATAAGAAGAACAAGAAGATCTTGTAATGTTTACAAGGCTACTTTTTTTTTTTTTTTAAAGTAGGCTCCATGCCCAACATGGGGCTTGAACTCACCCTGAGATCCTGAGATCAAGAGTTGCATGCTCTACCGACTGAGCTAGCTAGGCACTCCTACAAGGCCAATTTTTAAAGGTCAGATTCATTCACTGTGACATGTTTTTGTTATCAGAGCAGAGAAACACGGCGAAAAGATGGAGAGGGAGTGTTTTAATAACATTCTTGTAGTTAGACTCTCCTTTATTTTTTATTTTTGTTTATTTATATTTTAAAGATTTTATTTGAGAGAGAGAGAGAGCATTTGAGAGAGAGAAAGAGAGCACGGGCTTACACAAGCAAGGAGAGGGGCAGAGGGAGAAGCAGGCTCCCTGACATGGGGCTATATTCCAGGACCTTGGGATCATGACCTCAGCCTAAATCAGGAGCCAGACGCTTAACCGACTGAGCTACCCAGGTGCCCCTAGACTCTCCTTAATGAAAAGAAAAATGTAAGTAAGAAAGCCCACTTTGGGGATGCCAAAAATTCCCTCTTATTCCTACTGAATGTTGTATGGGATGAGGGAAAAGATCTTTTTTTTCAGGATGGCCCCTCCTTCAGTGACAGTCAAAACTGAGCACAGTTCCTGGTTGAATAGTGTTTCCCCCAAATTCATGCCTACCTAGAACTTGAGAGTATGATGTTACTTAGAAATAAGATTTTGTAGATGGTATGAAAGTTACAATGAGGTTCTAACTTGTAAAATGAGGATTAGGGTGGGGCCTAAATCCAATATGACTGATGTCCTTTTAAGAGGGGAATTTGGACACAGACACAAAAGGAAGATGGTCATATGAAGACAGAGGCAGAGACTAGAGTTATGTTGCCACAAGCCAAGGAAAGCCAAGGACGGCCAAGGACTACTGACAACCACCAAACAAGGAGGGAGGCATGCAGCAGATTCTCCCAGAATGAACCAACCTTGCTATACCTTGATTCCAGAATTCCAGAATTGCACCCCAGACCATCCTTATTATATGAAGCTTTGTTATCAGACTTTTAATCAATTTTAAATAGTGTGAATATGCCTCCCAGAAGAGTTACAGGTATTTACATGGCAATTAATACTCTGAAATCTGATTGGCCAGAAAACTGTTGCTGTTTGAGTGGAAAAGCAAAGGCAAGGAAGGCCTCTTTAACATACTAGGACAATGAACATCACGGGGCGCCTGGGTGGCTCATTCGTCAAGCGTCTGCCTTCGGCTCAGGTCATGATCCCGGGGTCCTGGGATTGAGCCCCACAATGGGCTCCCTGCCAGGCGGGAAGCCTGCTTCTCCCTCTCCCACTCCCAGTGCTTGTGTTCCATCTCTCTCTGTGTCTCTCTCTGTCAAATAAATAAAATCTTAAAAAAAAAAACAACATACTAGGACAATGAACATCTCAATGGCTGTGGCAATGCTACAATCTCTGTATTTCATAAGCCCTATGATTCTTCCATGCACTGAAAAAGCAGAAAGAGATGACTGATATCAACCAAATATGAAGAAAAATAAAGTAGAGGTAGTAATTTTAACATACACAAAGTAGAGTTTAAGACACAGACGATGGAATGTCTCAGAATCATTTGATCTTGATAAACAGCCCTGTTAATACTTGACAGTATCATCCTCTAGTGTCATAGAAATGGGGTTAAATCCTATCACTAACTGTAACTAACATTCCATAATTTATCTTCCTAGAGCCTCTGGTTTTTTTATTTGCAAAATGGAGATAATACATATCTTCCTCATAGAATGGTCGTAAGCTAATTTATGTAAAATGCCTAGGATTCAATAAATGTTAGCTTTCATTCTCACTCTGCTTACTTGTCAAAAAAAAATATGCCAAAACCATCATTCCTTCTTCAAGCCCCCTGCTCAAGCCCCATTGCTTTTTTTCCTCTGCATTTGATCGCGCTTCCCATGTTATATAGAAGTTAGTACTTTTATTATAAGGAGGCTAGGAATCTCTCAGTTCTTCAATTCCCTTTCCTTCATGGAGGACTTGTCTTACCCTCCCCACTCACCTTCTGAAGATTTCTCCCTTTTCGTGTGAAGCTACCTCTGTTTGGATTTTGTCCCCTAGAAGCTCCATATTTTACCCCCAATATTTCCTATGTTTTCACTTTTCTTTCTCCACCAGTTCTTTCCTTTCAGTATATGAAAAGCTTCTTCCTCCTATTAAAAACAAACTAATAACAAAACCAAACTCTGAACTTCTCTTGACTATGTAGGTTCAACTCTTATCTTTCTCCATTCTTAGCCAAGCTCCTACTGTTTTTTTCAAGATTTATGTATTTGAGAGAGAGAGCATGTGCGCATGCACACACACACACACACACACACACACACACAGAGGCACAAACGGCGGGAGGGGCAGAGGGAGAGAGAATCTCAAGCAGACTTCTCACCAAGCAGGGAATCCGACGTGGGGCTCCAGATGGGGCTCAATCTCACAACACAGAGCATGACCTGAGCCAAAATCAAGAGTCAGCCACTTAACTGACTGAGCCCTCCAGGTGCCCATACTTTTTTTTTCATTTAAATTATTTAATATTCACCTTTTGAAAAGGCAACATTTTATGAATCAAAATTCAAAAAGGCATACAGTACAAATTCTCCCTCCTATCCCTGATTCTCAAGCCATTTACCTTCCCTGAGCAAATGGTTTCCTGTGGTCTTTCTATGCATATACAAGCAAATACGTATTTTTCCTTTTGTATGAAAATTTTAGCATATGGCAGACACTCTTCTGATTCTTGCTTTTTTTCAGTTAAAAATATATCTTGGAGGTCTTTTCATATCAGTGCCTAAACAATTTCCTCATTGTTAAAGTGTTCTCAAAAGCAGATGCCAAGATGGGATTAGACATGCAAGAGACTTACTGGAGGAAATGCCTGTGAGGGAGAAAAAGGAGAGAGCTCGAGACAATCAGATAGTGATGCTGATCTGAGCCCCATGAAGGAGGGGTGGGGGGAATTAGGAGGGTTGGGGTGGTTCGTGACTCAGACTGCAACATAGTTCTAAGAAAGTTTCAGACAGGCTTAAACCTGGGGATTCCTTAAAACAAAGTCACACATCAGAGAAATCCTGCATCCTGCAGGAATGGACCTGCCTGAACATCCTGCTATGCTCAGTCATCTGCTGGGAGCAGTCCATGGGGAGTGTGGCCTCATTGCAAATGCAGTGGTAGATTCAGGGCTTAGCAGATGGAGCCTCCCTGCAAGGGAAGAGATCTGAGAGGAATAGTTCATAGCCTTCATATTATTTTTAGGGCTGCATAATAATCCACTGATGGATGTGCCATACTTTATTTATCCATTCTGGGAGGTCCATCACAGCATCTACCACAAGGAGTGGTACTACTATGTATTTTTGTGTGTGTGTGTGTGAACTACTATGTAATTTTGATAGATGCTGCCAAGATCAAAATCTAACGTATATATTTTGTGAATGTGTACTTCCACTAGCAATGTAGAAGACTATTTCCTCATATCCTTAGTAACACAGGGTGTGCTAAAACTTTATTTTTTTAGTTAACCTTTTCATAATCTATATTTGGTTTTTTACTTACACATTTTCCCACTTTTCATTTACTCCCAAGTACATACTCATTAAGCCCTGGCTCTGTAATTTACTAGCTGTCTCAGTTTGTTCATTGTAAAATAAGAATAATAAATCAACAAACCTAATAGGGATATTTTGAGGATAAAATGAATGCAAAACTCCATAGTTAAAAACAGCAACCAACCAAAAAATATTCTCCACGCTCTACACTGATGATTTTCAAATCTATACATTTAGGCCAGACTTCTCGTTGGCAGGTAAAAATATTCATCTGTTTACTTGTTCTTTATTTATTTATTTATTTATTTATTTAAGATTTTATTTATTTGACAGAGACAGAGAGAGACACCGAGAGAGGGAACACAAGCAGGGGAGTGGGAGAGGAAGAAGCAGGCCTTTTGTTGAGCAGGGAGCCTGACGTAGGGCTCAATCCCAGGACCCTGGGACCATGACCTGAGCCGAAGGCAGAGGCTCAACCGACTGAGCCACGCAGGCGCCCTGTTCTTTTGTTTCTTAAAATTTTAATTTAAATTCAACTTACTTGTTATTTTTTTATTTTTAAAGATTTTATTTATTTATTTTGACAGAGGGAGAGAGAGACAGCAAGAGAGGGAACACAAGCAGGGGGAGTGGGAGAGGGAGAAGCAGGCCTCCCGCTAAGCAGGGAGCCCGATGCGGGGCTTGATCCCAGGACCTTGGGATCATGACCTGAGCCAAAGGCAGAGCTTAACGACTGAGCCACCCAGGCACCCCTTACTTGTTATTTCTATCTTGATGCCCCCACAAGCACTTGAGATTGAACGTGCTCTAGCCCCCCCCACAAGCACTTCAGATTCAACGTGATCTAGCCAAACTTATCATTTTTCTGTTAAAAACTGCTCTTATTCCATTATTTACCTTATTGTTAAAGTCAAAACCCTGGAAGACATTTTGGATTATTCTCTCTCCCTTAAACCCACATTTAATTAATCACTAGGTTCTGTTGAATTTGATTCATAAATAATTCTGGTATCTGTCTTTTTCTCATGATCAGCACTGTCACTCTATGGTTCAGATGCCTGTATTTTTTTTAATTTTTTAAAAGTTTTATTTATTTATTAGAGAGAGAGAGAAAGTACAAGCAGCGGGAGCGGTAGGCAGAGGGAGAAGCAGGCTCCCTGCTGAGCAAGGAGCCTGATGTGGGACTCAATCCCAGGACCCTGGGATCATGATTTTTTTTTAAAGATTTATTTTTATTTATTTGACAGAGAGAGACACAGCGAGAGAGGGAACACAAGCATGGGGAGTGGGAGAGGGAGAAGCAGGCTTACCGCGGAGCAGGGAGCCTGATGCGGGGCCCGATCCCAGGACCCTGGGATCATGACCTGAGCTGAAGGCAGACGCTAACCGACTGAGCCACCCGGGAGCCCCTAGATCCCTGTATTTTATAAGTATTAAGGCAATAGCTGCTGCTGCTGCTGCTTCTTTTTTTAAATAGGCTTCACCATGGGGCTTGAACTCAAGACCCTAAAATCAAGAGTCACATGCTCTACCAACTTGGGGAGCCAGCCAGGTGCCCTAAGGCAATAGCTTTTTTACTGTTCCCACCTTCTTCCAATCTATCCTGAACACTGCTGTCAGGAGTTTTTGAATACACAGCACTGATTATAATACTTCTTAGCTCAAGAGTCTTTAATAAGCTGGACCATTTCCTTACACCACACACAGAATTTAGACTCAAAATGGTTGAAAGACCTAAATGTGAGACAGGAGTCCATCAACATCCTAAAGGAGAACACAGGCAGCAACCTCTTCGACCTCAGCGGCAGCAACTTCTTCCTAGAAACTTTGCCAAAGGCAAGGGAAACAAGGGCAAAAAAGAACTATTGGGACCTCATCAAGATAAAAAGCTTTTGCACAGCAAAAGAAACAGTCAACAAAACCAAAAGACAACCGACAGAATGGGAAAAGATATTTGCAAATGACATCAGATAAAGGGCTAGTATCCAAAATCTATAAAGAACTTCTTAAACTCAACACCCAAAGAACAAATGATCCAATCAAGAAATGGGCAGAAGACATGAATAGACATTTTTCCAAAGAAGACATCCAAATGGCTAACAGACACATGAAAAAGTGCTCAACATCGCTCGGCATCAGGGAAATCCAAATCAAAACCTCAATGAGATATCACCTCACACCAGTCAGAATGGCTAAAATTAACAAGTCAGGAAACAACAGATGGTGGCAGGGATGTGGAGAAAGGAGAACCCTCCTACACTGTTGGTGGGAATGCAAGCTGGAGCAGCCACTCTGGAAAACAGTATGGGGGTTCTTCAAAAAGTTGAAAATAGAGCTGCCCTATGACCCGGAAATTGCACTACTGGTATTTACCCCAGAGATACAAATGTAGCGATCCAAAGGGGTATGTGCACCCCGATGTTTATAGCAGCAATGTCCACGATAGCCAAACTATGGAAAGAGCCAAGATGTCCATCGACAGATGAATGGATAAAGAAAATGTGGTATATATATATATATATATATATATATATATATATATACACACACACATATATATACAATGGAATATTATGCAGCCATCAAAAAAGAATGAAATCTTGCCATTTGCAACGACGTGGATGGAATTGGAGGGTATTATGCTGAGCAAAGTAAGTCAATCAGAGAAAGACATGTATCATATGACCTCACTGATATGAGGAATTCTTAATCTCAGGAAACAAACAGGGTTGCTGGAGTGGTGGGGGGTGGGAGGGATGGGGTGGCTGGGTGATAGACATTGGGGAGGGTATGTGCTATGATAAGCACTGTGAATTGTGCAAGACTGTTGAATCACAGATCTGTACCTTTGAAACAAATAATACAATATATGTTAAAAAAAAAGAAAAAGAAGATAGCAGGAGGGGAAGAATGAAGGGTGGGAAATCGGAGTGGGAGACGAATCATGAGAGACAATGGACTCTGAAAAACAAACTGAAGGTTCTAGAGGGGAGGGTGGTGGGGGGATGGGTTAGCCTGGTGATGGGTATAAAGAGGGCATGTTCTGCGTGGAGCACTGGGTACACAAACAATGAATCATGGAACACTACATCAAAAACTAATGATGTAATGTATGGTGATTAACATAACATAATAAAAAAATTTTTATCTAAAGTCTTTAATGGCTTCTGATTGCCAATAAAATGATGAAATTTAAAACTTTTACCTGACATATATATAGTGCTCTTCATAATCTGACCTCTGCTTATCTAACCTCTTTTTAGATATCCCCTTTCCCTGCTTTAATCTGTAACATTCAAACTAGTTGCATTTCTCAGATTATATCATGTTCTCTCATGATATATGTATTTGCCATCCTGCCTTAAATAATTTCCTGCTACTTGTCTACTTGCCCTTCACATAAGGTTCTCTAAATTTTGGCTCAAACTGACCTCCCTTGTGAAGCCTAGCCTGACTCCTCTAAAAGTCTTACTATTCTACCATTGCTCTTTGTTCCCACACGGTTTATTTTTAATTTGCCTGCATGTTTATTTCTTCAATAGGTTTTAGTTCCCCCGATGGAAAAAGACCAATTTTCATCTGGTATCTTCAGCACTTACCACGGCTCCTGGAAATAAGAGAAACTCAGATACTTTTTGATTGATTTCAAGATCTGAGAAAGTTTCCCAAGAAATTTACTCTTGTAGTAAATAAATGATCTTCACCCCTCCCCCCACCCCAAGTTTTCCGGGTTTCTTCCAAAACCTAGCAGGCAGCTCACTACCAACTTTCCTTGCCACTTTATTTTTTTAAAGACTTTTTTTTTTTTAAGATTTTATTTATTTATTTGTCAGAGAGAGAGGCAGGCAGAGGGAGAAGCAGGCTCCCTGCCGAGCAAGGAGCCCCATGTGGGACTCAATCCCAGGCCCCTGGGATCATGACCTGAGTTGAAGGCAGATGCTTAACGACTGAGCCACCCAGGCACCCTCCTTACCACTTTAGATACGACTGACCATTTCTTCTTTTGTGCTCCCACTAAATGTAGTATATTAGTCCTATCCTAACAAAAATCATGTTTAAGATTGTATCCCAATTATCTGACACATTAAACACACAATAATTAAATGAATCAGTGTTCACCTTGATTCAGGAGACTTTCTTCAACATTCTAGGAGAATGTCACCATTATGCATAGACTGTAACAAATCTTTTACAGTTCAAACCTGATGATTGTTTTTAAAATGATGCATCCCGGGGCGCCTGGGTGGCTCAGTTGGTTAGGCGACTGCCTTCGGCTCAGGTCATGATCCTGGAGTCCCGGATTGAGTCCCACATTGGGCTCCCCGCTCAGCGGGGAGTCTGCTTCTCCCTCTGACCCTCTTCCCTCTCGTGCTGTCTCTCTCTCTCTTCTCAAATAAATAAAATCTTAAAAAAAAATAAAATGATGCATCCCCCTGGCACTTTAACTGTCCTTAGACAGATGGCCAAAGCTTGGCTGTGGGAACCGCATATGGTAGGAGGAGACCATGACTAGAGCGCGAGGAAAAGGAAGATTGGCAGCTAGGGCTCAGAAGTTCTCCTCAGACCTAAACTAGGACTAGGAAACTGCTGATGGTTCAGCTTTTGAAATACGGTTTTCGCATCCTAAAGAAAAAAGATTAACCTATCAGAAACAACCGAGCACACCCAATTATCAATCAAGAGCGGGAAAGGAGCCAAAGCCTGGGGATACCCACGCACCAACGAGGACGTCATTCTCTAGTCTCAGCCAATGGACGGTTGGACGGGGGAGGGGGCGGGGTAACAGGCGGACCAATTGCCACAAAAAACAAACAATCTGCAGTACAACTGTCCTAACCACAGCGCTCGCCTCTCAAAACGCTGGAACAAACTCCTGAGCAAACCACTTGTCAAATACTTTCCACTCTCCTTCTCTCCCGGGAGCAGTTATAGTGGAGTACCTTCCTCACACCAGAACAAGGGCCTTCTTTCCACCAGCTCCCACAGACTCGCAGAAAGAATACGGCAACTTTGAGCTTTCTACCTTCACAGGAACTGGCAGTCCGGCGCTACCTGAGGGGGAGGGGCGGCCCCAGTGCGCAGGCGTGCACGCCTTGTGGGGGCGGGCCTGTGGCGGCCCAAAGCATCCTGGGTGCTGTATTTCTTTTGCTGGCAAAACTCAGCCACTCCTGTAGCCTTCGGAACTACATTTCCCAGGAGCCTCCGCGACTCCGGGGTGGGCGGGGTGGTTCGTTAATGAGCTCGAGGAAGCCGCGGAGCTGCCCACCAGGTTCCAAAACAAGGAAATGAAGGGGGGAGGCGGGACTGGGGCTGCCTGCGGGAGTCGCCGCCGCCGCCGCCGCGGAGGAGGAGGAGGTGGTGGAGGAGGTGGCTGCCGCGGCCGCCGAGGAGTCCCTTGCTGAAGGCGGACCGCGGGGCGGCGGGTGGCGCGCGCGCGCCCGAGAGGCGGCTGTTGGAGAAGTGGAGCGGCGGTCGCGGGGGGAGGAGGAGGAGGGACTGAGCGGCGGCGGCCCCCGCGTCCCGGTGCCTCTATGGGGAAAGCAGACAATGGATTATGATTTCAAGGCGAAGCTGGCGGCGGAGCGGGAGCGGGTGGAGGATTTGTTTGAGTACGAAGGGTGCAAAGTGGGACGCGGCACCTACGGGCACGTCTACAAGGCGAGGCGGAAAGATGGGTAAGAGCAGGGGCGGGGGGAGTAGGCTCGCTTGGGTCCTCGCCCAGCCCGCGACCGCGCGGGATGGGTGGGTCGGAGCCGGGTCGGGCCGTTCCCGAGTGGCGAGGCGGAGGTGGTCGCGGGGCCGTGTCCCAGCACGGACTGAGGGACGCGGGTGCTGCCCGCCGCCTGCGCGGCCCCGTCGCGCCCCTCGAACTCCCGCGGCGCAGCCCAGTCGGGGGGCGTCGGTCCCGTCCCAGAGGGCGCCTTCCGCGTGCATGGAGCTGGCGGCGGGACTCGAGTTGGGACCTCGGTTGGAGGTGGAGTTTGTGGGGTCTGGCCTCTTGGGGAGACGCGGAGGGATGAGAGAGCTTTGCCGAGGAGTTGCCGCTCCGGCCCTGGGCTGGTGACGGTCGTTGTGGAACTTCCAATCGGCTGAGCGCCTCCCGGGGGCGGCGGTTTGAAACCTAGCCGAGGAGCCGGTCGCGCGGCCGAGTGCTGGGGTCCTAGCCAGCCTCACGGGTCTGACCCGCCGGGCACCTCTGCCCTTGGCGCCAGCCAGCCCATTCGCTCCTCAGCGCAGTCCCCCGTCCCAGTCTATACCTGGTGATTTCTGGATTCCTCCTCATTCGCCCCCGATTGCGCTTTTTCACATTCTGACTTCCGCACCTTACCTCGAATGTAGGACCTCCTGGGAAACTAACCGCGTTTTACCCGCAGAACTTCAGAGTTCGTCTAGTTCTCTGGTAACTCATTTCCCCCCACCTTGGATATTCTGATGTTCTGCACTCCGTCCCCTGGCTAAATGACTGCGTGCTGGGCTTTATCGAGCACCTAGATTATCCAGAACGGAATGTGAAGTGACAGAGATCTGGGCCTGAATCTTTGTTTTCTTGGGAGTTGAGGGAGAGCCGTAGTAACCTCTTAGGATGCCTTTATTGATTGTTCTCTTAGGAGAAGGCGAGCTGGATAAAGTATTGAGAACGCCTGTGCTTCGTCCTGTAGGGTAGACGATCTCGTACCGTAGGACAGGTGGAACCAGCTCCTTGCCTGTGAGGGGTAGGTTTAAACCAATCGCTTCTTCACCGCCCATCCTGGCAGAAATTCTCCTCCCCCAGAGTTAGGAGCCCAGGAACGTCTATCTACCTGTCCCGCTTAGATTTCAAAGACTTAGATTTCAAAAACTATATGAAAGAGAGTCTTTAGGGTCGTAACGGAACATTTCTGAATAAAGTGAGTATCAGCCAAAATGACATTAGTAAGATTTGAAGTGTTGCCTATCGTTCTGCGCACTCTGTTGTAATTGATATAATTGATTTATGAACTCTAGGACGAAAGTAGTTGGAGTGTGTGTGCTTATTTAGTACAGAGAACGAGAAAGCACAGCTTTACAAATTGTTTTATCGTAAAGTATCATGGAAATCACCAGGTACTATACACGTGTAAAGGATTGTTACTGAAAGTAATTTTTGTCTTATAACTGAACAGGCCCCATGGTATTCAGTTGTAAACTTTTCTCATAATTCTTTCAGTTAATTGCCAGGTGTCCTTGAATTAATATCTTGGAATGTGAGGTACTATAATTAACTTGTATTTTGTTTTTGGAATATTAACTTTCCTTGTTTTACTGGTGTCCCTGTAGTAATCTTATCAGATATACTTGGGGAGAGGATATCTAGTTTTCCTATTTGGACATTGGCATTACAAAACAAATTACATGTGGTGTTTTTCATACTCCTCATGCTAACTTTATAATATACTTGATCTGGAATTTCTAAAATGTATTTTTATTTTTGTTAAAATAGCTTCCTTTCAGTAGGCAACTTTTGAGAAAAATTGGAAATTCTGCTTTTGAATTGTATTTCATTAGCACGGGCTATAACAAAAAACATAATTTAATTCCTGCTTCTAATTGTTCTTTTTGAATATTTTCCCTTCTAATAAAGTTCTTGATTCGACTACACTTTCTTCTTGAGTGAAATTTGTTTGATTAGAATTAATAAAGTTTCTTTAATAGAATAAGATCAGTTTGTGTATTTTCAAAATATACTTTTTAAACTTGTAGGATCTGAAAGCATTAGTTGTTATCACTGAATTGTAAGAAAAATCATTATAAAGGTAGGTTTTCTTGGACGAAGGGTTTGGTTGAGATTTGAGGCTTTACAGTAAACACATCTCTTGTGGGTTGGTAGGATTAGTTTTATGTTCATTGATACCAGCGATTTGAAAGAATAGAAGGTTTTTAGTGATGGTTCTAAACTCTGATGCAGATTTGCATAGTAAAGGATTTTACACTCTGATCATGGTCAATTACAGTTTAGCTCTTTACAGAATTTATTTTGGTTAATTCAGAAAAAATGTATAATGCTATTTTAGGGAGCAAGAAAAAAGTCACATGGGTTCGTTAAAGAGAAATTATTCTGATGTATATAACATAGTATATAACCAAAAAATCATTTAGGTCTTTTGGAGAAACACTGGAAGAAGTAATGTAACACAAAACATCACTAGAAAAGCCTCTGCTTGTAGTTTAATACTACAGTTTAAAAAACCTTAGAATATTTTCATTGAAATAGGACTTTAACTTAGACTATGTTAATTACACTACATAAATTTGTAACGGTAGAAGTGAAAGATTACCTTTGGGTTTTTCACTTTTAATAAAAATGTTACTTTTTCTTTTTGTTTTGAAGGAAGAGAATCTTTTGACCCAACCATCCTTTTTAAATAAACTCAGGCTTAAAAGTTATTCTTGAGAAACAAGTTCAGAATATTTCTAGATTTTTTAGTATGAGCAAGAATTTCTAATAGTTTTTCTCTTAACAGTAACAAGTCACATATAACGGTTTATGGTTACAAATTTCAAGACCATATTTCTTAAATTTGAAAAACTTTGTTTTGATTGATAAAGGAATATTGTTAAAAATTTCTTTTGTCAATAAGAGGTTCAAACAAACTTGATTCCATAGGATAGTGTTATGTCTGAAAACTGTTGTACCCAACAATAGTACTATTCAACTTTGCAGACATTCATTTAGTCTTTGAAACACTCTAATCAAAGAATGCTCCTTTTTGGAGATGTCTGAAAGATACTCGTTAATTGAAAGTGAAATGGCTGACTGACAACAGTTTCAGTTTTGCCTTAGGGTTTCAGATGAGTAGTTGGTGACTATATATCTTAATGTATAAAGTTACAGATGAGCAATTGGTGTCTGCATGTCTGCTAATGTAGGTCACGAAATCCTTCACAAATGTAGTTAGGTACATGTGGATACATATAGGTAAATAATAGGCATGGTCATAACAGCCTGGTTTTGATAGATTTTTCATATTTGGTTTGTAGTTAAAATATATATTTGCAATTTTTTTGAGATCTACGAAGATTAGAGATGATGTATCAGTAGGATCATAGCATTTTAGAAAGCTATCAAGAGTTTTAAGATCATTTAGTCTCATTTCTTTACAAATGAGAAAACCAGAGCTGTTAGAGGTTGTCATGACCATAGTCTCACAGCAAAGACAAGCCTCACAGCAAATTGCAAGACAGTAATCCAGCTCTCGTGACTGAGTTACTGCATTTTCTAATGTGTTTTCCTTCTTTAATACCATAGGAGGCAAAACAAAAAAGGTCACGTTGCCTCCAGTTTATTGTATAAACTTTTTCCATGTAAAGGATACATCTATACCAACAAATACAGAAAAGGGAAAATATCACATGGACATTTAAAAAAAGTAGAAGTGCAGGCCTGTAGTTCTCTTTATCTGGTTTCTCTGCATTCTCACTGTCTTACTTTTGTCCACCATCTTTGATTTGTACAGTAGCTTAATTGGTTTCTGCTGTTAGGTTAGTCTTTCCTCATGATAGTCCAAGATCCAAGTTGCCTGGGGTCATTTTTCTACAAAATAAAATCACTCATGTCACATCTTGGAAAACTGTGCAGTCTCTCTGGCTCATACAATCACATCCAATCTTAATTCCTTACTTTGGCATGTAAAGCCATTTGCATTCGGATCCTAAAGTCTTTCGTCTTTACAGCCTTTGTGCTTGCCACCAACTCCCTCCTTTTTTCCAGGGTGTTCAAGCCATGCTTCTGTAGCACTGAACTCATATTTTCTAGGACTTGGTAAGTCCTTTTCATTTCTATTTTTTTTCTATAGTCGAAGTAGAATGGTGTTGCTCTGCTACTCCCTGCCTTTTCTCCTCACTCCCAAAAACTTGGCAAACTCCTGCTCATCCTTAATACCTAATTCAAATAGCTTTGCTTCTAGAAGCCTTCTCTTATTCACCAAGTATGTTCATTAGCTGTGATTCTGTCCTTCTTTGTTCTTAGGCGTGTAATATCACTATAGGTAGTAACCCGCAGGGCTTGATCTCACGACTTTGAGATCATGACCTGAGCCGAAATCTCAAGAGTTGGAAGCTTAACTAATTGAACCACCCCAGGTGCCCATTCTGTGCTTTTACTAGCAATTTTATAGAGGCGCTTAGAAAATGTTAGCATTCAAGCATACTTTAGGAAGTTTATTGATATTACGGGTTTATGTTAATAATTTAGTATCTTTAGCACTTAGTAAATCAAATGGTCATTGGTTTATGTTTAATTGGTTCTTCATTTATGCAGTGCAAGCTTTCAGAACTTTATTTTTGAAGGCCAAGGGAAATAAATGCTCTTTTCAATGAAATTTGATTGTTTAGAGCAATAGCCGACAAACTTTTTCCACAAAAGAGACAGGTACTAAATATTTTGGGCTTTGTGAGCCATACCATATATGTTATAATTACTTGAATCTGCTGTTGTAGTGCAAAAGTATCCACAAATAATATATAAATGAATATAAATTAGAATGGCCGTGTTCCAATAGAACTTTATGTACAAAAACAGGTGGTGAACTGGCTTTGGTCTGTAGGCTGTAGTTTGCCCTGCTTAGTTTACCAACCCTTAGTCTAGAGCAGTGATGCCCAATAGAACTTCATGCAATGATGAAAATGCATCTGTGCTTTACAGTATAGTAGCCACTAGCCAGATGTGGCTCAAGGAATGTGACGACTGTGACTGAGAAACTGGCTAGTTGCTGTGATACTGGACTGGGAAGGTTTAGTTTTTGGAATTAGTGGCTTAGCAACACATAATTTTCAAATCCATGAAGTGACTTTTTTTTTTTTAAACTCTACACCCAACATGGGGCTCAAATTCACTACCCCAAGATCAAGAGTTGCATGCTCCACCGACTGAGCCAGCCAGGTGCCCCTGAGGTGACCATTTAATAAAAATGTGTATATGAGGGTGTGGACAAATGAAATAGGAAAGCTCATGTCTTTCAAGTTGTAGGAGGGATTTTGAGGCTGAAACATTTTGATGATGCAAACTGATGCTTAAACTGAAAAACTGTCAATTTGTGAATGCAGTCAAGATCACCTTTTCAAAAAAGTATTTTATTAAAAAAAAGCATGTGTTCAGTAAGTAGTAAGTGCTTGTGCATAAAAAGATGTACAATGTAATATATAAGCCTTCCCTTTCCCCACCCCTTTCCCTTTCTACAGGCACCCATTCTTGGTTTTCCATTTTAGAGAGATTTTCTTGGGGTGTGTGTGTTTAATATAGTTTACATTTCTCTATTTTTAAACAAATATAATTTGAAGATCATTACATAACTGATATGCAGAGATGCCTAGTTCTTCTAAATAGTTTTACTGTATTCCATTGTATTGACTTACATAATTTACTTAACCATCCCTCTTGATGGATATTTAGGCTGTTTCCAGTCTTTTGCTAGTACTAATACTACAGTGAATAAATATCCTAGTAGGTACAGTTTTTGTGCATATTACTGTAGCTAATTAAAATTTCTGTAAGCTATTTACTTTTGGAAGTACTGGCTTGAAATGATTTGCTAACATGGTGATATATGAGATATAAATCTCTGAGGACTGGAGACAAGGAGGCTGACGATAAGGAAAATAAATGTTTAAGGCTTTAAGAATATGTAATATATAAAGATGAGTTTTAAGTCACTAGTTTGCTAAAGGAAATACAGGTTACTATTTTAGCAGCATGGGAAAGGCATGTCTCCGATTTTTATGTAGGAAAAAAGCAGGCCTCTGGAAAGGTTTTTTTTTGATGTAATGGATCTCAATATTGATGAATCAAGGATTTTTACTTTTGTGTATTATATGTTTGGACTGAATATGCTGGATAAAAATATGTGATATTAAACTGTGTGCTTGTTTTGCAAAATGCTCACGTAGCATAGTGAAATTTAGACATCAGTGTAGAAGACTTGAAGGCAATATATTACAATTTTAAATCTTCTTGGTGGTAAATGATGAGAGTAAGGCTATTTGGTTAATTTTTTTTTTTTAAAGATAAGCCTGTTCATTATCTTGTGATGTTGGTATTGTATAATGTTGGTGCTGCCTTTGGATCCCAAAACAAAGGGACAAGAGTTTTTTTCCCCAGAGAGCATTTTAATGTTTTGAATTATTAACATGACTGTTTCTTTAAAAACAGGTAGTTTTTAAGGTCTAGAACCATGAAGAAGTAGCCAACAAAGCTATTTGAAGATTTTGTCCATTTATAAATAGCTGAGAGTTCAACACTTCCTGTAATAGGCCTTTTGAGCTCACATTGTGCAGGATAAAAGAGAGTCTCAAGAGAGGAGACAGGATGTAATTCAGGATACAAGTGTGCAGCAGTAGTTTTTTATTGAGGGTTTGAATTCTTATCCAAAAGTAAGTGATGGATCAAAGAGAAGTAAAAACCTGTAAAGTCCTCAAATAATTGGTATCCTTATAAAATATCTTTAATTTCTAATATAATGAGTCTTTCTAAAGGAGAAACACACCCTCCTTATAGAGAGGCTTTAAACCTGTTGTGTGTTTTCTTTTCTTTTTTTAAGATTTTTTATTCATTTATATGAGAGGCAGAGAGAGGGAACACGAGCAGGGCAGAGGGAGAGGGATAAGCAGACTCCTGGCTGAGCAGAGAGCCCGACTCGGGGCTCAGTCCCACGACTCTGGGATCATGACCTGAGCTGAAGGCAGACGCTTAACTGACTGAGCCATCCAGGTGCCCCTGCTGTGTGTTTTCTATCGAAAAATATTATTTCAGTGAGATTTTGTGGTTGATGATCTCAGTTACCAAGGAAAACGTGATTAGGAAATGGATTTAATTTTGTTTTGTACTGTGACCACAGACCAAAACCATGTCGTGGCAAACTGTTTTGTAGATACTTATATTTGGACAGAAAGGTGAATCCAAGGCTGCTGGAAAAATAAGGTAAAACTTTTGCCTTACAGGTGGTTAGTTTGCCTTACAGGTTAGTTGCATCTTTCTGTAGGGAAGTTATAATTTTCTTTATGATTGTTAAATAAGCTCACCTATGAAAGTACCAAGTGGTCTGAGGCACAAAGTATGTTGCTTTTTACAAAAGTTAGTTTCCTTTTTCTCTTTCCCTTTTTGCAGTGTAATTATTATAATTGCATTTTAAGAGTGACTTAAAACACCGAGTGAATCCTATTGCTTTGTTAGGTGCAAATTTAAAAAAAAAAGTGACCTTCCTTTTTTCTGAAAAATTATATGTAATTTGAACTTGTGTAACTTAGAAAACCAGAGTTCTGTTAACTAATTTCTCAGCAGTTTTTGATCTTTATAATATATTCGTGTCAAAGTGGAAATATTTTTATTTTTATGCTATTAAAATTTATTAAATAATAGTTGTACCTGATTCAAACAAACTCCAACAGTACAACTTATATAAAATGAAAAGTAAAAGCCTTCCTTCTTATTGTCCACTCTTAAGCTTCCTCATTTCTCAGAGGTAACCAATGTTAATTATTTCTGTTTTAAGTTTTGCTGGTGCTTACCACTATGACTTTAATAAGCATGTAATTCTGTTTCTGTTTCTGTTTCTTTTTATTTTATTTACTTATTTATTTTTTCTGTTTCTTTTTAAAAAATATTTGTTTGAGAGAGAGAGAGTGCGAGTGCACATGAGTGGAGCAGGGGGAGGGACAAAGGGAGAGGAAGAGGGAGAGGGACAAGCAGACTTCTGGCTGAGCTTGATCCCAGGACCCTGAGATCATGACTTGAGCTGAAGGTCGGGTGCTTAACCAACTGATCCACCCAGGCACCACTATAATAATAATAATTCTGCAAATGCAAATAATTCTGTTTCTTGATTTATGAACTTTAGATGTTTTTTGTTTTTCCATGAGAAAAGCTTTTTTCAATTTTGTGAAATCTCATTACTTCCTGTTTTCCCCTTTCCCATCTCAACGTTCAAATTTATTGCCTTTGTTACTTTAAATTTTTTATGGTGAATACTTTTATGACTTTAGATCATAAATTTCTTTTTCTTGATTTGTTAGTTTAGATATTATTTGTGGTCTTCCTGATATGAATATTAAGGAAAGTAATATATTTGTCTTTTTCTCCATCTGCCAATAAAGTATAATTTTTATAGCATCCTGCTTTTTGTCTATGAGTTGATTTTAAAAAGGGAACACTGAAAACCATGTAACAGCCTTAAAATATTGTGATTATGAAATTATTTATTGTGGGATGAATTAGTATATTAAGACCCATGGAGAAGGAAAACTAGTCTTGTGCATTAAGTAATTGCTGCTTAAAACAGTCTTCCAGGTATTAAGGCCTAATGGGTTTTTTTAGGTTATTTTGCCCTTTCTTCAAATATTCTGCATCTTACTTAGCTAATAGCGTTTCTTTATATCTTATGTGTGATTTTTCTTGGATTCCTCATTTTGGTTCAGTTGAGGACATCTTTTTGAGTAGCTTTTTCATATAGGATGTGTACATATTCCGAGTTCTTGTGTGTCTGTTAATATGTTTTATATTCATACTTGATTAACAGTTTGGCTGAATATATAATTCTATAGTAAGAATAATTTTTGTCTCAGAACCCAAAACTGTTACTTTATTTCTTCTGGGATTTCTTGTTGCTCATGGGAGTTTCTTTGTTGGAAACTTGCTTTATCCTCTCTGGAATCTCAGGATTTTTCACTTTATCTAGGCATTCTAAAATTTCACCAAAGCCTGTGTAGAAAATGTAGGTCTTTTTTTTTTTTTTTAAATTTATGTGGTTTTGTTTCCATGTCTTTTAACAAAGTATTTTTTTAATAGATAACCTATGCATATAATTTGAACTTTAAAGGTAAAACGTGATATTTAGTCTAGTTGCATTCCTTCTGCCTCGTTCCCTACACCTTCACTCCCCTTTTCCAGTCTTGCCAGTTTCATATGAATATTATAGTAGCCTTTTTCTTTTGTCTTTGGTTTAGGGCAATTTTTATTTCTTGTTATTTATTTGATTAATTTTTCTTCTCCCTCTGTTGCCTTTCTTGTTCTCTTCTTCAGATATGCATATTAACAAATGTTGACCTTTTAGGCTCTATCTTTCATGTTTCTTAAACTCATTTTCAAAAATTACAACTCTTTTTTCTTTCTACATTCTGAAAGATTTCCTTTAATCTTCTAGATTACCAATTTGGTCTTTCGTGGGGGTCGCTATTTTATTACAGCATGAGTCGGACTGCCTGAGTTTAAGAGGACATTGGTTTAATAAAGTAAATAAATTCCCTATTAATATTTAGATTGTTTCTAGTGTTTCTTAAGTAATTTTGTTTGTATGTACCATGTGCTGTTTTTAGCTTTTCCTTCTTAATATTTTTCTTATAATCTGAGTGCTAGACCAAGATAATGGAAACATTTCTGTTTTAAAGATTTTATTTATTTATTTGACAGAGACACAGTGAGAGAGGGAACACAAGCAGGGGAAGTGGGAGAGGGAGAAGCAGGCTTCCTGCGGAGCAGGGAGCCCGATGCGGGGCTCCATCCCAGGACCCTGGGATCATGACCTGAGCCGAAGGCAGACTCTTAACTGACTGAGCCACCCAGGAGCCCCTTCTCTGTTTTTTTTTAATGCTTTTTTTTTTTTTAAAGATTTTATTTATATTTGAAATAAAGTGAGAGAGAGAGCATGAGCAGGGGGACAGTGGGAGAGGGAGAAGCAGGCTCCCCACTGAGCAGGGAGCCCGATGTGGGGTCGATCCCAGGACCCTGGGACCACAACCTGAACTGAAGGCAGATGCTTAACCGTCAGCCACCCAGGCCCCCCTAAATGCTTATTTATTTATTTATTTATTTGCTAGAGAGAGAGAGAGAGCACACAAGCAGGGGGAGTGGCAGGCTAAGAGGAAGAGGGAGAAGCAGGCTCCCCATGAGCAGGGAGCCCTATGTGGGGCTCCATCCCAGGACCCTGGGATCATGACCTGAGCCAAAGGCAACCACTTAACCAACTGAGCCACCCACGTGCCCTTCTGTTTTCACATATATAGAAATTATATTGGTTTTCCTGCCACTTTACTATAATAGTAAATACTAATATAATAGTAAATTCTCAACAACATCCATTTATTCACATATTCATTCATCAACCTGTCTCTATCCAAATTTCCATCATTCATCCTCCATCTGCCTATCTTCTATCTGTCTATTATCTCTTTTCATTGTCTTCATTTTCCTGGTATCCATTCACTTATCCCTTGTTTACTATTTATCATTTGATTCCTTTCCTTGAGCCAAGAATTGTGCCATAGGTACTGAGTATACAAGGATAGTCCCAGACTGCAAAAACTGAGACTGGAGGTAAAACAACAAATTGCTATTGTGATTGTCTACAGGAAGAAAAATAGGGTTGAGAGGAAGACTTTTTGAAAAAAGTGTATGTATACTCTTGCATTATTTGAAAAATATCTACATATTTATTTTGCTGTATTTATATTACCTATTTAAAAATGATAAAACATTAAACTGTAGAGTATATATAACTTAAGGGAAAAAGACAAAATGCCTTTATTTTTAATTTTTTAAAAATTTATTTATTCTTTTTAAGTATGCTCCATGCCCAATGTGGGGTTTGAACTCATGACCCTGAGATCAAGAATTGCTTGTTCCACTGACTGAGCCAGCCAGGTGCCCTTATTTTTTATTAAAAACGTTTATTTATTTATTTTTAAAGTAAACTCTATACCCCATGAGGGCTCGAACTCATGACCCCAAGGTCAAGAGTTGCATGCTCTACCGACTGTGCCAGCCAGGCATAAAAAAAGGCAGAAATCTTTAAAAAAATAAAATAGCTTTTATTATCTTATAAAAATCAATGTGTTAACAAAAAGACCAATATGTATTTATTAAAGAAAAGTTAAGAATTATAGAAACATAAAAAAAACATAAATCACTTATAATAAGACCACTCAGAGATAAGCATTGATAATATTTTCATATATTCTACTGGTGTTTTTTTTTCCCCCAGTTCTACTGACACAGTATTTACATACAGTACTGAATAAGTTTGAGGTGTATCTCATAGGGGCAACTGGCTGCCTCAGTTGGAAGAGAGGGCAAATTTCTTTTTCTTTTTATTAACATATAATGTATTATTTGTTTCAGGGGTACAGGTCTGTGATTCATCAGTCTTACACAATTCACAGCGCTCACCATAGCACATACCCTGCCCATTGTCCATCACCCAGCCACCCCATCCCTCCCACCCCCCTCCACTCCAGCAACCCTCAGTTTGTTTCCTCAGATTAAGAGTCTCTTATGGTTTGTCTCCCTCTCTGGTTTCGTCTTGTTTCATTTTTTCCCTCCCTTCCCCTATGATCCTCTGCCTTGTTTCTCAAATTGCACATATCAGTGAGATCATATGATAATTGTCTTTCTCTGATTGACTTACTTTGCTTAGCATAATACCCTCTAGTTCCATGGAGAGGGTAACTTTTGATCTTGGGGTCATGAGTTTGAGCCCCCCATTGAGTATAGAGATTACTTAAATAAATAAAACATTAAAAAAATAAGGTGTATAGCATAATGGTTTGATTTATATTTTTTGTGAAATGATTTACCACAATAGGTTTAGTTGATACTCTCATAAAGATAGAATAAAAATCGTGATTGGTAAACATAAAGTTCATCATTTAAAAATTATAAAATTCAGTGATTTTTTTTTTAAAGATTTTATTTATTTATTTGACACATAGAGATAGTGAGAGAGGGCACAAGCGGGGGAGCTGCAGGGAGAGGGAGAGAGAGAAGCAGGCTCCGCTGAGCAAGGAGCCCGATGCGGGGCTTGATCCCAGCACCCTGGGATCATGACCTGTGCTGAAGGCAGAAGCTTAACTGAGGGAGCCACCCAGGCACCCCAAATTCAGTGAGTTTTAGGACATTTGTAGCATTGTGCAACCACTACCATTACTTAGTTCCTTACTAAAGAACTTAAGATAGTTCTAGAACATTTTTGTTATAGCAAAAGGAAATCCATACCTGTTAAGCAATCACTCTGATTTCCCCTCCGCTGGATCCTGGCAACCACTAACTGCTTTCTGCTATGGATTTTACCTATTGTGGATATTTCATGTAAATGGAATCATATACTATGTGCCTTTTTGTGGCCTGCTTCTTTCACTTAGCATAATGTTTTTGTTTTTAAGATTTACTTATTTATTATTAGAGAGTGAGAAAGAGTGTGCACACTCGGGGAGGGGCAGAGGGAGAGAATCTCCAGCAGACTCCCTGCTGAGCGGATTCAGTCACAGGACACAGGGCTCGAGCCCACAACCCTGAGATCATGACTGAGCTGAAATCAAGAGTTGGACGCTTAAGTGACTGAGCCACCCAAGTACCCCTAGCATATTTTCAAGGTCCGTCCATATGTAATGAATATCAGTACTTCAGTACTTTTTATGGCTGAATAATATTCTATTGTATGGATGTACCACATTTTGTTTATCTATTCATTCACTCAGAAATTTAGGTTGTTTCCACTTTTTGGCTATCGTGAGTAATGCTCTTAAGAAAATTTGTGGACAAGTTTTGTTTTAACATGTTTTCAGTTCTCTTGGAGTGTAATTGCTGGGTCATATGATAATTCTATTTTTAACTTTTTGAGGAATTGCCAAATGTTTTCTGAAGTAGCTGTCCCATTTTATATTCCCATCTACAGTATATAAGGGTTCTGATTTCTTTACATCCTCACTGACACTTGCTATTTTCTGTTTTTGTTTGTTTGTTTTAATATAGCCATTCTAGCGGGTGTAAAGTGGTTTTCTCATTCTGGGTTTCTCTCTCCCCACTCCCAGTTTTATTGAGATATAATTGACATATAACATTGTATTAATTTAAGTTGTACAGCATAATGATTTGATATATGTATATGTTGTGAAATGATAATCATAATAAGTTTAGTTAATATCCGCTACTTCATAGTTACAAATTTTTTTCATGTGATGAGAACTTTTAAGATTCACTCTTTTAGCAGCTGTCAAATATATAGTACAGTATTAACTATAGTCATCATGCTGTATGTGACATCCCTACAACTTATTTATCTTATAATTGAAAATTTATACCTTTTGAATACTTTTAACTCTCCTCTCTTCCTTGCCACTCCCATAACCACCAATATGTTCTCTGTTTCTATTTTAGTTTTTAAAGACTCCACATATAAGTGAGATGATAAAGTATTTGCCTTTCTCTGACTTATTTTACTTGGTATGATACCCTCAAGGTCCATTCGTATTGTCACAAATGGGAGGAGTCTTTCCTTTTTTATGGTTGAATAAAATTCCATTGTACTTATATACCACATTTTCTTTAACCATTTATCTACCAATGGACACTTAACGTTGTTTCCATGTCTTAGCTATGTAAATAATGCTGCAATATTTAGTAATTCATTTTTGAGATAGTGATTCATTTCCTTTGGCTATATACCAATAAGTGGAATTGCTGGATCATATGGTTCTATTTTTACCTTTTTGAGGAACCTCCATACCAGAATTGTTAGGTATCTATTTTGACCTAGAGGTGTCATGAACAAGGTAGTAAGATACCAAGATTGTTTTAAGTTTGGGATCCTCTTAAGATGTGAAGAATGGGGCGCCTGGGTGGCTCAGTCGTTAAGTGTCTGCCTTTGGCTCAGGTCATGATCCCAGGGTCCTGAGAATGAGCCCTGCATTGGGCTCCTTGCTCAGCAGGAAGCCTGCTTCTCCCTCTCCTGCTCCCCCTGCTTGTGTTCCTGCTCTCACTATCTCTCTCTCTCTCACTCTCTCAAATAAATAAATAAAATATTAAAAAAAAAGATGTGAAGAATGTTTATCCATATTATGAAATTTCTTTTGAAAACTTGATTTATAATGGATGTCTATATTTTCCTATCATGTGGATTTGTAATGCTTTAGTTAACCCTTTCTAATTATTGAACATTTAAGTTCTTTCCAGTATTTTGATAATACAAATAACATTAGTAGATGTTTTTGTATGTAAATTTTGGTCCATATATTTGATTCTTTCTTACAATAGTCTTATAAAGAAATTTACTGTGTCAAAGTATATTAATTGTTTTAAGGCTCTTAATGTATATTTCCTAATTGCTTTTCATATGTAGTTTCATTCACCACCACAGACAGTATATATGTGCCCGTCTTATCGCATCTTCAGTAGCTTTAAATATTCTTTTTTTTTAATCATTTTATTTTTTTCATCATGATAAGTGTACTATTTAATCTCCATCCTCTATTTCCCCTGTCCTCCCACCTACCTCCCCTCTGGTAACCATCCGTTGTTCCCTGCAGTTAAGAATCTATTTCAGTAAGTGATGGGAATTAAGAAGGTGATGAGCACTGGAATTGTTGAATCACTACATTGTACACCTGAAACTAATATAACACTGTATGTTAACTAACTGGAATGTAAATAAAAACTTAAAAAAAGTCTGTTTCTTGGTTTGTCTCTCTTTTTTCTTTGCTTGTTGTTTTGTTTCTTAAATTCCACATATGAGTAAGTTCATATGGTATTCATCTTTCTCTGACCAAATTATTTTGTGTAACGTTGTACTCTAGCTCTATCCATGTTGCTGCAAATGGCAAGAGTTCATTCTTTTTTATGGCTGAATAATATTACATTGTGTGTGTTTGTGTGTGTGTGTGTGTGTGTGTGTGTGTGTGTGTGTATGCCACATCTTTATCCATTTATCTTTTTTTTTTTTGAGATTTATTTATTTATTTGACAGACACAGCGAGAGAGGGAACACAAGCAGGGGGAGTGGGAGAGGGAGAAGCAGGCTTCCCGCGGAGCAGGGAGCCCGATGTGGGGCTCGATCCCAGGACCCTGGGGTCGTGACCTGAGCCGAAGGCAGGTGCTTAACTGACTGAGCCACCTAGGCGCCCCTATCCATTTATCTATTGATGGACATGAGTTGTTTCCATTGTTTGGCTATTGTAAATAATGCTGCAATAAACATAGGGTTGCATGTATCCCTTTGAATTAGTGTTTTTATATTTTTTGGGGTAAATACACAGTAGTGTGATCACTGGATTGTAGGGTGATTCTATTTTTAATTTTTTGAGGAATCTCCATATTGTTTTACATAGTAGCTGCACCAGTTTGCATTCCCCCCAACAGTGCATGAAGGTTCCTTTTTCTCCACATCCTTACCAACACTTGTTGTTACTTGTGTTTTTGTTCTTAGTCATTCTGCCAGATGTGAGGTGTTATCTCATTGTAGTTTTGATTTGCATTTCCCTGATGATAAGTGATATTGAAAATCTTTTTGTGTGTCTGTTGCCCATCTCTATGTCTTTGTAGAAATGTCTATTCATGTCTCTGCCCATTTCTTAATTGGATTATTTGTTTTTTGGGTATTGAGTATGTCAGTTCTTGATATACTTTGGATACTAACCCTATTTTGGATATGTCACTTGCAGATATCTTCTCCCATTCAGTGGGTTGTCTTTTAGTTTTGTTGATTGGTTCCTTTGCTGTGTAGGAAATTTTTATTTTGATATAGTCCCAATAGTTTATTTTTGCTTTTATTTTTCTTACCTTAGGAGACAGACCTAGAAGAATGTTGCTATGGCTAATGTCAGATAAATTACTACCTGTGTTCTCTTCAAGGATTTTTATGGTTTCATGTCTCACATTCATTCTTTTGCATGTTGCTGTCCAGTTTTCCCAACACCATTTGTTGAAGAGACTATCTTTTTCCATTATACAGTTCCTCCTTTGTTGAAGATTAATTGATTATTCTTATTTTTGTAGCTCCTTCAAGTGAAGGTTATGTTGTTTCTTTGATTTTTCTTGCTTTTTGAAGTAGGTATGTATTGCTGTAAACTACCCTCTTAGAACCACTTGTTGTATCCCAAAGATTTTAGACTGTTGTGTTTTCATTTTTATTTGTTTCCCTATCATTTTTTATTTCTTCTTTGATTTCTTGGTTGACCCATTCATTGTTTAGTAGCATGTTATTTAACTTCCATGTTATTTGTGTTTTTTTCCAGATTTTTTTCTTGTGGTTGATCTCTAGTTTCATAGCATTGTGGTCAGGAGAGATACATGGTATGACTTTGATTTTTAAAAATTTGTTGAGACTTGTTTTGCGGCCTAATACGTGATCTATTCTGGAGAATGTTGCATGTGCACTTAAAAAGAATGTGTATTCTGCTGTTTTAGGATGGAATGTTCTGAATATGTCTGTTAAATCTATCTGATGCAGTGTGTCATTCAAAACCACTGTTTCCTTGTGCTTGCTTTGGCAGCATAAGTACAAAGCCATTGTTTCCTTGTTGATTTTCTGTTTTGGATGATCTTTTCATTGCTGTAAGTGGGGTGTTAATGTCACCTGCTATTATTGTATTATTATGGATTATTTCATTTATGTTTGTTATTAACTGTTTTAAGTATTTGGTTGCTCCCATGTTGGGGGCATAAATATTTACAATTGTTATATCCCTCTTGTTGTATTGTCCCCTTTAGTATTATATAGTGTCCTTTGTTTCTTGTTACAGTCTTCATTTTAAAGTCTATTTTGTCCAGTATTAATGTTGCTACCCTGGCCTTCTTTTGAAATCTACTTGCATAATAAATGTTTCTCCATCCCCTCACTTTCAATCTGCAGGCGTCTTTCAGTGTGAAATGAGTCTCTTGTAGGCAGCATATAGCTAGGTCTTGCTTTTTTATCCATTCCCTCACCCTATGTCTTTTGATTGGAGTGTTTAGTCCATTTACAGAGTAATTATTGATAGAAATGTGTTGCCATTTTGTTACTGTTTTGTGGTTGTTTCTATAGATTTTCTCTGGTTCTTCTCTTGCTCTCTTTCGTAGTTTATTGGCTTTCCTTGGTGATAGACTTGAATTCCTCTCTCTTTATTCTTTGCATGTCTATTACTGGTTTTTGATTTGTGGTTACCATTAGGTTTGTATATAACATCTTCTGCATTTAGCAGTCTATATTAAGCTGATGTTTGCTTAAATTTAAACCCATTCTTTACTCCTTCCCCCATCATGTTTTAGGTATATGGTGCTGTATCTTATATACTTTTTTTTGTTGTTGTTGTTTTAAGTAAACTCTGTGCCCAGCATGGGGCTTGAACAAATGATCCCAAGATCAAGAGTCATATGCTCTACTAACTGAGCCAACCAGGTGCCCCTTATGTCCTTTTATTTTATGAATCCCTCCACTAATTTTACAGAAATATTTATTTTTACTGCTTTTGTGTTTTTTACTTTTCATACTCTCACTTGTGGGCATTTCTTTCCACTCAAAGAGTCCCCTTTAATGTGTCTTGTAGGGATGGTTTAGTGGTCATAAACTCCTTTAGTTTTTGTTTATCTGAGAAGCTCTTTATCTTTCCTTCTGTTCTGAATGATAGCCTTGGTGGATAGAGTATGTTTGGCTGCAGATTTTCCCCTTTCAGCACTTTGAATATATCATGCCATTCTCTTCTGGCCTGCAAAGTTTCTGCTGAAAAATCTGCTAGTTGCTTTATGTGGTTTCCCTTTTTTTTTTTTTTAAAGGTTTTATTTATTTTTTTGAGAGAGAGAGAGAATGAGAGAAAGCATGAGAGGGAAGAGGGTCAGAGGGAGGAGCAGACTCCCTGCTGAGCAGGAAGCCCGATGTGGGACTCAATCCTGGGACTCCAGGATCATGACCTGAGCCGAAGGCAGTCGCTTAACCAACTGAGCCACCCAGGCGCCCCTATGTGGTTTCCCTTTTATGTAACTGTCTTCTCTTGCTGGTTTTTAAAAAAATATTTGTTTGTTTATTTATTTATTTATTTATGAGAGAAAGCGAGAGAGCAGGGGGTTGGGGAGAGGCAGAGAGAGTCCCAGGCAGATGAACACAGAGCCTGATGCTGGCCTCGATCTCATGATCCAAGACCACAACTGGAGCCAAAAGCAAGGGTCAGATGCTCAGGCGACTGTGCCACCCAGGCACCCCTTTCTCTTGCTGCTTTAAAAAATTTTGTCTATTGCTACTTTTTGCCATTTTAAGTACTATATGTCTTGGTGTGGACTTCCTTGGGTTGAATTTTTGGGTGATCTCTGTGCCTCCTGAATCTGGATATCTGTTTCCTTCCCCCGATTAGGGAAGTTTTGAGCTATTATTTCTTCAAATAAATTTTCTGCCCCCTTTTCTGTCTCTTCTTCTGAGATCCCAGTAATGTAAATGTTTATGCTTGATGGAGTACTCAGTTCCTTATGACTACTCTCGATTTGCATAATTTTCTCTCCTGTCCTTTGTCCAGCTTGGTTACATTCCATTACTCTGTTCATCTAGCCTGCTATTCCATCGAGTGTATTTATATTTTTATTTTTTATTTTTATTTTTCAAGATTTTATTTATTTTTTTGACAGAGAGAGAGCAGGGGAAGTGGCAGGCAGAAGGAGAGGGAGAAGCAGGCTTCCTGCTGAGCAGGGAGCCGGATGTGGGGCTCGATCCCAGGACCCCAGGATCGTGACCTGAGCCAAAGGCAGTCGCTTAACCAACTGAGCTACCCAGGCGCCCCTCAAGTGTATTTTTAATTTCATATATTGTGTTCTTTATCTGTGGTTTGTTCTGTTCTTATCTCTGTAAAAGGATCTCACCGATGTCCTCCACTCCACACACACAGGTATCTTTGTGATTGTTACTTTAAATTCTCTATCAGGCATATTACTTCTGTCTGTTTCACTCTGGTCTCTTGTTGTGGTTTGGTTCTGTCGTTTCATTTGGGAAATATTTTTCTGTCTTCTCATTTTGTCTGACTTTCTGTGTCTGTTTCTGTGTGTTAGGAAAGTTAGCTACTTTTCTTGCTTTAAATGATAATAGCCTTATGAGGAAGAGGTCCTATAGTGCCCTTCAATGCAGTGTCCCCTGTTCCCCAGGGCCTGGTGCTTCAGGGAGGGTCTCCTATATGTGTTGCATGTGCTTTGCTGTTGAGTCTTGGACTCTTTTCCCTTCAGTTCAGTTGTCTGCAGAGGCTCTCTTTGCCTACTGTGGGCAGTGTTTGGTCCCCAGCATGAGTGGGGTATATTTTAACAAGGTGTGTGGTAGTGTGCTGGTGAAAGGATACCTGCCCCCACCAGAACTGAGGTCCTACAACAGGTGGTGGTCAGGAGAGGTGGTGTTGGCAGAATTGCTGGTTTTCTGGGGGTGGGGCCCGCAGCACCTTTTGTAAGGGGCACATGCCTGGGAAGGGTGGATCCGCTAAAGTGCAGGGGGCCAGGGCTTGGTGTAAGCAAGTTAAGTAGTGAGTGTCTGCACTGTGCCGGTTCCACAGGTGGCTGTTTATGCTGTGGGGTGGGGGAGGGAAATGGCACCTGCCAGCTCCTTTTTTCCTGGAGGAGACTCCCTGTGATCCCTATCTCTCTAGGCATGCTCTTGAGATGAGCAAATCACTGTCCCTCCTGTCTGCCCCTGGCAGTTTTCAAATTGCTGGTTTTATACTGTATCTGCATGGGTTGTTTGTCTGCTGTCTCTTTACGGGTGGGGACCCTGCTTCCTAATATCATCCAGGCTCTGTGAGAGTGGAGTCCACAGGTTTTAAAATTCCAGTCTTTAAGTTCTACTGTTGTAAGAACTAATGAAATTCAGCCCCTCTCACTTTCAAAGGCAAATATGGAGATTTGTCCTCCTCATTAGTGTGAAAGTCTGTTTCCCCTCCTCCATGTCACCAGCTCCCTCCTTCCAAGGATGACCAACGTCTATTTTGCTCCCGGACTGTGTCTTCGCTCTTCCTATATTCTTTGATGTGTCCTCTTCCCTAACTTTAGTTGTGGAGTTTGTTCTGCCAGTTTTTCAGTTGTTTTCAGTGTTATCTAGTTGTATCTGTGGGACCAGGGGAGCTTAGGGTCCTCCTACTCTACCATCTTCCCACCCAACTCAAATACTTTTCATGCTTTGAATTTTCATTATCACAATTTGATAGGTGCAATCATTTCTGTCTTAGCCTGATAGGAATTAGAGCTATTTTCTCTATACTTCTCCTGAAGCTCAGATAAAGGTCTGGCCAGCTTTACAATTTACATCTCTCTTTAGCTTCTTAGGTATTGTAGTTCATGTTCTGTGTCACCAGTGTTTACCCAATTTATAGTTAATATTTTTGGCTTATGAAAAAGAATTTTTTTACCTTGGAAAACTATGTATTTATGTAATCTTAGCATCCACATTTTTCCTACTTGTGTGTTGAAGAAAATTACATGTTGTGTTTTACATATAGAAATTCTCAAAAGCATTTAAAAAAAATTTCACACTGCTGGTAAGTGGAACAGATCTAGCTGTCCTTTAAATTCTGGAAAGAACACATGCTAAGGTATGTTTTTGTGTCAGTTGTAGCTTCATGTGACAGAAAAACCCATTGATAATGGACTTAAGTAAGGGGTTTATTTTCCTCTTGTATCAAAAAGTCCAGAGTTGGAGAGTGCTGTGCTGGTGCAGCTAGCCAAAAATATTACCAGAGATCCACCTCCTTCCCTCTGTTTTGTGGTTTTTGTACATATGGTCAAATGATTTTTGTACCTCCAAGTATTGATTCCAGGTTCTAGGCAGAAAGCAGGGGAAGAGGCAAAGGCTGAAAGACAAAAGAGGCTGTGCCAACCAAGTGGTAAGCAAGTGCCTTCTCTGGTGTAATGAGGAAGGCAGAGGAAAAGCAGTCTGTGAATGGCTTTTGGGAAACTAGTTAATAATAATCTGTGACACATTGTGGAACAAAGTTCACTTTGAGGTGGTGAAGGAGGAAGGAACCTTTGAATTAATTTTAAACTGTTAAAAAACAAAATTCAACCAAATAAATTTTAAAGATCTTATTGGCTCTATTTAACAACTCATGAATCGGGCTGCATCCAGTCCAGCAGGTAGAAAGGAGCTCTGAGGAGCTGTACAAAAATGAAAGACTTCTATAGGCCAAATGGAGAGGGAACAAGAAAGTTCTAGTAGACAAAAAAGCAGATTGGTTTTGGCAAGGTTACTTTCCTTTAGAGCATGGCAGGAGTCTGTCAGGTAGATTATCTCTAACTAATGCTGATTAGGAGATTCTTGATTTGTTCAAGTTTCCATTTCTGGGAGAGCCTAAACTAATTAAATAGAGCTAGGTTGGGTGATATGAGGCTTAGCATAAGTGATTCCATTTTGGGCCTGTTGTCTTGTTTAGCTATCACCCAAGTGCTTAATGATAAATTCAATTTGTGAACTGTTACTGTTTTCCACACTGTATAAAGATTTTCCATAATTAACCACAACAAATTTTGTAGACCCTCAAGTCCATATAAAGGTTTAAAATTTAGATGGATAAAGATGGGCTTTTAAGTAGAGCCATATGATATGGGAACTTTTTATACATACGGTAGGTACACACGAGAGAATTTTGGGACTTGAGAACAGAATTTAGTCAAGTTAAATTTTACATGTGATCTTTGCTCTAGGCCAACTAACTAAGCTTCTTTGTTTAGTTAATTGGGGTTGTAAATTCAGTACTTTTATCAGAAAAACATTTTCCATTACAAAGGCATTTGAATAAACAAAATACTTTTGGGTCCACATGATTTAAATAAAGCTTATTCCTTCTTAAAGAACTATTTGAATGTCATTTCTCCCTGAGGGCTTTTTGCTTCTGATTCTCAATAAATATACATATAAATGAAAAGCACAACTGTGGTATCAGGAAACCTTGGAACTGGAACCCCTCAAATCTGAGCTAGTACTCTCCAGCTTCGGAATTTTGGTAATAACTCTGAACCTTAATTTCCCCACCTGTTAAAATTTGTATGACGATAAATTACTGTCTCATGTGGTTGCTGTGAGGAGTAATTAAACCATAATGTAGGGGCGCCTGGGTGGCTCAGTCGTTAAGCTTCTGCCTTCGGCTCAGGTCATGATCCCAGGGTCCTGGGATCGAGCCCCGCATCGGGCTCCCAGCTCCGCGGGAAGCCTGCTTCTCCCTCTCCCACTCCCCCTGCTTGTGTTCCCTCTCTCGCTGTGTCTCTCTCTGTCAAATAAATTTAAAAATCTTAAAAAAAAAATAATGTATAAAAGTCCCCAGCAAAGTATTGGTTTATTTATTCTCCAAATATATTAAGGGGGTTTCCATGGTAAATTTCCCTAAAGATTAAATTAGCAAATAAAAAAGTGTAGGTACTGAGTAAAAATTATAGTCACCTTAGTTTTGAGAGTAAGGATTAATCTTCTTAGGGTCAGTAGGAAGCTAGAATTTTTTGCCCATTTACATGAATTGTTATAAAATGAATGTTACAGGAATTGTTATAAAAAACTTTATTGTATTAGGAAAGAAAAATCTGTAACAGGCTATTTTACTTTAAGCCTTCAAAATAAAACAGATGAAAGAGGAGACCCTTATATTTTATTAAATTAAAAATTTTTATTTTTTTAAAAGATTTAATTTATTTGAGAGAGAGCGAGCACTAGCAGGAGGAGCAGAGGGAGAGGGACAAGCAGACTCCATGCTGAGCGTGGACCCCGATGCAAAGCTCGATCCCATGACCCTGAGATCATGACCTGAACCGAAATCAAGAGTTTGACACTCAACTGACTGAGCCACCCAGGTGCCCCAGATTAAAAATTTTTATTATAAATAGAATATGTTTAAGAAAAGTTAGAAAGTAAAGATAAGCACACACACATACAAATTATAACTATGAGATTATGGATGTGTTGACTAACTTTACCATGGCAATCATTTCCCAATACATACATGAATCATCACATTGTGTACTTGAAACTTATACAGTGTTATATGTCAGTTATATCTAAAAGCTGGAAACAAATTAAGATAAGCAAAGAAAAGTAAAATAATTCATAGATGAACACTATGAATGGTATGGTGTACATTTTTCTATATGTTTTCAAGAATCATTGTATTCTACATGATTTTTGATAACCTGAATTTTCCATTAAAAATATTTAATGGATATTTTTTCCACTTCATTTAATGTTCTTTTCCAGCAGTGGTTTTCTTTTTTTTTTTGCCTGGGTGGCTCAGTTGGTTAGGCGACTGCCTTTGGCTCAAGTCATGATCCTGGAGTCCCGGGATCAAGTCCCGCATCGGGCTTCCTGCTTGGCAGGGAGTCTGCTTCTCCCTCTGACCCTCTTCCCTCTCGTGCTTTCTATCTCTCATTCTCTCTCTCTCATTCAAATAAATAAATAAAATCTTTTATTGAATGAGAGAGGGAGAGAGAGCGAGAACAAGCAGGGGGAGCAGCAGAAGGAGAGGGAGAAGCAGACTCCCTGCTCAGCAGGGCTCAATCCCAGGACCGTGGGACCATGACCTGAGCTGAAGGCAGATGCATAATGACTGAGCCACCCAGGCACCCCAGCGATGGTTTTCTTTTAAAGAAAATCTGTACCATTTACATGTACAACTCTTCCATCAATAATATCATTAATTAAATGCAGTTATTCTTGAGGGTATGGGTAAAAAGTCTGCTTTCTGATCTTCCTTCCCCAGAAAATCACTGTCTTTATTTTTAGGGACCATAGTCCACTGTATGGAGGTACCATTATTTGTTTACCGAGTTACTCGATTGATTGATGGTTATGTTTTTTGTAACTTTTTATTGTTATAAAAAGCACTGTGATCAACAGATATTTAGTTAAAATTTTGGTTTTCTGAGGGGGGAATTTTCTAAAGTGAAAAATAAAAGTGAAAAGGAGAGAATACATAAATCAAAATGTGCTAAACTATTTGACTTTAAAATGGAGACTACCATTAGGAAACATCAAAGTGAACTGGTGTTTCCTAGTATTACTATATTGATCTGAATAAAGTAGGGGTTTTAAGGATTTATATAATTTAATTAAAAACTTAAAATATTTCTTCCTGGTGTGCCTGGGTAGCTCAGTTGGTAGAGCGACTGACTCTTGGTTTTGGTTTGGGTCATGATTTCTGGGTTTGGGGGATCAAGTCCTGCATTGGTTCTACAGTCAGCATGGAGTTTGCTTGGGATTCTTTCTCTCCTTCTCCCTCAACCCCTCTACCTGCTCACTCATGCTCTCTCTCTCTAAATAAATAAAATCTTAAAAAAAAAATTTTCTGATGTACTTATAGGTAGAAATAAAAACACAACGTAAGTGTTTATAGAACTTCGTGGAATCCTATATCTTGTTCAAATCACTTGCCTTAGAACAAGTCCAGAAATATTAATGCCTCCCTTAAGATCACATGGTATATTTCAGTATCTGGTATATTTCTGTCATTTTCTGATTCCTACCCAACATTCTTACCTGTAAGAAGTCTAATATAAAGGTAATGAGAACGGTTTGGAGCTATGGATCATCCATAATCTTTAATGAAGAGACTGGATGAAGGCAAATTAATTATCATTTGTTGGGATGCACTTTTCTCTAAACTTTCTAAGATACTGATTGATAAGTACTGCCATTTTCATCAGTGAAATATTTATTCATGTCCACCTTGGCAGAGGCTTTTTTTTTTTTTGACAATTTAGTGGTTTTAGTATGTTCAGAGTTGTGTAATCATTACCCCTATCTAATTTTAGAACATTTCATCATTCCAAAAGAAACCCTGTACCCATTAGCAGTCAGTCTCTATTTCCCCATTCTCCTAGCTCCTGGCAACACTATTTTACTTTCTGTCTGTATGGATTTGTCTATTCTGGACATTTCATAAAAATGAAATCCTACTATATGTGGTTTGTGTCTGGCTCTTGCACTTAGCATAGTATTTTCAAAGTTCACCCATGTTGTACAATGTGTGAATATAGTTGACCCTTGAACAATGCTGGGGTTAGGTACACCAACCCTCATGTAGTTGAAAATCCACATATAACTTTTGATTCCTTCAAGACTTAACCACTAATAGCCTACTGTTGACCAGTAGCTGTACTGATAATATAAACAGTCGGTTAGCACATATTTTATATGTTTTATATACAGTACTCTTTTTTTTTAAAGATTTTATTTATTTGTCAGAGAAGTGAGCACATGCAGGAGGAGTGGCAGGCAGAGGGAGAGGAAGAAGCAGGCTCCCCATGGAGCAGGGAGCCCGATGCGGAGCTTGATCCCAGGACCCCGAGATTATGACCTGAGCCAAAGGCAGACACTTACCCAACTGAGCCACCCAGGTGTCCCTGTATACAATATTCATATAATAAGGTAGAGAAAAGAAAATGTTATTAAGAAAACCATAAAGAGAATACATTTTCAGTAGTATATGTATATTCACTGAAAAAAAATTGCATATAAACAGACCCATGTAGTTCAAACCTGTGTTCAAGGTCAACTGCATATCCTTCTTTTATTTTTTTATTTTAAATTTTTATTTTTATTTAAAAAAAGACATTTATTTTAGAGAGGGGGGAGGGGCAGAGGGAAAGGGAGAGAGAGTCTAAAGCAGACTCCCCAACTGAGTGCAGAGTTTGACTTGGGGCTCGGTCTCACAACCCTGAGATCGTGAGCTGAGCTGAAATCAAGAGTTGGATGCTTAACCAGCTGAGCCACCCAGGTGCTGCTTGTCTGTTTTTTTTATTTTAGCCATCTTAGTTGGTGTGAACTGGCATTTCATTGTGGTTTTGATTTGTATTTTCCTAATAACTAATGATGTTGAATATCCTCTCGTGCTTTTTGGCCATTTGTGTATATTCTTTGGAGAAATGTCTATTCAAGTCCTTTGCCCATATTTTCATTGGGTTTTCTTTTTATTCTTTTTGTTGTTCGTTGTAAGAGTTCTTTATATGTTCTGGATATTAGGATCTTATGTGACTTATGATTTGCAAATATTTTCTCTTCATTTTGTGGATTGTTTTTTCACTTTCTCCATGGTGTCCTTTGAAGCATAAAAGTTTTTAATTTTGATAATGTCCAGTTTATGTCCTTTGTTGTTGCTTACAGTGGGAAACTGTTGATTGATCTAAGCTTGCAAAGATTTACTCCTTTGTTCTAAGGGTTTTGTGGTTTCAGTTCTTACCGTTAGGTCTGGCAGTGTTTTCTTTTTTTCAGTGATGGGGACATGTGACAGGGTTCCAGCCTTTTAGGACTTAGAGTGTATTTGGCTAAATTAGACATATACGGCGTAACTAGCAACACCATTCACTCATTTATTTGGCACTGACTGAATAACCCTATGTAGGAATTAGTAGTATAAGAATAAAAACCATAGTTCCTTTCCTTACCATCTAGAGAAAAAATAAAATAGATTACAGTACAGGGCTATGAATCGTTTTATATAGGTATGCACAGAATACTGTGTGGGTAACTAGGAGGGACACTGAACTGACCCATGAGTGTGTGGGTGCTTGGGAAACCTTTCCAGTATAGGGAAATCCCATGATAATTGAATTTTGAAGGCCAAATAGTGAGCCAGAGAGAGAAGTGGTTTTTAGTTTAGTAAGATGAGTGGTAAATACATAGTATAGAGGTGAAAGAAGTAATAAACTCAGAGATCTGGAGGAGGTTTCAGTTCTTGTTTGAGCCTGATAAATTCTAAATGTGTATAAAAAGTTTTTTATGCCTTGGGAGGAACTGGAAAGGATTAGAAAATAAAAATCTGTAAATGGGGATGGTGTCTTTTACTTATGAGTTGTGAGGATTAAAGAAGATGATGCTTTTATACTATAAGAAATATATGTGTTAATCCTGTTACCATTAATTTTTTAACATGAAATTTTGATAATCATTGGTTTTTTTAGTATCTTTTTATTTCTGGGGTGTCATGAAGTCCTTAAGAACAAATTGTTCTGAATTTTTTTTTTCTTCTGAATTTCTTAAATATACACTGCATATTATAAACAAGGAAATGGTTATGCATGTTATTAATAAGGAAATGGTGATTATTGAGCTCTAAAGAGCAAATATTTTAAATTGACTATGGTTTTTAAAATAGTTATAAAAGCTATACAATCTGCAAAAATAATTAGTAAGGAAAGTATAAGGGAGAAAGTAAGAAATATTCAAAATCCCACCATTACATGATAATTAATATTTTGGTGCATTTCCTTCCTTTTTTTTTTTAAGATTTTATTTATTTATTTGACAGAGAGAGATAGCGAGAGTAGGAACACAAGCAGGGGGAGTGGGAGAGGGAGAAGCAGGCTTCCCGCGGAGCAGGGAGCCCAATGCGGGGCTCCATCCCAGGACCCTGAGATCATGACCTGAGCTGAAGGCAGACGCTTAACAACTGAGCCACCCAGGTGCCCCAGTGCGTTTCCTTTCTGACATCTTTTCATCCATTTGTGGTGTGTACACAAACACACACATATCCCGTTAGGAAAACAATTTACAAAAGTCAGATCATTTTAAATATGTAATTTTCATCTTTTTTTAAAAGATTTTATTTTATTCTTTTAGATTTTTTATTTTTTATTTTTATTTATTTGACAGAGAGACAGCGAGAGAGGGAACACAAGCAGGGGGAGTGTGAGAGGGAGAGTGCATTTCCTTCCTTTTTTTTTAAGATTTTATTTATTTATTTGACAGAGAGAGATAGTGAGAGTAGGAACACAAGCAGGGGGAGTGGGAGAGGGAGAAGCAGGCTTCCCGCGGAGTAGGGAGCCCAATGTGGGGCTCCATCCCGGGACTCTGGGATCATGACCTGAGCTGAAGGCAGACGCTTAAAGACTGAGCCACCCAGATGCCCCAAAGATTTTATTTTTAAGTAATCTCTACATCCAGCGTTGGGCTTGAACTCAGAACCCCAAGATCAAGAGTCATATGCTCTACTGACTGAGCCAGCCAGGTGCCCCAATTTTATTTTTTAATCTAAATGCTTTATGAGGTTAAATGTGTTAGCAAATATAGATCTATATAATCATCTTGTTTTATTGTATTCCATTGTCTGGCAATATTTTAATATGATTAATTCTCTATTGATGAATATTTAAGTGGCTTGTAGTTTTTTTACTAAATAATGCATAGTATGTTTGCCCACTTGTCTGATTATCCCTTTAGAATAAATAATTAGAAGCAGAATTGTTGGATCACAGCGTATGCCTGTTTCAAATTTAGGAACATATCGCCATACTCTTTTTCCAAGTAGGTTGAGCCAATTCTTGTATTCATCTTTTGGGTATTTCACATTCATTTCCTTTGTGCTTTTTTCAATGGGCAATGTGTATGGCAATTAATATTGGGCTTTGAAGTTGTATTATCTGGATTCATAATCCCATCTCTACCACTTTGTAGTTGTTTGACTTGGGCAAATTAACTGCATCTTAGATTTCTCATCTGTAAAGTGGGGATAATGGCAGCAGTTACCTCGTAGGGTTGTTGTGAGGACCGCATGACATGTGAAGTGCTTGCAACAGGGTCTAGCAGATAACAAGCACTGCTATCACTAGTGGTCTTCTCACACTTGCATATTTCTATAGGATAAATCCCTACTAGGGTAGCTGTGTTTGAAAATAGAGATCACCGAATTACTGGTTTAAAAAGTTGTTCCTTTTGCACTAAAACCTGCATAATAATTCTTTGCAGTATCATATCAGTATTATGATTGTGTCACGCTCTCTGTCTCAATGATCTGTTTCTGTATTCATCTGTTTTCTTGAGAAATCAAAAAACTCATGCATAAAATTGTATGTATTTCCAACTTTTGATTATAAAAAATCTCAAACATACAGGGTATTTTAAAGACTTGGTTCTATTATGATCACCTGTATATCCACTGTCTAGACCAGGAGTTAGCAATTTTTTTTTTCTGTAAAGGGCCAAGTGTTTTCTGTATTTCTGTACAGGGCGAGTAAATATTTTAGATTTTGGAGGCCATATAGTCTCTGTCACAACTTCTCAATTCTGTAGTTGTAGTGAGTAAGCAGCCATAGACAGCTGGTGAATGAATGGACATGCAGTGTTCAACAGAACTTTATTTACAAGAACAGGCACAGCTGGATTTGGCCTGGGCTGTAGTTTGCCATCCCCAGATCCAGATTAAATAGTTAACAGATTGCTATGTTTGCTTTCTCTGTAAATGTGTTTATGTATTTCTGAACCACTTCAAAGTTAAGTTGAAATCATCATGGCATGATCATTGTGTGCCTGGCTTCAGAACTTGGCCTTTAACCTGATGGAGACATAGAGTAATGGATTCCAAATGAAATAGATTCTAATATTTCGCCAAATGGAAATAGCAATTTTTTTTTTCCTGATAGTAAAAGGAACACATACTTGTTGTAAAATGCAGACAATTAATATAAAATGTAGGCATTCAGGAGAGCTCTCCACTGCCAACAGTTAGGTGTGTAGCCTCACAGTGGGGAATTTCATGATGAGTTTTGTACTGGTGTGGATGGTGGAGAAGGACCAGAAGTGTGAGAGTGGAAGTATGAGGCTCGTAGGTCCAGGTGAGAAATGATGAGGACCTGTTTCTTAGTAGCAGCTATGAGAGTAGACAAAGGGCAAGACTGGGGTAACAGTTCAAGGGCTATTTAGGAGATAGATGGGATTCTGACTAGTTGGATGAATGGGCTGAAGGATCCCCCAGTGAAGTGGCCAGGATGGTAGTTGAGTGGATTTTCCAGAACTTGGGACCAAATTGTGGGGTCATTTGAAGGGGGCATAAAAGGAAAAATAGTTTTGCCAATGGCAGAATTCGAGTGGAAAGTGTGTCCTTTGTTCTTATTTTTATCCTGTGTTTCCAGGCTTATTTAGAAGGGGAGGGTAAAAATAAGAATTCAATTCTATTTTGACAGATAAGAGCTATTATATATTATATCATGCCCTTTTCTCTTACTAATTGTTCCGCTCTTGAATTAGTTAAGGTTAGCAGCTTCTGTTTTGGTGTGTAACTGTAGCCTAACTTTTACATTTCACAAAGTTCTTGTTGCAGTCTTTACATTTTTATTCTGAGGAACTGGGATTGGAGTGGGGTAAAGGGGGCACTTGGGCAAGTTATTGGCAGAGGTTCTTTGACTCTGAATTAAGGGCTGTCTAGGTGTCTGACTCTGAGTAGGATCTTGCTTTCACCAGATTCTGCTATGTTTCTCATCACTGGAAACAAGGCTGTAGAATTTATGGTGTGAAACTTTGGCTCATTGTCATCTTCACAGTAATGCAGTGTTAGCATAGACTCGGAGTTCTGGGACACAGTGAAGGATCTTCAGTATCCAGTTAATTAAAAGATGATTGGTTGGTTAATGGCGGGTGGGGGGGTTTATGGAGCTAAGGCATTCATTCCCGGGTGAGAAAGACTTAGGTCACTAATGCTAACTTCTCTTGCTTTTTCAGGTAGGATTAAACATGGCACTCTATACCCTTTAATATTTTAACATGCATCTCCTAAAAATAAGCACATCTTCCTGCATAACCATAATACCATTATTACAGCTAAGAACATTATAATTTTGTTCTTTTTAATAGAACTGTATAATGTAGCACAAAAAGTATGAAAATCCTTAGATTTGCTCTTCAACTTTGTAACCTATTGAACTGTCTTTATCCCTGTTACTCTTTACCTGTCTTTTTCTTTAAAAAAATTTTTTTTTTTTTTTAAGATTTTATTTGTTCATGAAAGACAGAGAGAGAGAAAGAGGCAGAGGAAGAAGCAGGCTCCCCGCAGAGCAGGGAGCTTGATGTGGGGCTTGATCCCAGGACTCTGGGATCACAACCTGAGCCAAAGGCATCAAAAACTAATGATGGTGGGTGGATGGGTTAGCCTGGTGATAGGTATTAAAGAGGGCACGTATTGAATGGAGCACTGGGTGTTATACGCAAACAATGAATCATGGAACACTACATCAAAAACTAATGATGTCATGTATGGTGGGTGATTAACATAACAAAATAAAATTAAAAAAACCCAAAAAACTAATGATGTACTATATGGGGACTAACATACATAATAAAATAAAATAAAATAAAATTATTTTCTCGCTTTAAAAAAAAAAACACAACAAAAACCAAAGGCAGACACTTAATCAAAAGAGCCACCTAGGCGCCCCCCTATCTTTTTCTTTAGGTGGAAATCTCTATTGGGTAGCGCTGTTTGCTGCTTTCATTTGACCCAATTACACAATCAAATGAAAGGAATATTTTGATTTTTTTTTCCATGTGTTTGGTTTGTATTTTTAAAAACTGGGTTTTGTTTCTGTGTTTTATATGATTTGAAAGAGAATTACATGTAACTTATAATCAAAAGAAGAGTTTACATGGTCTCTAATTTCCATTTGATTGTTGGTACTTGTTATTTGGTAGAAGAAACTGAAGGAATGCAAAGCCAATTATGTGCTTTTAAAAAAGTGGCCAACTTTGGAATTTTCATACTAAAAGGAGGAGGGAAAGTAATATGGATATTCCCATTGTTTTCAAGTTTCACTTTATTATGCTTTTATTTGATAAGAAAATTTATAATACTTCAGATAAAGGTCTTGTACTCTGAAAAATTATGCTGCAAATTTATCCAGGGTCCTTGCTTTATTTTTCTGTACTCCTCCATTCCCCTCCCAGATTTAGTACTCTGCATTGTCTTCCTCCCATATCATCTCCTAGGCCATGGATACAAAGCATCATCTTATTTTATCCTTTTAAAAACATCAGTTTCCTTGATTAGAAGGAAGGAATTTAGTGTCTTGGTCTAGCTGTGGGACTGTAGGCTACAGTTAGGAATAGTGTGTGCAAAATGAGGTAAATGAGAGTTTATTCTTCTTAGATTACAGACCTAATCATAACTACCAGTATGAGGCAGTTTGACTAGTAGGAACAGACTCAAAATTATTGTTACATCTCTATTCTACACAGAAGAAGCAAAATGTATAAAATTATGATAAAAAGAAACACAATAGCAAGTAATTCAGGACAGCTAGTGTAAGCACTTGGGATGGAGGTTGGAAATATGTTTGGTTCTATCAGTTGTACTATTTATTTATTTATTTATTTATTTTTTAATTAAGTAGGCTCCATGCCTGGCATGGGGCTTGAACTCACAACCCTGAGATCAGGAGTTGTGTGCTCTACTGACTGAGCCAGCCAGGTGCTCTTTAAAGTCAGTTTTTTTCCTCATTATTTCCTTGCACCCAACCAAAATGTTGTAAAGAGTGATGAAGCATATTAAAGCTTAGTTAACTGGTGAATTATTTATTGATAACTTTCTCTTGGTTCCTATATTTTATGTTTATATCCAAGAATTTAAGAGCTAGTATGTAATGGACAACAGTTGTTAGAGATAGACATTTCTGAGTTCAGATCCTAGCTGTTTAACTTTCACAGATCATGTACTACTTAGCCTTTAAAATGAGGTGAAGAACTATCTCACAGAACTTTTATGAAGCTTAGTTGAAATTATGTATGTTTGGAACCTGGTACAGTGCTGCATAGTAGGCACTAAAAGACACTGGCTCCTTCTGTCGTACCTAAAAACAAACCAGTTTATAAAAAAATGGAAAATTAAAGTCTCTCTTCTAAAAATAAAAAAAAAAAACAACTCTAAAGGCCATCTCCTTTAAGCCTTGTCATTGTGTGGAGATGAGGATAGAGGCACTCATAGTTTCTTGGGGCTTTTTCTCTTTCAAAGAACTCATTATTCTGTTTTGTAACTGCCTAGTATAATGCTTGGCACATAAATATTTCTCAATATGTTAGAGGGATGTCTTGCAAAGAGAGAAAATGTTCTCTATTGCTTTTTTCTCTTGAACACCTCACAAGTTGTTTACTTATATAGATTTACTTATCCACTCAAGATACTTGGCTTGTTTTGGAAGAGAAATGATATTTTATATTTAGGAAATTAAGTACAATGTTACTGACTGGCTAAAAATCCTGATGTCTTCTGATATATTCCATGATATCAGAATTTTTGTGATTTGAAATGAAGGCAACAGTGTGCTTTTAAATGTTTGAGGATAGGCAACCCTCTTGGATCCCCTCCCTCTTCAGGAGCTTTGTATTATTGCTCAATAAACTTTACTGTCACTCAATAAACTTTGCTTTGCTGCACCAAAAAAAAAAAAAAAAGTTTGAGGATATGAAATTTTTGAAGGGCTTAAGAATGACTGTTTCTCTGAACTTCATTCATTTACCCCACATTTACTTAATACTTCTGTGTTCTCTAGACCCTGTGTTAAAGACTATGGAAAGCCAAAGAATTACTGATGGTTTCTGCCCTCAGGGACTTTTACTTAAGTGACAAAGGCAGATAAGAAAACCAACGTTACATTATAATTGAAAAATACTATAGGACCTGCACAGAAAAGGTGAACATAGAAGAGGAAGACTGTCTATTCATATTTGGTGCGTGAAAGTGTTGTCTGTGCCTGTGTCAGTGGCAGGTGCAGCAGGCAAACTCTTTGGAAGAGCTGAGACTTGAAGGACAGGTGGAGAAAGGTTCTGGAAAAGGACATTGCAAGCAGCTCGTGCAAAGGCAGGGTGGTATGAGAAGCCTATAAGTTGTTCTTTGTATGATGAAGCTGGGATCATCAGGGACTGGGTTCCTTCTGTTTGCTTCACTGTCCTTTGGCATTGCTTCTATTACCTTGCAGTCCAAAATCACTACTATAGTGCTCTCCATCATGTCCCAGTAAACGGACACCCTCCCAGCTAAGTGAGTTCCCTTGAAGTAGCTTTTCTGGAAGTCACATTCATGACTTCCACTTCCAGCTCATTGACTAATCATAGCAGCTGGGAAGGCTGGAAAGGGTGCACTTTTACCTGGGGGAATGCCATCCAGAATAAAGCCAGGGTCTGTTACTGAGGAGAAAAGAGAGAATGGGTATGTAGACAGCCAGCGGTGTCTGCCACAAAGAGGATTGAGAATGGAGGTGGGGAGACCAATTTAGTACAACAGTTAAGTAGTAACACTTGCAGTGTCTTAAAGAAGAGATTTCATCGATAATCTTGAAATGCAAGAATGTGTTTGGTTACTAAGTAGAGAAGCTATTCTGCTGGGAAAACTAGAGGATTGAAGCCATTATTTTGATAACATTCTGTTCAAGTTTCTGGGAGCAAAAATTATGCTTTAATTATTTTAACCCTTGAGTTAAATTCTTTCCAACTAAGCTTTTCATAAAATTAAATATTTTGTTGCTAAAGAGGATTAACGCTGATAAGGATGGCATGAATAGGAATTACATTAAAAAAACTATATAGCATGACTTTTTCAACTGGGTAATAATACACATTGAAAGGGGATTTACAATGTATTTTTTCTGGGAGAGGAAATAATGAATGATTTTATTTTTCTTCTTTTTACTTCTCTTTAAACTTTATACACTTAGCACATATTACTTTTTAAAAAATGGGGTAGGGGTGCCTGGGTTGCGCAGTTGGTTAAGTGACTCTTGGTTTCAGCTTAGGTCGTGATCTCAGGGTCATGATTTGAGCCCCTTGTGGGGCTCTGCACTCAGTGGGGAGTCTGCTTGAGATTCTCCTCCTCAGGTGGAGGGGCAGGGCGAGAGGGAGAGAGAATCTTAAGCACATTCTGTGCTGAGTATGGAGCCCAGTGTGGAGCTCAATCTCATGACCCTGAGGTCACGACCTGAGCTGAAATTAAGAGTCTGATGCTTAACTGACTCCACCACTCAGGTGCCCCCATCTTAATCATTTTTATTTTTTATTTTAATTTTTTAAAAGATTTTATTTATTTATTTGACAGAGAGAGACAGAGAAAGAGAGGGAACACAAGCAGGGGGAGTGGGAGAGGGAGAAGCAGGCTTCCCGCAGAGCAGGGAGCCCAACGTTCAGGATGCTGGGATCATGACCTGAGCTGAAGGCAGACACTTAACGACTGAGCCACCCAGGCACCCCCATCTTAATCATTTTTAAGTGTATGGTAGCATTAAGTACATTCATATTTTTGTGTGCCATCACCACCATCCATCCACAAAACTCTTTCATCTTGCAAAACTGAAACCCTGTACCTTTAAAGAATAACTCATTTCTCCCCTTCCCCCAGCCTCTGGCAACCACCATCCTACTTTCTATGTTTATGGATTTGCCTACTACTACAGGTTCCTCAGTAGAAGTAGGATAACACAGTATTTGTCCTTTTGTGACTTACTTATTTCATCTAGCATATTCTTAAGGTTAATCTATGTTTTTAGTATGTGTCAGAAAAAAAATTGAAGATCTAATTGGCTTTATTAAATGATTCATGAATCAGGCAGCATCCCATCTAGCAAGTAGAGAGTTACTCTAAGGAGTAGAACAAAATGGAAGGTTTTTATAGGAAAGAGTGTGGGGCAAGAAAGTTATAAGCAAAAGAGAAGAAAGAAAAAAAAAGAAGAAAGGACAGTTTCAGGCAAGATCACGTGCTCTGAAGGGAATGGGCTGAGGGTCTTATTATACAGATTACCTCATCTTCCTTTGGGGGATAGAGAAAGCCCATGGCACATATTACCTCATTGGTGATGATTAGAAAATTTTTAATTGACCAGTTAAGACACTGGAGATTGAGGGGCGCCTGGGTGGTCCAGTTGGTTAAGCATCCGACTTTAACTCAGGTCATGATCTCAGGGTCCTGGGATCGAGGCCCTTGTTGGGCTCTGTGCTCAGCGTGGAGTCGGCCTGTCCCGCTCCCTCTGCCCTCCTCCTGCTCTCCTCTCTCTCTCTCCCAAATAAATAAATAAAATCTTAAAAAAAAAAAAAAAGACATTGGAGGTCGAGACTACAGTTAGATCTGGTATTAAGCCCTGGTTTACTGACTTGGGGCCTTAAACTAAGTGATGCCATTTGGGGCCTGTGATTTTCTTTTTCTTTCCTTTTTTTTTTTTTAAGATTTGTTTATTTATTTTAGAGAGAGCGCTAGAGAGTGAGAGGGTGCATGCACATGTGTGAGGAAGGGGAAAGGGACAGAGGGAGAAAAATCCTCAAGCAAACTCCCTGCTAAGCACAGAACCTGACACAGGGCTCAATCTCACGACTCAGATCATGACCCGAGCCAAAATCAAGAGTCAGCTGCTTACCTAACTGAGCCACCCAGGTGCCCCCCTGTGATTTTTTAACAATTACCCCCTGGCGATCAGGCACTTGGTTTAACTGAGAGATGTGCTCAAAATTTAAGGCATTAGCACCACTCTCAGCTACTGCCCTGGAAAGTTCCCACAGTTGTTACCATTTCTTTGTGCGGCATCCATAGGTCATGATGTTTTTTTCTAATCTCTGTGATATTCACAAGTAACAAGTTAAGGTTTGCAATTTTTAAGTCAGTCATTCTCTTTGTTTGCTTGGTGGTTAGTGGCTGCAAACAGTCATTTAATTTAAAGCTTTTGTGACAATACAGTTTGCCAGGGAGATTATTATGATTACTGTAAACAGGATAATTTCCAATGTTTGGAGTGCGTTTTGGAGCCATGGTCCCCAAGACTCAAACAAGTCAAAATCATATAGGTCAAAGAAAGACCCACTGAAGGAGTCACCTTTTATAGACAAGTGGCCTGCTCAGTGATCTTAGTGGTTAAGTTTCAACTTCCCCAGAAATGTTAATCCTGCTGTAACTGGTGGTGTTGGCTGTAACACAAACACCTCCTTGCTTGGCTAAAAGATAATCAAGAGCTATCCTATTATTAAGAACAACTTTGGCTAGAAAGTCTAAGGATCTTTTTTGGGGCAGCTATTGCTTTAGCAGCAGTTTTTGCAATAATTTTAAGAATTAGGGAGAAGTTCTTGATAATAACTTCATTACATTTATCCCTAACCAGGGAAATAGGGACCTGTCAAAGCAGTGGATCCTGAATCATGAGTATCTCCTGGTAGGTCCTTTTTAAATCAACAGTGTAAGTTGAGGGGACCCTACCAGTGAGATGTCTCATTTTGCTTGTAAAAAAATGAGGGGCACAGTTAGATTTTCTCCTAGCCTGATATAAAAGATTGCTCTACTTTCCAGAAGTTACTCCCCTAGCAATGGCCTGGGAGATAAAGATGAGGGCGTTATCTTTCCAGGCCAATGCCAGAGGAAAGGAAAGGAAAAGGAGAAAGTTTCATGTTTAGTTAACTAAAGTATGAAGTCTTGATTCATTGTCTTGGCTGGAAACAGTCTAACTTGATGTCAACTACTGCTCTTCCTCGTCAAATTGATTTGGGGGTCTCCAGTGTCTGTACAGTAGCAGGTGTCTGGTGGAGCCTTCTGTGAGATGTGTATCCAAGGTTCAATGCCTTTTAATTTTGCAGCAGTGTCAGTGGTCAGGAGCATTTGGTAAGATCCTTTGCAATGAGGTTTGAGGGCTGCCATCCCCTGAGGATGTTTCTGGAATACCCAATCACCAGGCTCTAGACTGTGACCAACAGGATCCTTTGAATTGGGATCTGGGATGGCTTCTTAACCTGTTGATAATAGGCTTGAGCGTGAGACATTAGAGACTTATAGTAGTTGATCATACACCTGAAGTAACAAGGGATTAGCAGAAGGTGGTATGCTAGTAGACATTGATCTGTTGGTGATTTTCTTGTGTGGAATAAATTCGTTTCCCAAAGGGGATACTGGGAACAGTCAGTAAGGTCAAAAGCAATAGCTTAGCCAGGGAAGTCCAGTAGTTGTAGCAAGTTTAGAAGTTTTAAGTTTGAGGATCCCATTAGTTCTTTCAGCCTTGCCTGATGATTGAGGGTGATAAGGGCAATGATAATTCCAAGAAGTTTGCAAGTGCTTCATTAAGGCTTGTATGATTTGCCCAGTGAAGTGGGTGCGTCCATCACTGGAGATTACAGGAGCTATGCCCCAAGAATACCACAATTTGTTTATCCATTCATCTGTCAGTGGAGACTTGGGTGGCTTCCACTTTTTGGCTGTTATGAATAATGCTGCTATGAACATGGGCATATAAATGTCTTTTTGAGAATCCCTGCTTTGAATCCTTTTGGCTATATACCCCGAAGTGGAATTGCTGGATAATATGGTAATTCTATTAATTTTTTGAGGAACTGCCATACTGTTTACTATTGCAGCTGCACCATTTTACATTCTCACCAACAGTACACAGGGGTTCCAATTTCTTTACATCCTCACCAACACTTATTTCCATCCTTTAAAAAAAATTGATAGTAACCATCTTAATGGGCATGTGGTAGTATCTCATTGTGTTGAATTTTTTTAAGCTTATAAAATGTTTATAAGAGTGAGTTATATAATCACATGGCAGCAATTTAATTAATCAATTTATTTTTAAAGATTTATTTATTTATTTTAGAGAGAGAGAGAGCAGGGGGAGGGACAGAGGGAGAGGGAGATAAGCAGACTCCCAGCTGAGCGGGGAGCCTGACGTGGGGCTCGATCCACAGACCCGGAGATCATGAACTGAGCCGAATCAAGGGTCAGATGCTTAACCAACTGAGCCACCCAGGTGTCCCTATTTATTTATTTTTAAGTAGGCTCCACACCCAACATGGGGCTTGAACTCACAACCCTGAGATTGAGAGTTGCATGCTCCACTGACTGAGCCAGCCAGGCGCCCCACGTGGCAGCAATTTAAAAACAATGGAACAAAAATCACTCCCCAACTCAGTCTTGCTACTCTAACACCAATATTATTTTAATGTTATTTGGCTATGTATGACCATATATATATTTTACTCATGACTGGGCTCATAAGCATTTCCCATTTTTTAACATATTTTGTACAACAATCATTTGAATTTTAATTTTCCAGGAAAATGTTGCAAATGCTGAAGGATCCATATAGCATGATTGACTACATTGAATTCATTTGAACATCTATGAATAAATTGAATATTTATTATTGTGTGGTTTCTTACATAGAGATAAGTGCCTGGTTTGTATGATTTTAATTCCGTAGACTGGATGATACAGTGATGAAGAGTGTGGCTCTCGAAGTCATGTGTTTGAATTGTAGATCTGCTGCTTCTGGCTGTGTGTGTTTAAGCAAGTTTCTTAAGGTCTTGTGTCTCAGTTTTTTTATTTGTGAAATGAGGGTAATATCTCAGAGTTATGAAGACCGAATGACCTCATACCTGTGGAGCTCTTAGAGTTGTACCTGGCACATCATACATTCCATAGGAGACTTTGCTGCCATTATTGTTTTATCGGGTGGAATTTTATCTGTTTGGTTTTTAGAAATATATGCAACATGCAGGTAGTTCCTGTGTCTCACATCCTGTCAGTTAGTTTAGACTGTCCCAAGTGGCACTTTAGAGGAGGGTGCAGTCTATAAGATTGCTTTGGGATTTAGGGGAAGATAAATCTGAGGCAGATAGTGCTGGGCAAAATGCTAAATTAGTAATATGATACAACCCCCTCCTGGGGATGGTGACCTTTCTGGCTGCAATTTAGCCCTGACAGCTACTCTAGGCTCTTCTGGCCAGCTCAGTCTTTTTTGCTTTGGGCTTCCTTCCTCATCCATTTCCCCAAATTCCTTGGCTTGGCACTCTGCATTCCCTCTATATGACCACTTTTTTTTTTTTTTAAAGATTTTATTTATTTGAGAGAGAGAGCAAGAGCAAGCACAGGCAGGGGGAGCAGCAGAGAGAGAGGGAGAAGCAGGTTCTCCACTGAGCAGGGAGCCCGATGTGGGGCTCGATCCCAGGACCCTGGGATCATGACCTGAGCCGAAGGCAGATGCTTAACCGACTGAGCCACCCAGGTGGCCCTATATGACCACTTTTATTGTTAATTTAAGTCAAATGCACTGATTTAAATTCTTACAAAATATAGCATTCTGTGATTTTTAAAATCTTACTTCTTTTGATATTCAATGTAAATCTGTGAGATGGTGAAGGAGGCCTCATTGAACAACTCTGGTTGCACTAAGAAATTAAGTGAGCTGCCTGATGTTGCAAAGCAACAGAATGATTTATCTGGAACTTGAACTCAAGCCACCTGACTTTAGGGCCTATGTTTTGTAATACTATGTTTCTTTCTTGACATACCATGTTTTAAGACAGTGCTTTGTTTCTTCTTTCCTAATTATTTGATGACATTTTTAAGGTTTTCTAAATATTACATAAAGATAACATACGCCCCTCTTTTAAATTTAATAGCTTGTAAAATTTATCTGATTCCTGTTTCCATACCCGAGCTGCATTTTGCAGTCTTTTATCCCTGTCGTTTGAAAAGAATGAGATGAAATCTGAGTTCTAAATATTTTACCTGATTACATACTTAATTTTTTACATGGATGTTTTCTGAAAAGCTTTTCATGTTTCGTGCTTATATTTATTTTATAATATTGGAACAAGGAAGATTTGCCCCTTACTGCCTAGCGTATGTAGTACCTTGCTCATTTCAAAATTACTGTCAGACTTGGCATTAGAATATCTTTTCGGTTCTACTTTTCCCTTTTTCCTCTACCTTGTCCTCTTCCAGGTCTCTTTCTAATTGTTTTTCTTGTATATCCCCAACAATCTCATGTCCTAAGAAGGAATTTACCTTGAGCTATAGGGTCTATCACACTCCATTTTGTGAAGAATATTTTTCTACTTAATTTCTTTTATATTCCTTATGTGTGTATTGGCTCTTTACATAATTTTATTATTTATTTATTTTTAAGTAAGTTCTGTGCCCAACATGGGGCTTGAACTCATCACCCTGAGATCAAGAGTCACATGCTCTACTGACTGAGCCAGCCAGGTGCCCCATCTCTCACATAATTTTAAAAATTAAATTGTTACTTTGACTACATATGAATTCATACTTTGTTTCTCTTTTAGTATTTCAGAGAGTATAAATCACTTTTGGTGAGAGTATATATTAATTAAGGCTCCACTTCTGCTTTTTTTCACGTAATTAGCTACATAATATATAATGAACTCTGAATATTATCAATATATTGTTGATGTGATCACTGTCAAATCTAAAATCCGATTTCCTTGACAGATATTTAGACTTGTGATAGGCATTTGGCATTTTATGTTTTGGGCAGTGTAACTTTAAATCTACATAAACTTCTCTGCCTTTTGCCTCTGCTGTGTTCATAGATACCAGGAGGGCTTCGTGTATGGACCTCAAGCGTTGGAGGTAGCAGACTTTTCAGCAGAAGGTAAAGCAGAGTGTTGCCTTCTGGTGTCATTGTGTGTGTGTGCTGGGGTGGGTATGTGACCGGTGAGAACTCTTCACAAATGTCATCAGAAATAATTTATAATGATACATTAAATAATTCACAGAATTTAAGGCCAACTTGTATAATTTTATTCAGTATTATTAAAATCCATACCAAATAGAAAACTTTAGATAGAACTAAAGACTAAATGTGACCCTCTGCTGTTAACAGAACAGTAGGGGTGATTAAGAAAAGAGAGCATTAGCATAATGTGTAGTATCTACTGTCTAGCTTTCTCAGACCTAGCTTCATGATGATTTCTTCCTGGGAAGTTGTCCAAGTCATTATTCATCTGTTGTATTCTTCCCTGCTGCTCCTTTACTGAAAGATTGCTTCACAATAGAGGCAGCCTAGTCCATGACTCATGACTAGAGGATAGACATTCTTGCTGTAGGTCCCATGTGCCAAAAATGTTAGTTTCCAGTATGTTAATTACCTCTCTTTTCAGAATGTGTTAATATGCTCTTCTCTCAAGTTAGTTCTTGTTTCAGTAGAGAAACAAACACATCCCACATATTTGTAAAATATGTTTTTATAGAGACCTTCTTAATGAGTTACTTTTTAAGAAAATAATGTGACACACCTTTCCTGGGTAATGCTTCTTTGATTTTTTTTTTTAAATAGAAACATTTTGCCTTATATGTGCCAGATATTATAGCTACCACTTTCCGTGACCTTGTAAAACCATTTATGAACTTTCTTCAGATGATACTTGTAGAGAGGTTTTTTTGTTGTTGTTTGTTTGTTTTGTTTAAAGATCTATAGCCGCTAACAAAATGTATTCTTAGACATAAAGTTCATAATGTGGCTAGTTTTTAGAGAGAAATCTGAATGGGAATTAGAGGAATGGTTTCCTTATGTCTTCTGGAAATTTTATTTGTAGTGGCTGCACATTATACCTTATACGCGGGTTGTATACCTTATGCAAAGTCAACATAGTATATATATATTAGGGTGATATATATTTATTGAATTTCTGTTCTGTGCCCAACACAGACTCCATCTTAAAATCAACCGAGTTTAACTGTTTCTTTCACTTCCTCCTCTTCAGAGAAGTTTCTTTTATTAACTGGGAGATAGTTAATGAGAAGATAGATGACTTTCAGACTGTTTATTGTGGTTAGCTGCAATGTTACCTCTTAGGTCCTTTCTCCTTTCTTTTACTCTTTTCAGTGGCCAGTTGGAGGGTATTATCTATTTACCAGTATATTGGAAGTAATTTCTTGAAGGCCTGCTCATGCTTCATTTTCAGGCTACTTGGCTCTACAGCCTTATATTTGCTTAACTATTCTGAGTGTGGTATATTTTGTTACCAATTGAGAATCTCAATAGATTATTCTAAGCACTAGTATAAAAGATATAAAGTTCTGCTTCTATCAAAGCAGAGAAAGACTCTCCTCCCCAGGTCCTCATCCCCCAGTTTCTGTGAGAAAGATGTGATGAAACGGATGGCTCTTAATGTATTTTTTCAAAAATAATTGACTATTTTTTAGAGCAGTTTTAGGTTTACAGAAAAACTGAGTGGAAAGTACGGAGAGTAAGTCCCCTTACTGCCTCCCCTTCCTATAATTAATATCTTGCTTTAGTGTGGTACATTTGCTGTAATTGATGAGCCAGTATTGTTATATCATTATTAATTAAAATCCACACTTTACCTTAAAGTTCACTCTTTTCGTTGTAGATACTCTATGGGTTTGACAAATGTACAATCACATGTATTCACCAATATGATATCATACAGAATAATTTTCTTGCCCTGAACATATCCTGTGCTCCACCCATTTATCCCTGGCTCCTTTCCTTTGAGCCCCTGACAACCACTGATCTTTTCCTGTCTCTATAATTTTACCTTTTCCAGAATGGCATAGTTGTAATCACACACCATGTAGCCTGAGATTAGCTTCTTTCATTTAGTAATAAGCATTTTAGCTTCCTTCATGCCTTTCCATGGCTTGATAGTTCATTTCTTTTTAGTGCTGAATAACATATTGTCTGGATATACCATAGTCTATTTATCCATTCACCTACTGAAGGATATCTTGATTGCTTCCAAGTTTTGGCAATTATGAATAAAGCTGCTATAAACATTCATGTGCCGATTTCTATGTGGATATAATTTTCAGTTCATGTGGGTAAATACCAAGGAGTGTAATTGTTGGATCATATGATAAGAGAGTGTTTGGTTTTGTAAGAAACTGCCAAACTCTTCCAAAGTGGCTATATCATTTTGCACTTCGGCCAACAATAAATGAGCTTTACTGTCGTTTCGTATCCTTGTCAGCATTTGATCTTCTGGATTTTAGCCATTCTAATAGGTGTATAGTGGTATCTCATTCTGTGTTTTTTTTTTTTTTAAGATTTTATTTATTTATTTGACAGACACAGTGAGAGAGGGAACACAAGCAGGGGGAGGGGGTAAGGGAGAAGCAGGCTTCCTGACGAGCAGGGAGCCCGATGTGGGGCTCGATCCTAGGACCCTGGGATCATGACCTGAGGAGAAGGCAGACGCTTAACGACTGAGCCACCCAGGCGCCCTTCATTGTGTTTTAATCTGCAACCGTCTAATGACATGTGATGTTGACCAGCTTTTCATATGCTTATTTGTCATCTGCATATCTTCTTTGCTGAGATGTCTTTTGCCCATTTTAAAATGGGGTTATTTGTTCTCTTATTGTTGAGGGTTTTTTTGGTTTGTTTGTTTTTGTTTTTTAAGTAGGCTCCATGCCCAATGCAGAGCTTGAACTCAGGACCCTGAGATCAAGACCTGAGCTGAGATCAAGAGTCAGACACTTAACCAACTGAGCCACCCAGGTGCCCCTCATTGTTGAGTTTTAATAATATTGAATTGTATATTTTAAATACCAGTCCTTTAACAGACACATATTTTGCAAATATTTTCTCCCAATCTGTGGCTTGTCTTCTTAGTCTCTTAAGTGTCTTTTGCAGAGCAGAAGTTTTAATTTTTAGTCAAAAGTCATCTCCAAACTCAAGGTCGTCTAGATTTTCTCTTCCATTATCTTATAGGAGTTTTATTGGTTTGTATTTTACATTTAGATCTATGTTCCATTTTGAATTAATTAATTAATTTTTTGAAGGGTGCAAGGTCTGTGTCTAGATTAATTTTTTTGCATGTGGATGTCCATTAGTTCAAGCACCATTTGTTGAAAGACTTTTTTTTTCTCTAATGTTATCCTTTGTTGCTTTGTCAAAGATTATTTGACTGTACTTATGTGGGTCTATTTTTGGGTTCTCTATTCCATTCTATTAATCTATTGGCCTATTCTTTTGTGAATGTTACCCTATCTTGATTACTATAGCTTTAGAGTAAATCTATATAGTAAATCGGTAATGTCAGTCTTCTGCTATCTTCTTCTTCAATATTGTGTTGGATATTCTGGGTCCTTTGCTTTTCCATGTCAACTTGAGAGACATTTTGTCAATACCCACAAAATAACTGGCTGAGATTTTGATTGGGATTTTGTTGAATCCATAGATCACATTGGGAAACACAGACACCTTGTCAGTATTGGGTCTTCTTAGGCACATGCAAGGAATATCTCTTCCTTTATTTAGATCTTTTTTGATTTCTCTCCTCAGTTTTCCTTGTATAGATCTTGTACATGTTTTGTTAGATTTATACCTAAGTATTTCATTTTTTTGGGTGCTAATGTAAATGTTATTGTGTTTTTAATTTAAATTCCAACTTTTCATTGCTGGTATATAAGAAAGTAATTGACTTTTGTTTATTAACCTTGTATCCTGCAACCTTGCTATAATCATTTATTTGTCCCAGGAGTTTTTTTTTTTAAATTTTTTTTAAGATTTTATTTATTTATTTATTTGAGAGAGAGTATGAGAGAGAGAGAGCATGAAGGGGGGAGGGTCAGAGCGAGAAGCAGACTCCCTGCCGAGCAGGGAGCCGGATGTGGGACTCGATCTCGGGACTCCAGGATCATGACCTGAGCTGAAGGCAGTCGCTTAACCAACTGAGCCACCCAGGCGCCCAGTCCCAGGAGTTTTTTGTTGATTCTTTAGGATTTTCTCCCAAGGCAATGATATCATCTGTGAACAAAGAGTTTTATTTCTTTCTTCTCAATCTGTATACTTTTTATTTCCTTATCTTACTGTATTAGCTAGGACTTCCAGTGTGATATTGAATAGGAGTGCCTTGTTCCTAATCTTAGCAGGAAAACCATCTAGTTTCTCTTCATGAAGTATGAGAATCTCGAAAGATTATCCCAGTCAGTAGTATAAGAGATGTAATGTACTATTCATATTAGGTCATAGGAGACCTCCTTCCCCTCATTGAAATTTCTATAAGAAAGTTAGGATTAGGGGTGCTCAGATGATTAAATGTCTACCCAGGGTCCTGGGATTGAGGCCCGCAGTGGGGGTCCCTGCTCAGCAGGGAGTCTGCTTTTCCCTCTGCCTCTTCCCCATTGCTAATGCTCTCTCTCTCCTTCTCTCTCAAGTGAATAAATAAAATCTTAAGAAAAAAAAAGAAAGATAGGATTAAATTGATGGTTATAAAAGTATTTTAAATCATGGGATTCAGGTAGTTTTTCATATAATGCCTTATATTTAGAAACCGTGCATATTACTCAGTTCCTCCATTCTCTTGTCAACTTCCAAAGAACAAAGATTTTACCTCAATATATTATTATAACACTTGTAGGGTTCAATAGGCACTACAATAGGCAAAACAGTTTGTTGAATGAAAAACTTAATTCTAGACTCTTACGTAAACCTCCATTAGAAAGGAGATAGAAAAGGGAGATAACCAATAACATCAGTCCTCTAATCAATTAATCCATGAAATATTTGATTGTTAGTTGCTAGGTATTGTGATGGCTACAAAGATACACATGATAATGACACCTTGTTTCAGAAAACTTATTATCCATATAGGAAATGTTAATTTCAAATGTTATGTTCCATTTTTGCTGATATTTGCCAAAAACTCATATTCCTGTGTCACTTCCTATGCACTCTTTTTTGGGGGTGAGGGGGAGAAGGAGAGAGATAATCCTTTTTTTTTTCTTTCAAGATTTATTTATTTTAGAGAGGTATCAGGGAAGGGCCAGAGAGAGTCTCAGGCAGACTCTGCTCTGAGTGCAGAGCCTGACCTGGGACTTGATTTCACAACCCTGAGATCATGACTCTGAGATCACGACCCGAGCGGAAACCAAGATTCAGACGCTTAACCAACTGCACCACCCAGGTGCGCCCAGAAACAATCTTAAGCAGGCTCCACACCCAGGATCTCACAACCCTGAGATCATGACCTGAACCAAAATCAAGAATTGGATACTTAACAGACTGAGCCACCCAGGTGCCCCTCTTCCCAAGCATTCTAATTGAAATGTCTATTCATGGACAGCTTAAGTATTATTCTAAGAAAAGTTTACAATTTTGATGCAAGAACTGACAATTATTGAGCTTATAGCTGGACACAGTGCTAGGCACCTTACATATGTGATATCAATTATCTTCAAAACAGTTGTGCAATGTTGTTACTATTCTCAATTTACAGATGCAAAAACTGGTAACCTGAGGGTATAAGTAACTTATTAACTGTGTGACTTAGTGTAACAGGTGTATAATTCCGTATCCCATGCTTTCTAAATCATACATTATGGAAAAGTACCATACAAAGTGGTATGTGATGAATGTCATATGTATAATACAGAATTGTGCTTGGTGAATGCAGAGAAGAGAGCTTTGACCTTAGACTAAAGAGTTACAAAATTTCTGGAAAGCTTGGTCTAATGGATAGGAATAATAAGGGGAGAGAGAGATCAGGGAGATTCATCACCATGGTAAAGACAGAGGGTAAAAAATAGGAAGTATTTTGTGATTTGACAATATAATATAAAAATATAAGAAAAATTCCTGCTGTAGTAGTAAAATGCAATAGAACAAATTTTGTCTTCTATTTTTTTTAAAGGTTAGATTGATTGATTGATTGATTGATTGATTTAGAGCACGCTGAATGCAGAGCCTGGTGGTGGTTTGATCTGATGACCTGAACTGAAATCAAGACATTTAACCGTCTGAACCACAGGCACCCCTGTCTTTTATTTTAAATGAGAACTCCTATCCTCTATTTTTCTCTTAAAATCATTTCAACTGGATTTGCTTATTAGGTTTTGAGTATGAGAGAGTAGATCACAGAACATAACTCCCATGTCATCAGTCCCTAACCTTATCTTAGAGCAATCACTGTAGCAAGTGCAGAGAGAGCAAAAGCCAGGGAGAAATGGAAGATCAAAGGAATCTTAAATTTTAAATCTCTCTCTCAAATAAATCTTAAAAACAAAAAAAAGGTCCAGTTCCTTTAATGTGGCTTACTTCTTCTACTTGATCTGGCCTCGCCTCCTTCTTCAGCTTCATCTTGCTTTCCTCTATTCTCAATCAGCCTTACTGAACTTCAAATTCCATAGTACTCTTTTGCATGTGGTACATGCTGTTCCCTTTTTTCAGAAGGAGAATAAAAAGAGATGAAGCTGTAGTGATTAAAAGCATAGACTCTGAAGACAGACTTCCTAAATCCAGGCAAATCCTGATCTGCCACTTACCTAGCTGTGTGATCTAGAGTGAGTTACTTAACCTCTTTGCTTTCAGTGTCTTCATCTATATGATGGAATGGCAATAGTATCTGCTTCACAGTATATTGTGAGGATTAAACAAGTTAGTATCAGTGAGGCTTTTAAAGTGGTACCTGCCTCATCCTAAGGACTATATAAATGTAGCTATTATTATAACTCTTATTATAAATATGCTGTGCTATTGAATGGTATTAAATTTTGTTTTAAAGATGATTCAAGGATAACAGGAAAAATATGTTGTTTCCCCATAAATTAGGAGTTAATTGGCTGGTTCTTATAATTGGTATTTATCTTTTTTCTTGGGTGAGCAGCAGCTTTATATTCCTAACTTCTTCTTCTTCTTTTTTTTTTTTTTTTTTAAAGATTTTATATGTCTGTTTGAAAGCAAGAGAGCACAAGGGGGGGGCAGCCGAGGCAGAGGGAGAAGCAGACTCCCCGCTGAGCAGGGAGCCCGATGTGGGACTCGATCCCAGGGCCCCGGGATCATGTCCCGAGCCGAAGGCAGACGCTTAACCGACTGAGCCACCCAGGCATGCATATTCCTAACTTCTTGTTTTTTAGCTTTTTAGTGACTAAAATTTGGCCTTAAGTTGACATTCTCATGAAATGGATCAGTTGACAACATTGTTTACCTGAATTTTTATACAAACTAATTCAGGTAAACCTCCATGGAAACTTTTATTTTATTTTATTTTAATTTTAAAAAGATTTTATTTATTTATTTTATTAGAGAGTACATGAGTGGGAGGAGGGGCAGAGGGGGAGAGAGAGAGAGAGAATCCCAAGCCGACTTCCCACTGAGCGCAGAGCCCGATGCAGGGCTCAATCTCACGACCCTGGCATGACAGCTGAAACCAGGAGTCAGATGCTAAGCCAACTGAGCTACCCAGGCACCCCCTCCATGGCAACCTTTAAAAGAAAATTAATTCTTAATAACTAATACCTGACTTTTTACTTTATGATTTATGTGCCGTGTTGATTAAAGTTTCAAGTAAAGTCCTTCAAAGGATATCACTTTTTTCTTTCAAGTGTATTTCAGAGATTGTGGATTATAATGGTTCAAATGGTTTGGGATCTAGCAAGGATACTTACTATATTATTAAATAGACTCTCCTAAAGGAAAAACTCTTGTTTCTCTCTATTCACAATTCTACTTACTTAAACCCAACACTTCCCAGAATGCTTCTGATACCAGATGTGTGACTATTTTCTCTACTGACAAATTCTTCAACACCAACGGAGTATTCTACAATTTAATCAGTTATGACACCAACTGCTTGAAGTTGGTGCAGACTCCACAGACTAAGGGCTCAGTCTCAGAAGACTGCCCTCAGCTTCAGACCCCCATAGAAAGTGGTGGGTTCCCAAGTCACCTACAACTTCTGTCCAACTCAACTACAAATTGGAGGTTCCTGTGACACCCTCTGCAAGTTCAATCATTTGCTAGAATGGCTCACAGAACTCAGGAAAACAGTTTAATTATTAGATTACTGGTTTATTACAAAGGATATATTATAGAATACAGATGAACAACCAGGTGAAGAATATATAGGGCTAGATCTGTGTCTGGAAGGTCTGGAGCACAGGAGCTTTTGTCCTCATGGAGTTTTGGGGTATGCCACCCTCCTGGCAAGTATATGTATTTTTGTTCATCCATCTAGAGCTCTTAGAACTCTGTATTTCAGAGCGGAGGCTTCATTATGCAGGCATGATTGTTTAAATTGTTAACAATTGATTTTCAACCTCCAGCCCCCTTCTTAGGGATCTGGGTGAGGTTGAGGGGTGGGGTGAAAGTTCTCATTACCTAGTTTTCCCCCTATCGCCCAGCCCCCATCCAGTGGTTACCTAGAGGTTTTCTAAACATCACCTCATTAACATAAACTCGGGTCTGGTTGAAAGGGACTTGTTATGAATAACAAAAGAGTTTCTTTCACTTTTATCCTTCTGGAGATATTCCAGGAACAAAAACCAAATATTATAATAATAGATGCTTCTGTGCTCTAAACACTTAGGAAATTACAAGGGTTTTAGGAGATGTGAGCCAGGAACCTTGGAAGAAGACCAAAATATATATTTCTTATTCTATCACAATATCACATTTTCTATTATCACAGTAGTTAAGGTCAGCCAGGAAAACATGGAATACCTAAATTTTATCAAAAGAAGATTCCTCAGTGATCTAGGTTTGACAGAAATTTAAGTCATATGGGTGAAAAACTGATATATATATATATATATATTTTTTTTTTTTTTAAAGATTTTATTTATCTGACAGAGAGACACAGCAAGAGAGGGAACACAAGCAGGGGGAGTGGCAGAGGGAGAAGTAGGCTTCTCGCTGATCAGGGAGGCCAATGTGGGGCTCAATCCCAGGACCCAGGGACCATGACCTGAGCCGAAGGCAGACGCTTAATGACTGAGCCACCCAGGCGCCCCAAGAAAAAATACTTTTTAAAGAAGATTTTCTATGTGCTGAAAATATTTTTTAAGTTTATCAAGACTAATAAATATGTTTATTTCAACGCAACAAATGTTTAATTTCTACTATTTGCAAGGCACTTTGTTAGCTCCTAAAGAATATAGAGAAATGAGTACGATAGTCTCCTTCCTCATTTGGGAATTGGGAAATAAGACATGAGTCAATTCTAAGTAATTCTAATAACAAAGTAGAGTATGTTACAGACCTTGAGAGAGTTTGAGCAAAGTGCATGTTCTACTGGTCCACGCTCTTGCAAAACATCAGTAGCTGCCAAATATGACCAGCTTTCCTCTATTCCCTCCTGTTTGACTTTGCTTCTATGCTTTTGCCCAGCTATGTTTTAATACTTGTCTTTTGGCTTCCATATACAACTTCGTTATTTTTCTTTTAACTTTCTAATTGCGCCTATTAGTTATTTTCCTCCTCAGTTTTGTTTTATTAAGAAAAGTTTTGTAAAAGCAAAGAAGTTTAGGGATTCCTGTTGGTTAAGCGTCTGCCTTTGGCCCAGGTCATGATCCCAGGGTCCTGGGATTGAGTCCCACATCGGGCTCCCTGCTCAGTGGGGAGTCTGCTTCTCCCTCTCCCTCTGCTTGCCACTCCCCTGCTTGTGCTCGCTTGCTCTCTCCCTCTGACAAATAAATAAAAAATAAAAAAAAAACCCCAAAAGTTTAAACTGTATAACAAGGAACATCCACATACCCTCCACCTAGATTTCAGTTTTGTTACCATTTTTCTGTATTGCTTTATCTCTCACTTTGTATGTTTGTGTGTGTGTGTGTGTGTGTGTGTGTGTGTGTGTGTGTCTTTTGTTGCTGTTGAACCATTTGAAATAAATTGCCAGTGTCATGACACGAGACCCCCAAATACTTGAACCTGTATCTCCTGAGAATGAGGATGTTCTGCATAGCCATCATAAATTATCCTCTACTTAAGAAAATTAATAAAATAAAAATTAAAAAATAAAATTAACATGATAAATTGTCTAGTTTATAAATTAAATTTTCACTGGTGTCCCACAAATAAACCTTGTTAGCTTCTTTTTTTTTTAAAGTAGGCTCTGTGTCCAGTATGGAGCCCAACTCAGGGCTTGAACTCACAACCCTGAGATCAAGACCTGAGCTGAGATCAAGAGTCAGATGCTTAACTGGCTGAGCCACCCAGATGCCCTGACTTTTTAGTTGTTTTTATTTGAACAACAGTCTAGTCAGGATTTTCATGCACACTGTTAGTTGTTACATGTCTTGAATAGACTCCCACCCCCCAGGTCTACCTTTTTTTTTTTTTCTTTTTAGGAGCCAGGCCAATTTTCTTGTAGAGTGTCTCACATCTAGATTTGCCTGTCAAGGTCTTTTGAAAGTTTCTCTTCCTGTAGCCTGTTGGAGGGTGGCATTAATTAGAGGAGGGCTTACCAGCCCCAGTGGCGTGGATGCTGTGAATGGGTTATGGGTCCTTTTTTTTTTTTATAATTTTTTTAGAGTACATCATTATATGGGTCCTATTTTTAATCCTCTAACTTTTCTTTTTTTTTTTTAAGATTTATTTATTTATTTGAGAGAGAGAGTATTAGTGGGAGGGTTAGAGGGAAAGAGAATCTCAAGTAGACTCTGCCCTGAGCGTGGAGTCCTACACGGAGCTTGATTCCATGATCATGAGGTCATGACCTGAGCTGAAACCAAGAGTTGGACGCTTAACCGACTGCACCATGCAGGCACCCCTAATCCTCTAAGTTCTTTGGCCATCAATGGATTTTGGGGCCCTGGAAGCCTATGAGTCCCTTCACCTCTGCTGTGAGCATGGTTAGTTTCCCTGGTAGGTTGGTGCCATGATATGAAAGAGCAGTGGCTACCATCTTCAGCTCTTTTTTCTTCCGAGCACTTTCTCTTGTGATCCCATTTACTTCTGTGGTTTTAACAGTTGCTGGGATAGTGATGTTTTCTTTTCCAAATTCTGTTTCTGTTAATACCTTTTTTTCATCTTCTTCTGGCTATCTAGTAGCCACTTCAAAATCACCATGTCCAAAATGAATTTATTCTCTACTTGTGAACTGGCTCATTGTCAGTATTATTTGTGGGGAAGGGGAGGGTGTAGAAGGTACAGTGTAAATGGGCTTTACTTTCACTGAGACAACACTCTGGCTAGAAACCTCTGTCATCTTTAGCTCCCTCTCTGGCTGCTCAGCTCTCTCTCATATACATAGATGTGCATACACATTTATGCATCAAGTATTTCTTTAATGCCTTCAGTGTGCCTATATATATTTGGCTATGGTAGATGGGTCTATCTCTGGAATGCCTCTTGCATACATTCTTTCCATTCTTAACTATATTTACTCTGATTTTGTCCTTATCAACCCTTTCCAGAACTTTTACACTATTTGCCCAACCTCTGGTTTTAAATCCTCTGATCCATCCTGCACACTGTCTGCTTGTTGGGAGTATCTGTTTGCTCATATGTTTCTCTTGCTTAAAAACTTCTGATGGGGGCGCCTGGGTGGCTCAGTTGGTTAAGCGACTGCCTTTGGCTCAGGTCATGATCCTGGAGTCCCGGGATCAAGTCCCACATCAGGCTCCCTGCTCGGCGGGGAGCCTGCTTCTCCCTCTGACCCTCCCCCCTCTCATGCTCTCTCTCTCTCATTCTCTTTCTCAAATAAATAAATAAAATCTTTAAAAAGAAAAAACTTCTGATGGTTTCTCATTCATTATACAGGAAAAAGGCCAACTTATTAGCATACCATAAAGACTATGCTAATTCTACTTTGCTCTTTTTGTGCTATTTCATCTCATGTTCCAGTTATATAAGTCTTCTGCTAATATCTTGAATATAGCATAGATTTTAATCTTTAGACTTTGTCCATACATTTCTGGTGTCCATAAGGCCCTGCCCTTCTTTTTTGCTTAATGGAATCCTATTCACCTCTGAAGGTCCACTCAGATGTTCCCTTTGAAACTTACCTGATAGCCTTCTGTCTATCCCTTTCACCAGAACCAAAGCCTTTGCATTCTTTATCTGATGTACTTTTCATATACATCTGCTGTCATGCTTATCAGATTGTGTCCCTTGCTGGTGTGCCTCTCAGTGTGAAGGTTCACAAGGGAAAGGATCATCTTGTTCTTCCTGCTGTTCCTGGAGCCCAACACAAGGCCTGACACACAGCACATGCTTAGTAAAATATTACCAAAAGGACAGTGTGGCATTCTTGCTATATTACCCTCTGTAGCAAGCAAATCTGATTTGAGATTCAAGAATGCTCCTAGGAAGATAATATTTTATATTAACAATTTGGTTTATATAAAATATTTGCTAATGATTGCTTTCTGTGTAATACAGTCCTGAATTATTTGTTTTAAACTTAAAACTTTGATGCCTTATGTCTTGAAGTATTACTGCAGATATATTTGTTTTAATTTTTTTTTTTAAAGATTTTATTTATTTGACAGAGAGAGACACAGCGAGAGAGGGAACACAAGCAGGGGGAGTGGGAGAGGGAGAAGCAGGCTTCCCACAGAGCAGGGAGCCCGACGCGGGGCTCAATCCCAGGACCCTGGGGTCATGACCTGAGCCAAAGGCAGATGCTTAATGACTAAGCCACCCAGGCGCCCATATGTTTGTTTTGATTAAAGTAACTTCTGAGCAGTACAAATTTGCCATGATAGGAGTTTCTGAAATTTTATCATTTTAGAGCCTTTGAATTAGTAAATGTTTATTTGAATTGGAATTCTGAATGAAGGACATAGTATAACATGAAAGATTATTTTCCAGAGAAAGAGGTACATTGATCAGTTTTTAAGAAAACCTGAATAAAGGCACTCTTTCTAAAGAATGAAGACAAAACGATAAACTTGTCAAATTTCCATCTTGCAAGGGAATCCTGAACTTCAATAAGGAGACCATTACTGTATTTTGGTGATGTTTAGAGAATGAGTAGATGAAATGTTTGATAGATGAAGACATAAAGAGGGTGCTAGTACTATTTGGAATTTTTTTATTAATAAGGGGAATACAAGATAGAGTAACTTGTATTACAGGTTTTTAATATTTCAGAATTATTTTAAAAGTCTGTTATCATTTAAACAAAAAAAATTCCTGATAATTAAAAATATTATGGTGTTGAACTGTTTATGAGTGAAATGGTGTGGTTTCTGGGTTTTGTTTCAAAATAATCAAGAGGGGGGTAGGCAGTGGAAATAAGACTGGCCATGTGTTGATGATTGTTGAAGCTGTGTGACAGATATGTAGAATATCACTGTATTTTTTTGTTCAGTTTTGGAAAATTTCATGATAAAAAATTTAAAAATATTATGGTATTATATAATAAAGGAAAGAGTTCCCAAATAAAGAATTGTTACTATTAGGCTGGCTGAACACTGCGTTCATAACTCAGAATGATACCAGCGTGAAACTAAGTGATGTTTTTTGGTTTTTGTTTTTACAAATTTTTTATTCCATAGGAGGAAGTCTCTTAATCTGTTAAGCCCAATCATCACATTAAAAGAAAGGGATAGGATACTGATTTATGTACACATTCTTGAAGAAAAGTTTGTTGGTAAGAACTCAGGTGTCATATTGTTTGAAGAATGTCTTACTGATAACACTTAACTATAAAAACTTGTAATATTGTACCATCTTGGATACTATATGTCTGATGATTTCATTACTTGAATTCTACTCTTAAGGTTTGGAAAAGGAAATTTGACAAATTTATAGAATAGTTTGTCTTCTTAAGGGATGTGAGAGAGAATTGTTCAGAAATTTTTCTGCCTTTTTTCTTTTCTTCCTTCTCTGTCTCTCCCCCTACCCCCCTCAGCTCTCTTTTGAACTTCTCAGATATTTTCATTTTTGGTTGGAGGTTTTCTTTCTATTGAAAAGAATCATTTGCGAGCTGAAGGGCCTCCTGCGATCTGCCCAGGTCTTGTTCTTTGTGGTTTCATCCTTCCCATCAGCAAGCTCAGAACCTCAGACTTCTCCTTGATTCAGCCTTCTTGATCTTCACTATTTGTTAACTTGGTCCTGCCAATTCCCTTTTTAGAATGACTGTCATAAGTGTTCCTTCTTTTCTCCAGTCTTACTGTTACCACTCTGTTACGGAGAATGTTGGACTTGGAACTGGAAGATCTTGTCTCAGCTCTGCTTCCGGCTGCTTGCCTAGCTTCTTCATCTTTAAAATTAGGAGGGCTTAACAGGGTCGTCTTATACCCGTTTTGGAGCTAACATTCTATTATACGAATCCAGGTCCTTGCCTGCTCACACTTACATTGCAGTTACCTCCTCATTGTTTTTCATACCTCTAATTCAGTCCTTCCTAATGAGATTAATCTTCATACGTAACTTTCATTGCCTGTAGAGTAAAATCTTATATTTCCTGGTCTCCATTTATTCACGCCATCATCTCTCTGGTTGGTGGTGTTCTCATTTACACAATTGGACAAAGTGGAGACTCCATCCATCTTCAGAGTCTTCCTTTCTTTCACCTACAGAATCAAATTGTTTACTAAATTCTGTCAGTTCTGACTCAGAAATGTCTTTTGAATCCATATTTGTTCTCTTCTGCCACTGTTCTAATCTAGTTCTTCATCTTCTCTTATCTGGACTTTTGACGCAAACTACCAAATATTTGCTCTGCCACCAGTTTCTAGTTACCACAGTTATCTTTCTGAGCTAAGATCTGTTAACTACCTTTTCTGTTCTAAAAACCTTTTGCTCCACACTGTTGACATATGAAACACAAGCTTTTTTGCAGGACTCGCAGGGTCCCTTCCCTTTACTTTTCTAACCTTGTCTCTTGCTCCTTGTCATCCTGCCCCAGCTTCAAGCCATACTGAACAGTAGCACTTTCCAGAATATGCCTCTGTTATTTTTCTCATGCTGTACTTCTGCCTGCAATTCTCTGACCCCTTCATCCCTTCTCTGCTTGAACTCCTCCCTTTATTAAAGGCATCACTCATGGAGTTACCTTCCCTGAAGCTCTGAAAGAAACATTAGTCTCCTCCTCTCTGTGTCTGTTATGCATACATCCTGGGTTTAGTGGGAATCATATCAGAGTTATTTGTTTATATTACCCACTCACCCAGCATCTCTTTCCAGGTGGATTGTGAACTCCATGATATCTAGGGTAGTCAGTCTCTAATTTTGTTCATCCTCAGAGTTTGGCACAGTGTTGGGACATACAATATTTACTCAGTAGTTTTTTTTGGTTGATGTAAAATAAAATAGTAAGCCTCTTCTGTTTTCCTTATAAACAATAAGAAAAGGATTTTTACCCTACTAGTTTGAAGACTAAAATTTTTTTAAAGATTTATTTATTTATCTTAGAGAAAGAGTGAATGAGCAGGGGAAGGGGCATAGGGAGAGGAAGAGAAAAAGAAGCTTCAGGCAGACTCCCCAGCGTGGAGAGCCCCACGCAGGGCTTGATCCCAGGACGCTCAGATCATAACCTGAGCCAGAATCAAGAGTCAGACACTCATTGGACTGAGCCACCCAGGTGCCCCATGAAGATTAAAATTTTTATCTCAGCCTTGCTTGAGCTTGAATTTCCTCATCTTATCTTGAAAGATGCTTCTAATTTTTTTGTCTGTCATAGATCCTTAGGACCAAAGATGGCCCAGGGCTGATCTGGACACTTGGTAGTAGTATTGATAGGAGTCAAAAAAGCCATGGGCCTAATTATGATGATAACAGATGGGGTTTTGGCCTATAGTTGTACATACAGGCTACCGAATGGTGCTTCACCTTGCTAAAAGTGACTAGAGGCTGGTCACCAAGTTTGGACATTATTGAAAGGCATAAGACTATCTTTTTCATTAAACCAGTTCCTAATATTTTATTCAAGAGATGTTCCTGAACTTGCTTCTTTAAGCTTGAGAAATTCTTTCCTGAATTACATTTAGATTCTAACACTGATACTGGTTTTCTGCCTGGGATCAAGCTTTCATTTTAAGGCAGCAATTTCTACAATTTGTACAAATATGTGTTCTTATATTTTCTACTATCTATAGGATTGCTTGCATCACGAGTTTTCCAGAACATAGTGTCTCAGATGGAAAATTTAATAGAATTGCAGTCTCTTCCAAATTTATTTTTCTATTTTGTTATTACATAATGTTCTTGTTGAATAATTATTTTTCTTTGTCACTGCTGAGAGTGAAGCCCACATGGTTTTGATATACATTACAGCCGTATTCATGTGAAATATCTTTGAGTTAAAAAAATTACATATTAAATATATCCATGTTTATGCTACAAATTTATGTATTTTTGATTCTCCTGGATTTATTTAGTAACCTCCTTTGATTATTATCAATATGCAGTTGCTCTAACCATAGTATCTAATAATGCACTAAAATTTAGAAAGCAGTTTCTCTGAAGGCTTTGGAATTGCTTTGTCTGTCTTTATTACAGTAAATAATAAAGTATTTTTATTTAGAAGTTAAAGTAATTTAGAAATAAGATTATTTTAAGAAAGAACAAGCTGCCTCTAAAAGCCAGACTATCATAGCAATGTAGGTAGGGCAGGTTTACCTGCTTTTCAGCTTTGTCATGTAAAAGAACAAATTATTCCTTTATGATACTTAATGTTATGTGTGCCTGAGACACCTAAGCTGTGGGGTATGAATTGTCACTACCACTTAGAGAAAGTTCCCAAGAGGGGCAGCACTCCCATAGGTTGAGAGCAACAAAGCCTCTCTGCCCCACCTGCTAATCATTGAAATATTTGTGGGCATTGTGGGAAAGGACATATCTGTAGTTTCCATAACTAAGGTGTTGGCATCTGACCAAAGACTGGCACTAAGATAGTGCAGTGGTGAAAGTGAGTCCCATGTGCCCTCTGGGATCTGCCACTTCTTCATATGGTGAACCTCAGAGGTGCCACATTATCACTCATCGTCTGACAGTTAATATACAAGAGACATGGTCATGAGATATCCACTTTCTTTCATTTTCAATTTCAAAGCTGCAGATAAACCTTAAGTTTGCAGATCTTTGAGTATTTTGCTAATTTAGCAGATGGAAGTTATATTTAAACTTATTAAGTGAAATAATTACTGGGTTTGTTCCTAGATCCCATCCATATAATTCAGAGTAAAGGCCTATGCATCAGTTTATTCTGCTTTCAAATTCTTTTGACAGCCTGGATGTGAAATTCAAAAGTCATTAATGTGATGTGTTAATTTTGCACTTTTTGACTTACTGCAAAAAAAAAAAAAATCTTATAGTTTCCATAGCAACAATAACCTATCCAGATTGTGTAATATTCTTTACAGTATTAAAAATAAAACCATGCAATTACATGAGCTTCTGGAGCACTTCATTTAGGGGAACTGGGGATTGAAATATTTCTGTTTTAAAAAATTATGATTTCATTGAAAAATTTCCAGAAAGCTTATATAATTTTGTTTTAATAAATTTAACAAATTTCTTAAAAATTTAGCAATAGTACTTGGTAGTTAAATTAATTATTAAATGTGAAATTTGCATCGTGAGCATTGTGTTAAACATCTCAGGCCTAAGTGCTCTCACACACATGTTCACACATACATTTAAGGTGGGGGGGGGGACATTTGGCTTTAATTACATTCAGTCACCTGCTGTTTGTACCTCTTAATGGCTTCTGGGTGGTCTGAAAAAAGTCTAGCTTTATGTTTAGAGGAAACAAGATAGAGAAAAGGGAAAAAGTGATCACTTAAGCTTTCCCTAGTTTTGACTTTGCTTTTTGAAACATGTCTAAGATAATACTTTGAAGATACTAAGGATTATTTTAGTAGGTGACTATTTTCAGGGTGTCAAATTATTTTGGCTTTTCTCTTTTTCCCTCTAATTCTAATTTAAAAGACAATATAATATAATATCAGCACTAAAGTTAATTAACATAAGTTCCTACGTCTTAACACTAATTTTCATTTTTTAATCATCTTCAGCATATGTCTGGATGTATGTATATTTTTATATGGTGTAATTTGTGTATTCTCTCACTAATATATAGTAAATATTTTCCATTTTCTGATGATGGTCATGAATATCATTTTAATAATTGCATAACAGTCTATATCCTTTTGATACATCTGGTGTGTTTTCTTTTTGTCAAAATGCTGCTTAATTATTTCCTGAATGCCATATATTGGAAGAAAAATGGATATAATTTTCAAACTGATTGTGGGAGAAAAGTAACTATAATTCACTTATTTGCCCAAACCATAGATGATTGTGAAAATCTTCAAAAGGCATATAAAACGTTTTAAAATAACAAATAACCTCTTAAACTGCTTTATTTGCGGGTCACCTGGGTGGCTCATTCAGTTAGGTGTCAAACTCTTGATTTCAGCTCAGGTCTTGATCTCAGGATCTCAGGGTCTCGAGTTCAAGCCCAGTGTTGGGCTCCATGCTATGTGTGGAGCCTACTTACAAAACTGCTTTATCTGCTAGTAAACACAGAATGGGGAAGATGAGGAATAGGTAAGTAGGACAGATGTGGCACCATTTAGGTGCTGTCATTTGAGAAAACCATCATGACATGATGCAAGTTTGCTGAGGTTCCAATATAATCAAAAGACAAAACTCATAGGGTGTGGATGATACTCCTCTTATCAGAACAACCCATAATATGAACCACATTTCTGACATTTTGCTATGTCCGGTTCTGGTGTCAGTACCCTGAGGATACTGTGTTGTGATACTATTTTTTTTTTAAGATTTTATTTATTTATTAGAGAGAGAGAGAGAGAGCATAAGTTGGGGAGAGAGGCAGGGGCAGAGGGAGAGGGAGAAGCGGGCTCTCCGCTAAGCAGGGAGCCCAATGCGGGGTTTAATCCCAGGACCCTGGTGGGATCATGACCTGAGCTGAAGGCAGACACTTAATGACTGAGCCACCCAGACGCCCCTTGTGTGATACTATTTTTTAATGGACTGTATCACCATTATTGAACTGATGTCTTCCCTTGGTTGAGCACCCTGGTAATTACTGGGATTTCCCAGAATTCCTAACCCTGCCTACATTATTTGGAAAATTCACTGTACCTACTAGGTTTTTCCTAGAGTTCTTGAGAATGAGATGAGTTGGTGGCTAGAGTTTTAAAGACTTTCCAAGGCTTTTGGTTGAGGTCTTGAGGCTTTTGAATGTCCCCTATCCTAGGTCAGAAGTAGGGTATCCCAATGGGTTGACATATTTCTAGAGCCCATCCCTCCTATTAAGTGGTTCTTTTATACTATGAAATTACTTTAAACAAATATAGAAGTTTACATCTGTCATTTATTTTTGTAGTTAATGTTTATAACAAAATGCTTTCATAGATTACAGATAATTAAGACAGGAGTAGAATTATCTTGCAATATGCTTGAGTTTATATTTATGCTTGTTTACTTTTTGAAAGTAGTGCTGTGTTTAGTATCCTGTTTCAATTTTGAATTTTGTGTTTTGGCTCTGTCTACTGTTTTCATTGTAACATGAATTTTTTTTGGTATTTCATATTTCTGTAGTTGTAATATTATCAGAAGCAGTAAGCAATGCATGCATAGTGAGAGTGTTTATATATCACTGAGAGACTAGTGTATTTTTATTGTTTTTGTAGTTATGATTTTGAATCTGAAAATAATGTTTAGAAAAAATAATATTTTTTTGTTTGTATACAGAAAAGATGAAAAGGAATATGCATTGAAGCAAATTGAAGGCACAGGAATATCCATGTCGGCTTGTAGAGAGATTGCAGTAAGTGGATATCAATATGTTACTTATTTTGTTATTGATATTGGATGATGAGTGATATTAAAATGAAATAGTTTCATATGTATTCCATGCATAATTATTTCAAAGAGGTCGATTGGTTTAATATTTTATATAAGATGAGAAAAGCTGCATAAACTTTTAATTACTTGAAAGTCATCTTTAAACATTCTCAGTGATATTTAGGATTTATAATCTTAGGAATACTGAACTACATGATGATTTAATTAAATTATGAATTAATATAATTCATTATTATAAATCAGTATAACTAATCAATAATTATATTGATAGTTAATCAATATAATTGATTGATATATTGATAATTAATATAATTCATTATTAATACAATTCATTGTTAAAGTAATAATTTGATTAATGTTTATTTTTCTTGTAATCTTAGGACTGATATATGTCTACAGAGAAAGGGGTGATATTAGATATTAGATATTATGCATATTAAATATTTTTTCTGAAATACATGTTTTAGTACTAGGTTTTACTAGTTGCTAGAAAAATAGGGCTATCATTATAATAATAGGATAAATCCTTAAAGAAAGATCATTTCTTTTTTTTTTGTCTTTATATGACATACTTGTGCATTTAAGAAATGATCGTCTATAAGAATACCTAACATTTACTGAATGTTTACTAGGTACCAGGCTTACTAAGTGCTTTCAAGAATTAATTAATTTACTTTTCACAACAATCATATAAAATAAGTATTTTTAATATCCCCACTTAACATATCAGTAAACAGAGGCAAAGCCATAATTATGGCTTAGAAGGTTTACCATTATATTACCTTTAGTTCAGTTTCTTATTTTAGTTCTTTAGTTTCTTCTTGGGGCTTTATCATGATATCACATCAGTTAGGGATTTCTGTCTCTAAATTGTTAAGTATATATATTGTCTATATCCATTAGGTATTTCCATTTCTAACTTGGTAACTGTACACATATTGCACACAGTTCCATGTTTCTGCCTCACCCACATGGAAGTACTCCATCACCGCTCAAAGAAAATGTGTGGTTCAAAGAACACAGGAGCAGGAAATCTGTAGACCTGAGTGTCTGTTGGCCTGAGTGGCTAATTAGCCATGAGTACCATTTTCTTTATTTGTGAAATAAGGGAACTATAAGGTCTCTTCTAGTCACAAGTTCTTTGCTTTCAGAATGGGAACTTCTCCCTAGACTGTGCACACTTTAAGGGGCAGAAACTTTGTCTTTTTATCCCCAGTTCCTAGCATAGTGCCTGGAACATAGCAGGTGGTCCATAAATGTTTGTTGAATTAATAAATGAATAAACAGAACAAAAAAATTCTACTAGCAGTCCATGATCCTAAGTTTACTTTAGAATATAAATATATTGTTTAAAAACTCCAGTTTGGCAGTTTTCTATTAATTATAAAGTGGTATTTGTAATGCCTTGCCAGAATAAGAATTTTGGTAAGTGATTTTAATTCCCTAAAATTCTTAAACATATTATCTCAACCAATATGAATATGGTGTACAATTTTGCTATTATAGAGTACCATCGTTTAGTATAGCATTAATTCACTTTCTATGAGTTAATTGGGAAAAAACTTGATATTTAAGGTATTAATTATTAGGAAAGGAAAACCCAGTTGTAGATGTTGTTTTTGAAATAGAGACTTCTCTATGATGAGGAATCCATGTGTTCCCTTTTCTCTACATCCTCACTAGCATTTGTTATCTCTTGTCTTTTTGATGATAGTCATTACAGGTATGAAGTGATATCTCATTGTGGTTTTGATTTGCGTTTCCTTGATGATTAGTGATGTTGAGCTCCTTTTATGTACCTGTTGACCATTTGTTTGTTGTCTTTGGAAAAATGTCTATTCAGTTCCTCTGCCTATTTTTTAATTGGATTTTTTTTTTTTTTACTATTGAGTTGTATGAATTTCTGATATATTTTGGCTATTCTTGTTTTTTCTTTTAAAATATTTTATTTATTTGAGAGAGAGAGAGCAAGCATGAGTGGGGGAGTGGGAGGGGTAGAGGGAGCAGCAGACTCCCCGCTGAGCAGGGAGCCCAATGAGGGACTTGATCCCAGGACCCTGGGATCATTACCCGAGCAGAAGGCAGATGATTAACTGACTGAGCCACCCAGGTGCCCCTATATTTTGGATATTAACCTTTTATCAAATATATGGCTTGCAAATATTTTCTCCCATTCTGTAAGTTGCCTTTTCATTTTGCTGATTGTTTATTTTGCTGTGCAGAAGCTGGAAAAACATGACCCATCCACAGTCTTCATCTTTTCATTGAAAATTTGCTTAATAGACCTTTAGGAAGTATGCAGTTTCTGGATTGAATAGTATTTTATCACTACCTGAATGACCTAACCCCAGTGTGATAGTGATTTTGACATAAGTTGAACATGGACGTTATTATGTAGTGGCTAAGTGCATATATACTTCTTTGTACCTTATAAGCCTGCTAACACAATTTTGTAATTATTGCTTTATGTAGTTGTCTTTCAGATCATATACAAGGAAAATAAGTTACAAACAAAAATACATTTATGCTCTTTTTTTTAACCCATGTTTTTACCTTTACCAGTGCCCTTTATTTTTTGTGTAGATGAATTACTGTCTATAGTCCTTTCATTTTAACTGAAGGTCTCCCTTTAGTATATTTTTATTATTTATTTATTTATTTATTTTAAAATTAAGATTTTATTTATTTATTTGACAGAGAGAGACACAGTGAGAGAGGGAACACAAGCAGGGGGAGTGGGAGAGGGAGAAGCAGGCTTCCCACTGAGCAGGGAGCCCGATGCGGGGCTCGATCCCAGGACCCTGGGATCATGACCTGAGCCGAAGGCAGACGCTTAACCGACTGAGCCACCTAGGCGCCCTAGTATATTTTTATAAAACAGATCTGTTAGTGATGAATTATCTCAGTTTTTGTATTTGAGAATGTCTTACTTGCTTCTTTGTTTTTCTTTCCTCACCTGGTTCTCCTTTGATTTCATAGGATAGTTTTGCTGGATATGGAATTATTTACAGTGTTTTTTTTTCATCACTTTGACTTTGTTAATCCACTGCCTTCTGGCCTCCCTGGTTTCTGATGAGAAGTCAGTTGTTAAATTTATGAGAATCTCATGTATACAAGGAGTTTTTTTCCTACGACTTTCAAGATTCTCTTTTTGTCTTTCTCTTTTGACAGTTTGACTATATGTGTGTAAGTGTGGATCCTATTTGGAATTTGTTGAGTTCTTGGATGTATAGGTTAATGTTTTTCATCAAATTTGGAAAATATTCAGCCATCATTTCTTCAGATATTGCTTCAGCCCCTTTCTTTCTCTCCTTTCTCTTGAGACTCACATCATGCACATGTTTATAGGCTTGCTGGTGTCCCATAGGTCTCAGAGGCTCTTCTTATTTTTCCTAATTATTTTTTTTCCTATTTGTTGCAGACAGGATACTTTAAATTGCCTACCTTCAAGGTTGCTGATTCTTTGTTCTGCCAACTTGGGATATGCTGCTGAAATTTTCATTTTAGTTGTACTTTTCAATTCCAAAATTACTATATGTTTCTTTTAATAGACCTTATTTTTTAGAGCAGTTTTAAGTTTACAGCAAAATTGAGTAGAAAGTCTAGAGATTTGCCATATATTCCCTACTCCACACATGCATAGCCTACTTCATTATCAACATCCCCCACCAGAGTGGTACAATTGTTACAATTGATGAACCTATGTTGATACCCAAAATCCATAGTTTACATTAGGTTTCACTATTGGTATTGTATATTCTGTGGGTTTGGATAAATGTTTAATGACATGTATCTACCATTATTGTACCATACAAAATATTTCCACTGCCTTAAAAATCCTTTATGCTCTGGCTATTTATCCTATATACCCTCCCACCCTGCCTTGGTCCCTGACAACCATTGATCCTTTTACTGTTTCCATAGTTTTGTCTTTTCCAGAATGGCCTATAGTTGGAATCATACAGCATGTGGCCTTTTCAGATTGGCTTCTTTCACTTAGTAATGGACATTTCAGATTCCTCTATGTCTTTTATGGCTTGATAGCCCATTTCTTTTTAGCACTAAATAGTATTCCATTGTCTGGGTGTACTATAGTGTGTTTATCTATTCATCTACTGAAGTACATCTTTGTTGCTTTCAAGTTTTGGCAAGTATGAATAAAGCTGCTGTAAACTGTGTGCAGGCTTTTTGTGGACATAACTTTTAGCTCTTTGGGGTAAACACCAAGGAGTATAATTGCTGGATTGTATGGTCAAAGTATGTGTACTTTGGAAGAAACCATCAAACTGTCTTCCAAAGTGGCTATACCATTTTGTATTCCCACCAGCAATGAATGAAAAGTTCCTGTTGTTCTACATCCTTGCTAGCATCTATTGTCAGTATTCTGGATATTAGCTGTTCTAAGTATCTTATTGCTGTTTAATTTGGGACTCTGGTTTAGCCTTCATAGCCTGCTTAAGAAATTAGAGCCTTTTTTATCTATTTCCTGGACATGTCCACAGTTTTGCACATGGGCATAGTTAGTCTTTTTTTTTTTTTTTCTTTTTCCTAGTTACACTCTTTCCTACCTGGTTCCATTTATAGAAAATTCTGGAATATGCAAACTAATCTATGGTAGTAGGTAGTAGATCAGTGACTGTTTGAGGATGGCAATGGAAATGGAAATATTGCATAGGAGTATGAGGAGTCTTTGGAGATGATGTAAGTCTTCATCATATTGATTGTCATGATGGTTTCATGGGTGTGTAGCTATATCAAAACTCATAAATGGTATGCTTTAAATTTGTGCAGTTTATTGCACATCAATTATATCTCAGTAAATTTGGAAGAAAATAATAAAGCTGTATGGGTTTATTAGTGGACAAAAGGTCTGTAAATGAAGAATTTCTAAAAAATCAGTGGATCATAGCAAAGCTGGAGGGGTAGACCTTTAATAGGAAATGGAAAAGCTAGTTTATCCTCTGAAACTGCAGTGAGAGAATAAATGTTGCTGTCAACATATGTCCATTTGCTAGGGGGATGATGAGGTAGTTACATTCTTGTGTGCCTCTTTTTTGTGGGTGTGGTGTTAAGTGATGAGCATTTGAGGTAACTGATGAAGGATATGTGAAAATTTGCTGATCAAAGATAAGATTATAGAAGCATTGTAGTCCACCTAAAGTAGGAGATGAGTCATGGGACCAGTCTGCATGATTGTATGGTTCTCTTCCTTCACAGCCCAGTGTGAGAAGCAGAATTGGATTTTTCTGTTTGATGTGGTAGAAGGACAGAGAGTGTAAGATGGGTGAGGGTTGGAGAGGTGAAGAGGGACTGGACTGATAGATCCAGGAGAATGTAGACAACACCATAAGTTAAAGAGTACATAGAGCTTGTTCTCTGTCTTTTTTCTTCTCTATCCCATGATATATCTAACTCCTAGTATTTTCTAGTTCACATAGTCTCACCTAGGTAAGAGGCTTTTGATATGGAGAACGCTAGGAACATTTCCCTCTTCACTCCAAAATGGTGGGACTGTTGTCCATAAAAGAACTGAGAGCAGGGTTGGAGGATGAGAAAAGAAGTCAAAGAACTTGCAGCCATGGAAAGAACTTGGAAGAATTTGTACAGAATGGGAAGAAGTTTAAGAACTAAAATGTGTTATTAGCTCAAGTCTCATTAATAAAGAATGTCATATCAAATTTAAATTTCATTTGAACCTTTTTTATATCTTTGTATGGTGCTTTCCAGTTTACAATATGCCATAGTAGGTAGTAATTCTGGGTGATGAACATATCAGGGACATGTGAACATTAGCTTGAGGTTACAGGGAAGTTCTAATATAAAGTTGATTACCTTTGGGGCCTATGTAATCATAAGGTTGCTGGATTAGAAATGTGGTAAGTGGTGCGCCTGGGTGGCTCAGTCAGTTAAACATCTGACTCTTGGTTTTGGTTCAGGTCATGATCTCAGGGTCATGAGATTGAGCACCAAGTTGGGATCTGTGTTCAGTGCAGAGTCTGCTAGAGATTCTTCCCCCTTCTCCTTCCGCCTCCCCCCCATCCCACCCCCCCACCCCCGTTCATGGATCATGTGCATGTGCTCTCTCTCAAATAAATAAAATCTTAAAAAAAAATGTGGTAAATGTCATTAATTCAAATCTCATTCATTTCCTTCCTGATTATGAAATTCAGATATGTTTGTTACAGAATTCTCAGGCAGGGGGCACCTGGCTGGCTCAGTCAAAGGGGCATGTGACTCTTGATCTCCAGTCCTGAGTTTGAGCCCTGAATTGGGTGTAGAGATTACTTAAATAAATAAGTAAATAAACTTAAAAAAATAAAAATAAAAATTCTTAGTATGGAAAAAGGATGTTAAAAGCATCTGTTATGCTAATTTAGAAATAATCATTATTAACATCTTGTGTATAGTCTTCTAGACTTTCTTCTTTGCAAAAATACAGATTTTTTCCCATAAGAGTGGAGATTCCATTGTTTTTTTATAAAATGTAATTTTAGCTGGAGTGATACAAAGGTAAATTTCAACTATCAAAATAAGTTGGTGGAACATTTATTAATCATGTTAGGTTCTGCGGGCTGTAAGAAAGATTTAAAAATATAACCCCTGAGGGGACACCTTGATGGCTTAGTTGGTAGAGTCTGTGACTCTTGATCTCAGGGTTGTGAGTTCGAGCCCCATGTAGGGTGTAGAGATTACTTAAAAATAAAATCTTAAAAAAATATATCTCTAGGGGCGCCTGGGTAGTCTGTTGGTTAGGTATCTGCCTTCAGCTCAGGTCATGATCCCAGGGTCCTGGATCGAGTCCCACATGGGGCTCCCTGCTCGGCGGGGAGCCTGCTTCTCCCTCTGCTGCACACCCTGCTCGTGCACTCTCTCTCTCTCAAATAAATAAATAAATAAAATCTTTAAAAAAAAATCTCTATCTCTATCTATCTATCTATCTATCTATCTATCTATCTATCTATCTGCCTACCTACCTACCTACCTACTGCCTAACCTACCTACCTACCTACCTATCTACCTACCTACCTACCTATCTATAACTCCTGAGTACTCTTCAAAAAATAGAGATGTTCCCAAAGAAAGTGAAGACAGACTGAAAGGAAAATTAGTCAGGGAAGTGGGGCAGAGGCATAGGCTGAGGAGGGAAGAGAAATAGGGAAACCTGACTTTCTGTTATACTTGTTATCTTCCTGACTGCTGGTTTTCATTTGCCACTTCCTCATTCACCTCTGCACAGTTTTGTCCAGATTCTATGTAACTGCCAGCACCCCGGTGTTGATGCTTCCATGGTGATGGGTGACAGGTGGGATCAGCTGTAATGTACTGTCCCTTGCAGTTTTTCCACATAGGACAGAGCAGGCGGGGTGGAGTGGTAGTTAAGACTTGCCGCCATTTCTTCACCTCTCTTGCCACTATGGTCGTGTAACAGGCCACTATGTAAACTTCAGTAGAATCCCTGGAACTTTCCCCTGTCATCAAGGAATAAGTTTTTGCTTTTTTAAATATATGAAATGCAATTGATAAAATGTACGTTTGCTGTGGATTCCTTGAGAAGAACTTTAAAATGTCTATGAGGAGGGGAGGGGGTGCACTGGGTGTTATACGCAAACAATGAATCATGGAACACTCCATCAAAAACTAATGATGTAATGTATGGTGATTACCATAAGAAAAAAAATCTAAAAATAAAAAAAATGTTTATGAGGAAGGCTCTAATTCTTACTACTATATTTCTTTTTAGCAACCTTAAAACTATTTTGTTAAAGTTTCATGTATTAATTATATCCTCTCAATTGCTTTTATGTTGCAGAGAATACAAATTTTTCTTTAAATATATGTCCAACTTTATAGAAGTATAGATTTGTGGAAATAGATGTGTAATTCAGGTATTTTACCATTTCTATGGAGGAGACAAAATCAAAGTACAGTATTAAATTTTTTGTGAAAACCACTAAGGGTAGGAAAGTTTTTTTTTTTCCAGTAGACTTTTAAATGATTATTTAATAATTATTTTTATATAATGATAATTATATAAAAAGTTTGGCATGATTTTGGGAGATTAGAACTAAATAAATTATGCATGAAATTGCCTTTGAGCAAAATCTGTTCTTTGGTGTGGTCCTTGTGTTCTCCTTAGAAATGAACAAAAGTTTACTTTTGGGACTGAAGACAGCATAGATTTTTTTCCTCTTTAAAATGTGTTTTTTTTTTCTTGCATTGATTAGATAGTGATAGTTCTTACTTTTCTCACATATATAATATATTTAGGTTTCTTGGCAAAATAAATGTATTCTTGGTGGCTCTTATAATGAAAAATAGAATCTTGTATGAGTTGGGGATGGGGTTTGGGATTATTTTAGGATGAATCTGAGAAATGGATACGGTGTCAGTTCATAGGGAAGAACCATGCTATAGCACTTTTCATTTCCTTTCAGAGCTGAGAAGGTGGAAGGGGCAGGTAAGCGGAGTCACAAGCAGATTCTTCAGTCTTGTGGTGGGTCTCTCTGCCTTACTATATATGTTAGGTCACGAGTCTTATAATTTATTATTGTGTGTGTGTGTCTGTGTGTGTGTGTGTGTGTGCTTCTATTTCAAGCCACTTTGTTTCTTCTGAGAAGACTAACTAATAAATCTTTGTATTCTCAGAAGCTGATTTATATACCTGTTGTTTCTAGTGGTAGAAAAGAGGTGGGTCATCTGTAGGTTTCTGAGATTTTTTATAAAGGTGACTAAGGTGAGAAGGAACAGTTTGGGAAGAGATAATATTGGTTTTGTTCACCACTTTTTTATGTGTGTGTGTGTGTGTGTGTGTGTGTGTGTGATGGTGAGGGAAGATGGATTGGTGTGGTAATATGAGTCATATATGTAACTGAAAACTGCCCCACTTTTCCCTCTTCCCAATGTCTAGGAGAACAGACTAGTTGGTTGGAAGCAGTGCCTTTAGGGGCCTGTGGTTTCTGTAGCTCCTTTCTCTCCGTGAAGAATGGGTAGGTAACTGGAAGAGTTGGCTTTCTGCTGTATCAGTATCCTCCCTACCAAATAAATCAGTTATTTCCATTCTAAAAATATAAAATGATTAATTTCATATTCCTACTCTAATTAGATTAGATTTAATTGGCTATCCCCTATTTTTAGTGTTGTTTATTTTTCTCTTAAATAATACTGAAGCAAAATTATACTAGTGATATTATGCAGAGTAAAGGACTGAAAATAAATATGATAGTGGTATGCAAAGGGCTTATCTTAGAGCCTGAGTGTAAATGCACAGTAAATGGTTTTTATTACTATTATTATTATTATCGATAATAACAACTTTTTCCTATTTAAACTCTAATCAAAGAAAATATAATTTTTAGTTGAAATTGTTTTCACTGTGGTCAAAGTAAATTTTTTTAAGAATCTATGCATTTAATTTTTAAAGATTATTATTATAGAAAATACTGAACTATAAAATTTAACTTAAATTTGGTAATTATAGATTCAGAATAAGAGATTGAAGTGGGGAGGGGCGCCTGGGTGGCTCAGTCATGAAGTGTCTGCCTTTGGCTGGGGTCATGATCCTGGGGTCCTGGGATCGAGCCCCGTGTGGGGCTCTGTGCTCAGCGGAAAGCCTGCTTCTCTCTCTCTCACTCCCCCTGCTTGTGTTCCCTCTCTCACTGTGTCTCTCTCTGTCAAATAAATAAATAAAATCTTAAAAAAAAAAGAGATTGAAGTGGGGAAACTTCAAAAACTTTTTGAAAATATGCCTTTGGTTTCAGATTGTAAAGTGAGAGAGACTATGGACTTTGGATTCAGATAGACTTGGAGTCGTGTCTAGACTTCACCATTACTACTGTATGTCTTGGGCAAGTTGCTCTTACTACAAGGACCCTTTTTCTAGGTAGCTATAGAAATGAAGCTATTTTAATTAATTAATTATATTGAAGTATAATCGGGATTTAAAAATGAAAGCTTTTTTAATGGGGGATCGGGTTATATCTTGATTTGCTTCTAGGGCTGTCATTTCCAAGGAAGTAGACCATGCGGCAGTCCACAGGATGCTCAGATTTCTCAGATTTTCTGATCCTCTGAGCCTCTTGCTAATGTTCCAGGCCATTCTCAGCTCTATCTTGGAACCAGAATATCAGCTAAACCACACGAAATCTTTTGACAAGGTGCTTTTTTCCAGATATATTCAAGAATCTTAAAAGTTCTTAGGAGGAAGGAGTTGCCTGTGAGAGCAGGGGCTGACCCTAGCATAAATTTTAGTGGTGCACACTAAATGTGCATCTAAGCTGTTGGGTTAAAATATGGCTAATTTCTAATTATATTTCTAGTTCATCCTTCAGACTACTTATTCTGATTTATTTGGATTTGGAATTAAACATCCAATCTCTTTTTTCTTTTTTGGCCTAATAAAAATTATTCATTCTATAACCAACTATCAAAGTATCTGATTTCTGTGAACCTTCGTTTCTTCATATCTAAAATAGGATTAATGGTACCTACTATCACAGAATTGTGGTAAGGATAAGTTAAAGCACATAAACATTTTAGTTCATAATCAGGTCTCAGTGAAGGTTAGGTTTCCTCCTTTCTTTTAAGTTGAATTTGTTAATGTGATGGAAAAGTAGGTTTTAGTGGCCTTAGCTTTGATCCGTAATAATAAACAGGGGGCCAGTAAATACACTTTTAAAAAATTCAGTTACTTCATTGTGGTCTGTGAATGCTGGATTATATTTAAAACATACTTTTGGCAGCAGATACAATTTTGCCCCCACGCTTGATCACTACTCTTTGTAACATAGTGTTGCTTGCTGAGAGAATATAGAACAGTTTTTTTTTTGGAAGATGGATGTCTTTATTTTATTTATTTAAAAAAAGATTTATTTATTTATTTAGTTGAGAGAGAGAGTGTGTGAGCAGGGAGAGTGGCAGAGGGAGAGAATCTCAAGCAGACCCTGCACTGAGTGCAGAGCCCAACGTGGGGCTCAATCCCATGACCCCAAGACCATGACTTGAGCCAAAACCAGGAGTCAGAGGCTCAAACAACTGAGCCATCCAGGTGCCCCGTAAGTCTTTATTTTTAAGCCAGTTGTTTGAAATGCCTTATGCTTCAGGGAACACTGATGTAAGTCATGCCCAGGTTACCAGTCTACCGCACGAAAACCTATTTAGCCTATAGGTAACTGAGTTAATGGTACTCTAGTACTGCAGTACCTGAGAACTACTTACCACATTGTTTTGATGGAGAAACATGTTCATAATTAAAATCTTGTATGTTAGGCTATATCTTGCCTTGTCATAGTTTTCTAAAAGGAAACAGGCTCTTCACATCCAGGTCACTGGCTGGGGGTCTGAGATGTTAGAAACTAGAGTAGGGATTGGGGAAGATTAGGCATAGTGTCAGAGGTTAGGGGGCTTTACAGCAATCAGAAGAAGGGATAGAAATTGTATTATCCAAGCTGTGAAGATCAGGAACTAGGATTTTGCCTGGGAGGAATAAAGGAGGGAGGGGATAATGAGGGAGCTGAGAAGGCTGGGGACCTGGGAGGCAGCTGGTGGGGTTTCAGGAAGTAACCAAGTAAAATGAGGAATGGAGGTACTTGGTCAGTCAGTAGCTGTCTTGAGTCAGTAGAGAGAGCTAGTGAACAGGGTAATCTAAAGTGATAGGGATCAGAAACAGGGAAAGCCCATAATTAGGGTTTTGATACAATAACATGTGATAGCAAAGAATTTCGCATAATTAGGCAAAGCAATTTAGTTACTTCGAGTACCAGTGGATTATCATAATGACATAGTCTCATATTATTATTCTGTTACTTTGGCTTTGTATCTCTTTTTCTGGTGACATAAGCTCTTCACATTTTTAATTTAGGTCTTTGACTTAAATAACTATCAGAATGGTGCAAAGTCAAGATGAAGTAGAACTTTAACAGGTACAAACTAGAGTTAACAGACTGCATTTTGAAAGGATGAAGATTATTATTCAAAGGCAGATAATTCTATTTTTTTAAAGATTTATTTATTTCTTTTAGAGAGAGCGCGAGAGAGTGTGTGCAAGTGGGGGAGGGGAAGAGCAGAAGCAGAGGGAGAGGGAATCTTCAAGCAGACTCCCTGCTGAGCATGGAGCCTACCATGGGGCTCCATCCCAGAACCCTGAGATCATGACCTGAGCTGAAATCAAGAGTCAGCCATTCAATTGACTGAGCCACCGAGGCACCCCCAGATAATTCTGTATTATTATAAAAGGCAGTATATAATGGGAATGGGATAAACTGATAAAACATAAATGTTGGTTTACAAGCTTCTGAACATACTCAGCAGCTCAGTAATTTCAAAGTTTGATAAGGCTACTTAGAAGAAATTCATTCTAATTGATTGGAATTTCTACAGTTTGTAGATTTTACGTTATTATTAGACAATATAGCATTCAAATAGTTGAAAGTAAATTAGCATTTGAAACAGAATAACTACCAGAGGATTAAAATTTACCCAAAATAATGCTAGGTATTCTTCATAGTAAAAGTATATCAAGAAAAGAAAAAGATACTTGAAAATCTTATTTGTAGAGTAGTAAATAACTAAGGTTTGAGTTTAGACTGCTTTGTCACCTTTTTTTCTCTATAAGTTCTAATTAAAAAAAGTTTTTTTTGCCTTCCAGATTGTCTGCCTTTCTGCTAAGTGTGCTGTACCATCTTGTATTAAAATAATCTGATTAAGAAACCTAATTTTATTTGTGGTTTTGGCCTTTGTATGTTGCCAGCATGGTATATGGTGTTCATTTTAATTCATTCCCCCTCAGAAAGAATTCTTAAAGTTAGGTTTTTGTTTTTGTTTTTGCTTTTTTTAAGTAAGCTCCATGCTGGTCATGGAGCCCAACACAGGGCTTAAAACTCACAACCCTGAGATCGACACCTGAGCTGAGATCAAGAGTTAGACGCTCAAACAACTGAGCCACCGGCTGCCCCTAAAGTTAGGTATTTTTAATCCAATAGAAAAAAAGTCTTAAAGAATTAAATATGAACTTAAAAAAAAAGTGAAACATTATTGGCCAATAAATAAAAAAGATGCTCAATTATGTTGTCAGAGAAATAAAAACTAAAACCACAATAAGATACACTTTTTGCCTACCAGATTGATAATAGTATCCAGTATTTGCAATGATTTGGAATACTAGAACTGTCATATAGTGCTAGTAGAATTGTAAATTATTATATTACAACACTGAGGAAAACAATTTGTTAATCTAGTAAAGTTAAGATGCACATGCCTTATTACCCAGTAACTTCATTCCTAGATGTAGATGCTGTAGCAGTGCTTCTCAGCCCCAGTTGACCTAATTAATTCCCCTTTATAAGCTTTTATTGTATAGTTCTATTTACTACCTTGAACTGAAATTCATAGATGATATAACCTGTTTTCATGCATACCTAAAAAATGATGATAATCCTTTATTATAAAAAAAGCAAAAAAAGTAATTTATTTATTTATTTATTTTTTATTTAAAGATTTTTATTTATTTATTTATTTGAGACAGAATGAGAGAGAGAGAGCACATGAGAGGGGGGAGGGTCAGAGGGAGAAGCAGACTCTCCACCAAGCAGGGAGCCCGATGCGGGACTCGATCCAGGGACTCCTGGATCATGACCTGAGCCAAAGGCAGTCGCCCAACCAACTGAGCCACCCAGGCGCCCAAAAGAAAGTAATTTATAATGAAATAACATATTTAAATACATAAGAATTAGGCTTTTTTTTTTTTTTTTTAAAGAGAAGGAATAGGGGGAGTGACAAAGGGAGAGAGAAAGAATCTTAAAACAGGCCCCACACCCGGCACAGAGCCTGACACAGGGCTCAATCTCACAACCCTGAGATCATGACCTAAGTCGGAATCAAAAGTCGGATGCTTAACCCAGTGAGCCACCCAGGCGCTGCAGAATCAGCCATTTTTATTATGATATCTAAATGCTAATCAGATCCTTGCTGCCTATCTAATTGTGAAACATGGAATTGGGGTGATGCAGTGTGTGGTTTTGGGTACCTTTGAATTAGCGCTGTTTTTTGTGTTGTGCGAAATGTATACTGTGGTATATATAAATTAACTTGTGGGCTTCACAATTCCATAGGAGATTCTGAAAAGGAGTTCTAATTGTTCCCCAGATTCTTACCTTGAATCTGGAATGTAAGAGTGAAGCTCATTAGCATGTTAGACAATATTTTTATCTTGTCATTTGATTTTTCATTTCACTTCCTTTTTCTCCTATTGTTTATCCTATTTGCTGTTTCTTTTTATCTCTGCCTTATTTCTTATGTGTTTTCTTTTTTTCTACCCTTTGCCAATAGTAGATGTTTCACAGCTGTAGCCACAAAGACTATCCTTGTTTTATCTGTTTTTCTTCTTATCTGGGACTGTCTTCCTCTCTGTTCAGTTATGCGAGGTTTGTAGGTTCATACTCAGAATTTTCCCAGAGGCATAAGGAAATCCTTTATTATATAAACGATTGCTCAGTTAAGTTGTTAATAATTTGAAGCGCTTTTTTGAAAACAAAAGTTAACAAGCCATTGGACTTTTTGAAATTGAGATTCTCATTGTTGTGGGTTTTTTTGTTGTTCATATATTAGCATTTTAAAGGTATTTTTAGTATAGATTCACTCTGCCTTCATAATTTTTAGGTCAGGGATTGTGTCTGATGTATTCACTCTTGAATTTTTGGAATCTGTCTAGTACAGTGCTTGGAACAAAGTGGGCTATCAATAAATTATTGAATAAAAGCAACACTTTGAATTTGTTACATTAACAGTATTAACAGTTGTGTTTGTTCTGAAGTTTTCCCAGTAGTAGAAGATTTTAAATTTTCTGCTTAAGCTAATTATTATTTGAAATATAAAATTAAACTTTGTGGACTCTTTGTATTATCTAAAATTTGGGATCCTTTCTGATTCTCCTTCCCCTAACCATGTGTGACTTAATGGATAAGTGATAGAAATAATATGTATATGAATAATTATTTAAATAAGTTGATTTTTCATGAAATATTTGAGTGTTATAATCCAGGAAGAAGAAATGAACAAAATTTTTCCTATTCCCTTAAAAAGTTTATAGTTTTGGAGGACACAGATAAGAAAACACAGATTTCAACACAATGTAATCAGTGCTATGACAGTTAAGCACAATGCTGGAAGAACACATAGCCCGTATGTGGGAGTCTGGGAGGGCTCTATAGGGATTTTGTGGTAGTATAAGTCTGAAGGACACTTCAGAGCTGGCTGGGTAAAGAAGGGAAGTAGTGGGAAGAGTATTTGGCCTAAGGAAACAACAGGTAGGAAGGCCCAGAAGTGAGAGACAGTGAGCCTGGATGCCCTTAATTTTATGAACAACTATGGAGAAGTACACCATTTTAATTCTCTTAAGCCTACCAAATTATTAGTTACTGTAAGAGCATTACATAAATTTCTATTGTGTTAAGCAACTGAAATTTTTGGGTTTAATTACTACAGTAGCTCGGTCACCTTCAGTAATGTATGAATCATAAAGTTTCTATCCAAAGTGGAAACAAAAAATTTGTGTTAAGGATAATTTTTTAAAGTAAACAATAGATGAACTAAAAAGGATCATCTGAGTATAAGAAGATAGAGAGGGAACATGGAGATGGACGGTTGTAAGTGAACTATACTTCTATCTATTATACGAGAAAACCAATAATGTTTAAAGTTTTTTTTTTTTTTAAGATTTTATTTATTTATTTGACAGAGAGAGCGAGAGTGAGCACACAAGCAAGGGCGAGCAGCAGAGGGAGAGAGAGAAGCAGGCTTCCCACCGAGCAGGGAGCCTGATGTGGGGCTCCATCCCAGGACCCTGGGGCCATGACCTAAACTGAAGGCAGACGCTTGACCAACTGAGCCACCCAGGCATCCCCAGTAATGTTTAAAGTTAAGTCAAGAATTGTGATAAAAACACTTAGAGATAGGAAATAATCAGGAGAACCCAAACCAGAAAAAGTTAAAAGTAGTTGTATATAGGGAAGGGGAGGGATGATCAGAGGATTGTTTGATTATAATCTCTGCTATGTTGTTTTGTTTTTGAACACTATAAATATATTATTTTGATTAAAAAATTAGATTAAAAGTTACTATACGTCCACTAGAATGTCTAAAATTAAGAAGAGTGATCAGTGTTGGTGAGGATATGGAATAACTGGCACTGGTGAAAGTGTAAAATGGTATAGCCACTTTGGTAAAAAACTTGGCAGTTTCTGATGAATTTATACATAGACCTATTGTGTGACCCATTAATTCCATCTGTAGGTGTATATATCCAAGAACAATTAATGCATACGAGCATAGGACACTTGTAGAAGAATGTTCATAAAAGTTTTATTCATAATAGCCCCAAATAGGAAACAATTCAAATGTCCATCAATAGGAGAATAATAAACAATTTATGGTATATCTATAGGAAAGATGACTACTCAACTCTAAAAAAGAAAACTGATAGAGTAACATAGATGAATGTCAGAAATGTTAAGTTGGATAAAAGAAGCCAGACTCAAAAGAATACATATGGGTATGATCTCATTTATATGAAATTCAGGAATGACAGAAATATCTATTATGATAGAAATCAGAATTGTGATTGCATGGAGTTGGGGGGAAGGGTTGGGTAGGAAGGGGCACATGGGAACTTTATGGAGTGATGGAAGTATTCTCTGTCTTCATCTGGTTGATGGTTAAATAGATGTATATGTTTGTCAGAATTCAAGCCGATCACTTAAGACTTGTGTATTTTACTGTATGTAAATTTTACTTCAATAAAAATACTAGTAGTATAAAAAATGCAAAATAAAGACTAGAGAGTTTGTGCATTAAGGGAACAAAAGTCTAATATGGTTGAGTTGAGAGGAATAGTTGGGGGTAGGAATGTTATGTTGGGCTGGGGCCATCTTGAATGACTTTGTAAATTACTAAGGCTTATCCTAAGAATATCAGGAAGCCATTGAAGGTTTTTAAGAGACAGTATTAAATTCCATTTTAAAACCATCCTTGCCTTCTCAGTGGATTGGAGAGGGGCAAGGATGGATGTAGAAGACCTGTTGAGAAGCTTTTGCTGAAGCCAAAATGAAAGATGATAGTGGTTTGTATTGGAACGTAATAAAGGGGTTGGAGGAAGTAGACATTTAGTGATGGGGAATGCAAGAGAGGACAAGGCTGACCACAACATTTCTCTCTTGATCAGCTAGGTGGATGATGGCATGATATACTGAGCAAAAGAGCAGAGGTAGGCAAGAGGTGGGGAGGTTAGGGGAAGTTGGTGACCTGAATTTCACAGATTTGATTGCTTAGTTTTGGGAAAGATACAGAAAATAATATAGTAATATAATTAGGAATATAATAAGACTAAAATTTCAAGGAATTATTATGGTCTCAATTATTATATATTTCTTTCTGCTGAAGCTGTTCATTATCCCTTCTCTTTTCTCTTTATGAAGACATAGATGATTTGCCATTCACAGTCTATATAAAATACAACTACTGAACAAAGGATAGCTTATACAAGTAGAGGAAGTTGGGTGGTTTTATTCAAGAGAATAGTTTTCCATGTAACTCTCCATATTTAATTCTAATAGTCAACCATATAGTATTGAAGCAATCAGACTCCTTCAGGGGAGGGACTGCATGGGCCCAGTGCTATTACATTCTTTTCTAAAATTGAGATATAATTCACATACCATAAAACTCATCATTTTAAAGTGTACAATTCATTGATTTTTAGTATATTCACACAGTTATGCAACCATCACTACTATCTAATTCCAGGACATTTTCATTACCCCATAAAGAAACCCTGTACCCCCACAGTAGTAGTCATTCCCCCCCCACCATTGCCCTCAGCCCCTGGCAACCACTAATCTACTTTCTATCTTTATGGATTTGCCTGTATTCTTTCTATATTATCCTGTCTCCATTATTATCACAGCCCGTCGTTCTATAGTCCAGAAATTTTCAAACTTTATAGGCCTACATATCACCTGTTCAAAGATAGCAATCTATGACATGGTTCTCTCCCTTATGGAACTCATGCTGATCATATGCTGGTTGGGGAGACAAGACAGTTTTTTTTTTTTTTTTAAGATTTTATTTATTTATTTCAGACAGGAAGAGAGTGAGAGAGAGCGCATGGCGGGGGTGGGTGGGTTGGCAGAGGGAGAGGGAGAAGCAGACACCCTGCTGAGCAGGGCGTCTGACGCGGGGCTCCATCCCAGGAGGGACGATGACCTGAGCCAAAGGCAGATGCTCAACCAAGCCACCCAGTCACCCCACAAGACACATTTTTGAATATAATTAGTGCTACAAGGTTTTGAATGAATACATTCTGAAAGAATAGTAGAGTAAGTGGAGTGATGCCACTTTGGACATGGTATTCTCAAAGTTTCATAGATAATATTAGTATTAGTATTAGATTAGTATTAATCACAACTCAGCCAAGAATCTTTTATATCTAAGTTGACTTGTATAATGTGTTTTGAGATCCCTCATGAAAAATTGTCTTATATAACATAATTCTATTTTATATGATTCCACCTTTCCTACTTATTGAAAAGTTCATATTATTTAAACTCAGTATTATATTGTTGACCTGTTCAGATGTGCCATGTAGTAGTGGCTATCCTTTCTAGCTTGATATTTTAGGGAAAAAATGGCATCCAGTTTAATTTATGTGAGAGTACCTTGTAAACTTTATGGTTTTATGCTAATGCAAAGTATTATTGTTATTAACCCTTCCATATATTCCATGCTACTCTTTAGAATCTAGAAGTAAATATTCTTTGTTCTGTAGCAAAAAGATCACCATCAGTGGACTTTTTTCCTCCTAAGTCTTTGTCTTAGGGGTCTGAGGAGCTTCATTCTCTGTAGGCAAGGGATATTTTGGAATTATAGTGTTCTTTCCTTCCCACTTTAATTATGGTGTGTTTGCTATAAACAAAAGTATAGTTCTTGGGGTACCTGGGTGGCTCAGTCAGTTAAGCGTCTGCCTTTGGCTCAGGTCATGATCCCAGGGTCCTGGGATCGAGTCCCACATCAGGCTCCCTGCTCAGCGGGGAGTCTGCTTCTCCCTCTCCCTGTGCTGCTCCCCCTGCTTGTGCTCTCTGTCAAATAAATAAATAAATAAATAAAATCTTAAAAAAAACCCATAGTTCTTTATTAACATAGATAAAATAAACTTAATCCAGTAGTTTAAAACATTTTTCTCAATTACCCAGTAAAGATAAGATTTAAGGGAAAACCCCACTTAAGTATCTATAATTAGGTAGGGAATATTTTCAGGCCATACCTGTTATCAGTTATTACTTAATCAATTCCCCCTGCCTCATTTTCTCCAGGCTTGAGTTGTGAGAACACTTATACTTTGATTCTGAGGGCTTTCCAGAATTATGAATGGGGGAATGGCCCTTTAATAGTTTCCACTCACATCTGAGTCCTTTCCTTCTTTAACTCTTGGAAGAAGGACCTGATTATAGCTGTTGACTCAAGGCACCTGGGATTATTAGGCTTTCTCTTACAGTCTCCTATTATCTCCTAAAGTGTCTCCTGATACTTTCCCTACAAGTACAGAAAGAAAAAGGCATATGAAACTCTGTTGCAGCATGATTAATAATGGTTTTATTATTGGGTGCTCTTTTCAGTATTGGTTGAAATATTAGGGTACTCTTCCCCCCTTTTTTTCCTTAGTTTTTCTTTACTTCATTGTTCTTTGAAGCTACTGGTGTTTTAAAATGATATTAAAATATTGTTCCCATAGCAACATCTTACCGATTTCTTATGGCAAGCACTGCATCTTTCACAAGTTGGGTTGAAAAAGAGAAATGCTTTCAGGAAGAGTTTATTTATAAAATCAAGCCAACAGAACATAACTTGTTTATTTTTAAGAAAGCATTTTTAAGCAGACTGTAACAGAGGATTTTACACATCGAGGTAATGTGAGCTTCCCAGTGAATTTCTTGCTTATGTAAAAGTTCATTTTTGAATTTGTATTAAATTGACATTTTCCCCTCATAATAAGATTTGAACAGCTTAAATAAAAATGGAAATCCTGCCAAATTTCACTTAAATAATTTGTAAGTTCTGCTTAAATGCAATACCTGTACACAGAAGTTTGTAGGCTGCTTATAAGACTGTTAGAGCAGGGCACCTAGGTGGCTCAGTCTGTTAAGTGCCTGCCTTTGGCTCAGGTCATGCTTCTGGGGTCAGGTCATGTCCCAGAATCCTGGGATCGAGCCCCGCATTGGACTCCTTGCTCAGCAAGGGGGAGCCTACTTCCCCCTCTCCCTCTCCTGCTTCCCCTGCTTGTGCTCTCTTTCTCTCTCTGTCAAATAAATAAATAAAATCTTAAAAAAAAAAAAAGAGCAAAGAGCAATGCTCATAATACTCTTGTAATGATTTTCCAACCTCTTAGGCTGCGTGGTGGATTTTGTTCAGGATCTGTTCCTCTGATTTCTTTGCTTTTTTGCTTTTTGTTTTTGTGGGTTTTTTTGGTCTACTCATTTGTAAAATCAGTGTCAAGTAATTTTAAATCTTTCTACATTTAAATTTTATAAGTTGTATCATCCATTTTAAGCTGCTTCTTACTATCTGTTGGCTTTTAGTAATACTCAGGTTCATCTTAGAATTTAATTCATTATTTTTTCAAGGAGGTTTAGGGAAGACATTATATTTATAACAAATTATTAAACCATATTTTCCTCTTCTGTTTACTTTAGTTTTCTTCTTTTTAAAAGTTTTTATTTAAATTCCCATTAGTTAGCATGCAATGTAATGTTAGTTTCAGGTATACAATATAGTGATTCAACAATTCCATATATCAGCTGGTGCTCATCACAGCAAGTGCACTCCCTAATCCCCATCCCATCTATAACCCATCCTCTCCCCCCCAACCCCCCCCCCCCCCCGTAACCATCATTTTTTTCTCCACAGTTAAGAGTCTGTTTCTTGGTTTGTCTTTCTCTTTTTTTCTTTTGCTCATTTGTTTTGTTTGTTAAATTCCACATATGAGTGAAATCATATGGTATTTGTCTTTCTCTGACTTATTTCATTTAGCATAATAATCTCTAATTACTTTAGTTTTCTTACTCTGAATTTGGTTTAATTCCTATTAACTCAGACTTTCTGTCTTTTTCACACTTCCAAAAGCATATGTTCTAGTTTGGCTAGCATGCTCTTTCCTTTCCATTCTCTTGCTGGAATTTTTGAAGGCTATGTATCCATAAGAAATCCTTTGAAGTTGCCATAGTTTATATTTTTTGGAGTTATATATATATTTATGGTGGTGGTATTTAATGTACTTTAATTACTGGTTCATTCAGTAAATTCCAGATGTGGAGATATAATAGTGAAAAAAATACCGACATTAATAATTCTGTCCCAGGGCACCCGGGTGGCTCAGTCGTTAAGCGTCTGCTTTCGGCTCAGGTCATGATCCCTGCGTCTTGGGATCGAGTCCCACGTCAGGCTCCCTGCTCGGCGGGAAGCCTGCTTCTCCCTCTCCCACTCCCCCTGCTTGTGTTCTCTCTCTCACTGTCTTCCTCTCTGTCAAAAAATAAATAAAATCTTTAAAAAAAAAATTCTGTCCCAATGGAGCTTACAGAGTGGATATCAGCTGAAGATTTAACTATTTTTTAAACATTTTAAAATTTAAATTCAATTAATTAACATATAATGTATTATTGGTTTCAGAGGTATAGGCCTGTGATTCATCAGTCTTATTTAATACCCAGTGCTCATTACATCACATGCCCTCCTTAATGTCCATCACCCAGTTACCCCATCCCTCCACTCCCCACCCAAGACTTAACTATTTTGAATGCTTTTGGGAACACCCTTTGCATTTGTTCATTTGGCTCTTTTCATCTCTATATTCATAGTGCCAGTTTGAAAGACCCCACTGGCTGATACCTTCTCCATTTCTGTATAATTTAGAATTCTGGGTGACTTTGTATATTTCATTTTCCAGCTAGATGTCTATATATTAATACTTTCTGGTTGTTGCACTATAGTTTCAGTTATATTTAATTTAGGCACAGAAAACAAAACTTAATCTTACCTAGGTATATATCTTCTCTAATGTATTTTTTTTGTAATAGCTCAAGATTTACCCAGCTGGATTACCAAATCTTGTTAATTTTTCTTTCAAAAAGTTTTTCATCTTTAGCTTTTCTATTTTTATTTTCATCGCTTTTGTCTAAGCCATCTTTGTGCCTAAACTTTAGCAACAGTATTCTCTCTTTCCTTGCCTCTCCTGGCCCAAACATAGCCACCAGATTGGTCTTCTTAAACTATAGATGTGATCTTGGGAGTTCCCTGCTCCACAGTGTTTCTAGCTAGAACAAGAACCATACACTAAGATTTGGGGAGGGTAGGGATGGTGGGCAACCCAACCTTGGTGTCCCTGGGGATCAGCAGGGCAGTGGTAAGTCATGCTTTTTCACTCCTCACCAGGTTATGTACGTTTGTTGATATATATGTTTTTTTCTTCATTTTTATTTCCAGACTATAGAAGAGATAAAAAGAATCTTCTGAATAATCATGCTAGACAGTTTATTTCAGATCCAGTTTCTATTGCCTTGAGTCCTTGTTTGCACTTTAGTAAGATTTCATCTACTTTGTTGCATTTATAATGGCTGGTTTGGGTTATTCTCCTTTAAAACTAGTTTGTTCAGATGTTTGTATGTTTTCCAGGCTCTTAGCTTGTGCAGTAAATGATCATTATCAATTGTAGACTACATACAGAAGACATATTAGGTATTGTTGGACTGTGTTAATCATTCTTTCTAAATAGTGGGAAGAGAATATTCTTCTAATTCTCACAAAGGAAAGGAAATCACAGTTTAGATAAGCAGTTTATCTAGCCTATGAGCCTGTTCATAACATTTCTGTGGGACTTAAGAGTTAAAGTATAAAAGAACTTTAATATATTTGTGAAAATCAGGGGTGGTTAGTACAAGTTTCGATTTATTTATTTAAAAGTTTTGATGGTAGACAAAGAGAAAACCCAGGTATAATTTTATCACATTTTCCCCAGTCTTTCATAGATAAGAAGACTCACTTTGTTTAGGTTAAAAAACATGCAAGTTTAGAAATGAGATTAACTTTTTCCCCTCTGAGATCCAGTTAGGATTGTTGCCTAATACCTATTACAAAACTTAGTAGCATAAAACACACTTTTTATTATGCATGTAGATTCTGTGAGTTGGGAACTCCAAAAGGGCACACTGGGGATAGTTTTCTCAGCTCTTATGATGATGCGTGTTGCAGTTGGGAAAACCTGAAGGTTGCGATCAACTGTTAGGGGATGGAATAATTTGGATAATTATTTCATAATTTGAAGGTTTGTCACCACCATCTCTGGCATCGGGGCTGGGAAGACTTGAAGAGTCTAGGACCATTGACCAGAGTGCCTGTACATGTGGTCTTGCTTCTGTGCAACATGGTGGTTTCAGCATAGATCCAATTGAAGTGTTAATGTGAATGAGGAGAAAGTTGGATTGTTTTGTTTTTTAATAAAGCCTCACAAGCTATGTATGTCACATTTGCTGCATTTTGTTGGTTATAAATATGTGCATATGCACACCCAGATAGACTTCACCTCATGCTGGGAGGGTGGCAAATTCTAGAAAAGCATTTGGTACCGGAGATACTATTATGGCCATCTTTGGAAAATACATCCTGCCGCAATAGTCAAGTCCAATATTTGCTAATATTTTTTCATTTCAAATGCATGTTTATAATGACTTTAGAGTTAAAAGATCAAGAATTCTTTACCTGTGTACGTGAAGGGAGTTCAGGACTTTAGGAGTCTATGAACTGAAGGTTCACAAAAAAAAGGTTTAAAAAAGTATCTATTACTTTGACAATTGGCTGTTTCAAAACATTTTTCATCCCCCTTAAAGTCAAAATTGCTTAGGTGTTTTTTTCTTTCTCTTTAAACTGGTGTGGTGGACCACTGGTGTATCTAGTTAGATTATGTTCAGTTTTCATTGTTGCTGCATGTGGAGACAATGTCAGTTTCCCATTGATAAGAATCAATGAAAACCAGGGGCACCTGGGTGGCTCAGTTGGTTAAGCCACTGACTGCCTTCGGCTCAGGTTGTGATCCCGGGGTCCTGGGATTGAGCCCTGCATCCTCCCTGCTCAGCAGGGGGCCTGCTTCTCCCTTTCCCTCTGCCGCTCCCACTGCTTGTGCTCTCCTGCTCTCTCTCTCTGTCAAATAAATGAAATCTTAAAAAAAAAAAATCAATGAAAACTGGGGGCACCTGGGTGGCTCAGTCAGTTAAACGTCTGCCTTCAGCTCAGGTTGCAATCCCAGGAGGGTTCTGGGATCGGACTCCCTGCTCGGCTGGGAGTCTGCTTGCCCCTCTCCTCCCCGCTCGTGCTCTCTCTTGCTATCTCTCTCAAATAAATAAAATATATTTAAAAAAAGAATCAATGAAAATTTACCATGCTCTCTGTATTGATACAGAGGCTACATAAGAATTAAAAAGACAAGGAAGGAAAAAAAGAGACAAGAAAAAGAAAGTAGAACAAAACTGTGTCCTTTGATCTTATTCTAAAGACTGTGCAGAGATACAAAGTCTTGCTTTTTCTCTGGCAAGATTCTTGCTGATGGAAGCCTGAAGCCAACAGAGCTGAAGAAGCCTCTATGTCTGCCCAGCCAGAAAACATACTGGATAGTGTGAATTCTTTTTTGACAAGAAGGTGGCTTTTTTGAAAAGGCTTGAACCTTACCGAAATTTGGATTTGCCCCAGCACCAAAAAGCCTTATCTTATAAAATCTGGTAAGCGAAAGTAGTGATGTGATTGGAGAGGCCTTAGTGAAGCTCTCTGAACTCCTGATGGTTTGTGACCAGGAGCCAAACCCTGAAGGCCTCTTTTAGATGACATTCTTCTAGAATGGTTGATGTTTTTTCCTTGTTTTCTCTCAAATCAAGGTTTTAAAGGAATTGGCAGTTAGCCATTTTCTTTGAGCATGTAACCAAGTGAAATTCTGATGTTTCCTTAGTAAAGATAGTTCCTCTTTTGTGCCCTTTAAGAGCGTGCTGACGCCATTAAGATTCTTGTTTTGTGAACCCATTTTGGACACTGGAAAGACCATTGAGAGAGAAAACAGTGAAAAGTGGCTTGCCATCAAAACTGATGGCATACCTGGTAATACATCTGGTTTTGCTGTTTTGATGAAGAAGGAAGCTCCATAGGTCTCTATGAATCATTGCTTTTACATTGGCATCAAAGACTCTGCCAAAGATCATGAAAGAAGTCTTGTCCGATGTCTTGAAAGTCACACTTTATCCCAATCAGGGCCTTGAATTACTGCCTTGTCTAGAGCTTCTCTTGCGAGATGGGAGTGGAATATAAGGTTGTTTTCTATTGCAGAGAAGTTCATTGATTCTCCAAAGAGTAAGTCTCAAACCACTGGGGAATTCTGATTCCATTTGCTGTTACATAACTTTGTGAATCAGAGTTTCCAGAACACTTGTAGCAATCTATTGGATTGTTAAAACCACTGGCATGTTAAAAACCATTCTGCTTATTATTTTAGCTCTTTATTCAAGAGAAACGCTAGCATTCTTCTAATTGAAATTTATTTTTGTGGAATTAATTTTAATTTTTTCTTTTAAGTTTAATATCCTTTCCTTTCTAATCTAAGCATCCTTTTTAAGTTTGGAGAGTTTACTCTGTTTACATTAATGTGTTTATTCATGTATTTTGCTTTATTTCTAATTTTCGTGTTTTCTATGTCTCATGCTTTGATTTTTTTTTTTTCCCCCCTTCTTTTCTGGCTCCTAAAGTATTGGTTGAGTTTCCTTTATTTCCCTTTTTTCTAAACTTCTGGTTTGAAAATCACATTTTTTTCTAATTTAGCAATTATTCTAATATTTTTACATGCATATTTGACTTAAATTCTCAAATTTACCCCATTTCCTCCAAGTGGTAGGACTTAAATCTCTTTAACTCAGCTTACTCTCTCCTGTTACTTTTACTATTTTTGTTCTACCTTGATTTTACTTAACCTCCCCTCTCCCCACCCCCAACTTTGTATATTTTAGGTTTCTTTATAGTCAAGACTTATTTAGATTTACTTATTATTATTATTATATTATGATTCTTTTTTGCATACACTCCTTATTGGGGTATATTTCTAGTGGTTCTTTCAGCAAGGGCTTGTTTAACCAGTTTTTTTTTTGTCTTTGGCTGAAAATGTCTGTCTTGCCCTCACTTTTGAAATATCATTAGGTAGATATAGAATTAAATATTAGTTTTTTTCAGCACTTTGAAGATTTCTCCATGGTCCCCTGGCCCTGATTCCTCCTGATGTCATGTCTGCGTCGGCATAATGGTCTCGCCTTTCTGGGTAATCCGTTTTCTCTCTGATTTTAAGGTTTTCCCTTTGCCTTTGACGTGTTCTGCATACTGCACAATGCAAGGACCAGGATATACAGCAAACTTCTTTACTGCTTCCCCAGCCAGAGGATAGAGTTTGTGGTCCTTTTTTCACTGATTTCTTACTGTAACACCTCCTGGGCTCAGGGTTCTGTGGAGGGGCTTGTCCCAGTACCCCAGTCTTAGATACTGAAGATGTCGTCTTCCATTTTCCAGTGGGGATTTAGGACCTCAGCTCCTAGGGCCTGTATCCAGGTTGCAAATCTCCGTGGGCTTTATACATCAGTTTATTCTTTTGGCTCTGATTCGATTTTTCTCTTTGTTCCTGGCACCTGGGAATCTTCTTTTTTGTCTTTTTGGATTCTCCATTTAACATGTGTTTAAGAGTAGGAAACAAAAAAATGAGAGTCTTGAAAACAGGAGATTTACTTTTCTACCTCAGGAGATTTCCAGAGTGCTATTCTTTTTTTTTTTTTTTTTTTTAAGATTTTATTTATTTATTTGACAGAGAGAGACACAGCAAGAGAGGGAACACAAGCGGTGGGGAGTGGGAGAGGGAGAAGCAGGCTTCCTGCTGAGCAGGGAGCCTGATGCGGGTCTTGATCCCAGGACCCTGGGACCATGACCTGAGCCAAAGGCAGATGCTTAACCGACTGAGCCACCCAGGCACGCTTCCAGAGTGCTGTTCTTAATGTTAGTTGAAGTGTTTAATAATGTCCAGAGCTCTGAGTTCTTATTGACTGATTGACTGACTGCTTTATTTGACCAAGAAATTAAAAGTGACATTTTGTTATATACACAGCCCCTGTGGACTGATACCCTTGAGCTCCTGTTTCCTGTTTAACCTGAGTCTATCAAAGCCTGCAACCACCCTAGGCATGACTAACGATCTTGGAAGATTTTTTAAAAATACTTCTTTAAATGAATCTTTCTATAGAAAGGCTCTTTGCCATAATCTAAGGTAGTGGTTTTCAGAGTATGGTTCCTAGATCCTCAGTACCAGCATTATGTGCGATTATGTAGTATACATTGTTCCCTTGTAGATATTAGATATTCTTCTTTGTCATGCGTTTTTTAAAAAAAAGATTTTATTTATTTATTAGAGAGACAGAGGATAGCAAGAGAGAGCGCAAGCAGGGAGGAAAGGGAGAAGCAGGCTCCCCGCTGAGGGCTCTATCCCAGGACACTGGAATCATGACCTGAGCCGAAGGCAAACACTCAACTGAGTGAGCCACCCAGGTGCTCCTGTCATGCTTTTTAAATTAAAGTTTGATAAAATATTTGGATTGGCACTTTGTTTTTGTTTTTTTAAAGATTTTATTTATTTATTTGACAGAGAGAGAGAGAGCCAGAGCAGGAACACAACAAGCAGGGGGAGTGGGAGAGGGAGAAGCAGGCTTCCTGCAGAGCAGGGAGCTCAATGTGGGGCTCAATCCCAGGACCCTGGGATCATGATCTGAGCCGAAGGCAGACGCTTAATGACTGAGCCACCCAGGCGCTCTGGCACTTTGTTCTTAATTTAATTTATTTAATTAATCTCTACACCCAACGTGGGGTTCAAACTCATGACCCCAAGATCAAGAGTTGCATGTTCTTCTGACTGAGCCAGCCAGGTGCCCCAAAGTTTGATAAAACGTTTGAACTAATAGGTGGTCCAGTGATGGGTACTTTTTATAAATAAAGTATGAATTTTATGGCTTGATTTTTTTTTTTATACAGAGAGTACTTATTAATTCTGTGGTATAAATCATGTTAAATACTCTGATAAAAATGATACATATGTTGGTATATCTATGATTTCCTTATACTTGAGCATTCTTTATTTAAAAAAAAGTTTTTAAAAGTTGAGTGTTAGATGTGGAATGAAGGAAGTGTTTTATATCTGTAAATTAATTGCCTTATCTTTTTTTCATAATCTGCCCACCCCAAAGCTCAGAAAAGTCACAGTATTATTATGTAACTCCTTTTAATGATCCCCATGGATTTAAAACACAATTGGCATTGTTACACTTCCTTCCACAGAGAAAATGTATGCTTTTTAAATAAATGTAATATGCTTTTGTTCATGAAGAATGTCATTGAGTAGTGCCAACTATTTTAGGATACTAAAATAAAAATATTTACAATCCAAAAATACTTTAAGATTATTCTTAGAAAGATGTTCCATTGTTTTTAGTCTATTACTTAATCTTATAAAAGTGCTGTGAAAGGGGAGGAGATGGCCGTCCCAGCAGTGTCCAGGCTGTCCCGGCAGCTCAGCCAGTAAGGGGTAGGTAGAGCTGAGGTTCGAACCCACACAGTCACATAGAAGATGGAGTTGGACGGAAAATTCGTGCTCTTTATGCTACATATCAACACTATGCTTTGCATATCATGACACCTTGCAACTTAGGTGCGATGCTTAAGTATGACTGTGGTCAGGCTGTTTTCCAAGTTTGTGCGGCCACCTGTTCAGGTATATGGTATCAAAGGTCGCTATGCCACTGCTCTTTATTCTGCTGCATCTAAACAGAATAAACTGGAACAAGTAGAGAAAGAATTGTTGAGAGTAGCGCAAATCTTGAAGGAACCCAAAATGGCTGCTTCCATTATGAATCCCTATATAAAGCATTCCGTGAAAGTGAAAAGCCATGACATGAGCACAAAAGAGAGGTTCTTTCCTCTCACATCCAACCTGATCAATTTGCTTGCTGAGAATGGTCGCTTGGACAATACCCCTGGAGTCATTTCTGCCTTTTTGACCATGATGAGCATCCACTGTGGAGAAGTACTGTGCACAGTGACCACTGCATCTCCTTTAGATGAAGCCACTCTTCCTGAATTAAAAACGGTCCTGAAGAGCTTCCTAAGTAAAGGCCAAGTCTTGAAATTGGAAGTTAAGACTGACCCATCAATCATGGGTGGAATGATTGTCCGTATTGGAGAGAGATACGCTGATATGTCTGCGAAAACCAAGATTCAGAAGCTCAGCAGGGCCATGCGGGAAGTTTTCTGAAAGTGTTGATTTTCTGTCAGTGAAAATTCCTAAACTTGGAGCAACAATAAAATGCTTCCTAAACAGAAAAAAAAAGTGCTATGAAAAGCAAACTACATGACATTTCAGAGGTCAGAGATTTGATTAGATCATTTAAATAAAGTTTTTGCCAAGGAACTGAACACATGAAATGAGTGGTAGCATCATTGTGAAGATTTTCAATACTCATGAGACTTATAATTAAGTACTTTATTTTTTTTAAAATACTTTATTTGAGAGAGAGAGAGAGAGCACAAGCAGCGGGGAGGGCAGAGGGAGAGGGAGAAGCAGACTCCCCGCTGAGCAGGGAGCCCGACGTGGGACTCGATCCCAGGACCCTGGGATCACAACCCGAGCCGAAGGCAGACTCTTAACTGACTGAGGCGCCCTAATTGAGTACTTTAAACAAAGCCCACACTGTGCCTTGTATATAGGAGTGTTCAGAAAATGTTGGCTGAGTTTAAATGACCAAGTTAATCTTGACCTGTTAACCTAGTAGCATAATGTTCTCTTTTTCACTTAGTAAGCTACTCTTAGATACATTAGATATTGTGAACTGGCCCTCAGTGCCCTAGAAGGTAATTGTAAGATGTAAACATGGAGGACAGTGAAGAAAATATTAAATATTAGAGGAAAATATTAAGTCTTAGAGGAAAATATCCTACTAAGTATTGATAAAACCAGTCTATAGACATGAAGTTTTTTTTTTTTTTTAAGATTTTATTTATTTATTTGACAGAGAGGGACACAGTGAGAGAGGGAACACAAGCAGGGGGAGTGGGAGAGGGAGAAGCAGGCTTCCCACGGAGCAGGGAGCCCGATGCGGGGCTCGATCCCAGGACCCTGGGATCATGACGTGAGCTGAAGGCAGACGCTTAACGACTGAGCCACCCAGGCGCCCCTAGACATGAAGAATTAAAGAAAAGATAGTTGTTTAATAGATTTAAAGATGAATATTCACCAACAAAAGACGATCTAATTTAAAAAGGGACAAAGGACTTGAATAGACATTTCTCCCAGGAAGGTATTCAGATAGCCAATAAGCACATGAATAGATTTTCAACATCATTAGTTATTAAGGAACTTAAAACCCACAGTGAGATACCACTTCTCATCCATTAGAATGGCAATAATAATAATAATAAAAGGAAAATATCAACTGTTGATGATAATGTGGAGAATTTGAACCCTCATACATTGCTGGTAGAAATGTAAAATAATGTAGATGCTGTGAAAAATATTTTTGTGGTTCTTCAATAAGTTAGACATAGAACTCCCATCTGACCCAGCAACTCTGCTCCTAGGTAAATACCCAAGAGAACTGAAAACAGGTGCACAAATGTTTATAGTAGCACTATTCGTAATAGCCAAAAAAGAGAAACAACCCAGATGTCTATCAGCTGATAAGTGGATAACCAAATGTGGTATATCCATACCATAGAATATTATTCAGCCATAAAAAAGTGAAGTACTGACACTTGGTACAATATAAATGAACCTTAATGATATTAAGTGAAAGAAGCCAGATACACAAAGCCACATATTGTATGATTTCATTTACTTGAAATGATCAGAATAGGTCAGTCTGTGGAGATAGTTAGGAGATTAATGGTTGCCAGGGGCTGGGATGAGCAAGGAATGAGGAGTAGCTGCTCAGTGGGTATGGGGTTTCTTTTTGGGATGATGAAAATTTTCCGGAATTAGACAGTGGTGCTGGTTGTACAACATTATGAATGTTCTGGAAGTCACTGAACTTCCAGTACATTTAAATAAACTTTAAAATGGTAAAGTTTATATTATAGGAATTTTAGCTCAGTAAAAAAGAATATTCAGTGTGATTATAATTCTCAGTGAGATATTAAAGTAAGAATTTTAAAATCAAAGGAAACTTTATTTCAACAGTTATTTTGTGCTTATAAAAATTACACGTTTCGTGAAAATATGTATGAAGTCAAATAAATATTCTTTAGAGCAGGTTTCAATACAAGGTATGTGTGTTTTGGGCATCATTCAGTGGGATTTTGCCAGGTAGAATAAAGCACTAGGAGGCAGTCTCATGCTGGGTACTGTGATTAGTACATTGCTTTTTTTTTTTTTAATTTAAAAAAATTTTTATTTATTTGACAGAGAGACAGCGAAGGAAGGAACACAAGCAGGGGGCGTGGGAGAGGGAGAAGCAGGCTTCCTGCTGAGCAGGGAGCCGGACTCAGGACTCGATCCCAGGACCCTGGGATTATGACCTGAGCTGAAGGCAGACACTTAACAACTGAGCCACCCAGGCGCCCCTAGTACGTTGCTTTTTAACTGGCTGGCCCTCTTTGTAGTCATGAGCAGTGTCTCTCAACTGTTTGCACTTTCCTTGCCATCTTCTCCTAGATCTGCTTGACTGCTTGCTGTTGTGAGCTTCATGCATGCCTTTCTGACATGAAACTATGTACTGCTCAATTAGCATTAATAGGGTCTCTATCGTTAACTAACCTACTCCTTCACTGACACTGTTTCCAGCCACTTTGGATAAACACCTGGTTTATCTTGCTTCCCCATGGTCCTGTTCAGTTATCTAGATCCTTTTATGTTTCAGCATTCTCACTTCTTCGACCTTGCCAAGGAAACCTGGACAGCAAGGACCCCAAAGACAGGAATAGGGGGAGGGGTGAATGAGAGCTAATGAAACAAAGGCCCTGTCTTCTTTGTGAAATCTGTTAGAAGAGGAACTGTCCATAGATGTGAGCAGTATGGTTCTATATAGACCTGCTATTTCCAGAAATCAAACATTATTTAATGTTTGTTGTACAGCTTATCTAGTAAATTTGTGTTTTTATTCAATGTAGAACATATAGGCTGTCTTGAGAGTAGTTATTTCTTTCCCAAAATATATTGCACAGAATACTAGTCCCTGGTAATATTACTAGAAGCTCTGCTTTGGAAGGGGGAGGATCCCATGGTCAAATATATTTTGAAAATGCTGCTTAATCCCCTCTTGGAAGTCCATAGCACACTGTAGCCTTTAAGGTCTCTGAAACATAGTCAAGAAACTTGTTTGACTTAGCATTTCCGAACTTACTTGAGCCCAGAACTTTTGGTGGGGGGGAAAGAGACAGCATAGCTATTAATATCTTACATAATAATATCAGTTGGGAAGACATTGTCTTAGAGCATTGTAAATTTCTACAACTGCAGCTTAAAAAAAAAGTAGCTGTATTTATTTACTTATTTATTTAAGTTCCAGTTAGTTAACATATACCGTTCTATTATTATTTTTTTTTTTTAGTTTTTATTTTAATTCCAAAAAGTAGCTACTTTTACCGGCTAGTACCAAAAACTACCTGTACTTCATATGTTCTATGTAGTATACATCATATGTATATAGTTAACCTATAAATTCTCTATCAAGATAGACCTCATTTTTTCCCCTTTCCTTACAAGTATCAGATTGTTGTCTTTCAATGATTTTCTTGTTCTTTCTTCCTTAATCATATCAAAATATTCCTTTGAAAGGGTAACTAAAGCACTTAGGACATTCCCAGTTTTAAATAAGTCAACAGCTCTGTTAAAGCTGTAGTACATATATTTGTTGAGCCTGTTATAAAATTTCAGACTCGTCTAATTCAAACACCCTTTGAAATCCAAGTCATGTTTTCATTTACTAAGGATTTTTGTTGAGACAGGCCCTTTCTTAAAAAAGTAATTAGCCTTGGATGTAGAAGGTATATTTAATAAATAAGCACAATTCATTACTTTGTTAATTCTTCTCTACCAAAAAGAGCTGGCACTCAGTGTTTATCCTTTATTAACATACAAATATGTAGACACTGAAATTATGTATCATAGTATATTCCTATGAAATACATAGTAGGTACCATTTTTTCTCTTTTAGGTGTAATTAGTGTAGTATTTTAGCTTTAAAAAGTTTTAGCCTTTTCATGTACTTGAATTTCTTTTCTCTATAATATGCCTCTCATTACATTGTCTTTCTTGTTTTTGAGAACTTTATAGTTTATAATGGATATCGCTAATATTCATCAATAATCTGTGAGGCTCTCTTATTATAGATGGGATAAGATTAGATTGTTGTGGCTTGCCCCAATTTTTGTTGTTTCTTTAGGCACAGTGTTTGAATCTAATGGGGAAATAAAGCCTCCGGCATTGTGGCTTGGATTCCTCTTGTGTGTTTTAGGGGTATATTATATTTCCATTTAGATCTCCTGCTCTGTCTTCTGACTGATGATGACCCAGGTTTCTGTTCAGAGTTGTTTCTGGGTGGTTGGCTCCTGATCCCGTACAAGTCAGCCTTGTCGGGCAGTGATAGAACATGGTCTTTCAGAGATCCACCCAGATGAAGTAAAAATGACTCGCAGGTGAGTTCCTGATGAACCAGAACAGATCTTCTCTCGCAAGACCGTCTTGGCATTGCGACAAAGCATGAAGTGAAAGCTTTTTGTTTTTGTTTGAGTTGGCTTTAAGACTAATTTTAATGTTGTTTGCTTAGAAATTAATGTTCTTCTCTTGTATTTGCTTTTTCTAGTCACAGGCAGCCTTTCTTCTCAAATGGTGTCGTGTACTTTGCATTGTTAGATGTGATCTACTGGCTCTTATGGCAAAATATTTTCAGTTCTGTACATATTTTGTTGTTTGAATTAGAGGGAGTTTGAGAATGAAATTAGAATTGCTACTGTAATCTTTTTTTTTTTTTTTTGTGATGATGAATTCCTGAAGTCAATATCCTATTTGTCTGTTTGGAAAAATAGTAACCCATAATGATACACAGATATATATCCCTAGCAAACAGGTGATTTATCCACTGGAAGTTTTATCTTTAATACTGTTTTTGGTCAGATTCTACTCTCCTATATATATTTTGATGGTATATAAAAATTTAGAGAATAAAATAGCTTCTTAAAAAAGGCTTTCTATGGAGTGTCTGGGTGGCTGAGTCGGTTAAACATCTGCCTCCTGCTCAGGTCTTGATCCTGGGGTTCTGGGATTGAGCTCCAGTGGCTGCCTTCCTGGTCAGCGGGGAGTCTGCTTTCCCCCCGCCCCCCACTCATGCTCTCTCTCCCTCTCAAATAAATAAATAAACTCTTTAAAAAAGCCTTTCTAGCATGATCGTGAGCGAGAACTGGGAATTTCAGTTCTTGTTTTTTAGTCTTTGCTCTTCCATTCTGTAATTACATGTGGGCTGGTATTTATTTTCTTATGTAAAAAATTGGAAAATACCTCCTTCTTTTCTACCTCAAAGAAATTGCATTGCCATGAATAAAGATCCCATGTAAAGTCTAGTTGCTATTTATGTAGTAAATTTGGGACAATCTACTATTTCTTGCTTAATGTATTCTGACACTTTACCAAGGCAAACCTTTTCTAGGTACTTATTTCTTATATTTTTTTATTTTGTTTTTTTTAAAACATTTTTAAAATGTAAATTCAGTTAACATATAGTATATTATTAACTTCGGAGGTAGAGTTCAGTGATTCATCAGTCTTATTTAATACCCTGTGCTCATTATATCACTAGGTACTTATTTCAGAGGATTCTAAATGGAAAGGTAAAGAGAGATAGTTGAGGTATCAAGTTGTTATCTAAAACTGTTTTAATATCTATAAACTTTAAAAGCTTTAACTTCTGAGTCCATGGTGGTGATTATTTTTTATTTTCACCCTCTTACCAATTTCCTTTTGAAACAACCCAAATGGTAGAATGCAAAAAAATTTATATCACCTTTGGAAACCTAATGGAGAGTCTTATTCCCACTGTCGTCCTATTGAAGAGCTGTGGTAGGAAACAGTAAAGGTAAGGTGAGGGTATATGTCAGCCTGCCAGTTGCCAGCCAGCCCATTCAGGAGAAATTGGCTAAGGAGGTTGATCAGAAAGCCTGCCTCTCCATGTAAACCTCGTAGCACGTGCAGGCTGGGAGCTAGGGCTGGAGACAAAAATGGGACCAGTGTTGTCAGTAGGTAAAATCTGTATCCTACCCTGGGTGGAGCTGCAGGAGGGAGCTGACTCTCCAGTGTATATCCGGTGTGCCTCAGCTGTGGGGTCAGTAGATGTCACGGTGGAGGGGGTCCTTATTAGTAAGTGAATATAGAGGAGTTTCCTACCCCTACCAGCTTCAGGCTAAATGGGGAGGCTGTGCACTATTTGAGAATTCAACTGTGATCTGCACGATCTCGTACAGTGTAGGCCAGTGCTGTCCAGTAGAACTCTCTGCAGTTAGGGAAATATCTGTGCTGTCCAGTGTGTGGCCACCAGTCACACATCTTTGGAGCCCTTCAAATGTGGCTAAGAACTGAATAACTACCAAAAGCCTTAAAAAGGGCTTTCCTATTTTGGTTATTTTTCTCTTAAGGAGTTGATAGACAAAAGCTATTCATTACAGCATTGTTTTTAATATTAAGAAGCATATGTAATATCAGTAACATAAATGTACTGGTTAAAGCAGTCTGTTTCATTCCCAGACAGTGGGATAGTATGCAGCCATTGAAATGCTGATGTAGATAGACATTTATGGACAGAAAAGTTTTTTCCAGTATGTTAAGTGAAAGGAGATTGGTTACAAAACCATGTGGTTAGTGTGTTCCCATATCTTTGTGTAAATATTTGAAGATATTGTATGTGTGTATGTAAACACATACATAGATAAATAGGATCTGGAATTTAGGCATCAAAAGATTTATCTTTTTTTTTTTTAAAGATTTTATTTATTTGACAGAGAGAGACACAGTGAGAGAGGGAACACGAGCAGGGGAGTGGGAGAGGGAGAAGCAGGCTTCCCACTGAGCAGGGAGCCCAATGCAGGGCTCGATCCCAGGACCCTGGGATCATGACCTGAGCCGAAGGCAGATGTTTAACGACTGAGCCACCCAGGCGCCCCCAAAAGATTTATCTTAATCCTCGTTCTGCCATTCGCTTTGTGCAAGTTACTTAACCTCTCAGCTTCTTCAGTTTTTCCACTGTAAAAGAGGGATTAAAAATAGCACCTATCTCATTGGGTTGTTTTAAAGATTAAATGAAATAACATGGCAGAATTGCTTAGCAGGATGCTTGTATTATCCTGTGATAAAATCATATAAAGCATCAGCTTTTTCGTGGTCATGGTGATTATTATTGTATCATATGTGTATGTGCGTAGGAGAAAGCTTAGGAGTACATAAAAAGTACTTGAAGTTGTCTGGTAGGATTGCAGGTGACGTGTATTTTCTTCTTTGTGCTTTTCTATGTTTTCGGATTCTGGTATTGCATTTGGGCGTATATTACTTCTATAATTTAAAAATGTTTAAAACTTCTGGGGTGCCTGGGTGGCTCAGTCGGTTAAGCATCTGCCTTCTGCCTTCAGCTCAGGTCATGATTCCAGGGCTCTCTGCTCATCGGGGAGCCTGATTTTCCCTCTCCCTCTGCCTGCAGCTCTGCTTACTTGTGCTCTCTCTCTCTCTCTCTCAAATAAATAAAATCTTAAAGAAAAAAAACAAAAAAACTTTCTGTGTGCCTAAGTAATTAACAAATGATAATTTAATACCAGTTAAGCAAAAATGACTCGTGGTAAGTGGATGAAAGATTTATGATACAGATTTATAATATGGATTTCATCACTCTCTTTAGAGACGTACAACTATTTTTGTGATTATAGAAAATCTGTAAAATTAAGGCCATTGGAAATGTAGTAGTGTAATCGAAACACATTCCTAAATGTAGAGTTAGAGTTTTAATCACGTTTACATCTGGGAAGATTAAGACAAGTTATGTTTTAACTTGTATCTTTCATAATCTGGGCAAAAACAGTACATTTATCTCTATTTGGAAATGGTTTTGTTTGTGATTGCTTATTTCTGGGGTTCAGTTGCTCTAAGGGTGTTGTAGATGGTTGGCAAAGCTGTAGACATCTAGGTAGAGTGTTGCTTTGGTGGAGAGCATTGAATTTTGTATTTCCAAAATTGTTGGCCACAATCTTTTATATTTCACTTTGCTTAGAATTTACTTGTGTCAGGTTCTGTTCTAGGGTCTGGGGAATGAGATGAACGAGAAAAGTGGCAGTCTTTCCAGGTAGGCAATCAAACAACCAGAATAGTCAGATGTTAAAGGTGGGTATGATAAAAGTAAGTGGGTTCAGTAGGGTACCAGTGGAGAAGTGGTCAATTATATTTTGAGTGACGGTGGATGGTGGGCAGAGAAAGGGGGGCTATCAAGGAAAGGCCAGGATGTGTGGAGCTGGGTCTTGAAGGTGAGTGTCTCAGTATTTGCAGGTTGGGGTCAAGGCCTTTCTGGCAGTGAACCAGCTGTGGTTTGAGGCAGCATGGGGTATTGGGCAGCCTGAAAGTGGGTTGGTGTGGCTTGAGGTAGAATACAAGCCAGAGGCCAGCCAGTGAGAAAGCTGGAGAATCAGGTCAAGGAACTCTAGTGTTGATGTTTTCAGAAATAGGTTTAGGATAAGAGAAACTGCTGACCATTTTTTTGTTTGATCAGATCTTTTAAAAAATGCTCACTTTTTTTTTTTAAGATTTTATTTATTTATTTGACAGAGAGAGACACAGCGAGAGAGGGAACACAAGCAGGGGGAGTGGGAGAGGGAGAAGCAGGCTTCCCGCGGAGCAGGGAGCCCGATGTGTGGCTCGATCCCAGGACCCTGGGACCATGACCTGACCCGAAGGCAGACGCTTAACGACTGAGCCACCACCCAGGCACCCCCAAAATGCTCACATTTAATAGATGCCATAGATTTAGATTTGAGGTGTTCTGAACCATGGAAGTTTTATGTGAGATCATGGTTTTTCTTTCTTTTTCTTTTTTTTCCCTTTTCCTCTTTTTCTTTTTTAAAACGATATGGGTCTTACCATATCACTAAATTGACAACTGAAACTATGTTGGTATTTCCTGATTTAAGAATAGCCTTCCTGAGTTCTTTCAGTTCCTTCTTCCTTCCCTATTCCCTAGTTCCTCCTTCTTACCGCTGCACCTGGACCAAGCTCTGACTCCCACAAAGCCTTGTTGCCCCTGCTATAGGGACATCTTTAAAGAATTTGTGAGTTAGAAGTAAAGGAAGGGAGGAAGCTGGGGAAAGACCTGTAGTGGTTCAGTAGCTTATTTTGCCATACTCGCTCACTTATAAGGAGGCTATTCTGTTCTGGATCATAATCCTATGTTGCTTGATTTGTTTTTTTACTACTCATTAAAACAAAATTTCAGATCTTTAACCAATTAGATATTCATTTGGGCCAAAGTTAGCAAATAATTCTGGGAAGGGTCTTATATGAAGTCTGGGCAGATGTTTACTTTTTCTTCCTGCCCTGTGGATTCTTCTCTCTCCATATTTAAAAAATATTGAAGACTCTCCTACCACACAAAGCAAAACAGTATAAAACCACCTCTCTGAGACCTTAGTGCCCCCGTTCATAGCTTGGCAGTTCATCCTCACCACTAACTATTAAGGGCAGCCTAACATTTGTTGCAATCTGACTTTGTTTCCACTTCAGTTTAGTTAAAAAAAAAATTATTGAGTGCCCACCAAATAACCAGCCTTGTTCTCCATGCAGTAAATAACAGTGAACAAGACAGCTGTGATACTTTTCCTTTGGAAGTATCAGTGGAGAAAACTGTTCTTTCTAAGCTCCCTAAATACCTCCAATAGATGTTGACAAATCTATTAGACACTTCTCTCAACACTTGAAATCTTCTATTCTCCCTTCTGAGCAGAAGGGAAACCCTCTGGTTTTTATACCAATATCCTCTCTCCTGGGAGAAGAAGGCTTTTCCTCTGAGTACACATTCTGAGTCTTTGTGTCATCCTCTTTCTCTTAAATGTTTCTTTTTCAGACTCAAATGTTTTTATTTCAGGGACTCCTGGGTGGCTCAGTCGGTTAAGCGTCTCTGCCTTTCGCTCAGGTCATGATCCCAGGGTCCTGGGATTGAGTCCCTGTTGAGCATGGAACCTCCTTCTCCCTCTCCCTCTGCCCCTCCCCCTGCTCATGCTCTCTCTCTCTCTCTCTCTCTCTGTCAAATAAATAAAATCTTTAAAAAAAAGTTTTTATTTCCCAAAAGTGCCCTTCTACTAATTGCCCTTCTCACCTTTGCATGCAAAATACTTCTGGGGCCATCTTATCCCTGTGCTGATGACACTTCAGTTTTTTGTCTCCAATTGCACATTCTCTCCCAAGTTCCAGATCCACATATCCAAGACTGCTATCAAGGTGCCCCACAAACATCTAAAACTCAATCATGTTTGATAGTAAAATCAACATTTCTCCCAATTTCAAAGCTGTAATGCTTTTCCTTGTCTCTAAATTGTACAGCTATCGGGGCACCTGGGTGGCTCATTCGGTTAAGCATCTGCCTCCAGCTCAGGTCCTGGGATAGAGCCCACATCGGGCTCCCTGCTAAGCAGGGAGTCTGCTTCTTCCTCTTCAGCTTCCCTTGCTTGTGCACGCTCTCTCTCTCTGTCAAATAAATAAATAAAAATCTTAAAAAAGAAATCAAAGAAATCGCACCATCTTTTTATTTTTTTTATTTTTTATTTTTTATTTTTTTTTAAAGATTTTATTTATCTATTCATGAGAGACGGCGGGGGGGGGGGAGAGAGAGAGAGAGAGAGAAGCAGAGGGAGAAGCAGGCTCCCAAGGAGCAGGGAGCCCGATGCGGGACTCGATCCCAGGACCCCGGGACCACGACCTGAGCCGAAGGCAGACGCTTAACCATCTGAGCCACCCAGGCGCCCCTTTTTTTTTTTTTAAAGATTTTATTTATTTATTTGACAGAGAGAAATAGTGAGAGCAGGAACACAAGCAGGTGGAGTGGGAGAGGGAGAAGCAGGCTTCCCGCCAAGCAGGGAGCCCGATGCGGGGCTCGATCCCAGGACCCTGGGATCGTGACCTGAGCCGAAGGCAGATGCTTAATGACTGAGCCACCCAGGTGCCCCGAAATCGCACCACTATCTATTCAGTGGTTTGTACCATCCTGGATCATTTGCCCTTAACATATCATATTAATTCTGCCCAGCCCTCTTTTTATTGACTTCCCTTTTATCCTTATCGCCATTGTTCATGTCCAGTAATATCTTCCCTCCCTGTCTCTCCTCAACCTTTTAAAAAATTTAAATTCCACTAATTGACATATAATGCATTATTAGTTTCAGGGGGTACAGGTCAGTGATTCATCAGTCTTATGTAACACCCAGTGCTCATTACATCATATGCCCTCCTTAATATCCATCACCCTGTAATCCCATCCCCCATCCCCCTCCCTTCCTGCAACCCTCAGTTTGTTTCCTATGATTAAGAGTCTCTTATGGTTTGTCTCCCTCTCTGATTCCATCTTTTTTTATTTTTCCCTCTCTTCCCCTATGATCCTCTGTTTTGTTTCTTAAATTCCACATATGACTGAGATCATATGATAATTGTTTTTCTCTGACTGACTTATTTCACTAAGCATAATACTGCTAGTTCCATCCACGTCATTGCACATGGCAAGATTTCACTTTTTTCATGGCTGAGTATTATTCTACCTATCTCTTTTTTAAAGATTTATTGGACTCACTGCTTCCAAAATTAGTTTTGGCCTATGATCCCACACTCCTGGGACGTATGTGGATTACTAGAATCTATTTAGTCATGGAACCCATAACCTGAACAACTTTTAACTTCTAGGTTATATGAGAACTTAAAAATATAACTAAAAGGATTTATTGATGTTTACTATATTCATCGTATGGAATGACCGTATAGTTTAACAAAGAGTTAACACGTGCTCGCTTCGGCAGCACATACACTAAAAACAAAGAGTTAACATAAGTATATAACTATATATAAAAGTTTGAGGATATGTATAAAAAAGGTAGATAATATAAGTCATCATATGTTAAATTTGAAATGAGTGGTATATATAATTGCCATAGGGATTTAGAAGAATGAGAGATCATTAATAGTAAAGCCCTTCATGAATGGAAGAGAACAAAGGAAGCAAAAAGCCAGCAAGTGTTAGTGGAGGATGGGGCCTGGCTGAAAGGGAGAAAAAGATGGAAGGAGTAAAGATACATGAAATTAAAATTTGTCAAATTAAAAACAAGTTTTCTATGGATGCACTGACTGCACAATGGATAGGGTTTAGTTGCCATGATAGTGAAAAAAAGTCTTTTGATTTCATTCTGTAGTTCTTCATTTTTACTTAATTTATGGTGACTAAACTATGTTCCTAATCCTGGCTAATCATTTTTTAGTTGTTTATCTACCCTTATCAAACAGGTGATTGGGCAATAGATTGTGTTTGTAACCAGAATAAACACATCCTTTGACACCAAAAAGAACCTCAAATACATGCCTTCATGAATATCTTTTGTATATATATTCGAGCTATGTGGTCTTCTGTTAATATTCTGAAATTCTCAGATAGCCTAGCATTTTTAAAAAGTCAGTTATTTTGGTGATTTCTTAAAAGATAAACCATCTTAACCAAACTTTTTAATTTCGATCTTATCAATTCCAGAGATTATTAATGTTTATAACTTAAAATGTAGGGCTATTCCCAATAAATGTATGTAGATTCATTTTTTAAAAATTCACTCATTTAAAAAAAATTCATTCAAGTCTTCATGTACATCGTCTAGGTGTCTTATTAATACATCTCTTGAGATTTTTCAGAAATTATGTTTTTTCTTCATTACCATTTCAACTATTAGTATTTTTTTCAAGTTGGTCATACTAAGAATTGACATATAAAAACTCAGCTTAATATAAGATGATTCTTGGCTTTGGAATGTAAATGATAATGGTCATTAAGATTTTTCCTGACTCAGTAGTATTAACATATAATATCCAAGAGCAGTGGTTTTCAAGCTCTTTTTGACTGTGATCTGCTCTTGCTTTGGCTCTCTCTTACTTATAACCTATGAGGTACACGGTGTTTTCAATTATTTTCTCCTCTAGTCCCAATTGAGTGATTTCCCCTGATAGATGAGAAATGCTGGTTGCAACTCACTAAACTGATTTTGTAATCCATTAATGGGTTATAAGCTGCAGTTTTTTTTTTTTTAAGATTTTATTTATTTTTTTGACAGAGACACAGCAAAAGAGGGAACACAAGCAGGGGGAGTGGGAGAGGGAGAAGCAGGCTTCCTGCCGAGCAGGGAGCCCGATGCAGGGCTCGATCCCGGGACCCTGGGATCATGACCTGAGCCAAAGGCAGACGCTTAACAACTGAGCCACCCAGGCGCCCCTATAAGCTGCAGTTTGAAACACTGTATCTTAGAGTAGATTTTTACAAAAATTAACTTAAAAAATGCAGAGCAGTATGAGGTAGCAAATTCAAATTATGCATAATTTGTTCCTTCAGGTAACTCCTGTTGACATTTCAGAAATATTGGAGAAATATAGCATAATCGGAATTCAAAAAATATTGAAAGATTTAAAATGAAAAATTTTAAACCTTTTTCAGCCTGGTGCTTCTATACAAAAGTAGTTATATATGTGCTAATATAGACATAAAAATACAATGACTTCTTTTGGCCTTTCCAATGTATTTGTATGTGTTTATTGGCACATACATATCTTCTATTTTTAAAAGATTTTATTCATTTTGTTCTATTTTATTTTTTTTTAAAGATTTTATTTATTTCTTTTTGCAAGAGAGTGAGAGAGGGAACACAGGCAGGGGGAGTGGGAGAGGGAGAAGCAGGCTTCCCGCCGACAAGGGAGCCCGATGCGGGGCTTGATCCCAGGACCCTGGGATCATGACCTGAGCCGAAGGCAGATGCTTAATGACTGAGCCACCCAGGCACCCTTTATTCATTTATTTTAGAGAAACTGAATGTGCATGTGAGTGGGCAGGGGCAGAGACGGAAGGAGAGGGTCAAGCAGCTTTTGCCTTGAGCACAGAGCCTAACAGGGAGCCGATCCCACGACCCCAAGATCAGACCTGAGGTTAAACCAAGAGTCTGATGTACAACCCACAACTGAACCACCTAGGCGTCCCTGTATCTTTTAAAAGTACCTAAAGATGTTATATATTCTGTTCCCTCTATATTACTTAACATTTTATCTTGGTACTCTTTCCATACCAACAATTCAGATCTAATTCTTAGTGCATTCTTTTTATTGGCTATATAATATTTCCACCATAGGGATGGGCCTTTAATTTATTCAGCCAGTTTCCTATTGATACCATTTAGATACCTTTTTTTTAAAAAAGATTTTATTTATTTATTTATTTGACAGAGAGAGAGAGAGAGAGAGAGAGTGAGAGAGGGAACATAAGCAGGGGGAGTGGGAGAGGGAGAAGCAGGCTTCCCGTGGAGGAGGGAGCCTGATGCAGGGCTGGATCCCCAGGACCCTGGGATCATGACCCAAACCGAAGGCAGATGCCCAACGACTGAGCCACCCAGGAGCTCCCCATTTAGATACTCTTACGCTGTAAAATTTTTCCCTATCTCATAGATGAAAGATATCTCCATTGCTTCAGTTTGCATTCTTATATTGTGAGAGTCATATTTTCATATAATTTTTTACTATTTTAGTTAGTATTTCCTTTTGTGAAATGTCTATTTACATTCTCTGCCCATTGTTTTATTGATGTGGTTTTCTTTTTTTTAAAGATTTTATTTACTTATTTGACAGAGAGATAGAGAGCACAAGTAGGCAGAGCGGCAGGCAGAGGGAGAGGGAGAAGCAGGCTTCCCGCCGAGCAGGGAGCCCAACACGGGGCTCAGGACCCCGGGATCATGACCTGAGCTGAAGGCAGCCAGCTTAACAACTGAGCCACCCAGGTGCCCCGAAGTGGTTTTTTTTCTTAATGATATTTGTAAGCCCTATAAATCAAGCAAATTAGCCCTTTAATGGTAATGTCTTACAATTTGGTGATGTTTTCCACGTTTGTTGTTAGCCTTTTGACTTTGTTTAGGATATATTTTCTGAACAAGACAGTTTTGTTGTCAGATTTATTAACCTTTCCCTGTGAATTTTATTTAAAAGGAGCTTCTCCTTTTGGCAGATGTTTGTTTGTTTTCAGTGTGACCAGAACTTATGTTGGAGAATTACATTTCAAAGAGGAGAGTCTAGTGAGATTTGACATTTTATATGTATTTTTCAAGCAGCTGAATGAAGACATTTCAAAGCTCCAAGATTGTTCAAAGAAAGCTTACTTTAAAGTTGATGTCCTTTTTTGCATCTGTGCTCTGCTAAACATAATATTATTGAAAGTTATAGTATTTTGAATTATCTTTCATTATTATAATGTAGTAATTGCCAGGGTTTTTTTTCCCTAATTGTTTTAACATATCTTCATAAAAGTCACATATGTCACAATGTAGCTCCTTTAAAAAAGTAAAGTTAGGGGCGCCTGGGTGGCTCAGTTGTTAAGCATCTGTCTTCGGCTCAGGTCATGGTCCCAGGGTCCTGGGATCAAGCCCCTTGTTGGGCTCCCTGCTCAGTGTGAAGCCTGCTTCTCCCTCTCCAATTCCACACTGCTTGTGTTCCCTCTCTCACTGTGTTTCTTTGTCAAATAAATAAAATCTTAAAAAAAAAAGTAAAAATACTCAGTAGAAATATTTAGGATTTATTAATTCTAGTAGATGTTTAATATAAAAGAAGTCATTTATTTCATTGTGGAAACTCACCCCCCTCTGTGTTTGCTTATAATGCCTACAAAGGTTTTTTAGCAGAGTAGGAAGGAAGTAGATTTTTTGTTTAATGGAAACAATACAGTAGACATTTCCTGGATTGCATTTTGGTCAGATCATTTAGTAGCTTTACTTATTACTACTGTTTAAATTCCTGTGAGGTCTTCGGGAGCTATAAATGATTAATGTATTTGAGCCTTGACTTCGCTGTGTTTATCTTCTCTGGAAGCATAGTGATGTGAAATACGTTGAGTTACTGGTATTGGTATTTTAGCTATTAATAATTAATCAAAACCTTTAGTTATAAATTGTAAATGTTAGTGCAATTTCTTGTAGTTGTATGGGATGGGTGTCTGACCACTGATAATGTCAGTCATTCTGAAAGGCAGAACATCCAACATGGATGAAACAAGTTCCTTCAGAAAGCAAAACCCTCACCCTCTCCCTAAAGATCCTTAGCCGGAACCATCTAGATGGCGGGCAGGGAGGGAGTGGGTAGACTTTCAGGGCTACTTGGTTGCCTGCTTTTATTAAAGAAAATATAAACCATATATTTTAGAAGTATAAGCTATAAGGGTATGGGTTAGGTGTGAACCCAGATAGCTTGAGAGTGCACTGAAATAAAAGTAAGGTTTATTATGGCCATTTAGAATAAAATTACTACTTTTTTTTTTTTTTAAAGATTTTATTTATTTGACAGAGAGAGAGAGAGACAGTGAGAGAGGGAACACAAGCAGGGGGAAGTGGGAGAGGGAGAAGCAGGCTTCCCGCCAAGCAGGGAGCCCAATGTGGGGCTCGATCCCAGGACCCTGGGATATGACTTGAGCCGAAGGCAGACGCTCAATGACTGAGCCACGCAGGCGCCCCTAAACTACTCCTTTCTAAAAAAATAAGTAGGCATTAATCAGACAAAGAGGGTAGGGAAGATCTTTCCAGGCAAAGACAGGGGCCCATGTGTAAAAGGTGAGAATTCATGAGTGATATTTAAAAGGCAGGGTGTGTAGCACTTGTTCAGTGCCTGAACACCGATTGATGATAGGTTTTGAGCTTACCTTGGTAATTAGGAAATAGTGTAATTGCAGGAATAGTGGGCACACTAAGAGGGAGAGGTGGGCAAGTGATGTTCAGTCTTGGATCTGTGGATTTTGAGGTACAGAGGGATTCATGTGGATGTAGATATGCATAGTTGGAAACTGACGTCAGAGTTTAGGGGCAAGGTTAGAGCTAGAGCCAGAGATTTGTGATTCTCCATAAAAGTAGTAGCGAAACCTCAGACACATGAGTAAGATGTCGAGAGGGACTGCAGAATAGAGAAAGAAAAGAGGACTAGAGACAGAATTATGGAGAGTAAGACAATACTTTTTTTTTTTTTAAGCAAGGATCTAATTAAGGAGTTTTAAATTAGATTTTTTTTTCCTTCCTCATTTTACTTCTAGGACAAAAACAAGGATAGATGAGAAGAAAATAAACATTTGTTAGAAGCTTATTTATTGAAACCCCAAGGCTCTAAAACAATGTCCAGAGTCAAAGACAAATTTCATTTCAATAATTGTGAAGGTAGGGAAGATTTTCAACCAGGAGCATTGAAACAAGAAAAGATTTTCTGATTACCACTCATTGACTCAGAAAGCCCTTGAGAATTCCGGTTCCTTAGGTTTTACTTTGTAAACTCTTTATTTTGATTTGCATTGGTTTTGTTTTTCATATTTAAGCTTTGTATATTCAGAGTGCTTATAAAACACTCACAGTTAGGGACGCCTGGGTGGCTCCATCGGTTAAGCATCTGCCTTTGACTTAGGTCATGATCCCAGTGTCCTGGGATCGAGCTCTGCATCAGGCTCCCTCTGCCGGCCACTCCCCCTCCTTGTGCTCTCTCACTTTCTCTGTCAAATAAATAAATCTTTTTAAAAAACACTCATAGTTTAAAAAGAACATATCAGCTCTCATGGTTGAGGGGATATTTATTTATTTATTACAGGTCTCATTTCGTTTCAAGTATCTATCAAGTACCTGTAGTACTTGAGGGAGAAAAGGAAACCAGATTGCTACAAAATGGAAAGGAAAGTAACTTTCCTATAGCCATGGTATTATTATAGATTGTACCAGGGGAGTTTCAGGAATTTGGTAAGGAAATGCTATGGCGTTCCCCATCGCAGCACATCCCCCCCCCTTTTTTTTTAAGAATTTACTTATTTATTTGAAAGAGAGAGAGCACAACCAGGGGGAGGGGCAGTGGGAGAGGGAGAAGCAGACTCCCCGCTGAACAGGGAGCGGGGCTCGATCTCAGGACCCTGGGATCGTGACCTGAGCCAAAGGCAGATGCTTAGCTGACTGAGCCACCCAGGCACCCAGCAGCACATCTCCCTTTAACAGGTTCTCCAACTGTCCAGAGTGGTTGGTCTCTTCCACTCAGGTATGTGGGCAATAATAGCTATTATTCATCAAGAACTTACAGTATGCCAGGCATTCTGCATATATTATGTCATTTAGTCCACATCCCATTCTTGTTAATAAGAGTTAATTAATAAGAGTAATAACTATAATTTATCAAGCACTTAATATGTCCTATGCATTGTGTTACATAGTCAGTGTACTTATATTCATTTAATTCTTACAGACCCTGTGTTTGTGTTTGGCAGTAGATATTCATTATTCCATGAGGCCCAGAGGGGTTTTGAAATCAACTTGCTGTATATCATGCAGCTAGTAAGTCAGGACTCAAACTCAGATCTGGGAATTCTAAAATCCTTACTTTTTGCATTATGCGTGCTGCTTCACTGTTGCCTCTCCTCTGGGGCAGTCGGAGCATTGACCTCCCTGAAGCATATGACGGGTACCTAAGCAGTGTCTCTAAAGTAAAATAAAGCAAAATAATTGAGGGCCACCTTGAACCAGAGCTGGGTTACTGTTTTATAGACCCCTTTTCAGAGTATGAGTGCCACCTGCTGGGGGGTTATAATGTATCTATGTGCTTGCAAAGACCAGCTTCCCAAAGGGCTGCTGTCACAGATGTGGAAGTGGCAGATTTCAAAAATGCTAATTCTTAGCTTGCAGTTTAGGAATACTGCAGCATTTTGGAATTAGCTGAGTCCCCTCTTTGCCATAAAATAAACTGCTTCATTTATCTTCCTTTTGTGTGTGTGTGGGGTGGGTGGGGGGTCATACACTTAAAAAAATGATACAACTTAGTGCTTCCTAAAGTAAAGCCATTTTCACCATGAGAAAGATTGATAGTCAGGTGAATCCTACAGTTACTTTCAACAGATCAAATAAGAATAGAAAACTGAGGGTGTCTGGGTGGCTCACTTGGTTAAGTGTCCGATTCTTGATTTCAGTTCAGGTTATGATCTCAGGGTCGTGAGTTCAAGCCCTGCATCAGACTCTGCACTGAGTGTGGAGCCTGCTTAAGATTCTCTCTCTCTCTCCGCCTGCCTCTCCCCCACCTCTCTCAAAAAAAAAAAAAAAAAAGAATAGAAAATTGAATTTACTTTGAGATAAATGAGTCATTGAAGTATAAGAGGACCCTTTCCATTCAGATACCCTAAAAGAGGAATCTGGAACCCATGGGGGGCATCAGAGACTTGGAGAACAGAAAGAGGGGGTAAGAGGGGAAGAAAGATGTGTGTATAAAAATTAGAATGGGTTCTGTAATCGGTAGTCTAGCCCAAGCCTCCCCAAAGTGAGTCAGGATCCTAAATAGTGCCTTCGAGAAAAAAGATTAGGATTATAACTTTGAATTATTATATGTTTAGGATAGTGAAAAGTAGATACTCTTTATGGTCACTTATATGCCCTTGAAGATCCGGTAAAATCTTGGGATGTTCATTGCACATTCTTCATTAGGCTCCTTTGATGAGTATCTGCACAGGAGATGTTATCATTTAGTGTGGGATTTTCACAGGAAAATCACATTATACTTAACTGTTGTTTAGATATGATTAAAGCGTATCTATAGTTGCATGATGTCATGTTGAACAAATATTTGTGTGACAAGAGATTCAAGTCCATTGGTAAAATCTGATATTGCCAAGAATGAAGGAAAGTAAGGACAAGCTCAACCGTCTCCTTCTTTCCTTGAGTCCCTTTTCAGATCAATCATGTAAGGAACTGTGATAGTTTGATAGTATCTTATCTTAGCAGGAGATACCTTTCTGGAGAGAAAGAACTGTCTTTTGGGTGTGTATGTGTGTGTACATGTGTGAGTTTTTAAACAATAAGAGTAAGTTTTTAAATTATAAGAGCTCATTATAGAAAACTTGTAAAATAGAAAAATAGAACTAAAAAATCACACCTAATCCTGCCACCCAAGGATAACTATATTAATGTTTTGATGTATTTCCTATTTTATAGACATTTACTATTTTGCAGCTTTTTATACTACATCACAATATTATAAGTCTTTTCTCATGTATTTAAAAACTCTTGGCATATGTGCATGAGGCTACAATATGTGGATATACCGTAATTCACTTATCAGCGAATATTTCTTATTATCGGACATTTATATTTGCTGTTTTTGTTCATTTGTTTCTTCAGTAAATGGTGGTAGAGAAATTTCTTTCTTTTCGTTTGTCTGCTTCAGTAAATTGGGGTAGAGAATACACTTTTGTGTGGCATTTGTTTAGGGTCTAGCATTGTGTTAGTAAACTAGCCTTGAAAGTAACCAGTGACTCATCTCTGTTTTGTTCCTCAGGTGTGTCCCCCCGGGCCCCCTTTTCCTGTGTGCATTTTCTTCAGAATTTTGTAGTGCTTATTTCATTCATAGCCCTTTCAGGAAACACCCTCGCAGCGCCCTTTCCCGTTTCAGGTTCTGGTAGTGTGGGTGCTAGTTGAGAGAACTCTTCCTTTTTAAGCTTAAAATAGATGTAGCTTGCAGAAAGTCAGTATCTTTAGAAAAACTATTTTAGACGTAGTCTATTCAGTTTATTAAAAACAAAATCGTTCAAAACACCTTTTGGAAGGATACCAAAGTTTTATAATATTCCAAACTCTTTACTGGTTTGTTTTGTAAGAACTAGATAAGTTCAGTAGATTTAATTCTTTTAACAAATATTTATGGAGTGCTTACCATGTGCCAGGCACCATTTTAAGCATGGGGGATATAAAACCAGCAACAACTTTGCCTTCATGGAGCTTATGTGTTAATGGAGAGAAACAGACACTAAACAAGATAAAATAAATAAACAATACCTGGGTCCCCAATTCCTTAAATGAAGCTTTGGGAACCAGATGTGTTTTAGATTCAAAAATTTTAAAAAGATTTTAGAAAGATAATATGGTGTATATATTATGTCACCTAACACCCAGGGAAGCAGTAATCAAACCTATTAATATTCTTCAGTATCGAAGTATGATCATTCACACTTGGATGAATAAAGACTAAAACAGCTTCATGTTAGTGCAAGTGAGAGATTTCTGCAAAATGAGTATCAAAGGATAATTTTCAAAAAAGATAAAATTATGATGTGATACAAATATAAAATGAACACATTTTGAAGATTTTATTTAACTTATTAAATGAAGGAACCCAGTAGATGGTATAGCCCATTCAAAGGAGAATCCTTAGAACAGACATATTTATCAATTAGGAATATTAAAATGATGGGCAAATTGAGGCAAAACTCACCTCTTCCATCACGGGAGAGGGAAGTCAGTGAACCTCTTCTGGACAGGACAGTTTGCACGTGTATAGACAAGAATTAGCCTGCATTGTTTTCAGTTATCTATAATGTACAGAGTTGAAGATAGCTTCCATAGAATTAGAATCTGATAACCTGAAAGGATGTGCCCTTGACAGTGCATTTTTTTTTCCACTGAAGTTAAATTTTTTTTTTCCTACATGAGTTCCTAGAAAGCTTTGTTTTCTGAGCTCTTCAGAATTAGACATAAGGGATATAGAGGCATAATACATTTGACAGTGATAGTGCTTTGCAGAAAAATAAAGGTGCAGAGGGAGGTTACAATTTCAAATAGAGGAGCCAGGAAAGACTGGCTGAGAAGGTGATATTGTGAGTAGAGTTAAAGTAGATGAAGTTGTTTACCTGAGTAACTGGAATGATGAAGTTGCTATGAACTGAGCCGGAGGAAGAGCAGTTGAGGTAGAGGGCAGGGGAGATGGAGATCACCCCTTTAGTTTGGGCCCTTAGACATTCAAGTAGAGATGTTGATGCAATTGGATACACATCGCTGGAGTTCAGGGAAGATGTGAGGGCTAAAGATGAACATTGGGGAGTTCATGCATGTCGGTGACATTTAAAGCCCTCAAACTAGGTGAGATCACTAAAAACAGGGCTTCTTCTATGGGCCAGGCTCTGCGTTAGTCCCTGGGGATACAGGGATAAATTAAAAATTGTTCTCAAGGTTTAATGGGGGCAGTTATAAACAGTTAAAGCAGTATAAAAATATACTAATATAAATACACATAAAGTACAGATGATTCCGTGAAGTCAAATCTGAGAGTCATCTTAAACACCATCACCTTCAAACTTCCTTGTTCGGTGACCTGACCATGAGACATGCACAGAAGATAGTCAAAGTGTGGGACCTTTAATATCAGCTGGCTTTTCCACTAACCCCCTCTGCCCAGCAAACTTCCAGTGATATTAGAGAGCCTTGCTGGTGACACTATGCATGGCTTACAAGGCTCCCTATTATTTGGCGTTTGTCTTATCCCTTGCTTTACTTGAATGAATATAAAGACTGTAACAGCTTCATGTTAGTACAAGTGAGATATTTCTGCAAAACAAGTATCAAAGAATAACTGTACACTTAAAAATGGTTAAAATGGTAAACTTATGTATATTTTACCACAATAAAAAAAAAATAGAACCTAGAAAGGAAAAGACCTAGAAATACATTGTTGCTGTAATAAAGAAAAAGAAAGATTTCTAGCTACTAAAATTGTATACTGATATTGGAGAGAATTTCTAGGATAGATTGTATTGAAAACAAGTTAAGTGCTATCTTTTGAGTAAATAAGGACAGATGAAAATATATAGTCATATTTGCTTTTATTTGCATAAAGAAACACTGGAAGGATTAACTAATAAAAGTTGTTAGTTCTAGCAGGTAAGGAGGACTAAGGTCACCAGGGGCAGGCGTGGTAATGAGACATCTCAATGTATAATATCCTTGTATGTACTTTTGATTTTTGGACCATGTAAATGTATTACCTATTCAAAATAATGTTTAAACATGGGAGTTAAAGTGGTTTCATTATAGAGGGCTCATCAATTTGTAGCCACAGAAAACAACTTTTTAGAGATACTGATTGAAATATTGCTACACGTGATGTCCCCTCCCCCAGACAAGTCAGAGACTGGTTTAGATGAAGAAGTGAGTTTCACCTCCCTTTCACTGCAGGCAACAAAGAGAACGTATTTTGGGTAGAGATTTAATAAAGCCACACTCTCTAAGTTCATTAATACCAAGAGTCAGAAAGAGAGGGTGACAAGACATTGCATCTGCAGTGAGGCCTCTTACCAGGGTCCAAGTGCTTGAAGGTTGACCATGGCAAATAGGGTCATTAAATATATTAAGCTACTGAGTCTGGGAGCCTTAACCATTCAAAAACAGGAAACCTGTCTGGATATAGCTCTGCATCCCTCCCCCCCACTTTCTCTGATTCAGTCACTAATTAGGAGCGTATTATGTCTAACATTTGCATCTGAAGCAAGAAGCAGGATTGTTTCACCTTTCTTAGGCAGTGGGAGCAGGGAGAGCGGCCGATAGCTGAGCACCCACCTAGTGGCCCCCCACCTGCCTTCCCCACCAAGGGAGTAGGACTATTATATCTTCCCTGGATGTTTCTTTCCAGCTCTCCTTTCCCACCTACATCCAGTAGGAAATGTGGAGAGAACCCTGAGGCCGACTGTAAAGTAGAAGGCTGTCTCGGGACAGCCCAGCCCATCCTAACTCTTGCTTCTTAGCTGTGTCCCAGGGCATGTGGGTTGAGGGAGAACCCAGCGAGTCATATCCCGGAACCATGCCCAGATTATAGCTGGTAGAGCGCCACCTTCCAGCAAGGTGGTCAAAGTGCAGGTCAAGAGAAAGAACTGAAGTACAGAGCCAAAACGAGAGAATTGAAGGACTGGGAAACAACATTGAAAGTAGTGAAGAATTCGGCAACTGTGAAGAAATTTATAAAAGTTCCAGAGATGGAATTCACACGATTTTTTTTTATAGGATTCCAGCACAGGCACTGAAGGTATACTTTACTCATTTAAAGTTATTAGGAAAAAATAATAATAAAGTTATTAGAATGGGGAAGCAGTTCATTTTTCTCTTGCCTCATTGATCAATTTGTAGATCTGTCTTGCCCGTTAAACTGTAGGAATTGAAGACAAGGACTTTAGCCATAGTGGACAAAGCATGGACTTTGGAACTGGGCAGAGCTCTTTAAATCCAGACTGCTTCTCTTTCTAGGTGTTTGGTTTTGGTCAAGTTATTTTTATAACACTGGACTTCAGTTTCCATGTGCATCATAGGGTTGTTATAAGGATTAAGTGAGAGAAAAACATGTATATATGATCATCCTATACACAGAAAGTAATCAGTAGAAATTTTGTTCCCTCTTCCTTTTTGTATCTCCCACAGAATTTTACGTTTAAAATACGTTCAAAATATCAAATTGAGCATGTTAGTGTTAAATTTGAACCCTGATTAAGGACTGCCTGAGGCAGGCATGTTTATGAGCCTTTCCCCTCGAACAGCGAAAGTTGTTGCTAAATAATTTATTAAGCAGCTGCCTGTTATGTGCCAAGTGCTAAGATTTCACTTGTGGATCTGGTTTATCTTCTTATGATTTCCTTCTTACTATCAGGGTCCAGCTTCTACTCTGTGAGGGCCTGTTCCTTATTCTCTATTTATGGGACCTCTTCTCCACACCAATTTTTTTTTTTTTTTAATCAGTGGGTATGAGAGGCATTACTTATACTCACTGTTTTTCTAAAAAATCTCAACCACGTGCTTTAGGCATGGATAAGTGTGGGGACTGTTAAATCTCTTTCCTTTTTTTGTCAAATATTTACTGAGCACCTCCTGTGCTAGGGTAGAAAAAAACAGAATGAATACGTGATTCCTGCTCCCCAATGGTAAAAAAAAAATAAGCACCCTCCGAATTATATTTAATTACTTCGTGATACAATATTTACTTTTGTTTACCATTTTACATTTTACTGTTTAAAATGATCCCATTTTGAAAACACTCACATACATGTGGAAAAAGAATTTGGAAGGATATCCACCAAGATGGCGCAGAGCTTATCTCAGAGTAGGGGTATTTTTTTTTTCTTTTATTTTGCTTATCTGGATTGTCTAAATTTTCAAAAATTTCACCAGAAAGTGCATCATTTCCCCCTGCTTCCGAACAGGAGAGTGACCCCTCTCTTCCTCTTGCATTCAGCTTTTGCGAGAATTGAAGCACCCTAACGTGATCGCCTTGCAGAAGGTGTTCCTTTCTCACAGTGACAGGAAGGTGTGGCTGCTCTTTGATTATGCAGAACATGATTTGTGGGTAAGTCTAAACTCGCTTTATTTTTAGGACTCTTTCCTCTAGGTACAGAGAAACATGTATATATGCACTGCACGTAAAGGAAAACTTGCTTTGTTGACCAGACTTTAAAATAAATATTAAATGCAAATGCAGATTTAAAAGAACTCGAGCAATAAACACTGTCATATACTGAGAAGATGGTATTTGTAACATTCAGAAATTTCACTTCAGAAAGTGTTAATGTGTGTGAGATTGTAATTTTATGCAAATCATCAATGACAGTTTACTGATAATGTGTAGTGAAAATTGCTTTCCTTTGTGGTACACAAAGTAGTTCAAATTTCACCAGTTACATACTTGTGAATAATTTCCCTTTCTAAGTTAAGGTCAGTCTCTTGCAGCAATTTTCCAATTAAAACTGACTCCACCAAATGGAAGTACATATATAGTTTTACAAATATTAGCCAAAAATTCTAATTCCAAATTTTTTAAGTTAGAAATCAGGGTATTTAAACATTTTATCCAAGGAGTTGCTAAAAGTACAAAAATTCAAACTTGGCAGTAAGTCCAAATTTTTGATAGTTAAGTTTTGACTAAACATAGTTGGGTGTGTCATCTATATATACGGCACATCTGTTTAGGAGTAACTTTAACAGACTTATAGGTCTTGAAGGAACTTTCAGAATTTATGCTATTATAGCATATTGACAAGAATGTCCAATGAATTTTTCTCATGGATATTCATAAAAATTATGTTTTTCCCATTTCTCTGTATCCTTTATATTTCTGCCAAGGTTTATTTGATAACATGTGCACTTCACTTTGAACATGAGTGATGTGATGAAAGAACATGTAGTGCATTGGAGTAGTCAGGTCCTGTAGAACTGTGTTGTTTGTAACATGGTGGCCCCTAGCTGCATGTGCCCATTGAGCACTTGAAGTGTAGCTGGTCTAAATTGAGATGCACCGTAAATATAAGATACACACTGACTTTTGAAGACTTAGTAGGAAAAAAATGTAAAATACCTCATTAAGATGTTTTATATTATATGTTGAAATGATAATATTTTGAATATATTGGGTTAATTAAAATAGAGTATATCAATTTTACCTGTTTCTTTTTTTTCTTTTGATGTGGCTGTAAAAAGTTGAAAGTTATATATATGTAGCTCTTAACTATATTTTTTTTGGGGGGGGACACTGCTGCTACAGTATAAACCCTAATTTTCTATTAGTTCTTTAAATAAAGTACATATTGTTGAACAGTTTATAAAAAAGCAAGAAAGCTATGTAAATAGCTTAAAATTTTTCCCTACCATTTGGCCATTTTAAAGTTAGTAGAGCAATGTTAACAGTGTTGTTTAATAGGGGTTTAAATGGCCTTTAATACCCTTATGTCATGTTTTGCATAGGGGTAAGGTGGAGATGGAGGTGCAGGTTTGGGGTTCAGGTAGCATTTCTTCCCTATCATGATAATGTTTTCATGACCTACAAAATAACATGTGGACATAAAAATTTGAATATGTTGATGTAGTTATATTTATTTCAATGGGATTGAATTCCCCAATTTTCTCTCCCTCCTCCCTTCTAGTGATTTCCTATTTAATATTAACTACTAGGAATGTATCTTAATTTCATTCTGTGCCAAAACAAGGTAGAACTTTCCAATAATTCAAATGTACACATAGTCAGTGACATTACACAAGTGCTCTAAGTGCTAACTTTTTATAGTACCGTAAAGATATAGGGGCGCATGGCTGGCTCAGTTGGTAGAGCATGCGACTCTTGATCTCAGGGTTGTGAGTTCCAGCCCCATGTATGGCATGGAGTTTCCTTAAAAAACAAAACAAAACAAAACAAAAAAAACAGTAAAGATTTACAGGGTCTTTTTCTCTTTTTTTTTAGTCTTTCATTCTGTCAATAGAAAATACAACTAGTACTATTTTTATGCAGGCTTTTAAACATCAATGCTTTTTACCTTTCAGTCTTATTTAATGAAAATCTTAATGGTTTCAATAAATCTAGTCATTATACCCTCAGTAACATTGTCACGTTCACTGTCAATATAGGTTCCATTTGGTTGACCTTATTATTCAAATTATTTTTCTTTGCGTCATTATTGGCCTTTAATAAGTAATTTTTAAATATAGGGAGTTTATTGCAGACTTGTGTTTTATTGATATAGATATTAGCAAATACTATATATAATTTAGTATGTTTTATTTTTTTTAATTTTTAGCATATTATTAAGTTTCACCGTGCATCAAAAGCAAATAAAAAGCCCATGCAGTTGCCAAGATCTATGGTTAAATCATTACTTTACCAGATTCTTGATGGTATCCATTACCTCCATGCAAATTGGGTGCTTCACAGAGATCTGGTAAGTATGTTTCTTTTAAATTGATCAGTATGATTTTTTACCTTCTTAAAAAATACCTTTTCCTCTTAGTGCAATTATTATAAACATTAATTGTAGAAAATTTTGAAAACACATATAAGCAAAAGGGAAGGAAATAAAATCACCCATAAGCCTACAATTAAAAGATTAACATTATTAACATTTTGTGTATGTTCTTCCATTATATTTATGCATAGCTATAAAATGTCAGTGTGGTTTTCAGTGAATGGCATAATCTTGATGGAATAGTCATATGTGAAATAAGTACCTTTTAATCCATTTTGTTTTTCGTATTATTGTTCGTTAGTAAAAACATTAATAATTAAAGATTGAGTTCTCATTGTTTTTTTTCCTTAAGAGCTAGGTTGAAATAATGACATTGCATCCAGTAAATAGAATGTTGTTATCAATATTATCAATAAATGTTGTTATCAATATTATCAACAAATCAAATGTTTGATTATACTTTTTTTCAGTACACATGTAACAAGCATTTATTAACGTCAAATTCTAGTTATCTTTGCATTATTGTCATGTTAGTTTATGTTGATGAGATCTTTTTGGTTTGTTTGTGAGAAAACATGGCTACTGGATAGTTGTAAAACCCATGAGTTTATAATTGGAAATTTTATTCCCCAACTCTCCTCGAAAAAGTGGTTTCATGATCATTATTTCTTAGGCTTTTGGAGATTCTAGGGATATGGTAGGGATAAATCTAGGTTGACTTGGTTTTACTAATTGAGGAGAAGTATTTGTTATAGAAAGCGATGAATACACAAGGACATTAGTTAGTACCCCTTGCTGTCTGACTTGACCATCTCTTGCTGTGATGCTGAAGTTAAATTGGACCCAAATGACAGTGACCACAAAGATGGACTTACCCTTTCAATAGATGCATGTCACCTCATAATTTTGAACTGTTCTCAAAGACTTGCACCTATCCACTTTACTACTAACCATGAATCAGCACATTTTTACGTGGGTACATGAGGTCGTTCCAGTTCAAAACCTTCTTCATAAATGGTTTTAGATATTAATTTGCTATGTACTTAGTATAACCGATGTGAGTTATTTTTGAGTTCATGATCATGTTTGAATCATCGATCAGAATCTTTTATTGAAGATTAATTTCAACTCTTCTCTTTTTTCACAAAATTATATATTTTATTCTGAAAGCATAGATTAACAGATTTTATTTCTGATCTTGTCACCTGAGTATCCACCTGTGCTAAAACTCAGATTTTCTCCTAGTTGGTTTGCTGCTGCTTTAGTGTCTATTTTAGTTATGGCATCACCCTCCTCTCAGCCTAGAAAGTTCTTTTACCCCTTGTGGACCCTTGCACTGTACATGTAGACATTGCCTAGTCTTGTCAGTTTCAACTCTAAAATCTCTCCTGCATTTGTCCATTTCCATCCCCGGTGCCTCATTCCTAGTTCAGGCCTTTATTGTCTCTTTCTTGAAGGATGGTGCTAGCCTCTCAACTTGTCTCCTTGCAGTCTCTTTCCCTTCCATTCACTTTGGACCTTCTGAATAATTACACAGCTCCTGTTCAAGAACTTTGAGATAGTTCCTCTTTGCTTATAGACTAAAGCTCTAGTTCCTTATTGGGCTTTCAAGGTCCTAACAGATATAGCTCCAACTGCCTTTAGAATTTGTCTTTATCCCTACAATCTTTCATTTACACTGTACCATTAAACTATTGATTGCTCCCTGTGTCGTCCTGAGATTTCTTGCCTCAGTGGCCTTTATTACCCCATCTCTTCATATTCAAATACTGCCTGTCTTTGAGGACTTGCACAAATGTTAAAACTTATCCTCGTACCCATTCCTACTGGGAAATAATCCCTCCTTCATGCTCTTGCTGTCGTACGTCTTTACTTCCCTTATGACACTTACCTGTTAGTATTATAGCACTGTATGTAGCTGCCTTAGAACATCTTCTAGACCACATACTTTCTGAGAGAGCAGCGTCTATGATTCATTTTGGCACACTAGTAGTACCTGAGTACAAAACAGGTACTGGATAAATATTTCCTCAGTGAGTGAATATGAGTAAGAATACTGATTATTATGGGATGCTTTTGGATCAAGTAACGTATTTACACATTTCAACACACTGCCTGCAAGAAACATTCATTATTACCTCGTATGTTTAAAGCATGAGGGATGGGGACAGCATAGATATGACTGCATGGAAGCCCTTCTCCTCGGGACTTTACTCTGAGAGAAGAAATATGCTATGGACACAAGCAATTACGCTGTAAGCCACATGAGAAAGAATGTGATCGTGCCCATGTGACAGGAACAGACTAAATGCTACTCAAGGTTAGAAGAGGTTACGAGGGGCGAGGGGAGAAGGGAAAGCCACTTGAGCTAGACGATGAAGGATAAGTAGAATTGAAATAGAGGTTTGAGGAAGTGAAGCTTGACTTTGGCATCTTAGACCACTTGGCTATACTGACATCCTAAGGAGAGGTTTGAGAGAGGAGGTAACCTGAGGAAGTGTTGGATGTAAAAACTTCTGAGGTGAGAAAGCTCTTGAATTATCCCAGAAAGAGTATGGATTTCTGTCTGATTCCACTATGGATAAGCTAGTGGTAGTATGTGGTTAAGACTAGAAAGATATCGGGGCTCCTGGGTGGCTCAGTCGTTAAGCGTCTGCCTTGGGCTCAGGTCATGATCCCAGGGTCCTGGGATTGAGTCCCACATCAGGCTCTCTGCTCAGGGGGAAGCTTGCTTCTCCCTCTCCCACTCCCCCTGCCTGTGTTCTCTCTCTCGCTGTGTTTCTCTCTGTCAAAGAAATAAAAAAAAATAAAAAAAAAAGACTAGAAAGATATTGGTTAGAGCCTGATCAAGGAAGCCCAAGATATCAGGCTAGGGAGTTTGTTTGTTCTTTTTTTTTTTTTAAAGGTTTATTTATTTATTTATTTGACAGAGAGAGAGAGAGAGAGAGAGAGAGCACAAGCAGGGGGAGAGGGAGAAGCAGACTCCCCACCGAGCTGGGAGCCCGATGCGGGACTCGATTCGAGGACCCTGGGGTCATGACCTGAGCCGAAGGCAGACCCTTAACTGACTGAGCCAACCCAGGCACCTCAGGTGTTTGTTTGTTCTTAAGTACTAAAAGTTTGTGAGCAACAGGGGTGCCTGGCTGGCTCAGTGGGTAGTGCACACAACTCTTGACGTCAGGGTTGCAAGTTCAAGCCTCACATGTGGTGTAGTTTACTTAAAAAAAAAAAAAAGGAGCAAGAGAAGGAACATTTTTTGCCGGAATGAAAATTTTTCTCCCGCTAAAGAAGCCACTATTGATTATTATTACCTCATCCATAGCATGAACACAGTGTTGAAAAAAATATATTCTGCATGTGGTTCTGACCTTATATAGCACATTCATAATTTACTCACATTCACTGAATGCCTCTACTCTTCAAGTAAGTAACTAATAATATTTGAAACTTTGAACCAGTAGGAATCCACCCTGGGACAGCCTGCTCAGTTCTTACCGCAGATCATGAATCCTGATAGCTGGACCATATTGTCATGGTTCTGCCAAAGTATTTTCAGGAGTAGAAGATTTAAACTATATGTTTACTTTAGATGTATTCTGTAGTCAGTATAGAAATATAAAGTATATCAAATATGAATGTGGTGTTAAAATATGGGGACATTTGAAAAATTATTTTTTTGTGTGTGAGCTTAATAGAGTTGCGATTTTAGTCAGGATTGGTTTTTTTTTTAATGCTTCATTTCCTATTGCTATAAGAAATTTGGCTTTATACTGTTTGTTGGTCACAGTTCTTTCAGAGTATGTACCATTTCTAAATTTTCATTTGACGTGAGAAACCTGCAAGATCCATATAATTAAAGGCATTAGAGTAAACATAAATTTGCAGTGTAATAGTCTGATTTAAAAAGTAAATCAAAATTCAGTGTTTTGGACTCTACAAACAGGCATTATATCATCAAAGGAGTTGGGGTTTTTCATTGTGATTGATTACATATCTGGGATAAGTATTAGTTATGTCATTTGAATCCCAGAATTTAAAACAGAAATAGAGAATTTAAATAAAGTCACTAAAAAGATTACTTATATTAAGGAATTGCTTTAAAAGGAAAGGAGAAGAGGAGCTAAATATATTCATCTTGGCTGAGAGACAGCGAAGTAGAGACATGAGTCTATAAATATTTGGAACTTGTAAACACACGGGAAAAAAGATGTATTTTAATTTTACAGCAGGATATAGCTAAGAGTAAGAAGATGAAATCTAGGATGACTCACTTTTATGTGATTACTCTTCTGGAGGCTGGAAGGGTACCAAGATAGAATTTATCTCTTTTTCAAAATTGTGAGCTTCGGGGGAGCAAGGATCATATCTTACTAGTTTTTGTATTCCTGGTGTTGGTATACTGTTTGTGTTTTAAGTTACTTAAATTGAATTTCAGCAAAGCATCTGGCAATTGCCTATTGTTCTTTAGCAAAGGTAGAGAAATACTGGCTAAATGATAGTGTTGCTAAGATTTATGGCTCCTTAGTTACTCAGTATTGCTGCTGGATCAGTGGCATCAACTGAAGTATAAGTTAAACTATCTCTGTCACTTTCATATTTCAGTACCTAACACATGACAAATGCTGGGTCTTTATCAATGAAAGATCTGAGTAAACGCTCCAGGGCACTGACCTGCCCTGTCTTTTAAAAAATATTTGTGGGGGTCCCATCCTAAAACTCTAACTTCGGGTTTGAATGGTAATTATTATTCACAATAGTGGGTGAATTTGTACTCTTTTGAAGTCTATGGGCACAAATAACTGTATCGTCTACAAACATGGTACATGGAAATTTTGTGAGAGCTGGTTGAGGGAGAAAATAATTTTGTATCCAGTAATCTTTTGAGTTTTGTTATTAGTTAACATCTACTAAACATTTTAAGATTGTCAAAAATCACTTCTGTCACAGACCTAAAGACTTACTTATTCTATTAGAGGTTAATAGTAATAATAATAATAATAAACTTGCCAATACTTAGAGTCAGATATATTTCAGTTGATTAAAGAAAATGGTGTAATAGATATTCTAGCTACAGAGAAATGTGTAATATATGACTCTGGATACTTTGTCATACTAACTGATAGAGAGCTATATAGTTTTGGTTTGTTATTTTTTTCCTTAGGACACCAGCTTGTTCAGGCAGAATACTTACTTGATTTTCAACAGCATTCTAGGTTGTTTACGACCTGTTGACTGTGTATGTTTTAAGTCTGTATGACAGACTTACTGCTGTATGACAAATTGCCCCCAAACTTAGTGGCTTTAAAGATATTTATACATTTATCATCTCACAGGTTCTATGGGTCAGGAATCTTGTGGCTTATCTGGATCCTCTGTTTCAGAGTCTCCTTAAAAGACTGCAGTCATCTCAAGTCTTGACTAGGAAGCATCTTGTTCACGTGGTTGTCGGCAGGATTCATTTCCTCGTGAGCTGATAGGTGGAGGCTTCCTTCCCTTGGTTCTTTGCCACATGGGCTTCTGGACAGAGCGTCTTACAACATGGCAGTTTTCTTCACCAGAGTGAGCCAACAAGAAGGCGAGAGAGTGTGTGTTAGCAAGATGGAAGTCACAGTGTTCCGTTAGTGAATCATGGAAGTGACATCCCATTACCATTGCTGTCTCCTGTTCCCTAGAAGTCGTTTGTGCAGCCCACACTCAGGGGGAGTGATTACACAAGGGTGTGTTTGCTAGGGGTGGGGATATTGGACACCATGTCCGAAGCTGCCTACCACAAACTCTAAAAGGCTTTCCTATGATATTTGGATCCTGTTATTGTTCTGTTTATTTAGTGGAAACATAAAGTGCAAGTAGTCCCTTCTTTCATATATCATTTTTTTCCATGTTGAAAAGTTGCTTGGGTGGCAAGAGTTTGGGGATAGTTCTGGTTCTGAAGAGCTAAAAAATATTATAATGTACCAGTTATCCCTTCCCTTTTGCAAACATTCTTCAGTGATTTATTTCCAGAATTCAGTATGTGTTCCTTACATTTCCCCTCCTCTACTGTCCCGTCCATTCCTTTCCCCATTATTGAACCACAGGTTTAATCTGTTTAAATGTAGAGGATATGTTCAATTGAGATCCAGGATTTTTCTTCACTTTGAACGTACCTAGAGATCCACCTTTGTGACACGTCTGAGGCCTATGCTTATCACTACTACTTTCTTATTTCTATTTTTCATGCATTTGTGTCAAACGAAGGCAAAAATGCAAAGAAAAACTTAACCTTCCCACTACCAAAAATTGGTAGTGCTGCTGAGTTGTAAAAGGTAGCTGACAAGCGATGAAGGGACACCATGTGGAAGCATGAAATATTATAGTCCTTTAAGAGAGAGCATTTGAAGGCGCTTTAGGAACGTTGCTGTATAAAAGACCGATATATGAAAGTCAGAGATGGCCTCTGTCTCCACTCAGTTGGAGAAGAAGCACTGTACTGTTAATCTTTGTGAAAGTTTGATTAAAATAAGTCCTTCGTGGTTGGAGAATCTTCTAGAAATCTCTGTGTGCGGCACAGCTTCTCTTCATACCTTGTCTGACAAGGAGATACATCAAGTCTTTAAGTTTGTCTATGCTAAACAGGGCCTGACAAGGTGAATGTGTTACACCACAATGAACCCCTTAAAATCTGACTGCAGCCATCATGCTGGCATTTTGAAGAACTTTAGTAATATTTTAGAGTTTAGCCTTGCTTAGTTCTTATGAAATGGGAGCTTTGAGATCTTAGACTTAAAAAAGAAATTATTTCTAAAATAACATCATTTTTAAAAAAATTTTTTTATTAACATATAATGTATTATTTGTTTCAGAGGTACAGGTCTGTGATTCATCAGTCTTACACAATTCACAGCGCTCACCATAGCACATACCCTCCCCAATGTCTCACCCAGCCACCCCATCCCTCCCACCCCCCCACCACTCCAGCAACCCTCAGTTTGTTTCCTGAGATTGAGAATTCCTCATAACAGTGAGATCATATGATACTTGTCTTTCTCTAATTGACTTATTTTGCTTAGCATAATACTCTCTAGTTCCATCCACGTTGTTGCAAATGGCAAGATTTCATTTTTTGATGGCTGCATAATATTCCATTGTGTGTGTGTGTGTGTGTGTGTGTGTGTGTGTGTGTGTGTGTGTGTGTGTGTGTACTACATAAGATAGCTAATCTTGATCCGTGAGCCCCAGCTTACTCATTTATGAAATGGGAATAAGGATAGGTACTTTGTACGGTTGTTGGTCTCCCAGTCTTAGCTCCAGAGTTCCTGAATTCCTCCTAATTTCCCTTCTGTAGAAGCTTCTGGATCCCATCAGCAGTCCAAAGATGCCCTTTCTTTTAACTGCCTTCTTCCCCAGAATTCGTTTAGCCTGAAACTCTAGCCCCTTCTGCTTTACAAAGTAGAGCCCTATTAGGAATATGTGAACGTGCTTCTTGGTGTTTTTTTTTTTTAAAGTAGACTGTGTTTCATCATATTTATATTTAAACATTGCTAATGTTTTTTGCCAAGTCTTCATATTTAAAAATGAGTTAAAAAAAGTTGCTTAAGTGAAATCAAAATGAATAAGTGCCTCAAATAACTTACTTTTCATTCTAATAATCATGCTAATTGAATGACTTTCTATTTATTATTTTTTATTCAATTTATTAAGTTAACAGTCTACTTAAAGAATTATGGCAGAAAGTAGTATTTATTTTATTATGACTTAATCATCATAATTTCTTTTAGAATGCAGAGCTAGCAATGAAAAAGGAAAATGTGGCTTGGCTCTTTTCTAACTTGCAATTTTAGGTGACTTTGGATGATTGCAGATCTTGTCATGCTGATGAATCAAACTGGGGTTCCTGCTGGTAACTTTTGGTCCCTTACTAGTTCCTTAGGGCTGGGTCCTCAAGAGTCTGTGGCTCAGCAGTTCATGTCTGCAGCCTAAAGGCCTTTGATGGTAGTGATGTCACCCCTGTGCAGGGACTTCTACTCCACTTGTACATAAGAAGGCCTTGTGGAGATGAGGCGAGATAATGTTTCTTAAGATGCTCTGGGTACTGTGACACATACCTTAAAATGTGAGAAGGTATTGTTGAGGTGTTTTCTAGATATGGGCTGTGATTTTTTTTTTTTTTTTAAGAGTGTGTGAGTGGGATGGGGGCAGAGGGAGAGAGAGAGAGAATCTTAAGCAGGTTCCACACCCAGCATGGAGCCAGATGTGGGGCTTGATCTTACGACCCTGAGATCATGACCTGAGCTGAAATCAAGAGTTGGACGTCTGACTGACTGAGCCACCCAAGTGCCCCTGGGCTGTGATTTTTTTTTTTTTTGGCATGACAGGTTTTCATCATGCACATCCATAACCCAGTCACAGGAACTTTCTACAGAGTCCTCCACATCTGTGGGTGTGAGCTGGAGTGTAATGCTGCACCATCTCTTCCATAGACAGGTGATACACACTAAGAATCACACTTCTAAGAGGACCCACTTCAAAGGCTAAGAGACCTCTTAAGGTTCAGCTCAGGGATAGGGCTCTTGTGATGATCCCTGACTTAAGCGGAAAGTTTTAGTAGCCTGTACTGACAAACACGTGTATCTAGAAGGTGGTTTGCCAAACTAACTCCAAAGTCACTGAGAGACAAAAGTCAAGATATATTCCACAGTGGTAGGAATGGCAGGGACTGGTTAAGAATCAAGGGCTACAGATAGGAGTCCTAGCACTTTGAGACCTGTGTTTAAAACTGAAGAATCATTTCAGGCATACTAGTTTATTAAATTAGTGTTATTGAGGTAGAATTCACATATAATAACATGTATCCATTTTAGTTAGAAATTGATCAGTTTGGACAAATGTACATATGAGGGTAATCACTACCACAGGCATCCTATGTGACTAGCACTCTAGGGTGATTCAGGATCCCTCATAGAGAATGACGGTGTCTTAATCAAGAGGGGATCTGACATGCATGGACTGGTTATTTATTTCATTGGGAGACTGCATATGATGATCATATTCTCAACTAAGCACTCATCTGAGTAGAAGCCTTCTAGAGGTGAGGGCCATAAATCAATTAAATGTTGTGCATTTTCCAGGTGCGCTTTTGTTCTCATAACCCTGGCCTGTGGTGCATTTCTGAGAGACTTGAGTTCTAATCCTGCCTGGGCCTGCCACTGTTGGGGGGACAGTGAACTTGGGTAAGGTTGTAGGTCTTTCACCTTCGTGTCTTCATGAGTCAAAAGAGAGGGCTCAGTTTCATAATTTCTACCTCTGACCTTTTTTTTTCCCCCAAACCAAAGGTCTCCCATATTTATTGCTGAACCAACAGAGAACAATCATCCCCCCCCCATAAAACATGTTATTGTTCAGGTAGGCGTGATGTTTACAGAGTGATGGGATACGAGCACGTGACCTCCATGCAGCGTAAACATGCGCGCTGTCTCATGCACCATCCCTTAGAGACCCAGTTTGGCTCTTCTCTCAAGTCTCCTCTTGGAGCTGCACCTGATTTTATCGCCAGTTTTCATCCAAATGCACTGGGGGAATGGGAGGATTCTGCTTTTGCTTCTGGCCGGGAATCGCTTGATGCTGAAAGTCTTGTGAGAAGAAATGGCCAGGAACAGTCAACGGCACACACCATGGTGGGGGAGAAAAGGAGAGAGGAGCTCTGCCTCTGACATTCTTAATTTCTCATGATAATAAGACTGAATTACTTGATTTAAATATGAATGTCACAAATGTACATAGAAAACTACTTCCTACCAGCATGGCTACTCTGAGGACAGATTGTACTCGTTAATGAGTAAGATAGAATCTGAATGTCTTTGTTGCATTAGTCCTGGCTTTGCCATCAGTGTCAGATTTATCTTGATTACACTCTTAGTGACCTTGCAGTTAGTTAGGTAAGTAGTCTTCTAGATACCTGTGTTTGACTTGCATTAAGCTTTTTATAATGGCTGCTTTTTATTGGTTCTTGTTAGAGAAAAGAAAACCTTATCTCTGCTGTCCAGGCCTATAACCACTCCTAAAAGGCAAAAACAAAGAAGTGCATTGTTAACTGTTGTGCATTGCTGGGTTGGCAGGCATTGTTTACTATGAACACCAACGTTTGATTAACAGAGGTTATTCAGATTAACCTATTATAGATACCTCCAGACCATTTTAAGGTAAAATGAAATGAATCACAGCATTTAATACTGTAGACGGCTCCTGAGTTACAAATAGCCTGTATCTAGTTGTAGATAAATAATTTTGAACTGGGAAGGCATTTTTGCTTAGAAAAGCAACTTAAACAGTGGTTAGGTTCTCTGAACACAAAGGCCCACTTCACCCAAAATATAGCTAAAGTGTGACACTTAAAGAACTATGGAACCTAATTGTCATTTTATTTTTTTTTAAGATTGTATTTATTTATTTGACTGAGAGAGAGCTTGAACACAAGCAGGGGGAGTGGCAGGCAGAGGGAGGGGGAGAAGCAGGCTCCCTGCTGAGCAGGGAGCCCAACGCGTGGCTTGATCCCAGCACCCTGGGATCATGACCTGAGCCAAAAGCAGATGCTTAATGGACTGAACCACCCAGGTGAGCTATGCTGGGCACCAGGACTACACAGATAAATAAAATACAACCCCTTCCCTCAATGAATGCATGCTGGGGAAGGTACACAAATGGATCGTTATATAACAACAAGTTTAAAAAAGACATTATGGGAGCACCTGGGTGGCTCAGTTGGTTAAGCATCTGCCTTTGGCTCAGGTCATGATCCCAGGGTCCTGGGATCGAGCCCTGCGTCCTGCTTCTTCCTCTCTCTCTACCCCTCCCCCCTCCACTTGTGTTGTCTCTCTCTCTCAAATAAATAAAATCTTAAAAAAAAGAAGACATTATGAGGTATAGTCAGGGATCCGCTATGCATAAAGTACTGAGCACAGGAGGACATCTGACCAGTTGCGATGGGGGCTGTCTGAGAGGACTCACACTTAGCTGAATCTAAAGGACGAGTAGAAATTTATACGATGAAAGGGGAAGAGGCGGGGCAGCATCCAGGCAGAGGAGACAGCCGGAGTAAGAGCATATGGGGTAAGAAACTGCAAGCATGTTGGTATCACTGGAACGAAGCAAGAAGTAGTGAATGATGAAGCGGAAGAGAAAAGTAAGGACCCAACCATGGTGATTCTTCGCCATCGTGTTCAGAAGCGTGGACTTTTCCTGTGGCCAGTTGGAGCTGAGCTGGTCAGGTTTTTGTTTAAGAGAGACCACTCAGACACTCCACAGGGATATGGAGAATTGGTTTGAGGGTGCAGGGATAGCAGCTTTATCAGGCTGTTGTAATCAGGTGGTGGAGAAGTGATGAAAACTTGGCAGAGGTAATCAAGATAGACAGGAGGGGAAAGAGTAGCTAAATGCTTAGGAAGTAAGATAATCAGATCTGAGGATTCGGTTTGAAGGATAAAGGACAGGGTGTTCAGACTTCTGCTTTTGTTGACTGAGAAGGGAATACCAGAAAAAGAGACAGTGAGAATTGAGTTTGAACAAGTGGAGATGATTGTGGGGACAGCCAGCGCACCGCTGACATAACTCTAAGCATATAGAAGTTTAGAGACCTACGGTTATAGATTTGAGCGTCAGTAGCATATGGGTGGTTGCTGAAACTCCAGAATAAACTAAAATCACGATTTTTTTTTAAAAACCTCTACAGGTTTTCCCCACTATCCGAAAGCAGAGCGTTCCTATGAAATCTTTTATAGGCTGAAATGGAGTAAAGAAGTGATAACCATTAATTTATACGGAAAAGTTTTTGAGCTTTCCTAGACCCCAAAAATAACCTCTGTCAGGCTTTTCTGATGCCTTAGGACACATCTTGCTAACAGATGCACACAGTCAATCCAGAGAAAGCCCAGATGCTCATAGTCGAGGGCTATGGCGGGTCGATGCTGAGTGTGTTCCGGGGGAAGGAGCTTGGTGGGCCAGTCTCCCTGCTCGGGACCCATTGCCTCTGTAAGGGCTGCTGTGCAGCAAAAGCTGAACGCAATTTTCGCTTCTCACCTTTTTTTGTAAACGTGAAATCTTCTTCGTATTTCTTTCAATTAGAAAAAGCAGGTATTAATGCAGGTCTTTTGTAAAAGTAAAGGGGTGTAACTGAACTTTTGGAAAGCAGGGGAGACCCGTATTCAGAAGTGAGCTTGGCATATTTTGGGTTAAGCACTGACTCTAGTTTCTGGCAACTTCTTTTATTTTTTTTTTCCTTGAAGATTTTATTTTTAAGTAATCTCCACACCAGTATGGGGCTCGAACCCACAACCCCACGATCAAGAGTCGCATGCTCCACCGACTGAGCCAGCCAGGTGCCCTGCAACTTCTTTTAAAAAAGTTGAAAACTTGCCTACCAAAGGACCATGATTACTAACCATTGACATTTTTATTCATTCTTCCAATAAGTATTTATTAAATACTGTGTCCCTGGATTTCAGCTGATACAGAAAGTGGTGACAGAAGTATCTTCCTTGCCCTTTGGGAGGTTCCAATCATGATGACCAGATTCTCCATATTTTTTTTTTTAAAGATTTTATTTATTTATTTGAGAGAGAGAGAATGACAGATAGAAAGCACAAGAGGGAAGAGGGTCAGAGGGAGAAGCAGACTCCCCGCTGAGCAGGAAGCCCGATGTGGGACTCGATCCCGGGACTCCAGGATCATGACCTGAGCCGAAGGCAGTCGCTTAACCAACTGAGCCACCCAGGCGCCCAGATTCTCCATATTTTTGAATCCTTTACTATCAAGGAGGTTATTTTAAGGCATAAACAGTTATGATAAACTGATGGTCTTAGCAAATGACTCTTGTGTTTGCTGAGGAAAAAAAAGCACACATATCTCACTCATAGTTCTTGCGCAGTTACAACACAAATCTTTTTTGTTTAAGGTCAACAATGGAGAACAGTATAAAGAAAGGAACATAAACGGAGGGTTTTCTCCTGAGAATGTACTTCCGTATCAAATGTGAGGAGGGTTGTGCCATTCCTATATTTAAGTAAAGGAATAGTTGTAGCTAGCTATCAATATTAGACTAGCACTATTCATTGTTCAGAAATGAGTCCGATGGATATTCTGATTGGTTTTGTCCATATTATTCAGGATTGTAGACAGTTGTGTTTGTGTTTTCCTGTCTTCTTTATTGGTGTTGATAAGAGTAATCTTGTGGCTTCATATTTTTGTTCCAAATGTCCGGGGGTGAGGAGTGCAAAGGAAATGTAGTAAAGGATAATTGTGTATCTTCAGAGTGTTCTTTTATGAGGTGCCAATTAACTAAAATAAATTTAACCCTGTGGGGGGGGAAAATTGATTCCATAGAAGGAAAAAGCAAATCTGAAGTACACGCAAAGCATCATGAATGTAACTTCAAGAATTAGCTAAATTTGGGGCGCCTGGGTGGCTCAATCGTTAAGTGTCTGCCTTCGGCTCAGGTCATGATCCCAGGGTCCTGGGATCGAGCCCCGCATTGGGCTCCCTGCTCAGCGGGATGCCTGCTTCTCCGTCTCCCACTCCCCCTGCTTGTGTTCCCTCTCTCACTGTCTGTCTGTCAAATAAATAAGTAAAATCTTAAAAAAAAAAGAATTAGCTAAATTTTGCTAAGATACAGATATTTCAAGAATAGTTTGTAAGTAATCATATTGTTTATTACATGATTTCCCTGACTTTTGCCTTTCAAAAGCAATTTAACCAAAATGAACCCTGCAGCCTTGGTTTGTCTGTCCGATTTTATTGCTGATAACTTAAATGCGAGGCATCCAGCGCCTGCCATCTCTGCTGTTTCTATGGTAACAGAAGTGTGCAAACCCAGCAGTATCACTTTCTTTCACAGCTGGCATTTTGTGTTCTCAGTAAGAGGAGTTTTAGTAAAGCATAGTCCGTGCTAATTGGGATGTAAGTAGGTCAGAACAATTTTGGTGCCCTCTCTTCGTTTTTTCAGGTGTGGGTGTGTGTGCATGAGCTGCAGTTGCCTTAATTTTTTTTTTTTAAAGCATATACTTCCACTTAAAGTAATCACTGTTAAAGTTAGTTTTTTGAAAACTAAGCATAATATCTGTAAATATGACTTGGTTTAGAATCTTGAGGATCAGGTGGAGTTCTGAGACTTGCCCCAGACCTATAGGCCCTTGAGTATTTCCGTTTAAGGGAAAGGAAATGATTGATATAATAATGCTTTGAAAATGTAAATGCATTTTAATGGTGCTTAGAACATTTGTTTTGTTGTTATCATTGTTATTTTGAAACATCACATATCTTGTGACCTGGACATTTATTTACTTGTTCTGGGCAGGGGGACATGTAATCCCAGCTAAGGGGTGCGTATTTAAAAATGACTTCCTGTGCAATTCTAGATCTTAACTTGACTACAGGAGCCCTTCTCTGTGGATACTGTCCAAGCCCTGGGTTCCTATCTTAGGTTGTACAAAAGAGCTTATAGCCACTGCTCCCCAAACCACGTCACTGCCTCTGCCCTCAACTCAGGCTCTACAGGGGGACCCCACACTTAGAGCTTCCATAGGCTTCAAGTATCTTAGATAAAAGGTATTCCTTACAAACTTCAGTACCAGCTAGAATCCTCTTTTCTCTCTCTCCCTCTGTAACCTCATTCCGTTGTGGTGTTCATATTCTGTTTCTACAGAGCATGACTGCAGAAACTTCTGAGAGTTAGCTAACAGTGATCTGAGACCAGCTTCCTGCTTTTCTCCCATTCAAAGGCTCATAGTCTATTTTCATTTCTTATGTGAAGCAACTGTGCTCCCATGTCACATACTTTTGTGTTTTTATCTTACAGATTTATTTTGAAAGGGTTTAAGCTCAAAATTTAGGAATTACAAATAATGTAGCAAGGAGTATGTAAGGTGGTTTATTTGATAATTTTTAAGAATTGTTTTTTAAATTTTATTAATTTAAGTAACTTTATACCCAACATAGGGCTCAAACTCATGACCCCAAGATCAAGAGTTGCATGCGCATCTGACTGAGCCAGGCAGGCGCCTCAAGAATTGTTATATCCCAGAGAGTCTATTCTCACTAAGATCTTTAATAGTATCTCTAATTCTGCCCTTACCTTCTTTCTACTTATTTGGGTCTCATTTACTGTGTCTGGCTTCTGTAAATGGACAGAAGTTGCCTCTTCCCATCTTTCATTCTGTTGCACCTAAAGGCCACCTCATCCTTTTTAAGGTCTCTTAGCTTCTAGAACCCTATGCTGTTTTCTTACTGTGGCTGCTCCTTCATAGGGTGTTTCATTAGGCTCATTTTCTTCTAAACACCTTTTATTTCTCTCAGCGTTATTTATTTTTTATTAAAAAATACTATTTCTCTAATGAGAAACCATACCAAAAAATACAAAGTCAAACATTATAGAAATATATAATGTTGTACAAAATGATAGTCTCTCCATATCCTTCTATCAGAGATTTGGCAAAAATGACAAAATCCATCTCGTATAACCTATAAAAATTATGGGTAAGACAGAAAGATAATATATAATAAAATGATGCTAATCTAGTCATGTAAAACCTAGTCTTTCCAAGTTCCTACATCATTCTGTGTGATTGATGGCCCCCCGCCAGCTTTACTTTACCTCTCCACTGCTTCTCCTGTACCACCTCTCTTCCTGTCTCATTGACTCCAGCCACATTGACCTTTTCGCTCCTTGTCCAGTTAACCAGCCTGCTAGCTCACCATGGCTTCTCCTTATTGCTCTACACCATGGCCTTGCCCTTCTGCAAATCTTTTGGGAGCCCTCACCCTACTCTCAGAGCGCAGGCCAGACAGTGCTCAAGAACTTACCCAATTCTGGTACTCAAATGACTTGTGCCCAAAGCAGAACCATTGGGAACAGCAAGTAAGCCCTCTGTTGACTTTCCTTCTGTAGTGTCAACAGCGCCTTATTCTGTGCTTCCTGATGCCGACTGTTCTCCCTAGCAAGTTTCAGCTCACCAGGCGAGCTCCTGTCTCAAACCTTTCAGCTTCCCCTTCCCTTTGCCTAGACTGCTCTTCCCTTTGATTCCAGCAGCTTATTTCTTTACTTTATTCGGGTCTTATCCCAAAAGTTACCTTCTCAAAAGGAGGCATTCTCTGAGCAATTTAAAATAGTGCTTATTACTGTTGAAAATGACACCCTCCCAGCAATGCGTATCCCCATGCCTCGCTTTGTTGTTGTTGTTGTTGTTTTAAGATTTTATTTATTTGACAGAGAGACAGCGAGAGAGGGAGCACAAGCAGGGGGAGTGGGAGAGGGAGAAACAGGCTTCCCACCCAGCAGGGAGCCCGATGCGGGGCTCGATCCCAGGACCCTGGGATCATGACCTGAGCCGAAGGCAGACGCTTAACCGACTGAGCCACCCAGGCGCCCCCCCCCCCCCGCTTTGTTTTTTGTCTTTATTATCATCATCTTAATATATGATATGTACAAAAGAGTATTTGGAAAATTATGTACTGTACAAAGCATAACAGTCCAGAGCCTGTCACTTATCCCAGTAACTGGAACATTACTGATAGCTTGCTTCTATTTATGCTTCCTGCCCTCCATCCCATTGTCCTGCCTCCTCAAGAAGTAACAAATATTCCTAAATTTTGAATCCATTATTCACTCCTTTTAAAAAATAGGTTTATCCCATTTGTTTGTGTGCCTAAACAGTATATTCTTTAGCTTTGCTTGGTTTTAAGGTTTATGAAAATGGCATTCTGCTGTATATAGTCTTCTAAACTTGCTTTTTTTACTCAACATAATGCTTCTAAGATTCAAACTTTTTTTTTACCTTTATTAGTAACTCCAAAATTTTCACTGCTATTTTAAAATTCATTGTGTGATTCTACCAAAATTAATTTCTCCATTTTTCTGTTAGCTAGGAATTTGGGTTGTGTCCACAGATTTTTTTTGTATTACAACCTATGCTACTATGAACATTCTCTGGTGTGTCTAAAAATGGAATTACTGAGTCAAAGGGTATGTAATTGTTCAGGTTTGCAAGATGATGCCAAATTGTTTTCCAAAGAAGTTGTACCAAGTTATTCTCTTACCAACAGTGTATTGGAATTCCCCCTGACCTGCTTCCTACTCAACAGTTCTTAACTTTTAACCAATATACTAGGTGTAAAATGGTATCTCACTGTGATTTTTAATTGCATTTCCCCCATTATTGATGAGGTTGAGCATCTACATATGCTTGGTGGTTAAATGTTTCTTCTTTTGTCAAATGCCTGTTTGGACATTTTACCCATTTTTCTCTTAGGTTGTTTTTATATTGATTTGTGGGAGTTCTTTATTCTGGATACAAAGTCTTCGTTACTGATGTATATTGCAAATACTTCTGCTGGTTTGTGCTTTGTCTTTTTATTTTCTTTATTTTTGATGATTGAAAGTTATTTTTAATAATAGCCAGATTTATCAGTCTTTTCTTTTCTGATTTTTTTAAATCTTGTTTAAGAAATTCTTTCCTACCTGAGAGTCAGAAATACATTCTCTACATTCTCCCTACCCCCCACCCCCAGTTTTAAAGGTTTGCATGTTTAAATCCTTAATCTGCCTGAAATTGTGTGTATGGTATGAGGTGAGCATTCATTTTATTTTATTTTTTTTCTCATTTGGATGACCTGTTGTGCCAACACCATTTAGTGAATGGTTCCTCTTTTCTCCACTGACCTGAAGTTCCTCTTCTCCCAGTATCATGGGTCTTTCTGGGCTCTCCATTCTATTCCATTGATCCATTTGTCTCTCTCTGTAACAGTATCACACTGTCTTAATTACTATGGCTTTAAAATAAATTGTGATGTCCTGTTTTGAGTCAGATGCATCTCCTCATCCCCTACCCTTAGCACTTCATGAGTATCTTGGCCATCTTTAGGTCTTTGCTCTTCCATGTACATTTTATTTTATTTTATTTTATTTTCCACATACATTTTAAAATCAGCAGGTTTACATGCACACACACACACAAAACTTTGATGGAAGTTTGATTGAAGTTGCATTGAATTTATAGATAAGTATGAGGAAAATTGGTATCTTTATATATAGAGTCCTCTTATCTATCAACATGGCCCCTTAATTTATTTAGGACTTAGTAACTGTCATAATGTATTTATTCTTAGGTGCCTTAATAGTTTTTTTTTATTGCTATGGAAATGCTGCCTTTGAAAAATTTTATTACCTACTTTTTTTTTTTTGCTGTTATGTAGAAATACGGTTGACTTTTTCATATTTTTCGGTTAGGCAAACATCCTACGAAACTCTTTCACTATTGCTAATAATTTGTCTGTAAATACTTTGGGTTTTTATGTAAATAATTACATCATCTGCAATGAACAATAATTTTGTTTCCGCCTTTCCAATCCATATCCCTTTAATTATTGTTTTATAGCACTAGACTTAACAGTGCCATGTTGATTTTAGAAGTGGTAATGGTGGGTATCCCTGCATTAGTTCTGATACTTTTTTTAAAGATTTTATTTATTTATTTGAGTGAGAGAGTCAGAGATAGTGACAGAGAGCACAAGCGGGGAGGAGAGGGAGAGGCAGGCTCCGCTTAGGGAGCCCGATGTGGGGCTCAATCCTAGGACCCTGGGATCATGACCTGAGCCAAAGGCGGACGCTTAACCGACTGAGCCACCCAGGCGCCGCATTAGTCCTGATTTTAAAGGGACTGCTTCCCATGTTACTTCTTAGTTTTTGATACATACCCATTATCAGTTTAAGGAGGTACTTTTCTAGTCTGACTTGCTAAGAGATTTTATCATAGAATGGCTGTTAAGTTGTATCCGCTGCTTTTTCAGTCTCTATCAACATAATTATGTCATCTTTCTTTTTTAATATGTTAATATGGTGATGGACATATATAGGCTTTCTCATGTTAAGCCATCCTGGAATTCCTGTTAATGGCTTTTGACTTAATAATAATTTTGTTTAATATTTTTGCATCTATATTCATGAGTATTTTTGTATCTATATTCATGAGGTTGGCCTGAAATTTTTCTTTCTCATACTTTGGGTTTGCTACCAAGATTATACTGGCCTTCTAGAATGTATTGGGAGCATTCCCTCTTTTTCTATTCTCTGCAAGTGTTTGAATAAGATTGAAGTCTGTTCATTGAAAATTTGGAGAACTTGCTTTTGTGATGATTTGAGGTCCAGTGTTTTCTTGGTAGGAAGATTTTTAACTTTCAATTTATTTAGCACATATTGGTTTCTTAAGCTTTTCTAATTCATTTTGAGTCAATTTGTTGGTTACATTTTCTTGACTTTGTCTATTTTGTATACATTTTTAAATTAATCAATATAAAGTTCTTTGTGGGGTTCTTTTATCCTTTTAACCTGTTTTTATGGTCATTCTTGTAATTTGTAATGTTTATTTGTACCTTCTCTTCTCTTGGAGTAGTTGTCCTAGAGGCTTCATAAATACTGTCCCATTCATAGATTTCTGCCCTTACCGTTATCTTTTTACTTCTACTTTCTTTTGGTTTATTTTGGTGCTTTTCATAACCTGCTTAATATTCCAAAAAGCAGTTTGTCTGTCTTTCCTTACTAGATTTGAAAGCTCTTTGAAGTCAAGAGCTTCAAGTTTTATTTTTCTTTCTTTCCAGAAAGTCTGCAGTACAGTGTTTTATCTATAATGGATCATTGATAAATTGTTGTCAAACTTGAACCCTTGCAGGTCTGGGTTTCGTCTAATGCTATTTTCTCTTTTGGCTGTGATAAACTAATTTTGTCTCCTGTCTTCTTCAGTCATCATACTCCAGTGACAATGACTTTCAAATCCAAATCTTCCTATTTCCATTCCCCTGGCTAGTGGGACTTGGGCATCTCACATTATTCCCCCTTCCTAACCAGGACCTCTCATAACTTTTTCATAATAAAGACACCATCATTCTTCCAGTTACAGAAACTCAAAACCTTGTTGAAATTTTTATCACCCTTTGTCTTAGTCTTCTGACTTCCAACTAGTCACAGAGTCCTGTTAATTTCTCCTTCACAGGGTTACTCAGCTCCATACCATCCCCTCTTTCAGTGGAGAAGACCTTGGACAGAGCCTAGTTCTGCTACTGCCCCCTCTCCTATCATCTCACGGCCTGTCATATAAAGGTCAGATGACTTCACCTGGCATTTAAGACTATCCTGAGTCTAGGTGCACTTTACTACCCCCAACATGAGTCCTCTGGTTTCTGTCCAGAGTTCTGTTTAGGTTACTGTCTCCTAAGCCTAGCTCATTCATAGCCTTTTCCACCTCCTGTTGTTCTGTTGCCCTTCTACTCCACCATGCTAGTTCCTGTTCATTTTTCAGGATCTGGATAATGGACACCACCCTTGCCCTCACATCCAATGAATATTTCCCTCAACAGTGGAAACTCTGGTTAATCACTTCCTCCTTTGAACTGTTTTTTTCTTTTTAAAGGCTTACTGTTTTCATCGAAACTTCAAAAAGAGCCAGCAAATTGGAAGGGATCTAAAAGTAATCTGGTTTAACCTCTAACCCAAGACCTCGCTCCTCTCTGTAACTCATAAATGGCATTAGCTTTTAAGATACAAAGCTCCTGTTTTTTATTTCTATTTATATAATGAGCATCTGGAGGTTAGGAATTTGGTTCATCAGGCGCTTGTGTTTCCTCTTTATTGTTAATATGTTTTTTGCCCCTAGAAGATGCTAAAAATATATTCATTGATTGAATAAATGAATCGTAAATTTTCTCCCTAGATAGTTTACAGAGGAGACTGATTTGCCCAAAAGCCTGTTTCCACAGTTCCTCTGTTTCTAAATATCTACAAATGAGGATGACTAAAAAAACAGCAGATACATTTGCAGCTTATTCTTTTCTTTATATAGCTCTGTATTAGCCTTGGTTTTTATTTTCCTACATCTTGAAATTCTATTTGGAGTTAGTTTCTCTCTCTTTCTTTTCTTTCTTTTCTTTCTTTCTTTCTTTCTTTCTTTCTTTCTTTCTTTCTTTCTGTCTGTCTGTCTGTCTGTCTTTCTTCTTTCTGTCTTTCTGTCTTTCTTTCTTTCTTTCTTTCTTTTTGTCTTTCTGTCTTTCTGTCTTTCTTTCTGTCTTTCTTTCTTTCTTTCTTTCTGTCTTTCTGTCTTTCTTTCTGTCTTTGTTTCTTTCTGTCTTTGTTTCTTTCTTTCTTTCTGTCTGTCTGTCTGTCTTTCTTTCTTTCTTTCTTTCTTTCACAGAGAGAGACACAGCAAGAGAGGGAACACAAGCTGAGGGAGTGGGAGAGGGAGAAGCAGGCTTCCTGCGGAGCAGGGAGCCCAATGCAGGGCTCGATCCCAGGACCCTGGGATCGTGACCTGAGCCAAAGGCAGAGGCTTAATGACTGAGCCACCCATGTGCCCCCTATTTGGAATGTCTCACTTTTGCGTGAACTATAGCTGAAAATGCATGTGGATTTTAATGGAGTCTGTTGAATGTTGATCATGTTTTCCTATAGTAGTTTAGACATATTGAGCAAGGAATATTCCATTTGATTCATTTAAATGGAGGCAATGATGTTGTGGTTGGAAATTTAACATAAAAATTTTCAACCCCAAAAACTCTTTGTTGTGGGCAGCAAGTGGACAGTTTATAATATGTGCAGGTTTTAAAAAAAATTATTATTACTTGTTACTTCTGTGGGGTAAACAAAAATGATAGCTTCAATTTCTTTATAATTACTTGTATGATATAATTTTGAAAATGTTTTCACAGCAAAGATGTTTATAGGAGTTTAGTGCTAACTTCAAGTATGTCAAATGCTCTTATATAGAAGGTGCTTAATATTCTCTTATGGTTTTGATGCAAATACAGAAGTGATATTTTCATATTTTAAGAACTTCTTTCCATTTTAGAGCATGTCAAAAGAATAAACATAGTAATTTGAATGCTCTATTTTTATTTCTAGAAACCAGCAAATATCCTAGTAATGGGAGAAGGTCCTGAAAGGGGGAGAGTCAAAATAGGTAGGTAATTATTTCTAAAATAATTTATTAAGAAACTGAAGTGACTGCAAAGGTGGTATCCCCTTTTTAAGACTCTTAAGTAGCTAATTTTCAAATGACTTCCTCATCATATTTTTAGGAAATATATTGGGGAGTGTAGATAGATAGTTTATAAAACTCCTTAGGTTTATTCCCGAAAGAAGGTTCTGTGATTCTAAACTGAGGCAAGCCAGCCCAAAAACTTTATTCCCATACCGTACCCAAGCATGTACTTATGCCATGATTACTGTCCTACACAGTTACCCTAAACATAATCTGCTAAGTCTTGCTTTTATCTCTGCTTCACCAATGTTCTTTTCCTGAATGCCTCTCTCCCACCTGACCTAATACACACATCTTCCCGGATACCTGTCCCCCGCCCCCTGCATGCCTATGCCAGGTACCAACATATTTTTTCCAAATGAATACATGTTTATAGACTCTCTTACTTGGTAGTCTTAGGTTAAGGCACCAGCAGGAATCCTATCTGTATATTAAAATTTCCTTTGCAACCCTGAAGGTTGTTCTAAAAGAAATTGGCATCATCTATACCCATGACATATTGGGGAAGAAAATGAGCTAAAGAAATGCTTTATTGTCATTTTTTGTAGTAGAAATTACATTTGTTAAATGTTTGATGGTTTTTAGAAGGATTTTAAAAGAAATTTTGTTTCATCAACCTGCTTTCTTTGCTGTTAGAATATATCATACTAAGGGTGATGCAAAATTGTGCTAACTTGACCAGCTACCCATCCGTTCTGTCCTACTACGACTGAGCCTGCCTCCTGCCTGGTTTTCTCCTTCTTCAATTAGTTTGCTAGCCCAGTTCCGGAAGAAGCTGTTTTAAACCATCTTCCCGTCTTTAAACCTCTACGCTGAGTTTACTGAGATTCAGAGCCCTAAAAAAATATTGTTGATGGTTTCTAAGAACCAGGTAGCTGCATTCCTTGCTTCCCTCTTCCCACCCCCTTTCCAACACTCCTCACTTGCTCCTGTTTTACGCTCACACATTTTCTTGTAGGCAGTTGAGGTCCTACCTTTTGCTAGACATTGGTGACAGGGAAATGGTAGTGACGGGTAGCCCTCCCTGTGAGGGACAGTGACAGAGACAGTTCAGTGTCCCAGTGGTAAATGCCATCACACATTTCCTCACTTCCTTTACTCGAGCACCATGCCCGGTGGGATGTGAGCAAGGAGGCTTTAGAGAGGTTGCAACTTACGCAGCTGCTCCGAGGGAGGACTTGAGTTCCCCGTCCGGAGTCTCTTTCCCTACAAGTGTTGCTGCCCAGCCATATCAAAGCCGTCTGCTGTACCCTCACCGACCACTTTCTGTCAGCACAGCGCTGCCTTTGAGAGGGTCTACGACCAAGAGTGACTCTCCCCTCCTGAGTCCAGTCTGGTGCCCGTCCCACCCCCAGCTTCTAAATATCTTCCTGCTGGGAGGGGAAGAATGAAGGGGGGGAAATCGGAGTGGGAGATGAATCATGAGAGACTATGGACTCTGAGAAACAAACTGAGGGTTCTAGAGGGGAGGGGGGTCAGGGGATGGGTTAGCCCGGTGATGGGTATATTAAAGAGGGCACATACTGCATGGAGCGCTGGGTGTTATATGCAAACAATGAAACATGGAACACTACATCAAAAACTAATGATGTACTGTATGGTGACTAACATAACAATAAAAAATTAAAAAAACACAGAAAAACAAAAAATAAATATCTTCCTGCTGTACTTAAGCTCTCACACTGCTGTGTCTCCACTCTCCGCTTCCCGGGTTTCTCCTCTTCACCTTTCAACATTCATAACCCTCTTCCGAATTCTAGAATAAATCTTCTCATATCCATTGTGTTTTCTTTACCATGTGTTCATCTCCCCCCCCCTTGTTCCTCTACTTCTAGAACACACAGTGTTCACCCACGGGTTCCACCCACCCTCATTTGTTAGAATCTGTCCTCTAATTCCATCCCTCTATGGAAATTGCTCTCCCAACAGTCAGTCACCTATGACCTCCGTCTCAGCAGAGCCAGTGGCCCATAGTTAGTCACCGTTTTCCTTTATTGCCTTAGTCATTCCTTCCTCTGACCAGTCTGACTTCAGGACTGTCTTTTCCCTTATATGGCATCACAGAATTCTATTTTTCTATTTACCACTTTTGCTCTTTCTTCTGCATTTTATTCATTATTGGCTTTTACTCCTATTAGCCTTTTGTTTCAAGATCTCCTAGGCACTGGCTTGGGGCATGGCCTCCCTCTATAATTCTTTCTTTCTTTCTTTTTTTTTAAAGATTGTATTGATTTATTTGACAGAGAGAGACACAGCGAGAGAGGGAACACAAGCAGGGGGAGTGGGAGAGGGAGAAGCAGACTTCCCACTGAGCAGGGAGCCTGATGCAGGGCTCGATCCCAGGACCCTGGGATCATGACCTTAGCCGAAGGCAGACGCTTAACGACTGACCCACCCAGGCGCCCCTCTATAATTTTTCCTTTAAGGAACTGATAAGTCGTGGCCTTAAAATCATGGATTCTATAAAAATCATATTACGATCTGAATCTCAGATTCTCTTTTCTCACCCTAGCTGAAATCTTTACTTTTATTTGTTGCTGGCAACCTCTCCTCCATTGTTTCAAACCAAATCCCTCATCACCATCCCATGCTCTCCCTTGTTTGTACCAGTCATCACGTTTATCCTGGTCACCCACACTTACTTTCTTCTCACCACTCCCAGATATCTCTAGTACCCTCAGCATAAATTCTGTATTCCGGCCAGGCCCGTTCGTTGCCCTCCTGTTAAGAGTTTTAGGATTGGGGGACCAGCCTCCTGAATAAAACTCAAATTCCTTTCCAATGGGGGGAAAAAAAGTTTTAGGATTGTAATTCTATCCAAGATTAGGGGCAAAATCAGGGTTAAAATAAGCAATAAGCAATACCAATAGTCTAGTGAAACAATCTAGTTTTTAAAATTGCTTTTGAATTTTGTTTTAATAGCACATCACTTTTTAAAAATTAGTAATGCTTGGATGCCTATGCTTAACACTTTAATACAGTCCTTTTTTGAGTGAAAAGAAAAGCGCAAATGGAAAATGCATCGTGACTTTGCTGCACCTGAGCCTCCTCCCCCGCCCCAGCAGCCTAAAGACTTCAGGCCTTCCCTGAAGTGCTTGCTTGTCCCATTTACTGTTCACAGTGATTCACCCTTCAGAACTACAGCTCAAGTCCCATGTTCAATTTAGTTCAGTGCTACAGAGGTTTACCAAACACTGTTCCAGTTAAAGCCAGGAAGGAGACATAAGCCCTCCCCTCAAAGGACGTCGAGTCTAGTAGAAGCCACTGGCAACTCTCCTTTAGCCTTACAGCCCAGCCCTTACCCTTTTTTGTTTTTATCTACTTCGTGTATTTTGTCACCTCCCCTTTGTGTAAGTTCCTTGGTGGTAGACACTGCCTTTTTCTGCTTGTCTCTGTCCTTTGATACTATCTAATTAGCACTCCCACCAGGATTTTATTACTGCAGTCCATTGAATCGAACAATTTCACTCATATCTAATTTTAGGAAAACAACTGTTAGTAATTAAGCTAGTTACCTTACGTCTGAAGTACTGATTATTTGAGGAAGGATTTGAAACTCCTTTAAAATTCAAACAATAGACAGGAATTATTTTTAAGAATGTTTATTGTTTCCTTTGGACTTGATTTTGACTTGATGTCATCTGACAGTGAATAGATGAGGCTTATATAAAACTAAGAAGGTAGAGAATAAGGGGAGAAATACTGGCTTTAGCTTTTACTTAAAAATAACATGCTTTTCAATGGGTGAAACAGCATTGCATCATATTACTTTGCCTTTTACTCATCATATTACTTAACAATCAGCATCTATTAAATACATAAAACAGTGCTTTGAAGTAGGCATAGTATTGGTAGAATGATTTTGAATGTTTTTGTTTGCTCTAGGGAAATTTAGTTAAGAAAGAGTAAGCATACACAGGCTTCCTTGGATAGCTTTATTTTTTATGACCTGTGTTCTCCAAAGCATTCTCAGAAAATCTTGTAAATTATTCAAGCTCCAAAGAAACAAAAATCGCTGTAAATTAAAATTTTAATGTATATTATATCATAGCATATTAATTTTAGATTAAATAATTCTCTAGAGTTGAAACCTTAGTTACTATTACATAATGTACATTATCCCTTATACAATCAAAATATACTGTGTATATCATATATTTCAAGTTATAGAGGGTTTTCATTCTCGCGATTTTATCTTTGTGACATGGGAGTATCTCTATTGGATGTTAGATCAATGATTCAGAATATAGCTGCTAAATTATAACATGATTTGTTTGAATACTGGCATTTTTCCTTCCTATCCCTATGACCTTGGGCAAGTCATTTAGCTGCCATGGGCTTTAGATTCTTCATCTCAGAGGTGGGGAACAAAATACTTACTAAACCAGCATTCATATGAGGATTAGATGAAATGATAGATGATATATGTGAAAATCATCTGTAAACTCTAAAGTGCTTGATAGATAAAAGGCATTTGTTATTTATGAAATCTTAAGAAAATTAGATAGTCTCCGGGAACTTATTATAGTAATAACTATTCTTTTTACTACTCGCATACACCTCTAAGATTTAAATCACTTAGCTTTGGTATAGACCTTTGTTAAATCATGAAATATAACAAATTATAATAAATAATCTCTTACATGTCCTTGGAAGCATGTTTATGATGTGCTGGTAATTATACAACAGTGACTCTCTGGGGTGACAAAGCTCCAATTTGTAGCATTTGCTGTTTATCATGATGCAGATATTCCCTAATCATAGCCAATTTCAAGTCATCAACATGACATCACTGAACCCAGAATTGGGAAGAAATGTGTACAGATTGGCTCTCATGTGTCCATGAGCCAAGTTCAGCTCACACCAAAGTAAGATGTATCAGTTTTTAGATGCATAGGCATACAGAGGCCATAATTAATCATGGAAACTTTTAGACTATTCAATTTTGTACACATTTAAGATTATTACAATGTTTCTGAAAGCCAGGGGTCGGAAGTCAGACCTGGATTCTAATTATGACCTGTGTTTACTAGCTCTATGACCTTGGGCAAGTCAATATCTTTAAGCCTCAGTTTCTTTATCAGTAAAATAGGCACAGTAATAATATCTACCTCAGAAGGGGGAATCTGGTGCCTGGTGCAGACCCCTGGTTGAAAAGGGAGGAAAAGGATTGCTTTATAAGGCTAGTGGCTATTGTCATCAACCTTGCATGGTTCTAGTAGCATGCCAAACTGAGCTATATATTAATTTATTTCATTTTTTTTTTTTTAGCTGACATGGGTTTTGCCAGATTATTCAATTCTCCTCTAAAGCCACTGGCAGATTTGGATCCAGTAGTTGTGACTTTTTGGTATCGGGCTCCCGAACTTCTGCTTGGTGCAAGGCATTATACAAAGGCCATTGGTAAGTTAGTCTAAAATGATTTACTGTCATAGCATCGAATTATCATAAATACCAAATGGTATAATAATAATGAAGCTGCTTTGTAAAAACCACTTTTATATCTCTTTGTAAAAGTCCTATTGTCTTCTATATTCCTAGATATTATATTCTGGTAGATCAGGATTTTTCACTTTATAGGATAATATGGTTTTTTAAAAAGAAGAAAGCATTTTCTTTTAGGGAATCGAGTTATCAGATCCCGTTGAGTTGCTATGGAAATGATAATGTGCAAATTTTATTTTGCACTTACCTACCATCAATCAGAAGACCTGGAGAGAGGTTTAGAATTGTTTTTTCCACAAAAAGAACAACAGAAAGCAGGCAGAGTGTGGTGTGGAAGAGAGCCCCTTCTATCTGGGGAAAAGTCGGTCAGTCAGTCCTTTCCTCTACCAGAAATAATGTGACTACTTTCTGTCTCCTGCCATTACTGTTATCAGGATGGCGGTTTCTCCATCACAGTAGGAAATAGGGCCTGGGTGGATTAGCTGTTCCAAACACACCCTCTGCAGGATTTCAAGTCTGCTCCCGAACGGAGACAGCAGAGACTTTGCTACCTGATCACTCCAGTGTCCACGGAGGGCCCAGCTATGAATTGGGGCGGTCAGGAAGAGAGAGCTCTCCTCAAACCATGAGATTTCTTTAACTGAGGTAAAAAGGATAGAGAAGGGTAGATAGCCCTGTCACTGTGATGAGCTAGTTCTCTAAGGTACCGAAATCTGCCAGGTGTATTTCTTGAAATTTTCCTTTTGTTGAATTTTCCATTTACTGGTATTAGACTAATATCGTTGTTTTTTTTTTTTTTTTTTTTTTACTACATTTAGCTGCTTTGGTTAAGTTCTATTGAATAAAGGCACTACAAGTATAAAATTATTAAAAATAGATGAGCACAAGACTTTCTCTGTTAAATTTATTAAAAAAACCTGATGGCATGCAAAGAACTACAAAGGTAGTTCCTACGTTCGAAAAGATTAGACCACTAATTAACCTATTTGTGGGTAAAAGGAGAAAAAAAGATTAAACCATAGTGATGTCCTCGTTCATCAGGAGATCTGATTTCTGCAAAACTCTGACACCTAGCATACATTTATACTTTGTCCAAGGATTGAGATGCCAGGACAGTGCTGGAATCTTGTAATACTTTATAAGTATTGCTGAAAGATTTTGTTAAATTCGTGAAGAAGCCTATGAGTGTTTGACAGTAGGGCAGTGGGAGACCGACCCTCGACCCTTCTGCTAGCAGCTGAGCCCAGAGTAAGGCCCCATTCAGAGGCTGCCAAGGCCAGGCTACTGGCATCAGGCCAGACCATGGCAGCTGTGTGGAGGCGGCAGAAAGGAGACTACACAAGCAGACGGAAGGAATGGAGTGCTCTCAGAATGAGGGGTTAAAATCAGAGCCTGACCCTACTTACATTCCAGTGAGTGATTTTTACTGAGGAGCTGTATCTTTGCAACTTCTAGAATTGTCTGTTTGTTCTATTAGATCTCTCAGTTGAGAACAGTAAAGTCTCTTAGACAGTGTCAGAGGACACCAGGGGATAGGAAGAGACTGAAAATGCACCAGAGAAAGGGTCTGTTAGCTGGGAAGTAACAGGCGGTGACTCAGAGCAGAATTGATGACGAGATAACCCCCCCCACAGGATAGCGAATAGAGGATGTGGTAACAGTAGAAATCCACATGCGCTGGGCTCCTACCAAGCTCCATACAGTCTATATCTAGAAGGGAGGTGTCCAGTAAGAAAAGGCACATTCAGCCAAAACCTTCCGTTGAACTAAATGACTCCCTACCAAAGTCTGTCCCACTCTCAGAGATTCTTACAGAGCAAATCCATGGTAGTAAGTCCCATTTTTGATATGTGCTATTTATATGATTCTGTGTATATGGTCCACACACTTTGACAGCCCAGACTTTGAGAAGCGCAGTTCTGTGATTGTTTCCTGATTAACTATTCTACTATTGAAATAAAACTAGATGTTTTTGGGGGAAATAAAGATAACTGGGTATGAATTGGAAATCAACTATGTTTCCTATTGCCTCAGGGCAAGGACAACTGAAATTGAATTTAAACCAGTTTGCAACTTACAGATAAAGATAAAAATATAATCACTAATTTCCAATTTTAGTCAAGTTGCAATTATCCATTCTGGATAGAGATTAGGAAAAAAGACACAGAAAAAGAATCCCCAAATCAGTTATTTTTAGGCTTCAGATATATTCATAGCAAACATTATAAATAAAATACGTACACATTCACTCGTTCTTACTCTCCTCCATACCTGGTTCATGTCAGAAATGAGTATTATTTCTATTCAGAGCATATAAAAGAAGAGTTTGATGATTTGGTGTCAGTGAAGTTTTATGGAGTAACAGTTAGAGGGGGAGAGGAGTGACAGCGTTTGTGTGTGTGTGTGTGTGTGTGTGTGTGTGTGTGTATGTGTGTGTGTAGAGGGAGGGAGGGAGAAATAAGTCATTGACAGAGGAATGAGAGCTGAGAAATAGTATAGATACAAGAGCCAGATGACCCTTTAAAATTAGAGGCTAATATGAGGCAAGAAACCGCAGAACTTAACATTACCTGCTACACTGAGGTTCCTTCTCTTAGCGGTTCTCAGGGGAATCTAGATCCTGCCTTCTGTCCTTTAAATGGAAGGCAAACCAGGAACTGGCATGACCAGGAACATGCAGTACCAGCCCCAGTTGACTGCATAGTAGAGGCAGCCAGCAGGAAGAGAGATGGGACTGTGTCAGAGGCAAGAGTGACAACAACATGATGCGGGAGAGAGAAAAGAATTTAAAAGTAGACACTGAAGAGTATTATTACTCTATTCTTTCATGATGGATGTTTATGATGACCCTTCTGAGTCATTAAGAAAGATTATATTTTATAGCCTCTTAAGATGGCAGGTAATGGTGTAATAAAAAATGATTATTGAAGGGATATGTTTCCATTATCCAGAAGACTACATTATGTGAAAGGAAGCCACTCCTGAATGGAGTCAGCTATGTAAGATATTACTCTATGTTTTTTTTTTTTCATTTGTCAGTTTGTTTTATGAAATAGCATACCAGTGTCAATTCTAGCTAGTGGATATAATTAGACTTTTTTCTTATTTAGCTTGTCTACAGAATGTGATTCCCACATTTAGTAGGCTACTAAACACTGCTTTTCTATACTATACTGTGGTCTGTGCATTATTTTTTTTTCTTTAGATTTTTATTTATTTATTTGACAGAGAGAGAGATAGTGAGAGCAGGAACACAAGCAGGGGGAGTGGAAGAGGGAGAAGCAGGCTCCCCGCCGAGCAGGGAGCCCGCCGTGGGGCTCAGTCCCAGGACCCCGGGATCATGACCTCAGCCGAAGGCAGACGCTTAACAACTGAGCCACCCAGGCGCCCCCAGTGCATTATTTTTTTTTAAACTATTAAATAGCATTTATTTAAGGGGGCAAGTGTGAATATATATCTTACAAAAATTAATTCACCTGTACATTTGTCAAAACGTGAATATAATATTATAGTCAGAATTGAAATTACAGTTTTTCAACGTGTAAAATCCAAATAGAATAATCTATAACTGGTGATTTAAAATAGTTAATAAAACTTTAACTTTTAACTTTGTCTTGGAGTGTTGGAGGGTTGGAGCAGCTTAATCCAAGTGAACATATTCAAATAACAACGAGCTCTACGGGTGTCATGCTGTACCTGTAGATACTTGTATTTATCAGCTTCTAGACCTTACAATTTGTTGAAAAAATGGAAGTTGGTAGTCTTGCATGCAAAAGTTGAGTTTTTCCAAATCATTTTATGTGGTCTATACTGTCTATACTCACAAATCAGAAATTATGCTCTATCATTATGCATTTGATTGCTTTAAAGGAGTGTATCCCTATTACCTGATGATGGTATTGTTTTAGTCTATCAGGTCATGAGTGTTTAACCCTGCATTAGATTATAATTGAATGCTTCAGTGACTACATTATTAATAGTGGTTAGAAAGGCTTTTGCCTAAATGTAAATTCATTGCTTGCTAAATTGAGTTTCCCAACTGTATCTTCATTAGGAAATTTATAAGTAAATGTTTTTTATTTGGCATTTAATCTGTTATGTGATGATACGACTATTGCATGTCATATATATATATATTTTCTTAATATAGTTGTCAGACTTTGTATATTCCATCACTGAAAAGTAATTTTATGTGTAGGTTGTGATTATACGCAGGAATTATAACCCAAGAACTATAATAAATGTGTATTAAAACTTGTTTTTCTTCCTTCATAGATATATGGGCAATAGGTTGCATATTCGCTGAATTGTTGACTTCAGAACCTATTTTTCACTGTCGTCAGGAAGATATAAAAACAAGCAATCCCTTTCATCATGATCAACTAGATCGGATATTTAGTGTCATGGGGTTTCCTGCAGGTAATTTATTTTTCTTTCCAGAATAATATTGGAGTCATATTTCAAAATACTTCCTTTTCAAAAGCATATTTTGAGTATTTTATGTATATTTTTAAGCTAACATAAGTAGATTTTTTTATATAAGTAACCTTATTTTCTATAACAATATTCGATATTTTTTTGTAAGATAAAGATTGGGAAGATATTAGAAAGATGCCAGAATACCCCACACTTCAGAAAGACTTTAGAAGAACAACGTAAGTAATTTCATATTAAATATAAGTAGTAACTTCAATGGGAATATTTAAATTAACCCTTTTAAAAGCCAGATATAGATTAGTATTTAAACCAGAAATTTAGATTTTAATATATTAATTATGCTTCTGACTTAAAGACGATATCCCAGATGTTGGTAACATACATGTGAGGCTTAGGCTGTAGTATTTTACAAACTTTTAAGAATTTTAAGGGTCAATATAGTGTTTGAACGTCTCTCCTATTTTAGCATGATGAGGGCTGAGTTCAAGGCCGCGACTGTGATTTTATCTTTATCTGAATAATGACTAGTGACCGAAATGCTGGGTTAGGCAACCAGGAAGGATAGCAGAAGGGTGAATGCATGGCCCAGAAGCTGAGTAAACCACACTGGTGGTACACTGAACAGAAATGAAAGAATAAAGGTGACAGCGTGAGAGGAGTTTGTTATAAATGCACACGCCTAGAGGAAAAAAGGCAAAAGAGGTTCTCTTTCGGGCAACTTAACAGGAAACTTTCAGGACAGGATGGCTTGTAGGAACAAAAGCAGACATGATAAAGAGAAGTAGGAAATGGCACTCAGTCATTCTTGGCCCCTCTTGTACACAGTCCCTGGTGGAGTGTTTTTCTTCTGTCTCCTAAAGATAACACTCATATTGCTCCAGGTTCTGTCTTGGGCTCTCTTCTCACTCTGGACATTTTCCCTGGGCAGTTTCTCTGATTTTATTGGCGACAATTTACCAGTGATTATGCTGATAACTCCCAGTTTATGCATCCGAGTAGGATCTCTTTTCCAAGTTTCAGACCCACTTGTCTAATTGCCTTATGGAATCCCAACCTGAATGTTCCATAAATACTTCCAGTTTCATGTCCAAAATTGAACTCATCATCTACCCTCCCACACTCTCCTCCCGCTGTATTTCCTATCTTAGGAAATGACTCCATGATTCACCCAGTTGTTCAAGCCCAAGACCTGAGATATCCCTGATCCTTCTCTTATCCCATTCTCTCCCATTTTACCTTGTGGGGTCCAAACAGTTAGTAAGTCTAGTCAGTTCTTTGTATTTCTCTCCATCTACTCTGCCACTTTTACAATCCAGACCACCATCTCTCACTTAGGATCCTGCAGTGGCCTTCCAAGTGGTGTTTCTACCTCCAGTCTTTATTCCAGCTCACTGTCTATACTGCAATCATTGCCAAAAGCAAATTGGATCATGTTGGTTTCCTAGTTGCTCTTAAATCACCACTGCTCTCAATTCTTTAGGATGGCTTATAGAGCTTTGGCTTATACATCAACAAATTCATCTACTAAGCCACTGTCCGCTTTGTATTCTATAGTCTGGACATCATGAATTTCTTTAAGAATCTGAAAAACCCAGAGCTTTTTTTGACCTCTGGGTTTTTATATATGCTGTTCCTTCAGTCTAGGATGAACTTTCCTCCCAGTCATTTTAACTCTTCAGATTAACTCCTATTTTTCCTTTCTGCTTATCCTTTAGGTCTTGGCTTAGGCATCACTTGCCTGCGGAGGTCTCCCTTGACCTTCTAGGTCTGAGTTAGGTCCTCCCCCTCGGTTCTCGCGTAGCATCCTTGCTGCTTCTCTCCGCACTGATGACTTTGCACTACAGTTTGCTTTTGAATGCTTATCTGCCTTTCCCTCTAGATAGTATGGGTTATATCTACTCTCTACACCATTATATGTATCCCCAGGGCCTGGTACATAGTACATGCTCATTAGGTACTTGTCAAATGGGTATTAATGAAAGTGGTACAAGTAATTGAAGCTAATAGTGTAAAAGATAGAGAAAATTAATGTAAGCACTTAACATTTATCTTAGTGTTTAAAGACCAAAGGAAAATTTTCACATAAAATGATACTGTTTACAGTAACCAGAAATGAAAGGAGAGAAGTTTTAGAAGATAAAAGAAATTCAGTTGGAAAAGTAATAGGAAAAGCTCAGTGATAAGAGCCCATATGTCTTATGGAAATGGTTATACCCCTGTGAAAGCAGGCTACTGATACATAAGATGAAAGGACTGTATTAAAAATTAGCTAAATCTAATGGAGTACATACAAGTCACTAACGTAAAATATAATTAAAAATTTCAGAAAACATGATTTGAAATGACGTAAAAGGCAAAATAACTTGCTTTCATTGTATCAGATGAAAAGGACCAAAAAAATTACTCTTTAGTGAATTGGGAAGGATAGTGAATAGAAGTTTCTGTAATCTTCCCAGAGCTCTTATTAGCTCAGTAGAAGGCAAGGTGAAAGTAGAATTGAAAGGAAGTCTCTAACTTGACTTTAAAATTGAATGTTCCAATAAGCATGGTCCGATATTATGATAGAAATAAATAACCTAGAATCTGGAGTTAACCCAAGAAATCAGTTGATTTAACATGAAGACCAAAGACATATATGTAGACAAACTCCATTTCTATATAAACTTTAAAATTTCTTCCCATTAACAAACTTAGTGGCTACCTTGCTAATAAAAATGTTCCTGGTATTGGAAAAGATGTAAAAAAAATTTTTTTCTTTAAGGTTTTATTTTTAAGCAATCTCTATACCCATCTGTGGAGCTTGAACTTAATAACCCTGAGATCAAAAGTCACGTGCTCTACCGACTGAGCCAGCCAGGCTCTCTGAGGAAATTTTAAATGAATACACATGTTAAAGATTTTTAAAATGAACATATCTAGGGTTGGCAAGGGTACGATAAAATGGGCACTCTCCCTTGTATGCGACTGCTGAGCACAATGTTTCTCAAACTTTAATGTACATACAAATCACCTGGAGACCTCGTTAAAAGTGGAGGCTCTCGGGGGCCCATACTGCTGAGCTGAGGGCCAGCTTTTTGTAGCAAGGTTCTAGAGCACATAAAAATGGCTTTGAAATGTACATATCCTTTGACCTAATAAATCCAAAAATTTATCCTATGGAAGCAATCAGAGCAGCCACAAATGGCTTGCTACGTCCTTACTATGTGTCAGACGTGGTGCTAAGCCCTGACCCACATTTTCTCATATGGTCCTCACAACAACTCTGTAAAATAGGTATGATTATAATCCTCAGTTTCCAGAGGAGGAACCTAAGGCTTTCATAGGGGTTAACAAACTACCCAAGATCACACAGCTGGTAAATGCCAGGAGTCAGGGTCTAGAAGGGGTCCCTAATTCTCACCTGCTGTGCAGCATTGTCTCCCTACCGTGCGGATCAGATTAACCTACAAGGACCCATATTTCTTAACTATGGTGAAACAAACAACATCAGTAACAGTAGGAATATACAACCACTGCAAATTAGTAGTTTAGGTAGCGTTAGACAAGGAAAAATGTTTATGAAACATTATTATTATTAAGTGAAAAGAGGTAGGACAGTTTGTATAGTATGATCCCAATTTTATAAAAACAAAACAAAAACCCCTCTGTGTTCGTATCATACATAGATACATAGCAAAAATGCCAAAGGAAAAAGCAAAATCTCAACAGTGTTTGGGTGCTTTGTTTTTTTTTTAATCACTGAATGGCTGGACTCTGAGTGATTTCAGTTTTCTTCTCTATACTTTTCTGTATTTTCTAAATTTTCTACCATAAACATATATATTACTTATTTTTTGGCCTTTTTAATGTGAAATGTTTCATATACAGGAAAGAACATACAATGAAAACACGATACATAGTCTTTTTAGAATAATAAAACGAATACTCCTCTACTCACCCCTCAACATAAGAAATAGAACATTACTAAGATTACTGAAGTGCTCTGTGTACCCTGCCTTCCTGTTCATGTCCCTCCCAATGGGTCAACATGGTTCTGAATTTGTATTTATCATTCCACATTTTTTATTCTGGTTTTGCTACAGATGTATGTATCTCTAAGTGGATTATTGTTTCAGTTTAATATGTCTTTGAACTTTTTATAAATTATAGTCTGCTTTTATTTGCTTTTATTCCCCACTCAACCTCTGTATTTATTTTTACTATTGTGTAACTTTCCATTCTGTGAATATATAACAATGTAGCCATTCTTTAACTGTTAGACATTTGTGTTGCTTACAGTTTTTTTCACTACAGAAATGCTGCTAAGAACATTCTTGTTCAGGTATCCTGTGATATACATGCACAAAGGAATCTCTTAGAGTACCTACCTAGGAAAGGAATTGCTAGATTTTAGGTTGTTCACATTTTCAACTCTAATGGTTAATGTATAATTGTCTTCCAAAGCTGTTGTAACAATAGAAACTCTTGCGCAGGGTGTTTTAACAGTTCCTCCTTCTTCACACATTTGCCAGTATTCGGTTATGTGTTCTTTTATTAAGCAGAAAAAACAATGGCCTAAACATGTATCTTATAGGAAAATCAATCTGGGAGCTTTCCATTAAAAAATACAGATTGTGTAAACTGTACTTCAGTGAGAAACATTTTATGGGAAAAAAAGTGTGTGAGTGTTCCCAGTGATGTGTGATTGTCATGTCCTCTTGCAGGTACGCCAACAGTAGCCTCATAAAGTACATGGAGAAACACAAGGTCAAACCTGACAGCAAAGTGTTCCTCCTGGTAGGTGCCTCTCCCAGACGGGGACGTCGGATCTGTGGCACAGGCCACCTTGTCCCGTTCACCGTGGAATTGCCCTGGCTATTCCTCCTCTTCAGAAAGAAAAGAAATTGGTGGATGCTGAGGCAAAATGAAATATTTTTTCTTTTGAGATGTCACCCTTGACTTCTAGACTTAATTTTTTCCAATGATTTATCAGCAGGGAAAAAAAGTTACACTTTTAAAGGGCTTTCACGCTAATGATTTCTGCCAATTTCACATCAATGTGTGTAGTGTACTAATAGCATGGTGAGCTCTACAAAATGACATTGATACTAATCCTGCTAGACATTTATACAAAAGTCAAAACATTGATTTATAAGCAATCTTTCCATGTGCTATCAGTTTCTCATGTGTTACTCTAGCTTCAGAAACTCCTTACTATGGATCCAACCAAGAGAATTACCTCGGAGCAGGCTCTGCAGGATCCCTATTTTCAGGAGGACCCCTTGCCAACATTAGAGTATGTATCCTACATTTTCTGTATCCTTTGCTCCAGGTTGAAGGTGTCAGATGGTGGCTGAAAGTAAGAGAAGCACTTTACTGCAGTGTTACTGAAGTTCTCCATTAATACTCCCTTGGAGAAAAAGTACTCAAGAAATGGCCTGTATTGTGAAACAGGCAAAGCTATAGTGAGGTGTGAATGAAACAAGTATTTTAGGAATGACCGTTATTCAGTACTACAGAAAAAAACTAAAGCTGAGAACAGGTGGGACTTTTAGATCAGTCAGCCAGATGAGTTTATACAATTAGCATAAAACTTAGACAACAAATTTTTTTTTTTTTTTTTTTTTTGGATAGGGAGAGAGGAGGGTGAGGGGCAGAGGGAGAGAGAGAATGTTAAGTAGGCTCCATGCCCAGCATTGTCGGAACCCAATGCAGGGCTCAATCTCCTGTCCCTGAGGTCATGACCCGAGCCGAAATGAACAGTTGGATGCTTAACTGACTGCACCACCCAGGCGTACCACAAATTCTTTTCTTATTTGCTTGAAGTAAGTTGTCTTGGGAGGCATCCAGCAAATATTAGCTATAGATGAAGAGTGGGAAATATGTTAAGAAAAAAAAGTGGAATTTTAAGTTAACATTTAAGGTCAATGATATTGTAGATTTTAGGTCATGATGTATATTCTTTTTTTTTTTTTTTTTTATAATTTTGTAGTGTGTTTGCTGGCTGCCAGATTCCATACCCCAAACGAGAATTCCTTAATGAAGATGAACCTGAAGAGAAAGGTGACAAGGTATAAGCTACACGGTACACTTCACTTCCAGAGAGTAAGGGAGGCGAAAAGAGAATTTAGGGAAGTATAATTTACTGATTCCTACGTATTTAACTGCCTTTAATTATGTATTGACGTGACTGCAGATGTACTTTGCAATTTGAAATATAATAAGTTTACAGAAAAATGAACTTCTGATTTCTTTTAGAGCCCATTTTATTCCAGGATTCTTTTTTTTTTTTAAGATTTTATTTATTTATTTATTTATTTGAGAGAGAAACAGCATGAGAGGGGAGAGGGTCAGAGGGAGAAGTAGGCTCCCCGCTGAGCTGGGAGCCCAATGTGGGACTCGATTCCAGGACTCCGGGATCATGACCTGAGCCGAAGACAGATGCTTGACGACTGAGCCACCCAGGCGCCCCATTCCAGGATTCTTAATTGTTGCATTTTGTTTGTTCGGTGTCAACACCATCACTTTATAGCAGACTGCTTTCAAAGCATCTTTCTCTTCTTTGCTTGTAATTGGATATATCAGGCCCTGCCAGTATCCCTCTACTTTTCCAAACTCATGATGGAGACCAGTACTGCTGGGTCCATGCGTGCAGAACTACTTCCTGGGTGCCGCATGCTCTCCAGTGGGGTGTCTGCGACTGGGGTGGAGGATGACTGCGCAATCTTAAATGAATCTCAGAGAATGAAACCTGTTCAGGACTCAGTACCCTGACCTTTGGGGGTGCTGTAGTCACTGCCGTGTCCCACCTAGGTCGCTCTCCAGCTTGGTCGCAGTCACGTGTGCATATCCAGTAATCGAAGTAATGTTCTGTTACAAAGGAAAAGAAAAAGAAAGCACTGGCCTGTTAATGTAGTTTCATACCGAGTTTGCCTTTTTCTTTTTCTTCCAAGAATCAGCAGCAGCAGCAGAACCAACATCAGCAGCCCACAGCGCCCCCGCAGCAGGCGGCGGCCCCCGCGCAGGCTCCCCCGCCGCAGCAGAACAGCACCCAGACCAACGGGACTGCCGGCGGGACGGGGGCCGGCGCCGGGGCTGCGGGGGCCGGCCTGCAGCACAGTCAGGACTCGGGCCTCAATCAGGTGCCTCCGAACAAGAAGCCCCGCCTGGGGCCCTCGGGCGCAAACTCGGGCGGGCCTGTTATGCCGTCAGATTATCAGGTACGCCCTCGCTTTTGTTCTTGCTAGCGGCCATACGTTTTATGAAATGGGAAGTAGGATTTTTTTTTTTTTTTTTAAAGAATGAAAGAGCGAGAGCTAGAACAGGAGCAGCGGGGAGGGGCAGAGGGAGCAGAAGAAGCAGACGCCAGGCTGAGCGGGGAGCCCCACTAGGGGCTCGATCCCAGGAACCCAGAATCGTGACCTGAGCTGAAGGCTGACGCTCAACCGACTGAGCCACCCAGGCGCCCCAGAAATCAATTTTATAATAGAGCCTTTTAGACTTAAGTAGTACTTGACTCTGAAGTTTGTACAAATGGTACAATCCTATTTCTAGGTCATTATATGAAAATGAAGGTTTTGGTCATATTTCATGTAATTGCAAAACATTTCATTTCTTGACTTGTTTTTCCGGACTTCCTGAGGAGGGAAGGTGAGGCAGGCATCTCCCTCCTCAAAGAAGATTTCTCATATTACCCTTCCAGCTGCCTGTCAGCTTTGGGTCAGAAAAAGATAACAGATAAGCAACTGAAAGAGAGCGGAGCCGCAGCTTATTTTGGACAAAATAAGCTGCATACTTGAGAAAGATTTGCTGTCACCCAGAGGAAATAGTCAGTAGCCATGTAAACATAGAAAGGGAATAAGCTTGAGACTTTTCAGAAATCACCGTTAAATCTCACTGGAAGTATTTGTGAGACTAGAAAATACTTTTTATTATTAAGATAAAAAAAAACCCTACAATTGTGTGGTATCTGTCTAAATGTGGTGTCTCTCTTGATGGGCTGGGGGCTCCCCGAGTGTGGGGCGGGGATGGGCGGAAGCTGGTGCTCCAGGCCATGAAAGGGTAACAAAGGAGATAGAAGTTCACTGAATACGGTGCAAGAGAGCGGCGGGCAGGACCGCGGAGGAGAGGCCGTGTGCCAGGAGGCTGTGGGCGGGGGCTGTAGTTAAAGCGGGAAGGTGAGGAGGTATGATGACTACGGAATTCTCCCTTTTTTGGTGACTGTGCCTGGTTGTAAGTAGCCCGTTGGTCAGCTAGGGCCTATGGATATCTTGAGGTGGGTCCCCTGAGGGGGCTGTGTTCAGCAGCCAGGGGGTAGCTGTGGGCCCTTTTGCCTTGATCAAGTTTCATTGCTCAAGCCTATTGTCTACAAGCGGCCTCTGCAGGTTGTACTACTAATTTGGGAAACTAAAGGGAAAAAAAGTCTAAGGATTGTTAGTATTTGGGGAGAGAGAGGTAAAAATACCTGTGAAAACCATAGGGAATACTGCAAACAAAACCCCACAAAACCCTCATTTTCTTTCTTTCTTCCTTTTTTTTAAACCCTCATTTTCAAGGAAAGTAACCAGCTAAGATCTAAGAAAGGGGGGGAACACCCTTAAAACTTGTAGATATAGATCTTCAGGGTGCTGGTGGAAGAGGAGCAAGACGATGGAGATAATAGAAAACAAAACCACAGGCAAGGGAGTCATAAACTCACTGATGAGGAACGGGAATCAAGAGAAACATTAACGAGAAAGACATAATAAGTAGCTGCCTCAACTGGCTTTACATTTTGAATATATCTGCAGACGAATGTGTTTTCACACAACCTCTTCTCTGAAAACTTCCTTTAGAAGAGTCCCTGCAAGCAGAGGAGTACACAGTAGCACTTCCACTGGTTCTGCTGGCTAAAAAACAAAATTCCACAGAGTAAATTTGAAGATCGAATTGGCTTTTTTAAATGATCTGTGAATTGGGCAGCATCCCATCTAGCAAGCAGAGGGGAGCTCCCAGGAGTTGTGCAAAATGGAAGGTTTTTATAGGAAGGAGGGCAGGGCAAGAAAGTTATTAGCAAAAGAGAAGAAAAGATCATTCCTGGCTGGGTCACTTTCCCTTAGGGGGAAAGAGCAGGGGTCTGATTGTGCGTATTACCTCATCTTCCTTTGGGGGAATGGAAAGGGCCCAGGTGGCAGACTCTTTGGCAACCGTCAGAAAATTTCCTGACTGACCTGGTAAACTACATTTCTGGGGAAAGTTGAAACTGCAGTTAGATTAGGTATTAAGCTCTGGTTTGGTGACTTGGCCTAAGTGACACCATTTGGTGCCTGTGGTTTTCTTCTCTAAACTAAATAACAAATAATAAAATTCAAATAATGTTCAGCGTATCTATGGAATGGGTAGATATTTCAGCTACTTAGTTGTAGAGATCAGTATGATGTGGGGGTGGGAGAACCCCATCGCACCTACCTGCGACTCACATTTCAACATGTTTGTTCTTTGTCTAGTCTGGAGGAACTTTCATGCTGAATTTAATCTGCAAAAGTAAAATAATCATAGCCAGTGTAACAGTTGTAGGTCATGTGAGTGGCAAGAATATGTTTTTCATAATTAACTTAAAAATAAAACATGTGAATTTGGAAGCCTGAAAGGCTTCTTACACTAACACATCTAGTGTCATGAGCACGCCATGAAGGCACAAACACAGTTGCGTCTTGCCACAGTGTTGGCTTTATTCAGTCATAAAGCAAGATTAACATTATAAAGCAGGTGCAGGGTTCCAAACTCAGTGACTTTTCACCACATGATTAACTTGGCTCCTTACCTGGCACACAGAGCAGAACACAGCCAAGTCACCAACAAACGAGGTAGCATAAGGGGTAGGAAGTTATCGAACCAAATGAGAAGTCAGTCTGTGGGCGCAGAGCTGAGATAAGGCCTCGGTCTGGTCCCGGTCAGTTCTCGGCACTTTGTGCTTCGGATGTTCAAGCAGCGAAGGGTCTCAGTTCTGTTCAGAGATCAGTCGGGCAGAGCCTTCGGCTACAGGTGCCTTTTTGAAGTGGTCGGACATAGAAGGGTCAGTGTCTGAGGAGTGGGACAATTTGCTGCAAAAATTCTCCCTTTTTAAAGGGATTTAATCAGTCTTGGGCCCCTGCCAACCCCCTCTCTGTCTGCTGATAATCAGTTCTGAGGTGTCATCCACTGGTGCTGGTCTCGGCAATATCTGGGAGTTACAGTCCCCTTAGCTGCTGTGTCATTGCTCGACACAGGCCCCTGCTTGACACGAGTGACTCCATCTTACTCTCTGCAACTAGCCAGAGTTCTGTAATGGGGAAGGAACTAAGCAGAGCTGTTTTTCACTGAGACTATCTTATGGCCCTGCTGTCTTAGACCAGATGTTGCAAGTTTGGTTTGGCAGCCTTTGCACACTGAGTCGGGGGCACCCTGCTGATTTGTCCTTCCTTAAACCCCCGGTGCCACCTCAAGGTCATTTACATTTTTTACTCCAAGTAATGGTTTTATTAGTAAGATCTTTCCCACTTTGCTCACGGGAAAAACCAGCCTTCCAAGCTTAGCCAAAGACACTGGTTCCAGCTATGCTTATCTCTAACGAGGCACCATGTTCTTATTCTATAGATGATTTTTTGAACATATTTTTAATATTTGCCCCATATTTGTACCATGAAGATGAATGTTTCATTTAAGGTAATAAAAAAAAAAACATTGAACTGAAATACATTTGCCTGTGCTTTCTCTTGAGGGCATTTTCATGTATAAACATTTTTTTTCATTCTAAATGTTACCTGAGGTTTATACAACGCACTTACTGCCCCCTCACCCTGCCCACCCTGCCTTGCTTTGTCGTGTGGGAGCCTCCACCTCTGAAAATTCTCTTCTCTAGAAATGACTTCTTAATCATCGCTTTGTTATTTATAATGAGGAAATTAACAGCACATCCGTATACATTATGAATACCACTAATTCAGTGCCAAATTGAGCATTCTTTTTTGCAAATCTCAGTTACACAAAGAACAACTAAGCAGAGTTAGTCAGTATCAAGAGCAGGGGGCCAGCCTACATTTCCCTTCTGCCTTTCTTTGCCGCTGCGGCTTATGCCCCCAAAGAAATCCAGCCAAACTTCATGCCTGCCAAAACATGTTGTCACAGTGGTGGCAGGCCGTGGTTCCAAGTACGCAAAATGTATTAACGAGCTTACATCAGCTGTCCGCTACCGTCACTCTGAACCAGGAGCCTCTGAAAATGGTTCCTGCGCCCCGTCCTGTCGTGATGAACACCCTCAGCCGTTCTCTCCCTCCCCCAGTGATTCCCTTTCGCCCTTTCCTTCCCCCAGCACTCCAGTTCGCGCCTGAATTACCAAAGCAGTGTTCAGGGATCCTCTCAGTCCCAGAGCACACTCGGCTACTCGTCCTCCTCCCAGCAGAGCGCACAGTACCACCCGTCTCACCAGGGCCACCGCTACTGACCGCCGCAGCCCAGAGCACAGACTCCAGCAATATGATGTCCGCATTGAAAAGAACCAAAAAATGCAAACAATGATGCCGTTTAAAACTCATCCACTTAGGAGGAAGACTCCATCCTGAGCATTTTGCAGGACTGACTGATGTCTCTTCTTTATGGGCCTAAAGAAGATTTTTGTGAAGTTTCCCCAACACCCTTTCCCTGCATGTGTTCCATTGTGACTTTGATCCAGAGTCTGATCTAATCCCAGCACTTAACTTCTGTAACCTTCAGCATTTTTTGGAAGGATTTCCTGGTGCACCTTTCTCATGCTGTAGCAATCACTATGGTTTATCTTTTCAAAGCTCTTTTAATAGGATTTTAATGTTTTAGACACAGGACTCCAGTGGTGTATAGTTTTATACTTCATGAACTGATCTAGCAACACAGGTAAAAATGCACCTTTTAAAGCACTACGTTGTTTTCACAGAATATGACTGTTTTGCTCATGGAAGTCTTAAGCAGAAATTGTTACTGTCCCAAAGTACTTTACTATTACGTTTTTATTTATCTAGTTTCAGGGAAGGTCTAAAAAAAGACAAATGGTGGGACAGAGGGAACTTACAACCAAAAACAGCCTAGATCTTTGCAGTTACTCTGCTTTATGCTACGGAGAACCGAAGTATGTGCCAGTTTTTATATGATCAGTCATTCACATGGAACGTAGTTCCCAGAATCACCTTGCTCTGAAGAGTATTCAGTACTTAGGAATTCTCGTTTTAACCTTCGTGTAGCTAAGTCTACCTTAAAAAGGGTTTCAAGAGCTTTGATGAACTGCAGCCCTCTGGTGCCCCACACCAGAAAGCAGAAGAGAGTATTAACTGCACTAGGGTTTCTTTAAGGAGTAATGTTGATCAAAGGATGTGTTACTTACCTTTGAAGGAAAAGCTTTTAGTGTGTATTGTATATAAAGTTGGCTTCTCTAAAGAACTGTTGGTTTCTTCACGTTGGGGTTAGCTTGAGTAACTTTCTTACATAATCAAGAGTACTCAAATAGAAGCCTGCAAATTAATTTGGAAATTAATCTGCTTTTAAAATAAAGAGCAGCATTCTGCATTCATATTTGCATTAGACATAGAGTGACTATTTTTAAAGCATGTTAAAAATTTAGGTTTTATTCATGTTTCAAGTATGTATTATGTATGCATAATTTTGCTGTTGTTACTGAAACTTAGTTCTATCAAGAATCTTTTCATTGCACTGAATGCTTTCTTTGCCCCTAGGAGAAAAGTTAATAATTGTGCCTAAAAAACTATGGGCAGGTAGTATACACGACTATACTAGATAAAGTGCATATTTGCATTTCCACGATCTATGAATTAGAGGCTGAGTTCTTTCTTAGCCGGTGAAAGGAGCCCCTCACTCCCCAGAATCACAGGAAATGTAAAGACTTAGACCTCCCATTGTAGTGTAAGGGCAAGAAATTTGTGTTCTTCTGAATGCTGCCAGCAGCACCAGCCTTGTTTTAAATGTTTTCTTGAGCTAGAAGAAATAGCTGATTGTTGTATATGCAAGTTATATGCATTTTTTTAAAACTATTCTTTGTGAACTTATCTACCTGGTTATGATACTCTGGGTCCATACACAAGCAAAATAAGATTTTAGACAGAAGCCAGTATACATTTTGCACTATTAATGTGATACTGTAGCCAGCAAGGACCTTACTGATCTCAGCATAATAATGCTTATTAATAATAAAAGCTATATAGTGACACTCATGAACATCGAAGATGAAACAGTCGGCATTGCTCCATTGGAAGGAATTTCTGATCGTCTCAATGGTAATTCACCCCTTCCGTTTTTTTTTTTTTTAATGGGAAATTAATAGCCCTTTGCATAACGTAGCTACCTGTATAAAGTTCTATCCTGTGCCCTGAAGCCTCACTGTCCGGAGTTATGGGTCATCAGATGCTCCCTGCACCCTCACCACGTGCCCAGTGCCAGGCTGGCCGGAAGACTCAAAGGGCAAGACACACTTCCTGTCCTTAAGGAGCTTAGGATCCATTCCATTGACCGTAAGTTCTCCTGGGATGAGAGGAGTGGCTTATAAGAGTATGAAGGTCCTTTTGTTTACTTCTAAACTCACTTGGATAGACTTACTATTCCAAATTCTGCCGTGTGAGAAACAGTGTTATCCAGAGGTTTCTATCTACCTTAGAGAAAGCCAGTGATTAACTATCACAACAGGCATTAGTGTGGATCTGAAATGTTCACAGCAGCCTTCAGCAACAGTTGGGTGACCCTGATAAGCAGAACGCACTCCTTAAGTGGTTGTGGGAAATTACAATGAAAACAGAAGCTCTGTTGCTGCCCTTGGGGGGCACTTACATTTAATAAAAGGGAAGCTCACCTACGTGCATAGACCAAAATACCATGCCCCTGAATACTTTATAAGCAACTTTGATACGCTATTTTTGTGATATGTGCTTATATAATCACAGAACTACCCTGCTTTCCTTGCAGATAGCTAATGTTATTGGCAGAACTGATAGAGAAACCATGAGGGGATTTCATCCGTTTTTCCTAGTCCACAGTGTTCTCCAGGATACAGCCAGATATCCCCATTATTCTGGTCACTGTGCTGGTACTGGCCCTTTTCTTCTTGTTCTTGCCTCGGAGTTGGGGATGCCCAGTTGGGCCCAGCACCCTTGAAATAATTTTGGCTCATGATTCCCTTTTCCCTGTGAAGGGGAACAAAGCCTTTAACCTTCTTTTGGACCCTAAACTGTGGGACCTTGAGGGAGATCTGTGAAGCTTTTTGAGGTTAAACTTTACCTTTGTGGTCCCCAGATGACCTCATTCCTCTCTGAAAACATATTACTGTCTTGTTCCCTGAGAATGCAGGAAGGGCCCCCACCCCCCTCAGCCCATGAGAACACCCAAACCAAGGGAGGTTATTTGAAAGGAAGGAAGGAATACAAGTGAATGTTCTCTACCCTCCATATTACAAATCAGTTTTTGAATTAGCTTTCTGGTGAGGTGTGTGTTTGGGAAAAGGGATTCTAGAGTTTCAGGGGAGCTGAGCTCAAGGGGAAGGTAGCCTGGTGGCAGGGCTGTTACTATGAGGCTGAAGCAATCCTTGTGATAAAAGTAGATCGTGTAGTAACTTATGAAAACCAAGGGCATGTATATTTTTATATCTGTGTGGTTTTAAAACTTTAGTACTTAGAACTTTGGCCTTCTGCACTACTCTTTCACTCTTCTAAACCTAATTTACATTGAAGAATGGAAAGGGACGACGTTTACCTACATGTTCACTGCCTCACTCCTGGTGAAGCAACTGCTGGGTGTATACCTCTGAAATGATGCTGTTTTCTCTGCTCAAGGGAAAAGGAAACATCGTCGGACAGTAAGATTTGCAGCTTAATCTGCTTTGAATAAAATGATGTGGCAGAAACTATACAATGAAGGAAGAATTCTATGAAAATTGCAAATCCTGAACTCTCTGGTGATATCTTTCTAGGGAGTGGAGAAAGGCAATAAAATAGCAGTTAACCTAAAGGAGGCTCGAAGGATTCAAGTATAAGTAATATTTTATATCAAACATAGCAGTTTAGGCCCCCATCATCTTCAAGAGTAGTCACAGATATCATATAAAGCAATGTTCATTGTTTTAGGATTTTTAAAAAAATGTGTTGTACCTAAGGCCATACCTACTCTTCTATGCTATCACTGCAAAGGAGTGATATGTATGTATTATATGAAAAAAACCCTTAATGCACTGTTATCTCCTAAATATTTAGTAAATTAATACTATTTAATTTTTTTAAAGATTTGTCTGTGTAGACACTAAAAGTATTACACAAAATCTGGACTGAAGATGTCCTTTTTAACAACAATTTAAAGTACTTTTTATATATGTTATGTAGTATATCCTTTCTAAACTGCCTAGTTTGTAATTCCCATAATTCCTGTTTGTGGAGTGTACCTGTCTTTGTCTCTTCTTTCAGCCATTTTCTGCACGCACCCCTCTTTCTATGATGATAGAGATGACCGTGTATGCTTCCCACACTCTGGCGCAAGGTGTGCGCTCAGAGCCGGCTGCCCCTCAGCAAGGCACGCTCCGTGGGGGGTAGGAGAGCAGCCACTTTGGAGCCTGAGTGTTTCCCCGCCTTTGAGTTGTCCTGACATTCTTCTTGAAGTGACTGTTAAAACTAAAATAAATTACATTGCATTTATTTTATATTCTTGGTTGTAATAAAATTTAATTGACTTTGTTTCTCTGTGGATTTTTTTAAGTCTAGAAAAACTCCTGTTAAAGTTTTAGTGTCAAAATTTTACCTGCATGCCTAGAAGCTTTTCAGATGACACTTGTCCTGCAGGGATGCAAAGTCTCCCTGCGAGTTGCAATATGCTGTTTTATTCAGGATGCTTCTGATGTCACAAAACCACAGACAGCGCTGCTTACATATACCTCGGAGGCAAAATGACAGTTTTAAAAACGTTTCTCGGGAAAACATCCTTTCTATAAGAAAATGAAGATTAGAATGATATTTTAGAAAAAAACAAATAGGCAGCATTTTGTGGGTAGAGTGGCATTGGGTTCTTCTCCTTTTACCTGGCTGTCCGTTAATAACTTACTTGATGAACCTAATGTGGTTACCCCAATGGTCAAGGCCATCATGGAGTGAACTGAAGAATGTTTAAGTGGCACAAACACAAAACTTCCATTTCTATTTAAAATAGATACTGCGCACGTCCAGTTGCTTCACAGCTTGGCATGGACTGTATGTATATTCAATACGGTGCTATTTGGAGGGTAGAGCCTCCCTTGGAAAACTATTCTTTGACCATAGCTGCTTTTCTGACCAGCCACCTGGATAAGAGAATGTGGAAGACGGTACAAACCTCTTACTGCTCCTGGGAAAAACACTTTGAAAGGATGGGTCCATGTCCTTGGCCGACTGTAAGTTCTTTGGGGACAGCCCCCGGGTTTTATTCCTCCTGCATTCCCAGCACCTGTCATGATACCCAACACAGAACAGGCAATTAATAGAGCAAGTCATTAGCATCATTTTTTTTAACCTTGGCATAGAATTCCTGGATCATATTAAATGGTGGGCATTTTAAAACCTCAAATAGCATCATTTTATCTTGCAGGCAGTGCAAAGCCAGCTTGGACCAGCGAAACACAAGCCTAACAGGAACATTTGTTCATTTGTTTTAAATGAGAGAATATAATATAAGGGAAAGGGATGAAAATACTGACTTAAAACATTAAGATGTATTAAGTACATTCTGCTTTTTCAGGCTTTTTCTGCTGCTTAGATTTTTTCAGAAAGTACTGCTGAATTTTTTCACATAAAGGTGCTATTATGAACTGAATGTTGTGTCCCTTCAAAATTCTTATGTTGAAGCCCTTATCCCCAGTGTGGCTGTATTTGGAGATAAGGCCTTTATCAAAGTAATTATAGTTAAATGAAGTCATAAGGATAAGACTGTGATGTGGGGGGGAGGATAGAACCTTGATATAGTCATACTAATTTCCTTGCAAGAAGAGAGACCAGAGAGCTCTCTTCCCTCTCCTTTTTACCTTGCGCCCCCCTCCCCCACTTTCCTCTCTCCCCACAGCCTTTTCTCCCTACCATGTGAGGACACAGCAAGAGGGCTGTCACTGGCAAGCCAGGAAGACAGCCTTCACCAGAAGCCAAACCCTGCCAGACCTTGATCTCAGACTTCCCAGCCTCCAGAACTGTGAGCAAATGAATTTCTGTTGTTGAGGTCACCCAGTCTGTGGTATTTTGTCATAGCAACTCATGCAGACTAATACAGATTTTGGTACCAAGAAATGGGGTACCAAGAAATACAGATTTGGTACCAAGAAATACCACCCAGTCTGTGGTATTTTGTCATAGCAACTCATGCAGACTAATACAGATTTTGGTACCAAGAAATGGGGTACCAAGAAATGGGGTAACAAGTACCTAAGTGTGGCATCAGCTTTGGAACTGTGGGTGGGGGGGAGGCTGGAGGAGTCCCAGGTGCATGCTAGAAATGAGAAATTTTAGAGGCAATTTGGCTGAGCTTAGAAAGAAGAGGAGAGCTGGAGAGAAAGCTTCCATCTTCTTAGAGAACACATCAATAATCATGAACAGAATGATGGTAGAAATATATGGACATAAAGGCCATTCTGGTGAAGTCTCAGATGGAAATGAAGAACAGGTAATTGGAAACTGGAGAAAAGGCAATTCTTGTTACAAAGTTGCAAAGAACATGGCTGAATTGTTCTCTAGTGTTTAATGGAAGGTAGAAATTTTGAGGGGTGAAATTTCATTTTGTAATTATCTGTATATAGAAATACAATTGTTTTTTGCATATTGCCTTTATATCCTGCAACATTGCCAAATTCACTGTTCTAATATGAGAGGTTTCCCCTAGATTTTCTACATACACAATCATGTCATCTGTGAATAAAGACAGTTTTACTTCCTCCTTTCCGATTTAAATAACTTTTTATTTTTCTTGCCTAAATGCATGGGATAGCAGATCCAATACAATGTTGAATGGAACTGGTATGAGTGAACACCTTATAACGTTCTCAGTCTTAGAAAGTATTCTATATTTCACCTATAGGTATGATGTTAGATGAACGTTTCTCATAGATGCCCTAAATCAAATGGAGGAAGTTTCTTTCCACTTCTATTTTGACAAGAGTTTTAATCACAAACAGGTGCTGCATTTTGTTAAATGCCTTTCCTGCATATGAGATGATTATATGATTTTTCTCCTTTATGCTGTTAATAGGATGAATTACACAAAAAAATATTTTTGGCCAAGGGTGCCTGGCTGGCTCAGTCAGAAGAGCATGTAACTCTTGATCTTGGGGTTGTGAGTTTGAGCCCCATGTTGGGTGTAGAGATTACTTAAATAAATAAACTTAAAAAAATTTTTTGGGGGCTTAGCACAACACAAATTTATGATCTCACATTTTCTGTGGGTCAGGAGTGTGGTCATGTGTTGACTGGGTCCTCTGCTCGGAGTCTCACCAGATCTCAAGGTGGAAACTGGGACTTCAAGCTCATCTAAGGTTTGGAGTTCTCTTCTAAGATCACTAGTTTTTGGCAGAATTCAGCTCCTGTGGTTGTAGGGTTTGTCTGCTACCGGGAGAGGGCCATCCTTAGCTCCTAGAGACTGTACTTTGCCATGTGGCCTTTTCAACAACATGGTAGTTGGCTTCTTCAAGGCTGCCAGGGAAATTCCTCTTTAGTCTGTTATGGTGGAATTTTATATAATATAATGTAATCACCGATGTGACTATTCCATCATATTTGCAAGTTCTGCTCAAGTGAGGGGAATTGTGTAGGGTGTGTATCGGGGGCTACACTGACTGATTTTGGGATGTTAAAACAACCTTGCATTCCTGGGATCAACACAAAGAGAAGGCGATGTGAAGATGGAAGCAGAGACTGGAGTGATGCAGCCACAAGCCAAGGAATGCTGTCAGTCACCAGAAGCTAGAGGAGGCAAGGATGAATTCTCCTTTGGCCTCTGGAGAGAATGTGGTCTTGCCATCACTGATTTCCGACTTCTGGCCTCTAGAACTGAGAACAAGTTTCTGTTGTTTTAAGCCCCTAAGTTTGTGGTAATTTGTTACAACAAGCATAGGAAACTAATACAGATTTTGGTCATGGTGTGTTACCATTTTTCTAATTTGCTAGGTTTGATTTGAAACTGCTTAAAACAAAGTGGAACAAAATCAAAATGGCTGCACTTAATGCTTCAGCAAAGCTTGATTTTAAACTAAGTAACCTCAGGTGCTTGGGTGGCACAGTTGGTTAAGCATCCTACTCTTGGTTTCAGCTCAGGTCATGATCTCAGGATCATGATCTCAGGTTTGAGATTGAGCCCTGAGTGGGGCTCCGTGCTCAGCGGTCAGTCTGCTTGAAAGATTCTGCTCCTACCCCCACTCGTGCGCTCTTTCTGTTTCTCTCTCTAAAATAAATGCATAAATCTTTAAGTAACCTTTTCCCTCTCTTCACCAAACCTTCCCTCCTGCCTTAGCCTTTTGTTTTGGGAACCTGATACTATCCTGAAGACATGGCAAAGGAGGCTGGCGGCACGTACACAATTCCTGCCAAAACTGGCTAGATCCTGTATTTCCCTATAAAACTCCCAGCCTCTTCCTCTGGGTGGGTTTGCAGTTTTGAAGGCAGCCTCCTTCGCCTGGCAAAGCAATAAAGCTATTGTTCCTCTTTATACCCAAACTCTGTCTTTGCGTTACATATTTTGGCTCCGGAGCAGGGAGGTCGGTTTTTGACAACAGATTTGCTAATATTTTGTTAAGAATTTTTGTATCCATATTCATGAAGGATATTGGTCTATAATTTTCTTGTGATGTCCTTGTCAAGTTTAGTGTCAAGGTTATGCAGGACTCATAAAATGATTTGGGAAATGTTTTATCTTCTTCTGTTTTCTGAGAGAGTTTGTGCAATACTTGTATTATTTCTTCCTTAAGCAGTTTGGTAGAAGACACCAGGGAGGACTTCTGGAGTTTTCTTTATGAGAAACATTTTAATTATAAGTTGGATTACTTTAAAGGTTATAGAGCTATACAGATTTTCTATTCTTGAGTGAAGAATATTTTATTAAGTTATATTTTTAAGTGAATTTATTTCATCTAGGTTGTAATATAAATGTTTCTCTGGAGATATATACTTAGACATGGAATTGTCCAATCAAAAAGAATGAGCATTTTAAATTATGAAAACATTTATTGAGGGGTGCCCGGGTGGCTCAGTCGGCTAAGTGTCTGCCTTTGGCTGAGGTCTTGATCTCAGGGTCCTGGAATAGAGCCCCACGTCAGGCTCTCTGCTCAGATGGGAGTCTGCTTTTCCCTCTCTCTCTGCCGCTCCCCCCTGCTTGTGCATGTGTGCACTTGTGTGCGCTCTCTCTCAAATAAAATCTTTAAAAAACATTTATTGAACTAACATTTAGTGAGCACTTCCCATGTGCACTTTACATTTATTAACTCTTAATTCTCACAACAACTGGATGAGGTAGACACTATTTTTTGTCCCCATTTTTTTTAAAGATTTTATTTTTAAGTAATGTCTACACCCAAGGGGGGCTTGAACGCACAACCCCAAGATCAACAGTTGCACTCTCCACTGACTGAGCCAGCTAGGTACCCTGTTGTCCCCATTTTTAATAAGTGAAAAACAAAACTGAGAGAGGTTAAGTAACTTGTATATGTCACACAACTGATAAGATTAGAGCCAAATTCCCAACCATTTATACCAGTAGTTAAAGTGTATTCCCTAGACCAGCCTTATTAGCACCATGTGGGAACTTGTTAGAAATGCAAATTCTCCGGCTCTCCCCGATACTGCTGAATCAGAAACTCTGGGGGTGGGGCCCAGCAATTTGTGTTTTAATGAGTCTCCAGGTGATTCTGATGTATGCTAAAGTTTGAGAACCCCAGACTTGCGCCATAATCTTCTTACATATACTCCCAAATTACCTTCTAAAAAGGCTGGATTAATTTACTTTCACCAGTAGTGTATGAGAGTGCCCATGTCCCTTAGCCTTACCAAAATTCACTATGAGCAATCTTTAAATTATGTACCAATCTGATAGGCAAAGAATAGTGTCTTGCCCCCCTTTTTTTAAGGAAAAAAAAAGATTGATTTATTTGAGAGAGAGAGAGCATAGAGGGAGGGGCAGAGGGAGATAATCCTCAAGCAGACTCCCCACTGAGTGTGCAGCCTAAGGCAGGGCTCCATCCCAGGACACTGAGCTCATGACCTGAGCCGAAATCAAGAGTCAGACGCTTAACCGACTGAGCCACCCAGGTGCTCCTGTCTGGTTCCTTTAAAAAAATATTTTGGGGGCACCTGGGTGGCTCAGTTGTTAAGCGACTGCCTTTGGCTCAAGTTGTGATCCCATGGTCCTGGGATTGAGCCCCGCATCGGGCTCCCTGCTCAGTGGTAAGACTGCTTCTCCCTCTCCCACTCCCCCTGCTTGTGTTCCCTCTCTCGCTGTCTCTCTCTGTCAAATAAATAAATAAAAAATCTTTAAAAAAATATATATTTGGTTCTCCTTTTAGTGAGAGTCAGTTTCTGTCCCCTTTCCTGCCCTGCTTGGGCCTCCCCTCTTTTGCATGGCCTTTGACTCCATTGACCTTCCTTTTTTGGGGGTTGGGTTCTCAGTTCTAACCCTTCTAACCTTGCCAGGCAACCATGTGGTACTTGAGTGCTAAATTAATCTCATTCTTTAGGAGTGGGGAGAAGAAAATAGGTTATTTTATATAAATATAAAAATCTTTTTTTGTTTCCTGAGCATGAAATATAGAGTCTTCTTCAGCTTTTGTTAATGACAATCCTTTTCTAAAATGTGTATTTTCCTTGAAATTCTGTGTACCTCTTGGCATTGTGGTGCCAGTGTACTGAATATCAATGAGGACAATAAGTGTAGGAGCAGAGAGATTCATAGTCACCCCAAGTGATAGCTTCAGAAGTGTTTGGGGTAACCTAATCCCTGATCTTGACATTTTGGGGGGAGGGAGTACCTTTCTCATGTCCAAGAACAGAAGAACCTTGATTGACCAAAGGTCCCCATAATTTGATTTCATGATGTTTCCCATTATATTTTCAACACATTGCAGAAAAGACCCCATAAAAATTGAGCTGGTTAAATATCACAGGGCTAGGGCATCTGCTTGGCTCATTTGGTAGAGCATGGGACTCTTGATCTTGGAGTCGTGAGTTTGAACCTCATGTTGGGCATAAAGATTACTTAAAAAAAAAATCACTGGGTTAATTTCCACTTATAGTCTCTAATAATTATTGAGTTGTGATATTCACCTCCACATCAGTCGTATCAACATGACATGACAGAAGGAACATGGGTTTTGGAGACAAATTTAGGCTTGAAACCCAGAACTTCTATTTCTGAGCTATGTGGCCTTGGATAAGTCACTGAACCTCTCTGATCTTACATTTATTGTCTATAAAATGCAAAAAATAGCTCCCACCTCATAGAGTTTAAGGATTAAATGATTTAATATGAGTTGTACCTGGAAGAATGCCTGCCCCATAGTAGGTGCTCAGTAAATGTGGATTCCATTGGTTTTCTCCTCGCCTCTGAAATTTCTATGTGCTTGAATGTGTTTCTAGTATAAATAGGAAGTTTACTATCCTTTATTTCCTTTATTTGATGAACTCTCTTTGTACAGAGAATGACATCCATATCTGCACAGATTATTGGTCCGGCATTTGAGTGCCAAAGACCCCACCCATTGTGCCAAGGAGCACTCTTCTAAGCAGGGGGCTATGTAACAAGCATCTGGGTTCATTCTTTGAGGAAACACTATAAAAATATGAGGGGCTCTTTCACTGTGTTCTGTTGGTATTACCCATCACCTTTTCTCTTGCTTTCCCACAGTTCCCTACAGTATGCACCTGAAACTCATATTACACTCTATGTTAACTACCTGGAATTGAAATGAAAACTTCATGGGCACCTGGGTGGCTCAGTCAGTTGAGTTGCTGGCTCTTGGTTTTGGTTCAGGTCATGATCTTGGGGTCCTGGGATCAAGCCCTGCGACCTGCTCTGTGCTCAGTGGGGAGTCTGCTTGAGGATTCTCTCTCTCTCCCTCAGCCCCTCCCCCTGCTTACGTGTATGCTCTCTCTCTAAAATAAATAAATACATCCTAAAAAAAGAAAAAAAAGAAAAACTTTTTAAAAAGATAATAAATGCGTTAGATAATGTTTCCATACCATCTATAGCTATGGTTACACCAATGAGAGCGACTATCTTTTCCAGACGTGAAATTGCAACATGAAGCAGAAGCCACCCACAAAGTCTAGGTCCAAAGAGAACATGTTCCTCCAGTTCCTCACTGTGGTTCTCATAAGTTACCATCTGTACTTCCAACTCCTGAGTCATCACATCTCACGAAGACACGGTCCAGAGATTTGCAAAACCCCTCCGGCTACCAATACTTTTGTATCATTCATTGGAGAAAGATCACCAGGAATAAAAATAGCTCTTGAGTTTTGCTTTTTAGCCCTTTTAGGCTGAGTTTGGAAGGTCTGTGCCGCTCAAGGGACAGGAGGGAAGAGAGAAAGAGCTCCTCTCTCTGTACATAGACAACATGAGGGGTCCCCCTGAGAAGAGCAGCCCTTAGCAGGTGAGACTCCCAGTCTAGGAGACTCGGACACTCCAGTCTGCTGGAGAGTGCCGTGGAGGAAAGGCCTGCTGGAGTTGGAGCAGTCTGAGCCCAAACGCCATACCAATAAAACAAAGTTCCCTTCCAGAAAGCCATCATCATCCAAACTGAGCAGGGCATAGGCTACGGGGCCAAAGGAAAGAGAAGGTCCAAATGAAAATAGGGGATGGAGCAGAGGGGATGGGTCCAGAAAATCCAGAGGCATTTTCCCCCTAAGGTATTTGCAGAAATGTATTAAGCTCTTTTAATCATGAGCATTTCAATTCTACATATGTATCTAAAAACCTTTTCAAAAATCACTTTTTTTATTTTTCCAGTGGCTTAAAAAATCCCACACACTTTTTTCCATATAAACAAGGAATAGATTTATGTTTGCTTCCCCATCCATACTATGAACAAAGAGCTTAGCATTGATTATAATATATGTGTGTACATAGTTTTCACATATAATTACTTATTTGTAATTCATAAGAACTTTCATATGAAAATGATTCAAAGAACTACAGGTTAAGTGGAGGCTTCCAACAACTAAATCATGTGAAAAAATCTTGTACAATTTGTTGTAACACGTTCTTTATTTCCAGTGAGGATTGGACAAAGGAAAATAAGTTTTCAGGCAGAAACTCAGGGTGTGTCTCATATAGTCTTAATTAATATTCTCTGGTGACTTCTCTGGTGAAGTTGTCCTGCATCATTTAGCTATCCTGGTATCATTTTAACATTTGGACTTGTATCTTGACACCAACTAAATAGTGCACTTGTTTTTTGTTGTTGTTTTGTTTTTTTAAAGATTTATTCATTTATTTCAGAGGGAGAGAGAGCACGAGCGGGAGGGGCAGAGGGGGAGAGAGAATTTCGAGCAGAATCCGTGCTGAGCTCAAAGCTCCATGTGGGGCTCTATCTCACAACCATGAGATCATGACATGAACGGAAACCAAGAGTCAGATGCTTAACTGACTGAGCCACCCAGGTGCCCTGATAGTGTACTTGTTAAAGCAAGGACCATGCTTCTGGTTTTGTTCACCTTTGAAATTCCCAGGGCCTTACACATATAATGAACATTCAATTGCATTTGTAAATGAGCTATACAGAAGATTCAGGTTGAGTATATGGAGCAACTTCCTAAGTTGAAACTGTTCTAATTGGTTAGTGAACCTAGGCAAGGCCGTATACCCTCATTTTGGAAACTATTAACCATTATATTGCCCTTGGAGTGGGTTACGTACCATGTGACTTGGATAGTCTCTTTGGATTTTTCCTGTCCCTGTGTTCTGTGGGAAAACAAATAATAGAAAGGCTGGACATCTTATCTGGAGCTTACCCTGGCCAACAGAATTAACTTTTGTTTGCTCCAAAGGCTAAGTAATGAAAACAATAGATCTAGAATCTAGATCTTTACACCAGATCTAGTTTCAGCAAACAAGTTGGTCTCTAGCCTACCGCGGCCACCACACCCTTTCTAATTTGGAGAAGGGAACAAATGAATTCTGCAACATTTTTAAGGTCTTTTAAAAAAGTAGCAAAACATTCTAAAATAAAACTGTCTAAAATTTTCTTATAAACGCATTGTTTATATATAAACACATAAACTTGTTAACATAAAACTTATTAACACCTAAATCCAACTTAAAATGTTATAAAAGCTGAACAAAGATCCAATAGCCAACCCAGTGTCTCGCAAACAGATGTTTCATGAAACACTAGTTCTGTTGGATTGTTCACAGGTTTTCACAATAAAAAGTTTACACACATCTGGAAAATTCTGGGTTTAACATGAAGTACAGGTTTTCTCAGAGCCTTTAATATGCGGATGGTATTGTGAATTCCCAGGGAGATGATCTAGTGCACCCTTTTCCACACTTAATTGACCAACGAACTCCTATTTCTTGCACCTCCAAAGAATGCTCTGTGGAAACTAATTTAGAAATCCCTGGTTGTGGCAGACAATGTTGTTGCCTCCTCCATGGCCTTTCCCTGCTTCCTCCTTATTGTCAGAAGCCCTATTTGTTTACTCTGTTCAGAGTGGCTTTCTCCTTCCATGGAGGTTGGGCCTCTCCTCAGCTCCAGAAGATGAATTGTGATTGGACCAAACCCAACACATTGGTCTCATTCCCTTTGCTAAGCCACTGGTTCAAGCATGGTCATGTAATGCAATCCTGGCCAATAAAATTTGAGGGAAAACTTTCAGGGAGGGTTTTTAGGAGGATTTGTTTTAAGCTTAAAAAGATAACCAAGACACCAACATTCCATTTTCTATTTCTGGACTTCTAAATATGAGTGAGCTGTGGCAGCCATCTCAAGACCATGAAGGGAGCCAGCCTTGGAGGTCGCACAGAAATACCAAGGATCACTGAAAAGAAAAATGGAAAGAGCCTGTAGTCTTGAGAACTGCATTGAATCACCCATTTTACCAGCCTTAGAACTGCCCTCCCTCTGGAGTTCTCTTCTGGGACATTATAAATAGTCCTTACGTTAAACATCAGTTTCTTTTTTCTTTTTTTTTTTTTAATATTTGCACTCAAAATCATCCACATATGGGGTTCTCACCAGTCAGAGCCTTAATACCATTGGCACAAGTATAGAACATTCAAAGCATTGTTCTGGAAATGTTAATTTTTTTTGAAATATTAATTGTTAAAAGGCAGTAGCTTATTACAAACTGAGTGTCTACTACCATTATTACCAGGATCTGTAACCTTTATATTTAAATGAATGACTCTAATATTACCATTTTCAGTGACTCTAAATTAGAAAATGAAACATGTATTCCTTCACAGCAGGGGCAGGCTAAGATGATAAACAATCATCAAAGTACTGTAACAGTGAAATCCCTAACTCACCACAAGCCCTGGGGCTGGAGCTGTACATAGGAAGCAGGACGCACACAGCACTGTGTCTCGCTGTGGGTTGCCCAGCGTATGCTGCACGTTGTCAGGGCAAAGACTGTTCTCTCCTTTGCATCGAGTTCTCCCTGTGTGCAAAGCTTGGGCAAGGTCCCATCCCCTTCCTCCAAATCCTACTCCCATCACAGTCCTGCTGAAGTCCCATCCGTGAGGAACCTCCCCAGTTACTCCAGCCTCCACTAAACAGCCTTTTGGAAGGGTTCTTCCTAACCAGTCTGAACCATTCACTTTGGCATTTAATTGAAATACCCTACATTTTCTCTTATTCCTTTGTGTTTTGTCTAGGCCACCTATTGGATGAAAGGAGTGGAGGGAAGGTGGGCATGATAAGAGTATTGTCCAGGTCAGTGGCTCAACTTGTCCAGTTCAACAAACCCATTTTATAAGAAATGCCTTTTCTTTTTTTTTTGAGATTTTTCTTTCTTTAGTTATTTACTTAGAGTGCGTGTGAGCGGGGGTGGGGTATGGGGGGGAAGAGGGCAAGAGAGAGAGAGAATCTCAAGGAGACTCCACTGAACGTGGGGCTGGATCTTGCGACCTTGAGATCATGACCTGAGCCGAAATCAAGAGTATAGCGCTTAACCGAGAGAGCCACCCAGGCGCTCCTATAAGAAATACTTTTGTAGGGGCGGCTCAGTCGTTGGCTGGCTGAGTGGGTGGCTCAGTCGTTGAGCGTCTGACTTCGGATTGGGTCATGATCCCAGGGTCCTGGGATCGAGCCCCGCATCGGGCTCCCTGCTCAGCAGGAAGTCTGCTTCTCCCTCTCCCACTGCCCCCCACTTGTGTACCCTCTCTTGCTGTCTCTCTCTGTCAAATAAATAAATAAAATCTTAAAAAAAAAAAAGAAAAATACTTTTGTAACACCCCTTTACCTAGCGTGAAATTCATAGATAAGGCAACTGGCCTATACATATAACTTTAAAATACAGTTGACCCTTGGACAACATGGGGCTTGGGGGCACCAACCCCCCAGTTGAAAATCCTGTATAACCTTTGACTCTTCTAAAACTTAACCACTAATAGCCTACTGTTGACTGGCAGCTTTACCAATAATATACACAGTCGATTCAGATGAATGGATAAAGAAGATGTGGTATATATCTATATGTGTGTGTGTACACACACACACACACACACACACACACACACACACACACAATGGAATATTATTCAGCCACCAAATAAATGAAATCTTGCCATTTGCAATGACGTGGATAGAACTAGAGGGTGTTATGCTAAGTGAAATAAATCAGTCAGAGAAAGACAATTATATGATGCCACTCATATGTGGAATTTAAGAAACAAAACAGAGGATCATAAGAGAAGAGAGGAAAAAATAAAATAAGATGAAACCAGAATGGGAGACAAACCATAAAAGACTCTTAATCATAGGAAACAAACTGAGGGTTGCTGGAGGGGAGGGGGTGGGGGATGGGGTAACTGGGTGATGGACATTGGGGAGGGCACGTGATGTAATGAGCACTGGGTATTATATAAGGCTGATGAATCACAGACCTGTACCTCCCAAACCAATAATACATTATATGTTAATTAAAAAATAAAAAATATGCAGTCAATTAACATATGCTTTGTAGTTATATGTATTATATACTGTATTCTTATGATTGAGCTACAGAAAACAAAATGTTATTAAGAAAATCATAAGGAAGGGGCGCCTGGGTGGCTCAGTCATTAAGCGTCTGCTTTTGGCTCAGGTCATGATCCCAGGGTCCTGGGATCGAGCCCCACATCGGGCTCCCTGCTCTGCGGGGAGCCTGCTTCTCCTTCTCACTTTGCCTGCCGCTCCCCCTGGTTGTACTCTCTCTCTCTCTCTCTCTCCCTCCCTCTCTGTCAAATAAATAAAAAATCTTAAAAAAAAAAGAAAGAAAATTATAAGGAAGAGAAAATACATTTGCAGTTCTGTACTGCATTAAAAAAATCTGCATGTAAGTGGCCCATGTTGTTCAAGGTCAACCGTTTATGAATTCAATGCTCTAGGTGTAGTATAAATGAGAAGACAAGGAAAAGGAACTTATGATAAAGTGATATATATATATATCAATATGTAAATGTTTGTCACGACGGCAGGGGAAGCCACAGTGAATACTGAGAAATGCATACTGATGTAATGTGTCGTATTGGTGGCTCAAATGCCACAAGCCGTGGTGCCATTAGTGGTGGGACTTTCTGAAATGATAAATGAATGATAAACAATCTAAAGGATAAAAAAAAAAGTACAACTTACCTTGATTTATGTGGTAGTCTCATTCCTAGCAATTCAGTGTATATCAAAACTCTGCAAAAATACTTTTTGTATATATATAAGGTAAGTTTGGTTCTAGGTTCAAATAAGTATAAACAAAATTTTCACCTGGGCAGCTGGCTGGTTCAGTTGGTTAAGCATCTGACTCTTGATTTCAGCTCAGGTCATGATCTCAAGGTTGTGAGATTGAGCCCCACCTTGGGTCCTGTGCTGCTTAAGATTCTCTCCCTCTCCCCCTCCCGCCTGTACCACCCCCACTCCCTGCTTATGCACTCTCTCTTAAAAAAAAAATTCACCTAATGAATGACTGAGAGGATATTCAAAAGTTGCAATGGATGCAGGACAATTCTTCATTGTGGGGCACAGTCCTGCCCATTTTAGTGTGCTCAGCAACTCTGGCCCTCACCCACTGCAGGCCAGCAGTATCCTCCAATCATTAGATTACCCCCAAAGTCCCCACAAATTTCTAAAAAGACCTCTGGGGGAACTGGTTCTAATGACATCCACTGAGCTAAACCAAGGCCAGTGGGGATTGGGATTACTACTAGACAATCCAGAACCTGACCCTCAGCTTTAAAGGCCCTAAGAACGGGAGGTGAATTCCAAAATGTCAGTTTACTAGTCCACTGCCAGAGTTCTGAAGGGCGTGCTGTGGATGAGCCATAGGACACAGCGAGTTCTCAGCTGGGGGTGGAGGGTGGTCCGCTTCACCAGCAGATGTATTCATTTGTTCCATTTACCAGATGAGCTCCCATCTATACTTCTGTTGGAGCAAAGGGCTCCTCAGTTTCAAGAAGTAAATGTTATATATGTTTTGACAGTTTTGTCCAGATTTATATTTTCTGTGAGAGGAAGTGTTGACCTCCTCACTCTGTCATGCCATAAATGAATGTCCCTTTGGTTCTTTTTAGTAGTTTCTACTTTTATATCGAGACTCTGTATATATTTCAGTCTTTGTCATCATAGTTTCCATTAATTTTTTGAACATATTTATAATAGCTGTTTTGAAGTCTTCGCTTAATATAATTTCTGGGCCCAAGCAGAGTCCATGAGCTCTCCTGGTCACTCAACTCTGAATCTCGCATCTCAATATTCAATCAGCACATTCACCTCCTGTGGTCATAATTTTATGGAAAACCATGAGAAATCCCTGTCCGATGACAGAAACTTCTCAGGTTATGGACTTGCTTATGAGTTCCCACCCTCCTCTGGGCTTAGAACAGCTAAGCATAGAGGGCTATAGGGGAAGAAAGAAGTATGAACTAGGGCTGGGTGGCTTGGCTCAGAGGTCATGGCCTTCTGGAAGAACTGGAATGACAGGCATCACCAAAGAGAGTGTCCTTCGCTGGCACATCCTTCTTGTAGATGACCCAAGAGAAAGGGTACAGGGAGCCTGGACACAGAATCTGGGAAGTGGAAGATGAGAAGATTCTCTGGTTTTAAGCTCAAGATACTGATTAATATGATCCATTTGTACTCAAAACACTTGTGACACCAAACGTGGGGGTTTTCTACACCAAGAATTCTTCAATTCTCTGTAGACACCAACTGGATGTCTAATAATTTAATTCAATTCGGATACTAATTACCTGGATTTAGTGAAGACCCCACAGTTTAAGGGCTCAGTGAGATTCTTTTTTTTTTTTTTTTAAAGATTTTATTTATTTATTTGACAGAAAGACACAGCGAGAGAGGGAACACAAGCAGGGGGAGTGGGAGAGGGAGAAGAAGGCTTCCTGCCGAGCAGGGAGCCCGATGTGAGATTCTGTCTGCTGTGTGATTCTGTCTGCTTTGTCTTTATCAGCCTCAACCTCTCTTTTCCTATTCCTTTATGGCTGACCTACCCCTATCTCCATCTGGTGACAACAGAAGCTTCTGGGAGCTACTTGTGACTCTGTCCTCTTTGATCCAATGACAGTTTAACCCTCAGGGAGTGTACTTGAGCTCCCAGGTACAGACAAACCCTCCCTCCCATCTGGATGGTGAGCCCTGATGGGGGCACAACACAGCTTTGGGTCTGGCAGACCTGGCTCTCAGCTCCTCCTGACCAGTTGTGTGTGTGGTCTTGGGTGGAGCTATTTCTCTCCAGAGCCTAGTTAGTGTACTAAACTGGGAATAAAGATCATAACACGTCACAGAGCTAACACGATGATAAAATGAGATAAGGTATAGATAGCATCTGGCTAAGATATTATTGATAAGCTTTATTGTCTTTTCCTGTCTCTTCATTGTAGGGACTATGTTTCCTGTGTAATTCCTGGAGTATCTAGACCCAGCTGCTGCTCAGTAGATATTGTTGGGGGAATTACCTGTGGCTGCTCTCTCTGCACTTTTTGTTGGTGATCATCACACTATGCTCAGTGCGGTCTTAGGGCTTCTGAGGAGATGCCCAAGGGCCCAGGTGGGCAGGGCAGGTGAGACTCAATAAAGGTGGAAAGCAGAGGAAGGAGCAGTTTGGTTCCATGACCACCCTCACGTTAGCCCTGCTGGTTTATGTATTATTAGTTTGGGAACAATATTTTCTTTTTTTTAAAGAATGGATTCTGTGATTTAAAGTTTGAAGGGTGCCTGGGTGGCTCAGTTGGTTCAGGGTTTGACTTTGGCTCAGGTCATGATCTCAGGGTCCTGAGATCGAGCACCCAGTTGAGCTCCCTGCTCACACAGAAGTCTACTTGTCTCCCTCTCTCTCTGGCCCTCCTCCTGCTCATGCTCTTTCCCTCTCTCGAATAAATAAATAAATCTTAAAAAAAAAAAATAGGGCGCCTGAGTGGCTCAGTTGGTTAAGTGTCTGCCTTTGGCTCAGGTCGTGATCCCGGGGTCCTGGGATCGAGTCCCACATCAGGCTCCCTGCTCTGCAGGGAACCTACCTTTCTCTCTCTCTCTCTCTCTCTCTCTGTCTCTCATGAATAAATAAATAAAGTCTTAACAAAAAATAAAAAATAAACTTTGAAAATAACTTCCTTAAGCTTTGAATAGCTTAGAGGAGGAATTTAATTTTGTGAATGACTCAAAGGTTTACATCTTCATTCTCCAAAATGTTTGTCACTATAAATTAAATAAAGAATTCAATAGCCATATTTCAAGTACTCAGTAGCCACATGTGGCTAGTGCCTACCATTTTGGACAATACAAATATGAATATTTCCTTCATTGCAGAAAGTTCTGTTAGACAGCATTGATCTATATTTTATATTATTTAAATTATTGGACTTAATTGAGAGTGACTGTGGACTCTGTGCTATAATATGTTTATAGGCTTAAAGGGAAAGTTGAGTTGCCCACAGATGTAGGTTTGGGTCCTGATATTAACTTGCCATGTGGCCTACTGGACTGGCTTCATGTTTCCTCATCTGTACCAGGGAGGTGTGGGCCACATCAGAGGTTTCTATGTATTTTATCTGCAAGGTCCCTTTGTTACTTTGTTCCCTTGGACCCACACCCATGTTTAAAATAAACTGCTTTATTAGGTAATAATTGGCTTACTCTCCCACTTTTGTTAACTGACCCTATTTATAACTACCAGCAAAAACCTCTGATCAGCATAAGATTACCAGAATCCGTATATTGAGGTGAAGCAATTCCAGCCCAGAACTTAGAAATGAGACATTGTGGTAAGCTTTGCCTTGTCTCTGGTAATTGTACAATGTTCATGTGGTGTTTTTCAAATATTGAAATTATCTTATTAATTGCCCCTCCCTGTCCCTGTCACTACTTCTCCTACTCCTAAGGTTTAAGGGGTCCTGGTTAGAAGTCACCTGACTACGTGGTCATTTACAATTTCTTTTGAGTTTTTAAAGTGATCCTAGGTCAAAGGAGGTAAAGATCCTCAAAGTTCAATTTGGGAATTCAGAAAAGCAACCAAAAGAAGACAACTTATCAAATGCATAAATGAAACTAAAAATCTAGAATAGATAGACTTTTCAGTATAGAAAACAGAATGTGCAGTGTGATTGTATTTTGAAAATATATATTGGGTGGGACATCTGGCTATGGCAGAGTGAAAAGGCTGACAAATTCTCACCCTAAAAAATAAAATATAAAACTGAGCAAAATGGCAAAAACAATTTCAGGGTTTGGGAAATCAAACAAAGGGAAAGAACAAATTGAGAAGCATTTAGTCATGAGAAGCTGCCAACATTTTATGTTAAAATGATGAGAGTCTGTGGCCTTTATGGGCTCCCTTCCCTGTGCCCCCAGCACATCTAGCCTGGTAATTTTACCAGCACCATACTGGCTGTGAAAACCAGCAGCCTCACTGTCAGAGGGGGGTAGATTTGATTTGGAATGAAAGGTGAAAACCCCCAACCAGCAGTGTTGTCAGTAAAAGCAGCAAACTCAGTAGGATTTAAAAAGGAAACCTCGCAGTGCTACTAGCCTGAGATTGCAGTCCTGGTTGGAGCGAGTGGCTGACCAGTCAGACATTCAATGGGGAGATCCTAGAAATAAAGCCATGTAAGCTCTCCGTGCATCCCTAGTTGACTAAGACACTGCATATTACAGGGAACAGTCAAGAAAGCCTGGAAGAAAGTACAAGTGAGGCAGACTTGAAAACTGACTGACCTTTGAATGCATTCCTCAACCCACACACAGATCCATCAACAGACGACGGATCTTATAGGCTTAAGGTATTTGAGCATAACCTCTGCCCAGTCATCAGCTGACCATGAAACTATGCAGACACAGGGACAATGCTTTGGGAGCTAGGCTGAAAATTAAACATAAGAATTAAAAACAAAAAACTGAGCAGAAACATTCATGGCCACACACTGCAGGAGACACAGATTCCAAAGATTAAGTCCAGACAAGTTAATAAAAACAACATAACCACCTCAGAAAAAGAAATTAGAGTCCAAAGTTGCTATAGAATATTTTCTAAAATGTCAAATTTTCAAGAAAAATGATGAGACATGAGAAGAAACAAGAAATCTGATTCATACTCTAAAAAAATGTGACCCATACTCAAAACAAAACAACAGAAACTTTCTGAGTAGGCCCAGAAGCTAGATTTAGCAGAAAAAAATGTCAAAATAGCTATTATAAATATGTTTAAAGAACTAGAGAAAACTGTACTTAAGAATTAAAGAACAGTTCAGTGATAATGACTTGACAAGTAGAGAATCACAACAAAGAAGTAGACATTATAAAAAAGAACCTAATGGGAATTTTGAGTTGAAATATATAAAAACAGAAATTTAAAAATCTACTAGAAGAGGTCACAGAAGAAAAAAATCAGTGAACTTGAATACAGTTCATGAGAAATTATTCAGTTTGAGGAACAGCAAGTAAAAATACTAGAGAAAAGTAAACAGAGCCTCAGAGACTGGTGAGATAGCATCAGGCTAACAACATACATGTAAGTGGTGTCCCAGAAGGCTAAAAGAGAAAGTGGCAGAAAAATTTCATGACATAATGACTGAAAAATTCTCAAATTTGGTGAAAGCAGTAATCTACAGACCCAGAAGCTCAACAAACTCCAAGCAGAATAAAAAGAGATCCAGAATAAATAAAAAGGGAATCGTTAGAGATTCCAATACCCACCTTTTGATAGCTGACAGAATAACTGGACAGAAAATAAGGGTAGATGAGTCTTAAAAACTCTAACAACAGCAGAATACACATCCTTTTATATTTCTTAAAGATTTATTTTTTTATTTTTATTTTTTTAAAAGATTTTATTTATTTGACACACAGAGAGAGGGGGAGAGAGAGCACAAGCAGGGGGAGCAGCAGAGGGAGAGGGAGAAGCAGGCTTCCCGCTGAGCAGGGAGCCCGATGCGGGGCTCGATCCCAGCACCCTGGGATCATGACCTGAGCTGAAGGCAGACTCTTAATGACTGAGCCACCCAGTCACCCTCTTAAAGATTTATTTTTTAAGTAATCTTTATACCCAAATGGGGCTTGAACTTATAACCCTAAAATCAAGAGTCACATGCTCTACTGACTGAGCCAGCCAGGTACCCCAGAATATATGTCCTTTTAGACTGCACATGAAGTATTCTCCAGGATAGATCATATACTAGGTCCTACAACAAAGCTAAGTAAATTTAAAATGACTGAAATTATTCAAAAGATGTTCTCTGACCACAATGGAGTTAAATTAAAGATCATCAGCAGTAAGAAACTTGCGAACTCTCCAAGTATTTGGATGTTTAATAATGTACTTCTAAATAACCCACGCACAAAAGAAGAAATCAAGAGGGAAATCTCAGGGGGGCCTGGGTGGCTCAGTCTGTTAAGCATCCAACTCTTGATTTCAGCTCAGGTCTCAATCTCGGGGTCATGAATTCAAGGCCTGAGTTGGGCTCCATGCTGAGCATAGAACCTACTTAAAAAACAAAAAACAAAAACCAGGAGGGGCACCTGGGTGGCTTTGTCGGTTAAGTGTCTGACTCTTGATTTTGACTGAGGTCATGATCTCAAGAGTTGTGAAATCAAGCCCCACTCAGGCTCCATGCTCAGGGTGGAGTCTGCTTGAGATTCTCTCCCTCTCCTTCTGCCCCTCCCTGATCTCTCTCTCTCTCTAAGATAAATAAATAAATATTTTTTTAAAAAAGGAAATTTCAAAACATAATGAATTTAAAATAAACAAAACACAACATATTAAAATTTATGAACTGCAGCTAAAGCAGTGGTTAGGAGGAAGTCATAACACTAAATACTTCTACTAAAAAAGAAGAAATATTAGGGCACCTGGGTGGTGCAGTTGGGTTAAGCGTCTGACTCTTGATTTTAGCTCGGGTTGTAATCTCAGGGTCATGGGATCGAGCCCTGAGTTGGGCTCACACTCAGCGCTGAGTCTGCTTGAGATTCTGTCTCCCTATCCCTCTGCCCCTCCCCACCATGCTCACTTGCATGCACTCTCTCTCTAAAATAAATAAAATAAATCTTTAAAAAAGAAACATTACAAACCAATTACCTCAGTGTTCATCTTAAGAAATTATAAAAGAAGAACAAATGAAACCTTAAGTAAGCAGAAGAAAGGAAAAAATAAAGATTAATGAAGGAATCAATAAAATAAAAAAAGAAAAGTATACAGAAAATCAATCCAATTAAACCAAAACTATGTACTTTGAAAAGATTTAAAAAAATAAACCTTTAATTAGAGTGAACAATTAAAAAAGGTAAGACACAAATTATCAAAAATAGCAATGAAAGAGGGGATATCACTACCAATCTGGTAAGATGAAAGTACTTCTTTTAAAGATTTTATTTTTAAATTTTATTTATTATTTTATTTTAAGTTTATTTATTTTAAGTAACCGCTCCACATGGGGCTTGAACTCACAACCCTGAGATCAAGGATCACGTACCCTACGGACTGAGTCAGCCAGGTGCCCCTGATAAAATGAAAGGATTTTATAGGAATATCATGAAAAGACACAAATTACCCAAACTGACTCAAGAAGAAAGAGAAATTCTGTATAAATCTATAACAGGTAAAGAAATCGAATATATAGTTTAAAACTTTCAATAAAATAAACTCTAGGTCTAAATATTTTCACTGGCAAATTCTACTAACATTTAAGGAATAATACCAATTCTATACCACCTTTTCCAGAATACAGAAGAGGAGGAAACACATTCCAACTCAATTTATTAGGGAAGCATTTCCCTGATACCAAAACCAGACAAAATATCACACACACACACACACACACACACACACACACAAAACTACAGACCCAAATTCCTCATGAACACACAAGCAAAAATCCTTAACAAAAAATAGCAAATCACATCCAGCAATATGAATAAAAAGGTAACACATCAGGACCTAGACAGGTTCATTTTGGCCATCCAAATTATGAATAATGACTATCTCTGGATCCTGGGATTATGGGCAGTTTGTTTTCCCCTAAATTTCTAATAATGAACATGGCTTACTTCCTCAACAAGAATTTGAATATTATTATTTAAAAGACATACAAAGAATTTTCTTGCAGTATTTTCTGGAGTAAATAGAGAGTAGAAGAAATACTAATTGGGGTGAAAGATTCACAAAGACAAAACACTTCTCACTTTCTACAAAGTAAAAGCTAAAATGAAAGCATGGAACGAAGAAATAGGAACCAGTAAATGTGACCAGATGCCCGCTCCTCTTTCCCGAAAACCAGCAGGGGTCAGGCAGAGTCCTCAGCGGAAACCAGGGGCTTCTCAGACCTCCAGCCCTTCAGAGGAACCACTTTCCATGCATGACGGGGGCGTTTGCACATGGGTATGAATCAAGGTGCTTATCTCCACTTTGAAGAAAATGTGAATCATCAAAATGGCAGTTTTTTTAAATGGCACGACACTTGCAGAGAAGAGAAATTCCTAAGTATTAATTCATCCCCTGTTCTTAGCAGGGACCTTGAACGTTATAAATAGACACTTGGTCTCGCACCAAAACCGAAGGAGGTTATTGAGCGTTTGGGTAGTGTCTGTGGGGGAGAGGCCAGGACTGGTCTACCTCTGAAAGCACCGGGAGGGATTTTAAATTTTATTTTATTTCATATCTTACTTTACGTTTTGGTTTGCAGTTTGGAGACGGAAATGACAGTTGATAAATAGAAGAGTTTCTCTCCTTAGCAGTCTCCTATCTTCTCTGAAACTCTGGCTCGCAGCTCAGGTGCCACAAATTCTCGCTCCTCACTTTGGACCAGAGCGGGTTCATTTATTTTTATTTAAAGATTTTTATTTATTTGAGAGAGAGAGAGAGCCAGTGAGAGAATCAGGCTCCCCGCGCGGGGGGCCCGATGTGGGACTCGATCCCAGGATCGTGGGATCATGACCCGGGCGGAAGGCAGAGGCTTAACCGACGGAGCCACCCAGGCGCCCCCGGAGCAGAGCGGGCTCATTCAGAGACTAACTGTTGAGACAGTTGAGGCCGATCTCGGAGCTGGTGCCGATGCCGGGAGGAGCAGGGTGCCGGCTTGGGCGAGCCCGGGCCTGCGACGTGTGGGGTCCCTCTCCACCTGGGCCTCAAACGCCTCCCCACCTGTTTGACAATAAACCTCCTTTAACAAAAAAGCATTTCCTCATGTGTCCAGAGTGCGAATAGCTGTAGAAGAGGACAACCGTGCGCCGGCATTCAAACTGACAACGCAAAGTGATACGGGGCCCCTTGAGAGAACCAAGCGCGGAGAGTTCCAGGTCCCGCAAGGGGGCTTCCTACAGGATCGGGTCCACACTTGGAAGCCATCTGTCCACCAGACCTAAAAACGGCCTCTGTATTCTTGTCAAAGAACAACTCTGGGTCCTCGGGCTCTGGGCTAAATAACAGATACCCAGGAATTCTATGCCGCGACACGGCGGACTTCTCGCAAACGACCAAAGTGCCGCTCTCATTCAGAGCGCACACCTAACGCCACGACGAGAAGCCCCACACGCACAGTACATCCCTCACTGAAAGTGAGGAGGTGCTGGCTCTGATGTACTGGGGGGAGCGGTAGTCGGAGGGCCTCGGCTGCTGGCGCCCCAGGTTCTGACTGGCACAGCGGGGGCTGGAGGGTGGCTGATGGGCAAGAGGCTGCGAGACGAACTGAGAGTGAGAGCAGCCCATGTACAGGATGAGTCAGAGGCATGAGGGGCCTGGGGCTGGGGGCAAGTGTGCCCGGCTCCTAGAGCGGCCGGGGACAGGCAGAGGAGGCTGCAGGGGCCCACTGAGGGCAGGGTGTGTGTGGCAACAGTTTCCTCTGAGGCTGACTGCTGGTGACATCTTGACTCCCTTGAGGCGGCCGACCCGTCCCTCTGTCCTCTCGCGCAAACCCTAAACACCACCTCCGCTCCGCTTCACCGCAGAATCTGCTCTGCCGGCGTCTGGCCGCGGCCAGGACGCACAGGAGGAATTTGAGCAGAAACCCCTCAGGTTTGAAGGTCAAGCCTTCCTATTCCCGCCTGTGACGCACGGCCCAGAGTCGCTGTGGACAGGCCATCGACTGGGCTGTGGCTTTCCTCTCCTTCCCGTGTCCCTGGTCTTGCACACGTTTCTGCTTCCTTGGGCTCTGCAAGCCTATTGCTCTACTGGGCATCTGAGCCTCCATCGTTGGGCACCTGCCCCAAATTTTATTAAAAGGCAAAGTAGGTGGTGCTTAAGCAGGTAGGCTCTGGGCCAGGCTGCCATTCACCGTGCAAATTACTCAAGCACTTTCTGCCTTAGTTTCCCTCTATGTAAAGGGGAATAATAATACAGCCTGTTTTTGGAGGGTTGTTGGAAGAGTTGAAAGAATAAGTACATACCGGGCACTCGTGAATGCCTGGCATTTGGCACAAAGGTTGGCTCTTGGCTCATTTACTTATTCACTCAACACCTTTTTTTAAGATTTTTTTTTTTTTAATTTATTTGACAGAGAGCGAGCGAGAGAACGAACATGAGCAGGGGGAATAGGGGAGAAGGAGAAGCAGGCTTCCCGCTGAGCAGGGAGCCCGATGCGGGGCCTGATCCCAGGACCCCGGGATCATGACCTGTGCCGAAGGCAGACGCTAATGACTGAGCCACACAGGCGCCCCCCCCAACACCTTTATATTGTGTACCCACTTGCCATGAACTGCCTTAGGTGATGGAGATACAATCATGAGGCAAAGAAGCACTGTCCTTGCCTTCAGGAAGCTTTTAGTCTATGTGAAGTGTCTTTAGACTTTAATCAAATAATTACACTGTAAACAGTTGTACTTGTTACAAACTTTTTTTGTGTAGTAGTATTGTAAATGTAAATAAGGAGAGACGGAGCTGCAAGGGGCGGTATGTGTAGTGTGAAGAGGGTATAATGAGGACTCTCACCTGGGCTGGGGTGGCACGTCTGGCGAAGGCTGACAGGCAGGACAGTTCCTTGCTCCCACCTTTTCACTTAGCATTCCACCGGCTACTCCTTGGACTGGGTGGTTCTTGAAAAGGAGCCAAAGGAGCCAGTTCTCCTCTTGAACCAAATCAGTGCTCAGTGGTTAAAGCAGGACACTGTATATACATTAACCTCTGTGGAGTGTGTTGGGAAAGCACGACTGAGATCTTCACGTCTCGTCCACCAGCCGTGGGATGTGGGACACAGTGTCAGATTCCCCTGGGCCTCAACTAACCAGCCCTGGAGCTACATAACCACCATAAACCCTACTCCCAGAGGTCTGTGTGAGCCCCGGCACCAGGGAAGACCCCTGACTTCCACCTCGGGCAGGGGGAGGCTTGTTCGGTGAGTCTTGTCCAGTTACAGGGAGTAGCTCAGACTCTTTCAGAGCCAAAGCGACAAGTGACAACAGAGGTGCCGAGAAGGTAAAAATCCAATGACTACAGTAGAAGACATACTTAAAACGGTTCAGCCTCAAGTCTCAAAGATATGGCTCGATATCTTGGGGAGAATGCACAAGAAAGTGGTACCCGTGGTGACGTGTAGAGAGTGGGATGAAAATGAGATTTATTTTTCCTTGTATTCTTTCATATTTTTAAAATTTTGTGCTGTGTATCTATATAAAATATACATAACTTATAATTGACATTAAGCAAATGGTGAGATTGAAGACAGAACTTTTTTTTAAGATTTTATTTATTTGACAGAAAGAGATAGCAGGAACAGAACACAAGCAGGGGGAGTGGGAGAGGGAGAAGCAGGCTCCCCGCTGAACGAGGAGCCCGATGTGGGGCTTGATCCCAGGACCCTGGGATCGTGACCTGAGCCGAAGGCAGATGCTTAAAGACTGAGCCACCCAGGCGCCCCAAGACAGAACATTGTTAAAAGCCACATAATCGGATGTAAAATATAAGATGTGATGGAGATTTTTTTTGTCTTTGACGAAACTATGGATTTTGTCCTTTGGTGACTTTACTGGAGGAAGTGACAGCAGCAGAACATGTAGGAATTAATTTTTACCCTTTCTTTCAACAAATACCTGCCATGTGCCAGGCACTCACTGTTCTAGACACTGTTCTAGAATGATGAACCAAAGAGGACTCCCCATCATCCCCCAAATTTCCTTTCCTCAAGGAGTTTAAATTTGAGGGCACCTGAGTTCCAGTCCTGGCTATATTACACATTAGCTGTTGGACTTTAGAGTCTTTAGGCTTCTATATTCCCATCTTTAAAATAGGGGCTGTACAAGATCTTCAAGCAGATTTAACCATCTATTCTGACTCTAAAAGGTCAACGGCACATAGTAGACAAGCTAGGCACTGTATTCTTTCTCTATGGTTTTGTAACAAATTACAATAAATTTAGTGCCTTACGACAACACAGATGTATGTTCTTACAATCTGGAGGTCAGAAATCTGACATGGGTTCTCACTGGGCTAAAATCAAAGGTTTGGCAGGTCTGCCTTCCTTTCTGGATATTTTATGGGAGAATTTCTTTTCTTGCCTCTTCCAGCTTCGAGGGGCCATCCACATTCCTTCCTCCATCTTTGAAGCCAGCAGCAGCAGGTCAAGTTCTCATCCTGCATCATTCTGACCTCCTCTTCCACACTGAAGGACCCTGATGATTAATTGGGTCCATCCAAATAATCCAGAAAAGTCTCCCCATCTTAAGGTCAGCGGATTGGCAATCTTAATTCTATCTGTAATCTTAATTCCCTTTTGCCATGTAATAGAACGTATTCACAGATGCTGGAGATGAGGTCATGGACATCTTTGGGGAAGGGGGGCATTATTCGGCCTGATATAGATGTTTAACGAACAACATGAACCCACAGTTCTCTGACTTTTGAATTTCACAAACTGTTTAGACAAACAAGCTGTTTTGGTTATCTATTTCTGTGTACCAAATCACTCCCAAACTTAGTGGTTGAAAGCAACAAAAATCATTTATTGTCCTCACAAATCTGCCATTTGGGCAACATTGGTGGAATTCATCTCTGGCCCATGTGGTATCAGTTGTGGTAGGTCAGTTGGAGCTCAAGAATCCTCTTCCAAAAGAGCTCACTCAATGTCTGGCAAGTTGGAGATGGCTATCAGTGAGGAGCTCATCCAGTATTGGCCAGGGGCCTTGCTTCCTTTCTATATAGGCTTCTCCTCATGGCTTCTGGGGCATTCTAATAGCATGGCAGTTGGGTTCCAAGAGTAAGGGTTCCAGAAGGCCTAGGAGGAAGCTGCAAGGCTTCCTATGATCTAGTTGCAGAAGATCTCGACTGGTAGATCTCGACTGGTATGTCCCCTATATTTTATCAGCCAAGTAAGTCAATAAGGCCAGCCCAGATTCAAGGGGAGACAAATTAGATGCCCCTCTCAATGGGAGAAGTGCCAAAGAATTTGTGACCATCTTTAAGCTACTACACACACCAACAAAAACACACAAACAGAAGGGAAGACTAACATAGTATTGCCATAGTTTCTTTTGATAAACAGGAATATTAAAAAACAAAGCCAAAAAATGTTATCATCTATTACATTATCCCATCTATTTCTGAAATAATAAGCCCTTTTTTTTCCTACAAAAAGTAGAAAGGATATCGTCCCAGAACGAATGGTAGTTCTCCAAAACTGAACAAACTGAGCTTCATTAAAAATACACTATGCTATACTGGTTTTTCTCCTTTTAAGCCAGGTAAAAAACTCAGTCACGGGTAGGGTCTCCAGATGGACCAGCAGGCATTAGGCATGAATGACTCTGGGGTTCAGACCAGCAGCCTGCTTCTACCTCCTCGGCCCGGGTTGCAGCTAGACTCTCCAGAACCCCATGTCGTGCTGGCTCTGGGGACTCACTGCCCTACTCTATTCCCGGGAGTAGGGAGCTGCCAATGGGCCCAAAGGTGGGAGGATCTGCCTGTTGTCTAGGATTTGCCTTGGGGTGGCAAGGATGGGGCTTTTTTCTGGCAGCTGTCAGGCTCTCCGGCCACAATTTGAGCTCCTTTCCCTGTGGCTTTGGCTTTGGGGGCTGGGCTATTCTGACTCTGCAGGCCTGGACGAGGTCCTGATACCTCTGGCCTGAGGCAATGGGAAGCGTGCCCAAGACCACTGCCATCACCCCGTCCGAGCTTACCAGGATCCCTGGGGGAGGCTTTTCCGTGCCAGCTTCCACCCACCTTAAAATTCTGGCCCCTCTTGTGGACTCTGGAGCCTCTAGTTCCACAATGGAAACGTTTTACTCGATCAGCAAGGGACCTTTCTGTGGTCCTCTGTGACCAAGAATGCAGAGACCTCTAAGCCAAGCCAGCTCTGTGTTTCTAGGCCTTGCATACCTCAGCCAGACCCGGGAGGTAGTAATGAATAAGATGGTTCTTAAAAGGATGACCGAGGTTTTTACCTGTAGAAGGCAATTACCTGCGCTTAGTCAGCTACTTGGGTGGTTGAGGATTGATTTCTTAAGTGTTTCTGAGCGACACAGAGAAGTGGAGAACCGTAGAGTCAGGGAGACTCAAACCCTCCAGATTACGTACTCCTCCGAGGCCTCAGCAGTTCAGGGAAGCAGAGGCCTTCTCCCCTTGCATTTCACAAACGTCAAAGTGGGATCTTCCCAAAATTCTTGATGCGGAGGGAGGAGCCAGTGTATACTGTTCACCCTCCTCCTTTTAGGTCAAATGTCTCCTCTCAGAGAAACGGCCTCGCCCCGGACTTCTGTGAATGAAAGGTGTTTTATCAGAGTGAAAGGGCCAACTAGAAGCCGGGGTCATCCTCTCTTCACGCGGTCTTGTGTTCAATGGTCAGCATGATGACCGGGAGAGAGCACGTCCCCTCGGTGTTCCCCCTGACGCGGGCCATCAGGGAGCGGGGTTGGAGGGGTCACCCCACCTAGTGATGCATCTAAGAAGCAGGTCAGCCCAGTACAGGCCGGCACAGAGCCCTCTGTTTGCAATTAGCACAAAGAGCCAATTCACCAGCCCACAAAGCTCGTCCTCCATAATAGTCCTAATTAGAAACATCATACATAGGAGGGAAACAATTTACACCGACTCCAACATGAGCTCATGGCAACAGAGTTGTTTGTTTTTCAGCCCTGGGGCTATAGACACACATGGCTCAAAAAATAATGCCTATGTATTTTAAAGACTGAGATTTTCAGACACTCCAGAAGAATGTGGCAGCAGCAAGATGCTGTGCCAAAGCAGCCTCAGTTATGACTCCCGCCCACCCCCACCCGTCCCCGCCCCATTTTACTTCCTCTGCTGTCCGTCTTAGGGAGTGTCAGGGTTTTGTCAGTAGCTTAATATTTCACAAAATAATTTGCAACCGGTTCTTTCTTCTTTGTTCTCGCGTAACCTTGAAATTTAAGCGTCTTTCCGTCTGCTTTCGGTCCTTTTCCACCAGTCGGACCCTGATGATGTTTCCCTTGCTTAAGGGAGCAGAAATCAGCATGCATTTCTGTTTAGCAGTCCTGGTGCCTGGAGCAAGAAGCAAGTAAGCGTGCTGAGCGCTGGCTGCAGTTACCCCACGGTTGCTAGGGGAGCCAGAGAGGGCCGACAAAGAGCATAAACCCCAGTGTCTCCCGACACTTTGCCATCAACACTCCGAGGCTGGCTCCTCATTTGGAGCAGGGGTGGTTTTTGGGGGTTTGCTGTTTTTTATTTATTTATTTTTCCTTCTCTCTCTACGGTCTCTCCGTCTGGTGCAGTGGAGAGTAATTCTCCATGTCAGCTCTGGGAGATGCCCAGCGGACGTCGTCTAGAGTCCCACCTGCACTACAGCACCACCTTCCTGCCTCTTCCTTTTTTCTGCCTCTGGCTCCTTGTTCCCCGGCTCCCACAGTAGCTTCTGGGTAAGTGTGTGGTCGGTGGGTCCACTCGCTGGCCGCGAGTCCGGGCTCTCGTTCTGTGATCTGGGGCCACTTCAACTCTCTGAACCTATTTCCTCCTCTGTAAGACAAGAGAGGCTTGATCCCCTCCTCATGGTATTGTTTTCAACATTAAATGAGATACTGCATCGAAGAGCCTAGTACAAAGTACTATGGCGTCCGATAAACATCCTTTATCTTGTCATTAATAGTCTCATGGCTTTCTAGATTTTCTTGGTGATCGGTCCTCCCTGAAACTGTGACCACGGAGGATGGCAGCAGGGCCAGAGTACACATAGTAGATGTTCAGGAAATGCCATATGCTGAGTACCTTTTTCAGTTAATACCCAAAACTACGCTGAACATGCCGAACTGATGTTTGGAAAACACATCAGGACCTCCTCAGGTTTTGTTGGTTTTAAGAAGGCCAGGTTAGTATTTTGCTGCCCTAAGGAAGAGGTGAAGATCAGTCAATGGACAGAATGCCACTCCAGCCCAGCTGTCCCCTGCTCCCTTCTCCTCGCCCTGTGGATTGAGATAAAAAGTCCCCCGAGACCCCACCTCATGCTGTAGGGGCCATGTGGGGGTATTAAGTAGCACCCATTAAATTGCCTTAAGGACAGTGTTCGAAATAGTTCTTCCTTCAGTTGGATATAAGATGTATTTTGCCACGAGGCTCTTCCTGATGACCCACTTTTACTTCCCCACTTTTATCTATGTGAAAATTCTCCACTTGCAGACTTTGCTTAATTTAATGCTCCCTGAAAATTTACACGTTCACCAAAGAAATGAAAAGAATGACCACAGTGTGTACAGAGGGGTGTTTTCTGACTGCTACAAAACTGCTTCATTATGCACACAGCTGTGTTTCCCTGGGTGCACCTTGCCCTGGCCCCGCCTCCTTCTCCGGGAGCCTGGCCTGCTGGGGGGCGGGGGGCATTGGCCGCAGAGGTGTAGGAAAAGGGATCAGGAAGTGCAACTGAGTGGCGCAGACCATTGCCCGAGCCCTGAACCACGGGGCAATCACAAGTAACTCCAAATCCTAACACAGCACTCACAGCACAAAGACAAGTTCCGTTCCTTTGTGCTGCCCAGAGCCTTTGCCAGCTCTCAGGTCACGTTGCCCGGAACCATGTGCTTCTGCACTGAAAGGCCCCATTGTGCTGACTAGTCAACAAGGCAAAGCAAAGTTTGCCCCCTGCATCAAAACCTGGACCGTCCCTGACTTTTTACGTGCTGAGAAGTGTGTGCTTAGTATTGTATTAAAGTAAACGGGGAGGGGCAGTTCCTAAAAAGAAAAATAGATACTTATCTGCTCAGTATCTCGGATTGGAGGCTTTTGAAATGATCTGAGAAATGGGCTTATTGCTTTCATTGCTTCCTTCCTTCCTCCTCCTTCTCTTCTCTGGCATTCATCCTCCTCTCCAAAGCTTCCTTTCACAGTGACCCCAGGTTTCTGTCGGGAATTTTCACCCCACTGCATGGATAAACAAACAAAACAGACTGTTATAAGTGCACTGAAAACATGGACAAAAAGACTTGGAAAAGTTTCTGACACAGAAACCCAGTTGGGTGTGAAGTTATTCTTGCAGGGAAACAACAAAGTGAGCTGAACATATATACAGCATCATTAAGAGCTGCCTGTTCAGACATGGGCATCCAAGCGCAAAACCAAGATCTTTGCCCTGCTTGGGTGCACCAGTGAACCTGTCTAGTCCCAGTTTCCTTGTCTATACAATGATGCATTTGCTCAGAGGATCTTGGGAAGTCTCTGGGGTATGAGCTCAAATTCCAGTTCTACTGTCTGCCTCTTCCTGGTTCTGAGATTCCACAATATCCTTCTAGAAGACCGACATGGTAGAGGATGGAGGGAAGGAATAAAAGCCTCTTCATTAATGCAGAAATTGAGGTAAGGGGTCAATGTCAGTGAAGGCACTAAACATGGCAAATGTTGAAATGAGGAGGACAGTGACAGCAACTGACTCTTACTCTTTGACACACAGGACTCTCGATTTGAAGTTCCTCAAGCTCCTTCTTTTCTCCTGGGAGCTCATTTCTTTCCTAACAACTTTCATCTGAAGTCAGGGGAACTGGCCCAGTTCAGGGCCTGCCACAAACTCAAGCAGGCCCTTTCCCTGCCTCAGTTTCTTCATTGGTGAATGGGAGATATGGAGTTAGCTGATTTCTAAAGCCCATCGAAGGGCTAACATTCAGATTCCGGAAATTCCAGGAAATGCACACTCAAACTAGCATTCTGACGAGTGAAAAACCAGAAAAATAATTGAACCAATGATTTTCAGACATTGGACCACCAGCAGTGCACGACACTGATTCCTGGAAAAGTGGAAACAAAGGAAGCGAATCCTGTGATCGTCCCCAGCTGACTACCTTCAGAGAATTTCCAGGCCATAGTGCAGGGAAAGGGAATATGGGTGGGGCCCAGCAGTATCCCTGAATAGAGGAGATGGAGCTGGGATCCCAGGGAGACCAGTGAAGCTAGAATTCACAGAACAAAATACTGGAGAGGAGGGAACTGTACCCAGAGGACACTGTGGAGTTCTACAGAGCATCCTCTTCAAGTCTTCAGCTGAGTGCCGATCAGCACATGGCATGTGAGGGAACTCCATGAGACCAGGGAAAGAAGCATAAGGATTAGAAGGAATAATCCCTAGAGCCCACCTAGGACAGGGAAGAGTTCCTATCCCCACCAGCCAGAGTTGAGTACTTTGTAATTCATGGGGCATTGAGGAGAGTACTCAGAAGGGTATTGTCTCAGGAATGGGCCTAATTAGCCTGAGACTAAAGGCTGCCCTGGTCCTTCCTGACGAGGCTTAACAGCAAGCCTTGAAAGGACCAAACTATTTCCAAGTAACTTAACCGTGTCCCAGAACAACACCCAATAATATCTTAAAAATAAAAGAATATCCAGCACTCAATAGAGTGAAAATCAAGCAAGAGAAACATGAAGAATATTCTACCAAGGCACAGGATAATCAAATTGCTCAAAACCGGTGAAAAAGAGAGAATCTTAAAAGTAGAGAAAAAAAAGTTATGTTATGAACAGAACACAGGTAAGGATGAAAGCAGAGTTCTTGTTAGAAGTAAAGCAAGTTGCAAGACAAAGGAATAATAATCTTTGAGGGTCTGAAAGAAAAAATTGTCAAGCTAGAATTCTATACCCAGCAAAAATATCTCTCAAAAAAATGAATGCAAAAGGAAGATTTTTAGACACACAAAACCTGAAGGAATTGATCACCAGCAAACCTATACTGGAAGGAATGTTAAAGAAAGTCCTTCAGGCAGAAGGAAAAAGAAACAAGATAAAATTCTTCCTCTACACAAAGGGATGGAGAACTCTGGAAATGGAACTTCATTTAAACATGTAACAAGCTCTTAGGTGGGACTCTTTCTGTTGACCTGGTACCAGGACCCAAGAGTGAGAAAAGAAAATTGCTCAATACTCAAGTCAACATTCATAGGAGCCAGAGAACCAAGGATTCCTAAGAGGAGACAGATGTGGCCCTGTTACCACCAACCACCATCTTCTCTGTAACAAGATGAGGAAAGAGAGAAGTCAATCTAAGAGTCATTGGAGTATAGGGGGTATGAGGAGAGGCAATTCCTCTCCTTCTTGTGGGGATGAGAATGGAGATAGCTGTATGTTCTCTCCACTAAGGGTGTTCTGAGAAAATCATTAATAAAGATTGGGGTAGAAAGTAGTTCTCCAGTTGGACAACTGAGTAAGAAAAGGATTTGCTGATTCACCAGTATGTCATTAGGAGCAGAGAAGAATCTTGGAGAAAGAAGAGAGAAGGCACAAAAAGCGGTTGCAAGGAGAAGCTGGAACACACCCAGTTTGCCAAGGCTAGGGAATGAGTTCTCTGTGGTTCATGTGCATGTTACTTAGAAAGTAGTTGGATTTGTTCTATTTACATTCCAAGATAGTTCTCTCCTACTCCCCAGGGAGCTTGAGCTCAAAGAGTCTGTAGGTATACATTCAGTGATGGGAGCTGAAAAGCATGGAAGGGTTGAACCTGATTTACCATATCCCTGCCCAGCGAGTCCCTCTGAAGAACTCACATGTATCCCCTAGGAAGCAAGTGTTTGGGTGTCCACCTCACAGAGGGCATCAACAGTCAGTCTAGGTCTGCCAGTGAAGTAGCCACCACTGCTAGGCTATAGCAGTGGTCTGTTTGTATAAGACGCTTGCCCTCTCCCTGCTCTAACTCTTAGCCCAACACACTAGAGGAACTTGACCTGGAAGGAGAAAGTAGGGGTAGAAGTGGCCCAGAATTCGCCTTCAGTCAATCAGGGTCCAGTTGCACAGGATGAGGGAGGTGAGAACGTGAGAACAGAACTGAGTTTGGAATGAATGTTTTAAATTCTACTGAGGTTTAGGGTGCCTGGGTGGCTCAGTTGTTAAGCGTCTGCCTTTGGCTCAGGTCATGATCCCAGGGTCCTGGGATCGAGCCCCGCATTGGGCTCCCTGCTCTGTGGGAAGCCTGCTTCTCCCTCTCCCACTCCCCCTGCTTGTGTTCCCTCTCTCGCTGTGTCTCTCTCTGTCAAATAAATAAATAAAATCTTTAAAAAATAAAAAATAAAGTCTATTGAAAACAACTGGAAAATTATGGATCTGCTGAAGATGCCATTGAAACATCTACTACACAATGGAGAAAGTAGACTTAGTATAGTACATTTGGGAAGAGTATTTAAGAAAAATAAAAAGCTTTAATGTATTGAAAAAACAAAACAAAACAAAACAAAAAACCCCAAAACTGTCTTCCCCCCAAAGGCACAATACCTTTGTGAAGACTTTTCATCTTGGTGCTCTGGTTCCCAGCAGAGAGTGAGGTGCTAATGAGGCCAGAAAGGGGCCATGAGACCATTCACCCTCTCTACCCTGCTCCTGGGGAACTCCCAGCATGCCTGGCCCTTGGACTGGTGCCTTTTCTCTGCAGCTGGCTGTTTAGTGCATGGCCTGTCTGCCTGGAAGGAAAACAGGAGAGAGAGACCTGGTCCAGCAAGGAAAGACCTCATATGCCATGTGTCCCTTTTCAGCAGAGGGGTGGTTTCTGAGTCCAAGCCCAGCTTCGGGACCATCCATCTCTAGGCTCTGGCAGCTGTGGTCCCAGTTAGTCCCACTGGAGAAGCGAAGGTAATGCCTCTGCCTGAGGATAGGGTGGGTAACTGGCTCTCCTGGGAAGAGCCCTTCCCACCAGGTGACTAGCAGCTGAGCTCCACCCCAGTTGAAGCCTCGACACTTAAGTTATTTTATCCCCTTTTTACTCTGCAAGTAATACGCATTCTTAGTTGAATAAATGAGAACATACAGGTAAGTGAAGAGAAGAAGAGGTGGAGGAACAGAAGGCTGGACCTCAGAGAACGCTGGAGAAACCGCTCTTGTCCTTTCTTCCTTCTGTTTACCTGCTTCATCTACTGCTTTGTCTAGGCTTCCTCTTACCTCTTCGCTTTCATCCTTTAATTTCTTCGTCCTTTGCCCCTTCTGCCATTTCAACTCTGGATTATTCCCCCGCGCTCAAATCCCATTCTGCCGCGGGGCTTTGAACCTTCTCTCCGTTGCTCCGCCTGCCTTTGCGCTACTTCCTAACTGCAGCGTCATGATAACGCGGCGGCCGTGGGCTCTGCTTCGCACCCTCCTGGATTTGCCTGCCTACTGCGGGGAAGAGAGAGTGTGGTTCCCACAGTTCCCTAGGGACTCTCTCACCGGATTGGTTTAGGTCACATGCTCATCTCTGAACCAATGACTGGCCAGAGAATACGATGTTTTGATTGGCTACCTCTGGGCCACTTTCCAAGCCCTGGAGCTGGGGGGGCAAAGCCTCGTCCAGCCCACAGGTGCTAAAAGGGCCAGAGAGAGGTGGGTCCTCACCTGACAATCGGGCTCTGTTCTGGGAATAATATCCTGGAAATCTCTATCTCAGGAAAATATGGAAAGCTCCTTGTATAGAGCAGAAGAAATATGACAAAATAGATTATGGGAAGATTTTGCTTTTGAGTGTAGTAAGTGCCGGAGTCATACTGGAGGTGTGATTAAATTAAATAAATCATATTAAATGGGCACAAATCCGAAGGGCATACCTTAGTTTATTTAATACTACAGGGTTTTTTTCTTTTTTTTTTCCTTTTCTTCAAAGAAAAAACCCTCGTGTCTTCTAAACAAAAGAGGATTCTAAATGAAGGATAATCTACTTCGTTTCCAACCAAACTCACAGTGTTAAAAATAATTTCACTATTAAGGAGCACTCTTTCAATGCCAGGTCCTGCCCTACACTCTGGACATGTTATTTTTAATCCTATTAGGACTCTGCAGAGTAACTTAATCATCTCATTTCAGGGATGAGGAAACTGAGGGCGAGGGAGCATGAATAATTTTCCCAGAGCAATACAACTAGTAGCTCCCACTACAGGATTCAAGCCCAGGTTGTATAGCCAGAGTATCTTTCTCCGTTAAGAAAATACCCCATTCCCTAAACTTGTGTTTGGTTGAGCTTCAGAGGGATTTTTGCGCTCAGAGTGCTTTTGCAGCTTCAGAAGCCAAAGCTTCAGTTGCTTCTGAACATCTCAAAGGCCACAGGGACAGAAATAGCACCACATGGACAAGGGACTTAAAAGAAGAATCTAAAATTTCAGATATTGTATAGACCAAAAAGATGCACGACTTGGGTCTTTTAATATGGATTAAAGGATGCCACACCTCGGTTTTCCAAAAGAACTCTTTCCTTTTGGTGTGCCTGGACTGGTGAAGTGTACGTGGGCTTCGTAGAAGCATTCTGATGCCATCTCTTGGTCAGACCAAGGGCTTGGGAACTGAAATGCACAAGAAGGGAGCACCCAGGGGAGCACATTACAGCCTTTTCTCTTTGTACCTCCTCTTATTTCTGTGGGTTGGTTTTCTTTTAATTTTTGCATCACATCTCTAATGTTATTTGGCTTCCCGAAACTCTCAGTCACAAGATTTCAGGGTTGCAGTGATAGTTTCTGTTACCATCTTATCTGCTCCCAGAGTCCCCTTTCTGTTACAGAAATTCAGAGCAGGAAAGTTGATGCTTTTCCTGACAGGTGAGTCGCCAAGAAAATGTTTGAGTCCTCAAAAGGTGATGGTTTCACTCCAAGCTGGTGAATTCCACGAGCAAACAAAGCTCTGTTTGTAACCCTGTCTGATAAGAATAATCTGGGATGTGTTTTCTGTTCGGTACAGGAAATAAGAGGCGAGTGATCCTACTTGGCGGAATTTGGCAGTTCTTCTCTTTAGTCAGTATCTCTTATTTTGTTACTCATATTTTAACAGAAAGAAAAGAAGCCTCTTAGAACACCATGAAACCCATATTTTGAATGGGGTAAGGTAAGGAAGGAAGTGTGGGATGTGTCCAGAGGACAGACCATTCATCTGTGTGGCTGGAGCGAAGGAGATGTGGTGGTCAGAAGGAGGTCAGGGCCAGTTTTCAGGGAGGGCACTGAAGGGTCAGCTGAGGAGTTTAGGCTTTATTTTCAAAGCAATGGGAGCTACCAAGGGCTTTTGGTGAGGTGGATCAGAACTGTGTTTCAGGGAGAACAATTTATTAATATGTGAAATAGAATAGAATATAGAGAGAGTGGAGACAGGGAGGCCCGGGAGAGGTCCACGAGAGTCTGCCGGGCAGAAGCAGGAAGGCAGGCATTAGCATCTGGAGAGTGTCAGGATGGAAAAGATGGCACGGGGGCGGGGGAGAGCTACTGTAAAGACAGAAGTTACAGGATCAGAGTTTGCATTTGGATATGGAAGGCAAAGACGGTGCCAAGATTTCTGCAGAGGGAAGACGGTAGTGCCATGTACAGAGGTGGGGGGAACACAGAGGAAGCCTGTCATGAGCTATGAAGGCACACACACGAGTTGTGTCTTTCCACGATGTCAGCTTTATTCAATCATAGAGCAAAGTTAAATAACAATTCTAAAGTAGGTTCAGGATTCCAAACTCAATGACAATTCACCATGGGATTAAATTTGGCTTCTTACACAGCACCCAGAACAGGACAGAAGACACGCCACAGAGCAAACAAGATCAGAAGGGTGAAGGAAGTGAACGAACCAAACTCGAAGTCAGTCTGGGCGCACAGTTGAGATAAGGCCTCAGGTCTGGTCTGGGTCAGTTCTTAGCGCTTCCTTCTTCTGATGTTCCAGCAGGGAAGGCTCTCGGTTCTGTTGGGATACCCATCAGACAGAGCCTTCAGTGCAGTTGCCTTTTTTAAGTGGTCAGACATAGAGGGGTCAGGTCTGAAGAGTCTGACCATTTGCTGCCTAAATCCTCCTCTTCCTAAAGGGATTGAATCAGTTTTGGGTCTCTGCGGACTCCTCTGGTTCTGCTCGTTATCAGTTCTGGGGCATCAGCTGACATTGATCCTGGCGATATCTCTTAGCTGCAGTACCTTAACTGCTTGTGTCATTGCCTAACACAGGTCCCTGCTTGACCCAGGCTCCTGCTTGACACGAGAGACTCCATTTTGCTCTCTACAAAGCACAAGTTTAAAAGAAGAGACCGTGAGACCCCTTTTGGACATACTAAGTTTGGGGTGTCGAAGGGATATGTAAGTGGGGTTGCTTAGAAGGCAACTGTATGTGTGCACCTACAACTCAGAGGCTTAAACTATTAGCTAAGTTTTTATTTTATTTTATTTTTATTTTTTTAAGATTTATTTATTTATTTGAAAAGAGAGAGAGTGTTGGGGGGAGGGGGAAGAGAAAGAGACTCCCTGCTGAGCACAGAGCCTGACATGGGGCTCATCTCATGCCCCGAGATCATGATCTGAGCCTAAATCAAGAGTCGGAAGCTTAACCGACTGAGCTACCCAGGTGCGCCATTAAACTATTAGCTAAGCTTTTAGCCCATGTCACCTACACTGAGTGGTTGGTTGGAGCCATAACACTGGATGAGAATATGAGAGGTTCCCAAAGGAGCAATAAAAACTAAGGGGAACTGGGCAGGTCCTTGAAGAATACTGATTTAGGGAATGGGAGGAAGGGGTTAGAGAAATAGTCCAACCAGAAAAGAACAGGGGTCCTGGAAGCTGAGGGAAGACTTTTAAGAAGGGTGTGGTTGGCAATATCCAGTTTGGTAAAGGGGCAGAGAAAGTTGAAGATGGGAGCTGCTGACCTTTGAGAGAATGCTTATAGGACACTGGCGAGGGTTGAAACCAAATTACAAAACATTGAAAAGTAAGTGGTTGGGACACCTGGGGTGGCTCAGTCGTTAAGTGTCTGCCTTCGGCTCAGGTCATCATCCCAGGGTCCTGGGATGGAGCCCCGCCTCAGGCTCCCTGCTCCACGAGATGCCTGCTTCTCCCTCTCCCACTCCCCCTGCTTGTGTTCCCTCTCTCGCTGTCTCTCTCTCTGTCAAATAAATAAATGAGATCTTAAAAAAAAAGTAAGTGGTTATAATTATTGCCACTGAATTGCATATTTATTTTTAAAAGATTTTATTTCTTTATTCGACAGAGAAAGAGAGAGAGACAGAGCACAAGTGGGGTGGAGGGGGGCAGCAGGGAGAAGGAGAAGCAGGCTTCCCGCTGAGCAAGGAGCCCAATTCGGGACTCGATCCCAGGACCCTGGGAGCATGACCTGAGCCAAAGGGAGATGCTTAACCAACTGAACCACCCAGATGCCCCTGAATTGTACATTTAAAAATGATTAAAATGGCAAACTTTATGTCACCTTTTACCACAAAAAAAGTAAGTGGGAGAAAAATGTAAACATTGAAAAAAATCTTCTCTTTCCATAAGTGGCCTGAGGTGATCTCTGAAAATGGCTCTCTATTCACTTGACCCAGAAAACCCTACAAAATCATGCACATCAAGAGGTTCAAATCTTCATGTTCACTTTAAGAACACACGTGAAACTGCCCAGGCCATCAAGTGTATGCAGATCCAAAAAGCCACTGAGTCTCTGAAGGACATCACTTTGCAAAACGTGTATGTGCCATTTCGTCATGACAATGGTGGAGTTGGTAGGTGTGCCCGGGCCAAACACTGGGGTTGGAAAAAGGGTCGGTGGCCCAAATAGAGGGCTGAATTTTTACTGCACATGCTTAAAAACACAGAGAGTAATGCTGAACTTAAGGGGCTAGATGTAGAGTCCCTGGTCGTCGAGTACATCCAACAAAGCCCGCAAGGTGAGGCATAGAACTTAAGAGGGCTCGTGGCTCGTGGTTGGATTAACTTGTACGTGAGCTCTCCCTGCCGCATGGAGCTGATCCTGACTGAACAAGAGCAGACCGTTCCTAAACCAGAAGAGGAGGTTGCTGAGAAGAAAAAGATATCCCAGAAGAAAACGAAGAAACAAAAACCTTAGGGCCTGGGAGTAAATTCTGCATAAATAGATGCAAATAAAAGTAAAAAAAAAAAAAAAAAGTCATACTATTCTCTATACTTCTCTCTATGCTTGAAATAAACTGATTTAAAAAGTAAGTAGGAAAAAATTAAGTGGTAACTCAGAAATGGAGGTAACAAATACAGATTACTTTTTAGAGAGATTGGTAGCTGAATGTGGGAACAAAAGGAAGGAAGACACAGCTTGAAAGGGTAACAGGATAGAAAGAATTTATTTTTCTTTTGATGAGGCAACTTGACCATGTTTCTGGATTGAGTGTAGGATCCAAAGGCAGGGGGAAAATGAAGGTGGGGGGTACAGAGTGGGTTGAATGGTGGCACCCAAAAAGATACGTCCACATCTTAACCCCTGGAACTGGGAATGTGACCTTATTTGGAAAGAGGGTCTTTCTAGATGTAATTAAAGGACCCTGCGATAAGATCATCTGGATTCTCCAGTGGGCTGGAAATCCAATGCCAAGTACCTTTGCAAGAGACTCAGGAGAAGACAAAGAAAGAATAGGAGGAGGCCATATGAAGGTAATGACAGAGATGGGAGGGATGCAGCCACAAGCCAGGGATGCCTAGTGTCACCAGAAGCTGGAAGGGGCAAAGAAGGAATCTTCCCCAAAGCCCCTGGAGGGAGCAGGGCCCTGCCAATACCTCGATTTGATGTCTGCCCTCCAGAACTATGAGAGAATACGTTTCCATTGTTTTAAGCCACCACGTTTGTGGGCATTTGTCCCGCAGCCTTGGAAACGAATGTGGGTGCAGGTGGGGGTATTCTGTCACAGGTTGAGGTCCTGAAACAGACCTGGGGCTGTATCCTGGGCATCTAGTGTTCTGTGCCCAGCCCAGGGCCAGCACAAACGGGTGCTTGGTTATTAATTTAGACATTTTGGCTTCAAATAAACAGAAATTGTAGGATTTCATTCACAGACAATTTGCCTTTGCCTTCATTCTTTTCTCTTTCCCACTCAATTTTAAAGAAAATCAACAAAGATTTCAGTAAAGAGGGCTTTCTCTTTCACTTTTACTTTATGTCTTTGAAGGTACGGCTGTGGAGCCACGTGAGCACCAGAGGGCTCTAGGGGAGATCTTCCCTGCGAGATCGTACCTTGTGCTCATCACAGGCCAGGTGATGGGGAGTCTGTGCCCGAGTGGGGCAGCAGGTGGCGAAGGGAAAAGCTCCGCGGAGGCCTGGAGATGGGCCTGCCCCTCACAACTGGGATGCACAGTAGTTGCTGATTTCAACCATGCCCATCCTTCCAAATTCCAGTGCCGGTGGGCATTCCTGGGGGCCAAGCTCCCCAGGGACAGAGATTTCTGTCTTCCCACCCAAGCGTCATCCTAGGGGAGATGGGGAGATGGGTGTGGGCCAGGATCCCCCTCCAGGCCAGAGCTCGGGTACTATTTTGAGGCCTGAAGGAGGTGGGGTGGGCCTGACATGCTGCCCCCTCCCCCATCAGAGCTTGCCTGCTCCCCACATCTCCTGGAAGTTTTGCATTGGGAACTTTCAAAGTTTGAGGAGAGGACCTCAGTGGCAGAGCTGGGGAGTGTCCTCTGGCAGTTGCCTCAGATTTCTTGGGGTGACAGTGACGGGGGGGGCCACAGACATGACTGCTGGGTTGGGTGGCCCTCGGGGATAGCACAGCTCTGACAGGGTCCTCCACCACCAGTGCCGTCATTCCCCAGCCTCTCTCATGGTCACAGTGTACCCCCCCCCCCCCCCCCCCCCCCCCCGCTGCAGCAAGGCACCATCTCCTCTTTTCTCTCACTTGGGGCATCTCTCTCCTTTCCTTCTCATTCCTGTTTGTTCAGGTGCCCCTATCTGGAAACTCTGGTCTTTGTGCCCCCTGGTCTGACCACTGCGTGCTCAGCTGTCCAGGTCTTAGAGCCTGCCCACGGCATGAACAGCATGTTGCAGGCTCCTCGGCCACCACCCTGTGCTCTCTGTAACTTGGTCCCATGACAGCTCCTGGTCTCTGCCCAAACCTCCCACTTGGGCTACATTGGGCTATTGTTTCCTTAACACGTGGCTCTGGGTTCTTGCTCATCATGTTACCTCCACCTGGAAAGGTATCACCACTGATCTAATCAGGCATTTCCTTTGAGACCCAGCTTTCCTACTTTCTCCACGAAGCCCTTTCCACTTCGGTGGTCCACAGTGCCTTCTCTTTCCTGTGGAAGTTTCTGATTCAGTAGTACTATCCCCTGTTCCTACTCATTTTTCATCTGGCACTGATCATTTTCATGGATGTATGTACGCTCTCATCCTCTCCTTCACACATTTGTTCAGAAACAAATATACCACGTACCAACTATATGCCAGGCATTTGAATATAACAATGAGTAAAACCTAGTCCCTGCCTTCTAGGAGCTTTGGCTATGGTGTGTGTGCTGGGTGTCTCCCCCCGGCTCTTCCACATCCATCCGCTGCCCTGCTTATGCCTGAGAGGCTGACCTGTGTGGCGCCATCTACAGGCCCCCTAATCCCCCTCCTCCCTAACCCCCCCCTGCTTCCGGTGGGCTCTGCCGGTGGAGATCCCCTGCAGGAGAGCAGAGCTCTGAGCTGGAGGGGTCTTGCTCCGCCCGGCTCCTTGCTGTGGAGTTGCCCTGGTAGGCAGTGTTGCTGGTTTTTCTCTCTGGATCTAGTAACGGTGGGTTGCCTTTAATCCTCGGGCAAGGGGTGGTAACTGTGCCCACTGTCATTAGCCCCACACCATTGCATCATCCATCCCTGTGGCTTCTGCACGCCCCACCCATACCTCTGTGGGTGGTCCCTGCAGTCCGTGTCCTCCAGGTGTTTGCACCCTGACCTATCCGGGTGCAAAGCCTTTCCCAAGGGGAAGCTGGAAGGCAGAAGCTCACAGTCTGGGAACAGGAGAGACTACCGCATAGTGTAAGCTCTGCACATCAGAGTCTCACGCACAGAGTGGATGCCCAATAACCTCTTTTACTTATATGTTTATAAAGGAAATGTACTCTTTCCAACTTAACTCATATCCCACTCTACTTCCCATATGGAGCATTTCATCATGGCGAGACTACCAAAATAATTAAAAAATTTAAAAAGCATGCTTTGCTGAGGAGCTTCTGGCTAAGAGCTCTGAATGTGTGCCCCAAGGGCTCCAGGGCAGGACTCCAGCTGGGTGGTGTAAGACTTGCTGTCCTCACGTAGGTGGCAGTTGCTAGAACGGGGACTGTTTCGTTTCATTAACAGAGCAAAGCATGCTGTCAGCAGGCAGCGATAGGCACGGGACAAGATGCAACCAAATCTGACTCCGAAACATCCTGCCCTAGCTTCAAGCACACTTCCCCTGTAGGGGTTTTCCAGGAGCAGGATGGTAATCAGACAAGGAGAGCCCCCTGGAAGAGGAATTCTGCTGAAGTCCAGCTAACATGTTCTGGACATTCAGTTGCCCCAAAACTGCCCCAAACACTGTTTGCTACGAAGCGGAGTTCAGGATCCAGCCGGACCGTCTTGGACTTCACCCACGAGTTTAGTTTTTGAAGTGTCTATGGGATTGCCCATGTATCTCTAGGGTGAGTGCAAGAGCCAGATCCCAAAGCATCGTATCGTCCGTGGATGCTTTAACACCCTGCTTAAGGAGAATTTATTAGAAAGAAAAGACTGTTCAGCCGGAGGAGATGTATCTAAGACGCAAACTTTTCTTAAACCCCACTAATGTACAACCTCAACCCACAACTGGATTCAATTACTGCGTGGAAAGAAAGGCATTTTCTCATAAAGCTGCTCTGTTTCCATGCCTGGCTGCGAGCTGGGTCAGTCATGACAAAGACAAGCCTGTGTGTTGTTTTTGGTTGTTTTTCTTTTCAAGCTCTTCCACTGGTACGGCCAGGCCCCAAGCCGTTTGGATCAGTGCTGTGGGGGCCAGCTTACTTGTTTTGGCTTTCAGCCTCTTTGTCCAGCATTGATGACAGAAGAGCAAGCCAGTGTCCTGCGTGACGGGAGGAACGGCCGGGCTGTACGGCATGATTCCGTGGTTGCACGGTGCTGTGTGCCCCTGAGGAACAGCACTTGGGAGGAAGGTCAACATTCCACGGAGGGAGAGCAGAAGAGATTGTAGGGGACTTGTGAGGGGACTTGCATACGTAGGTCTGGGTGTATCTGTTCTCAAATATTAATAATTATAGCTGCCAGATAAAGTGCTCCCTTGTGGGCTCTGGGCTACCTGGTCTGCAGGGCTTTACCGTGAATTTACGTAATCCTCCCAACAATCCTCTGAAGCAGGTACCGCAATTATCCCCACTTTCAGGTGGGAAAACCGAGGCACAGAGAGGTGATGTAATTTGCCCCAGCTGACACAATCAGTAAGTCGCTCCGAGCCGAGGCTCTTGTTCACTGCATTGTCCCAGAGTATGCTGCAGAAATTTTACAACCACAAGTGGCATTTATTTAACCACTAAACATATTCATTGTTCATTATTCTTAAATCATTCTTACAGTATTCTCAATTCATGATTTTCCTTGACACAACTAAAGGATCTATTTGTATTGTTAGATATGCATTTTAAATAATAGGACTGGGAGACCCGTTTGGTCCAGCCTGCCTCAGGTAGACTAGAAATGATTCATAAGGAAAGCCAGTGGGCTTTCACAGAAGCTCTTGCACACAGGGAGGCTAAGAACCAGCTCACTCAGCTGTCTGATCAGGAGCCCAGGCTCCCGGCACGGGCTTGGCTCTCTGATAGGAAAATCCAGGCCTTCTGATCTGGAATGAACATAGGCGGAGCCATCAGCTTAATTCCTTGTGAAAGTTGCCAATTTGTTGCCTTTCACATCCTGATTTACCCCTCATTACTTGCTCTGCAATAATGGACCCAGCCCCTATTCGCGGTTCTGCTTTGCCAGCTAGTGTGGTGTGCAGTTCTGTCAGTAGAGTGTCCTAGCGGGGCGCTGTGAGAGGCTGGGCCTTCTCTGTCGGGTTCCGGCGGGCTTGCCTTGACAGGCTCCTGCGGCATGCACGGCTCTTTCTGCCCTGCCAGCTGGCCGGCAGCTGTGGGACCTTCCCGGGGGCAGCTCCCCTGGCCCCTCCCTGTGAACGATTTCTGCTAAAGCCCCCACAGGAGGTTCACAACGGAGTGCCAAAAGTGGCCCGTCTCCCGTTGGATGGGTCCCCTGGCATCCCATTGGAGAGCTTTGTTGTGATTTCTGGGGCATGGTATCTCAATGGATGGCTTCCTCAGTACTCAAGACAGCAGGCTCTGGAAAGTCCCACCCATGCAGCCCCTTATGAACTCTTCTGAGCACCATGGCTGTACCCTCTCCAATGAAGTCTAGATCTCAGTCTTAGAAGGAGGTGGCCTCTTCCTGAAAGTTCTATCTCAGCCATAAGGGCGATAGCCCTCCTCTGTGTCTGTGATTACTGTTTTCTTTAGAGCAGTCTTTACTTCTTACTAGCCAATCTCTTGTTACTCCAATTCCCTGTTAATAATTCTTTTTTTTTATTAAAGATTTTATTTATTTATTTACTTGACAGAGAGAGACACAGCGAGAGAGGGAACACAAGCAGGGGGAGTGGGAGAGGGCGAAGCAGGCTTCCTGCTGAGCAGGGAGCCGGATGTGGGGCTCGATCCCAGGACCCTGGGATCATGACCTGAGCCGAAGGCAGACACTTAACAACTGAGCCACCCAGGTGCCCCTAATAATTCTTTATAGTTAACTTCCCTTGTAGAAATTACTGTGTGGTTTCTGTCTCCTGTTTAGACTCTAATATATTTACCATATTGTTTTTAGTCTGTCATTTGAAATAAAGATGTATCTCTTCTATGAAAAAACATGTAAAAATTCATGGAAGCAATGGAAACAACATAAAAACACTTTCACCACAAATTTACTAGTAAGTAACAAACTTACTAATAAGTTAGAAAACTCCGTATCTTTTTTTAATTCTTATCTCTCTATCTGCATGACTAATTGTGACCCTGGTGCATAACTGAGTCTGTGATCTATGTTTATCAGTTTGACATTAGTTTACATAAGCAACTGGATGCAATCCCATAATCCACATGGAGCCAGAGTCCACACAGGCTTGCATTTATCATCAGCCATGGCAAGATCATATTCCATTTTTTTCAGATGCTAAAGTTTGCTTAGCTGGTTCCTAATTGGTGGATGCTTGGGTTGGTTCCTGCTTTTCCATATTACAAAAACTAAGGCTTAAAATATCTTTGTTGAAGTTGTGTCAACCCCAGCTAAGTTTTTCTCTTGTCTCCCCCTTTCTCCTCTCTTAACAGCTGGGCTTACACTCTTCCCCACTGGTAGACAAGAGATTATAGGGAAAGGAATGAGAAATACAGGGAGAACGTCTGCCCAAGAGAGATGATGGAACTTTTTATTGCAGTACAGTCTTCAAGAAGCAACAGGCTGTACTCTGGAGGTACCTCTTGCCCAGAATAGAGTGGGTCTCAGAGGTAGGGGACAACAATTGGTTGGACGGTATGGGGGAACTAAGTATTGGGAAGAAAGTCATTCCAGAGCCCAGGACTGTCTTTTTTTGAGTCTCATATTGTAACTTGTGACTAATGCATTAGTCATACTGAGCACGTGGAAACTGCACAATATATACTAGAAAAACATTTTAGTTCTCAAGAATAGCCTCAAAATCAGACAATGCTTGAAGTAATTGAGAGTGGGAAGCACATTGTGATTACTGCTCTCTGACATTTTAAACCACCAATAACTCAATTGTTTCCTGAATTCCCAGGGAGTCAGGGAACACCAAAAACCCTCTTTGTCATTCAGCTAAGTAAATGTTAAAGTCCTGCTTAAATCTTTTTTTTTCCTTTTTTCACAAAAAAGCATTCCTGGTGTGATGCCCAGAAAGAGGCTTAAGCATAGCACCCTTCATATTGTTCATTTTTTTGTTCACATATCATGTTTATCTAAGCATTATTTATTCCACACTCATTCTTGTTTTTTTTTTTTTTAAAGATCCACCTATTTATTTTGAGAGAGTGAGAATGAGAGAGAGAGAGTACATGAGAGCTGGGAGGGTCAGAGGGAGAAGCAGGCCTCCCGCCGAGCAGGGAGCCTGATGCGGGACTCGATGCTGGGACTCCAGGATCATGACCTGAGCCGAAGGCAGCCGCCCAACCAACTGAGCCACCCAGGCGCCCCCCCACACTCATTCTTAAAAACAGCTTTTGCAGCACATGCAATTCTAGGTTCTTTTCTCTTATCACTTTGAAGATATTATTCTACCTGTTTTCTGGTTTCCGTTTCTGTTGACACCTTTATAGGTCTATGCTGACAACCTAACTGTTTCTCTGTCGGTCATCTGCCTTTTTTTACTGCTTGTTGCCTTTAAGATCTTCTTTTTGAGGTTAGCATTCTGCAGTGTTACTATGATGTATCTTAGTGCAGATTTTATTTATTTTTCTTAATCCTGCATGGTCTCTGTTGTGCTCCTCTATCTGTGGATTCATATCACTCATCAGTGCTGGAGCTTCTCATTCATTATCTCTTTGAATAATGCCTTTCACCTGTTCTCCCTAGTCTTTTCTGGGACTCTTATGATCAGCATATTAGAACTTCTCATTCCATCTTCCATGTCTTCACCCCTCTTTCATGTATTCCTGTCTCTGTGTGCTGTATTCTGGGTAATTTCTTCACACACACTAGTTCACTGATTCTCTTTTCAACTGTGTCTTAGGTACTGTTTACTCCAGCCATTGAGTTGTTAATTTCAACAATTATATTTTTTATTAAAAAATGTTTTACTTAGCTCTTTTCCAAATCTGCCTGGTCATATTTCATATACAGTATTTAAAAATTTACATTGGATAATTGCAGTACCAAAGTCTTGAAAGTATGAATTTGTGCTTTCTGCTTTCCCTTACCTATTGTGGCTTATTTTCTTGCTGTTTGGTGATGTTTGATTCTGAACTCATTTTGCTTGATCTGTGGGAGTGCTGAGGGCCTAAATCAGAGTTATTTACCCAAAAGAGGTTTTCATTTGCTTCCTCCAGGACTGAGACAACTGATCTAGCCCCTTCAAGGGTCAGAGTTTAAAGCAGGACTTGAGTTTGGCTTTTGCACCTTCAATGGGCCCAGGACTCAGTGTTTGATTTGGTCCTGTACTGACCTTAACACCTCTGATTGGCTTTCAGCTCGATGCTCATTTCTTTGGACTCTGGAGGGTTCCTTTGCTATCTGCAAGCCCACATTAAAAATGACATTGTGTTTGGTGCCCGGGTGGCTCAGTCGTTAAGCGTCTGCCTCCGGCTGAGGTCATGATCCCAGGGTGCTGGGATCGAGCCCCATGTCGGGCTCCCTGCTCGGCAGGAAGCCTGCTTCTCCCTCTTCCACTCCCCCCGCTTGTGTTCCTGCTCTCGCTGTCTCTCTGTCAAATAAATAAATGAAATCTAAAAAAAAATGACATTGTGTTTAGGATCTAAGAGAATTGTAGCAGGAGGGCCTTCAGAGGATCGGCTCTGCCATGATACTGGGAATAGGTATCATGTGTTCATAATATTCAGGTCATATGGACACTGAAGCAAGATATACACATGCAGAAGCAAACACAGCCTGCACATCAACATTTTAAGATAAAATAAGGATATGAGAGAGAGAATATTTAAAAGCCCCCTCTGTCCCTCTTCATACACATGCGTGTGTGTGTGTGTGTGTATACATACATCACATTTTTATAATAGAAAAGTTAGAGATTATTTTATAATAGAAAAGAGCTGATACCCAAAGTAGGTATAATACTTCCTCTAAGGGACTGAAGCTGGTATTCAGGATGGAGTAAACAGCATTAACAGAGGCGCCAAGAGGGAATAAGTAAGGCCTTATCTTTGAGTCTCTGTTTATAAACCAGGCCTCGCCTCACTGTTATTTTATTCCTCTGGTTTCATAATTATAAGACTTAGCTAGTAATTTTTCATATGAATATCCCTTTTAAAAGTCCTCTGTAATTTACAAGATGGGTGCTCATTAGAGTCCTCCTGGTCTTATCAGGTGGCTTTCAAACATGGACAACAAAAGAATGAACCATGTCATTTACTCTCCTTGATGATTTCGTAGTTCAGGGTCCTGAAATCAAATGATACCTCAAAGACACGCACCTTGTTTCCTACTTCTGTGTGCAAAGTTAACTTTTCTTCCTTACAATATGCACTTACTGAGGAGAGTTTTGAGAGGACTGGTTTTTGGTTTTTAATACTGAGATTCCCTCTGACATGTATATGCCTTCCCCTTGGTATGGCAAGTCCGTTTGGCTCAGCCTCCATCCAGATCTGTGGTGCTGCACTAAACTTTGTCATTTTCTCTAGTCTTCAAAACAAGATGATCCAAAGCAGGGCCTACTTATGGGTTGGAAATTAATTGTAGAAAATCTGGGCTCTGAACAAAAACCACATTTGAAAGAGTATGTCTTTTCTTTTATTGGCTTTTGCTCTAAAAAGCAAAGGCTGAAAAACAGCTGTTAGCTGTTTATACAGTATTTTTGATTTAAGTGTTAGACAATAGCCGTTTTCTTCTCCACTTAGAATGACACATTTTTTTCTCGGGCCATTTAAGTCCTCTCTCCGTGTGGCCGCAAGTATTGGTATGCACCTCCTCCCTCTCCCTAGGTTTCTGGAGGAGATTAAGGATTCTTTCTTTCTTTCTTTCTTTCTTTCTTTCTTTCTTTCTTTCTTTCTTTCTTTCTTTCTTTCTTTCTTTCTTCCTTCCTTCCTTCCTTCCTTCCTTCCTTCCTTCCTTCCTTCCTTCCTTCCTTCCTTCCTTTCTTCTTTCTTTCTTTCTTTCTTTCTTTCTTTCTTTCTTTCTTTCTTTCTTTCTTTCTTTCCTTCCTTCTTTCTTTCTTCTTTCTTCCTTCTTTCTTTTCTTTCTCTTTCTTTTTTTCTTTTTTTCTTTCTTTCTTTCTTTCTCTCTCTCTCTCTCTCTCTCTCCCTCCCTCCCTCCCTCCCTCCCTTCCTTCCTTCCTTTCTTCAGTTTCTGTTTTTTCATCTTGAAGTCAGACCTTGGCTTCTCAGAATAGATGGCTGAGTTTCATACCAGGTCAGAGATCTGCAGGTTACCTTTTGGGCCAATTTGACACAGGTATTCATACAAGACACTCTAGAGGAAGTTTCTATAGGTGCAAAGTATCTATAGGTTTGTGGCTAGATCACATGAACCCAATTCGATATGTACTGAGTTGTCATTTATTCTTGAGCCCTGAACACTGATGGTTGGTTTCCTCCATTTGGAATTCAGACGGTAATTCTTGGCAATCCCCACTTCCTCAGACATGCTCTAAGGACAACAAACTTCATCATCGCCCTTACGGTGCAGAGCAGAGCAAGATCAGCAGGACTCACGGAAGCCTTGTAGATGGGTAGGGAGCACTTTCTAACCTGCTAAAACGACCCAGCCAGAACGTTTTCTTGCATTCTCATCTCATGTGTTACCATGGCAATTATTTAAGACAATGGTAACAGCACCAAGTTACATGTTATTTCAGGTTTTCCTGATATCAGGCATTCAGAGGCTGCCTAAAAAACATTGAGCCTCTTCATTTATCAGTTTATCACACCATGAGCCAGGCAACCTCTAAACCAGTTTTTAGAACTTGGGGATTCTTACAAGGTGACATCTGAGAAGCATTAAGAGCTTGTTGAAATAAAGATGTAGCTGCATGAAAAGCAATTTTTGTACCTTTCACTAGGACCCTGGGTATTTGCAAATGTATCGTGATAATGCCACCTCCAACCCCCTAAAAACACCCTAGAGGTAGTCCTCAATCTTATTTTTTGGTGACACAGGAAAAACCATTTTTGCTCTTATTTAATAAGGAAAACACATTATCATTTTAAAATTAAATTAAATTATTTTTAGTTTAATTCCAGTATAGTTAACATACAGTGTTATATTAGTTTCAGGGGTACAGTATAGTGATTCAACAGTTCTATACATTACTCATGCTCCTCATGATAAGTGTGCTCTTAATCTCCATCACCTATTTCCCCCATCCCACCACCCACTTCCCTTCTGGTAACCACCAGTTTGTTCTCTATATTAAAGAGTCTGTTTTCTTGCTTGTCTTTTTTGTTTGTTTGTTTTGTTTCTTAAATTCCACATATGAGTGAAACCACATATGGTATTTGCCTTTCTCTGACTTATTTCACTTAGCATTATACCCTCTAGAGCATGTCATTGCAAATGGCAAGATTTCATTCTTTTTTTATGTCTGAATAATATTCCATTGTATATATATATATATACCACCTTTTCTTTATCCATTCATCTATCATTGGATACTTCGGCTGCTTCTGTAAATTGGCTATTGTAAATAATGCTGCAATAAGCATAGGGGTGCATATATCTTTTTGAATTAGTGTTTTCATATTCTTTGGGTAAATACCCAGTAGTGGAATTACTGGATCATATAGTAATTCTATCTTTAATTTTTTGAGGAAGCTCCATACCATTTTCCACAGTGGCTGCACCAGTTTGCATTCCCACTGATAGTGCACAAGGTTCCTTCTTCTCCACATTCTCACCAACACTTGTTTTTCTTGTGTTTTTGATTTTAGTCATTCTGACGGGTGTGAGGTGATATCTCATCATGGTTTTGATTTGTATTTCCCTGATGATGAGTGATGTTCAGCATGTGTGTCTGTTGGCCATCTGTGTGTCTTCTTTGGAGAAATGTCTGTTCATGTCTTCTGCCCATTTTTAATTGGATGATTTGCTTTTTTGGTGTTGAGTTGTATAAGTCCTTTATATGTTTTGGAAACTAGCCCTTTATCAGATATGTTATTTGCAAATATCTTCTCCTATTCAGTAAGTTGTCTTTTCATTTTGTTGATTGTTTCCTTTGCTGTACAGAAACTTTTATTTTGTTGCAGTCCCAACAGTTTATTTTTGCTTTCTTTCCCTTGCCATAGGAGATGTATCTAGGAAATGCTGATTTTTTTTCAACAAAAATGGCTGCTGTCAGAGAAATTACTACTTGTGCTCTCTTCTAGGATTTTTATTGTTTCAGGTCTCACATTTAGGTCTCTAATTCGTTTTGAGTTAATTTTTGTGTATAGTGTAAGAAAGTGGTCCAGTTTCATTCTTTTGCATGTAGCTGTCCACATTTTTTTTCCTTTAGAATAATTGGTCCAAATTAGATGATTAGAAAAACAGCTCCCTTGGGTGCAACTTAAAACACTAGGTTTGTATGACATTATTTCAAGAACAGGTTTTGTGGTAAAATAATCTCTTCCTTTGGGAGATATAAATTTTGGCCTATGAAAGACAGAAATCCTGTAGTGAAGAAAACCTTGTGGAACTACGTTTTCACAGGACATCTCTTAACCTCTCTTAGTATATTCATTGGGAAGAAGTGGTCCTGAAGTCTGTCTTGAAATTCATGTCATCAGCATCCTTACATTCTGCTCAGCAGCCCAGGACTAGGAACCACTGGGGATCCTACTTTCGATCACCCTCTCTTATTACTGCCAGCTCTCTACTTTCCTTACCAACTCCCTTTGTTTATGGGGCAGAGCCCAAATCGGGAGCCAGTGCCCAATAATAAGGCCAGTCCAACTCCCACTGACTGACTTACTCAGAGCCTTGACTTAAGAGGGAAGGAGTCCTGATGGTTGAAAAGAACTGACGTCTTCTCCGTGGTTGCCCTCACCTGCCCTCTTGCCTACAGGAAACTGTTTCTCTTTTGTGGTACATCTGCTTGCATTATTAATTATTGTGTGGCTCATCTGCCACTTTGTGCTAGGTGGTGGGTCAGTGTGGGTGGGCAGAGCCATAACTTGTGGGGAAGAGAAGGATGTAGAACCACAGCTACTCTTACAGAAAGGGGCAGGCATTTCCAAAATATAGGGCTAAGGATATTTATCCTCAGCCATGTCAAGGCCGGCCCACATGAAGTCGAAGTCGACATGGGGAATAACAGCCACAAAGAAACACGTGTGACTTTGCAAAGGGCTAAAAGTAGACGGTGACTCAGGCCACTGCACCACACCACCTAGGTGTCAGCTTCCTGAGCGTGGAAACATCCATCTCAGCCCGGAGATCAGAAACCTTTGTCAAATAGTGTACCAAGGTTCTGTGCCCTCTTCCTCTGGGTGTCTGGCCGCAGGGTAGGGAGAGCAGAGGGGCAAGGAGGAGGAGGAGAGAACTGGCGTGTTCGGGCCAGTCATTCCCTTGAGCAGAGGCCAGTGAGACTTTTCAAGAGAGCGGGATTTCCATTTGCCAGTGAAATCCATCTGTGTATGTATCACTTTCACCATGCCATGTCACAGACTGCATAGTGTTGGGTCACAGGTTTACCTGGTTACATTCATGACCCTAGCCACTGTACATGGACAGCCTTTGCAAGGAGGAAATAAAAAGTTAGAAACGGGTTGCATAACAATCAGTTTCATAGCTGAGCAAGTTATGCCTGATAGGGCTTTCAGCTATTTTGTTACCAATCTGCCCCCAGGAACAAGATAAGGCTGATAAAATGTTTATGGGCTAGTAAATTTTTTCTACTAATTTGCAAGGCTATAATAAAACCCATGAACTTGATGGCCTGCAGGAAACATAACAAGAACTGGGAATGTACAGTAATTTGGAGCTAGAAGGCCTCTTAAGGCCCTACAGGAAATGACTCCAGGCAAAGAGATGAATCACTCTTTTAAATAGAGAAGAATGATGCTAAGTTTGTACTTAACCAGTTATAGCCTGAGAAAAGATGTTCCAGAAAGAAGTGGTGGAAATATCCTGCTTTCAATTATTCTTGCTTTAAAGAATAAAATTAATTCAAGAATATAAAATCAATCTTCAAACGAAAACAGTTACTGAGGCACAGAGTGTCCTGCTGTGTAATGCTGACGGCTATTTCATACAGTAGCCACAGTCACACTCTGCCCTCTTGTGGCTGAAATATTATTATAATTAGAATTCAGAAGACACTCTGGCCTATTTTAGTTATTCATCAGATTTGTTTTGGGGAAAGTTTATTCAAGGGAAAAGATGGTTTGCAGAAAAGCATCATTGCTGGGGTGCCTTACAGCATGTACATTTGAGTGGGGTTATTCTTACACTCAGGGGAGCAGGAGTCAAAAGGAATCATGATGTTTTCATAGATCAAAGAATTATTCATCACAGAAAGCTGGCATTTTAATTATTTGCTTAATGTTCAAATGCTCTCATTTTTAAACATTTTACAGTTATCCACATCTATAAGTAACAGTAGATTATATACACTATCCTATTTTATCTCAAAACTAGGGAAACTGAGGCTCAGGATATTAAGTATTGTTCGAGTTTACCTAATGAGTAAATGGCAGAGCTGGGATTTGAATTAATCTTTCCCTTATTCCATAAGCCTGCATACTTTCTCCACTGTGCCAAGTTGACTCTCTAGCCAAATATTTCTTGAGTGTTTAATACATGTGAGACACTGCTGCTGGGTGCCTTGAGACTGATAAAGTGTAAGATACTCCTCATTCTTCAGGAACTTATAGCCTAAATAGGGAAATAAAAACATAAATGGATACTCAACAGTGGAAAACTTAAAGCTTTACCTTTAAGATCAGAAACAAGGCAAGGATATCCACTCTTGCCACTTTTATTCACATCATATTAGAATCCCTAGCTGGAGGCATGAAAAAGAAATAAAAGGCATCCAAATTGGGAAGGAAGAAGTAAAACTGTCATTATTTGCAGATGACATAATATTACCTATTAAAAAAAACTGTTAAAACATAAATGAATTCAGTAAAATTGCAGGAAACAATATTAATGTACAGAAATCTGTTGCATTTCTATGTTTTTTTTTTTAAGATAATCTTTAGGTAACCTCTATACCCAATGTGGGGCTTGTACTATACAACCCTGAGATCAAGAGTTGCATGCTCTATCAACTGAGGCAGCCACACGCCCTGAAGAAATCTATTGCATTTCTATACACTAATAATGAACTATCAGAAAGAGAAATTAAGAAAACAATTCCATTTACAATTGCATCAATAATAAAATACCTAGGCATAAATTTAACCAAGGAGATGAAAGAGCTGTACTCTGAAAAGAACAAGACATTGATAAAAGAAATTGAAGACAACACAAATGTTCATGGATTGGATGAATATTGTTAAAATGTCCATACTATCCAAAGCAATCTATGTTCAATGCAATCTCTAGCAAAATTCCAATGGCATTTGTCAGGGAAAGATAAAATATAATATATAATATAATATAATACATATATAATATAAAATTTGTATAGAACCACAAAAGACCTTGAATAGCCAAAGCTGTCAGAAGAACAAAGCCCAAGGTATCACTGTCCCTGATTTCAAACTATATTAAAAAGGAATAGTAATCAAAATAAGAGGGTACTGGCATGAAAAGAGACACATAGATCAATGGATCAGAACAGGAACCCAGGAGTAGGAGACCTAAATTTCATGTGGTCCCAGGAATTCAGCTAAATGGGGATCAAACCATTCTGGACACCTACGAACTCAACAGGAGATCGAAGAAAAGAATAGCAGCAACTCTGAACAGAAAAGTGACCATTTTCTGGAAGGTAGGACATGTGAAGTGAATCTGAGGCGATATTCAGGAGGATAGATGGCGGGGGGTGGGGTGGGGGGAGCCTCCGTCGGCCGCTTCTGGCAAGTGCTAGAGCCGCAGAGCACAAAATCGGAACTTTTAGAAGCCGGCTCCGCGGAGGGACGTCGCTCCAGTGGCTAAGCGGGGGGGTGGAACCCTCGCGGGACAGTGTGGTCTCAGGACCCTCGGGGTCACAGAAAGACCGGGGGTGCCTGACTGTGGCAGAGCTCCCAGGGATTGGAGCGGGGAAGCCGGCTGCAGAGACGGAGCCGAGGCGCGGGCTCTCCACTCGGGGTTGCCATAAACTGTGATCCGCGGCACAGTCAGGCCACTGCTCCTCCAGCAGGAACACAACAAGCGGCAGATCTGGGGAGACTCCCCTTCCTCCCCCAGGAGGAGCGGCGCAGAAGTGCACCGCAGGGATCTGCTGGGTTTGGAGACTCCACACGGGGTCGGGGGCCAGAGATAGAAACGCTCGGTCACAGGCCGGGTGAGCACGGAGTGCGGCCGGAGACCAGGGAGACGGGAGTGACGGACTGCTTTTCTCTGGGGGCACACTGAGGAGCAGGGCCCCGAGTTCTCGGCTCCTCCGGGCGGAGATTGGGAGGCTGCCATTTTCACTCATCCTCCAAAGCTGTACCAAGAGCTTGCAGGGAACAAAAGCTGATGAGAGCAAACCCGAGCAGATTGCTTAGCCCGGACCGACAAGGGCGGGGCAATTCCGCCTCCGGCAAAGACATTTGGGAACCGCGGCAACAGGCCCCTCCCCCAGAAGATCAGCACGAACAGCCAGCAAGTCAAGACCAAGTTTACCGATCAAGGAGAACGGGAGAACTCCAGCGCTAGGGGAATACTGCACATAGAATTCATGGCTTTTTTCCCATGATGCTTTAGTCTTTCAAAGTTAATTTTCTAAATTTTCTGTTTTTTTCTTTTTCTATTTTTTTAGTTGAATTTTTCTTTCTTTTTTCAACCAACATCTTATCAATTCCTTTTTAAAAATCTTTTTTATTTTTCACATTTTTACAGTCATATTCTATCCCTTCATTGTATTTAACCTTATTTTTTGTATATATATATATATATATAAGTTTTTCTTTCTTTAAAATTTTGGGATACAATTTCTTCTAACAGACCAAAATATACCCTAAATCTAGTGTATGACTTTGTCCTAGTTTTCCACCTGATCACATTCTCTCTTTTTAAAAAAATTGTTTTCATTCTTTTTTCAACCAACTTCTTATCAATTTCTTTTTAAAAATCTTTTAAAATTTTCATCTTTACAGTCATATTCCATCCTTCATTGTATTCAGCCATATTTTTGTATATATATATGTTTTTCTTTCTTTAAAATTTTGGGAGGCAATTTCTTCTTGTTAGAAGACCGAAATACACCCAAAATCTAGTGTGTGGCTCTGTTCTATTCACCAGCCTGATTATATTCTTTTTTTTTTCCTTTCTTTTTCCCCCTGTTTCAGGTGCCTTCTGATTTGTTTAGTGTATATTTTTCTGGGGTCGTTGTTACTCTTTTAACATTTTGTTCTCTCATTCATCTATTCTCCTCTGGACAAAATGACAAGATGGAAAAACTCACCTAAAAAAAAGAACAAGAGGCAGTACCAACTGCCAGGGACCTAATCAATACAGACATTAGGAAGATGTCAGAACTAGAGTTCAGAATGATGATTATAAAGATAGTAGCTGGGCTTGAAAAAAGCATAGAAAATACTAGAGAATCCCTTTCTGGAGAAATAAAATAACTAAAATCTAACCAAGTCGAAATCAAAAAGGCTATTAATGAGGGCAATCAAAAATGGAGGCTCTAACTGCTAGGATAAATGAGGCAGAAGAGAGAATTAGTAATATAGAAGACCAAATGACGGAGAATAAAGAAGCTTAGAATAAGAGAGATAAACAACTACTGGATCACGAGGGGAGATTTCGAGAGATTAGTGATACCATAAAACAAAACAACATTAGAATAATTGGGATCCCAGAAGAAGAAGACAGAGAGAGAGGGGCAGAATGTATATTGGAGCAAATTACAGCAGAGAACTTCCCTAATTTGGGGAAGGAAACAGTCATCAAAATCCAGGAGGCACAGAGAACCCCCCTCAAAATCAATAAAAGTAGGTCAATACCCTGACATCTAATAGTAAAACTCACAAGTCGCAGAGACAAAGAGAAAATCCTGAAAACAGCTTGGGACAAGAGGTCTGTAACCCACAACAGTAGAAACATTAGATTGGCAGCAGACTTATCCACAGAGACCTGGCAGGCCAGAAAGGACTGGCATGATATAGTCAGAGCACTAAACGAGAAAAATATGCAGCTAAGAATACTATATCCAGATAGGCTGTCATTGAAAATAGAAAGAGAGATAAAAAGCTTCCAGGACAAACAAAAACTAAAAGAATTTGAGAACACCAAACCAGCCCTATGAGAAATATTGAAAGTGGTCCTCTAAGCAAAGAAAGAGCCTAAAAGTAACAGACCAGAAAGGAACAGAGACAATATACGGTAACAGTCACCTTACAGGCAATACAATGGCATTAAATTCATATCTTTCAATAGTTACCCTGAATGTAAATGGGCTAACTGCCCCAATCAAAAGACACAGGGTATCAGATTGGATAATAAACCAAGACCCATTGATATGCTGTCTGCAAGAGACTCATTTCAGACCCAAAGACACCTCCAGATTTAAAGTGAGGGGTGGAAAACCATTTACCATGCTAATGGACATTGAAAGAAAGCTGGGATGGCAATCCTTATATCAGACAAATTAGATTTTAAACCAAAGACTATAATAAGAGATGAGGAAGGACACTACATCATACTTAAAGGGTCTATGCAACAAGGAGATCTAACAATTGTAAATATCTATGCCCCTAACATAGGAGCAGGCAATTATATAAGCCAATTAGTAACAAAATCAAAGAAACACATGGACAATAATACAAAAATAGTAGGTGACTTTAACACCCCCCTCACCGCAATGGACAGATCATCTAAGCAAAAGATCAACAAGGAAATAAAGACTTTAAATGACACACTGGACCAAATGGACTTCACAGATACATTCAGAACATTCCATCCCAAAGCAACAGAATACACATTCTTCTCTAGTGCCCATGGAACATTCTCCAGAATAGATCACATCCTGGGTCAGAAATCAGGTCTCAACCAGTACCAAAAGATTAGGATCATCCCCTGCATATTTTCGGACCACAGTGCTTAGAAACTAGAACTCAGTCACAAGAGGAAAATGGGAAAGAACTTGAGTACATGGAGGCTAAAGAGCATCCTACTAAAGAATGAATGGGTCAACCAGGAAATTAAAGAAGAATTTAAAAAATTCATGGAAACAAATGAAAATGAAAACACAACTGTTCAAAATCTTTGGGATGCAGCAAAGGCGGTCCTAAGAGGAAAGTATATAGCAATACAAGCCTTTCTCAAGAAACAAGAAAGGTCTCAAATGCACAACCTAACCCTACACCTAAAGGAGCTGGAGAAAGAACAGCAAATAAAGCCTAAACCCAGCAGGAGTAGAGAAATAATAATCAATACAGATCAGAGCAGAATAAATAAAGATCAGAGCAGAAATCAATGAAATAGAAACCAAAAGAACAGTAGAACAGATCAACAAAACTAGGAGATGATTCTTTGAAAGAATTAATAAGATTGATAAACACCTGGCCAGACTTATCAAAAAGAAAAGAGAAAGGACCCAAATAAAAAAATCATGAATGAAAGAGGAGAGATCACAACCAACACCAAAGAAATACAAACAATATAAGAACATATTGTGAGCAACTATATGCCAGTAAATTAGATAATCTGGAAGAAATGGATGCATTCCTAGAGATGTATAAACTACCAAAACTGAACCAGGAAGAAATAGAAAACCTGAACAGACCCATAACCACTAAGGAAATTGAAGCAGTAATCAAAAATCTCCCAACAAACAAGAGCCCAGGGCCAGATGGCTTCCCAGGGGAATTCTACCAAACATTTAAAGAAGAATTAATACCTATTCTTCTGAAACTGTTCCAAAAAATAGAAATGGAAGGAAAACTTCCAAACTCATAAGGCCAGCATTACCTTGATCCCAAAACCAAAGACCCCATCAAAAAGGAGAACTACAGACCAATATCCCTGATGAACATGGATGCAAAAATTCTCACCAAAATACTAGCCAATAGGATCCAACAGTACATTAAAAGGATTATTCACCACGACCAAGTGGGATTTATTCCTGGGCTGCAAGGTTGGTTCAACATCCACAAATCAATCAATATGATACAATACATTAATAAAAGAAAGAACAAGAACCATATGATCCTCTCAATAGATGCAGAAAAAGCATTTGACAAAGTACAGCATCCTTTCCTGATCAAAACTCTTCATAGTGTAGGAATAGAGTGTACATACCTCAATATCATAAAAGCCATCTATGAAAAACCCACAGTGAATATCATTCTCAATGAGCAAAAACTGAGAGCTTTCCCCCTAAGGTCAGGAACACGGCAGGGATGTCCACTATCACCACTGCTATTCAACATAGTACTAGAAGTCCTAGCCACAGCAATCAGGCAACAAAAAGAAATAAAAGGCATCCAAATTGGCAAAGAAGTGAAACTCACTTTTTGCAGATGATACGATACTTTATGTAGAAAACCCAAAAGACTCCACCCCAGAACTGCTAGAACTCATACAGGAATTCAGTAAAGTGGCAGGATATAAAATCAATGCACAGAAATCAGTTGCATTTCTATACACTAACAACAAGACAGAAGAAAGAGAAACTGAGGAGTTGATCCCATTTACAATCGCACCTAAAATCATAAGATACCTAGGAATAAATCTAACCAAAGAGGCAAAGAATCTGTACTCAGAAAACTATAGAATACTCATGAAAGAAACTGAGGAAGACACAAAGAAATGTTAAAACGTTCCATGCTCATGGATTGGAAGAACAAATATTGTGAAGATGTCTATGCTACCTAGAGCAATCTACACATTCAATGCAATCCCCATCAAAATACCATCCACTTTTCTCAAAGAAATGGAACAAATAATCCTAAAATTTGTATGGAACCAGAAAAGACCCCGAATACCGCCAGAGGAATGTTGAAAAAGAACAGCAAAGCTGGTGGCATCACAATTCCGGACTTCAAGCTTTATTACAAAGCTGTAATCATCAAGACAGTATGATACTGGCACAAAAACAGACATAGAGGGGTACCTGGGTGGCTCAGTCATCAAGTGTCTGCCTTCAGCTCAGGTCATGATCCCGGGGTCCTGGGATTGAGCCCTGCATTGGGCTCCCTGCTCGGGGGGGAGCCTGCTTCTCCCTCTCCCACTCCCCCTGCTTGTGTTCCCTCTCTTGCTGTGTCTCTCTCTGTCAAATAAATGAATAAAATCTTAAAAAAACAAACAAACAAACAAAAAAAACCAGACACATAGAACAATGGAACAGAATAGAGAGCCCAGAAATGGACCCTCAACTCTTTGGTCAACTAATCTTTGATAAAGCAGGAAAGAATGTCCAATGGAAAAAAGACAGTCTCTTCTGTCTTTTGGGAAATGGTGTTGGGAAAATCGGAAAGCCACATGCAGAAGAATGAAACTGGACCATTTCTTTACACACAAAAATAGACTCAAAACGGATGAAAGACCTAAATGTGAGATAGGAATCCATCAAAATCCTTGAGGAGAACACAGGCAGCAACCTCTTTGACCTCAGCCGCAGCAACTTCTTCCTAGAAACATTGCCAAAGGCAAGGGAAGCAAGGGCAAAAATGAACTATTGGGACTTCATCAAGATAAAAATCTTTTGCACAGCAAAGGAAACAGTCAACAAAACCAAAAGACAACCGACAGAATGGGAGAAGATAATTGCAAATGACATATCAGATAAAGGGCTAGTATCCAAAATCTATAAAGAACTTATCAAACTCAACACCCAAAGAACAAATAATCCAACCAAGAAATGGGCAGAAGACATGAACAGACATTTCTGCAAAGAAGACATCCAAATGGCCAACAGACACATGAAAAAGTGCTCAACATCACTCGGCATCAGGGAAATCCAAATCAAAACCTCAATGAGATACCACCTCACACCAGTCAGGATGGCTAAAATTAACAAGTCAGGAAATGACAGATGTTGGCGAAGATGCAGAGAAAGGGGAACCCTCTTACACGGTTGGTGGGAATGCAAGCTGGTGCAGCCACTCTGGAAAACAGTATGGAGGTTCCTCAAAACGTTGAAAATAGAGCTACCCTATGACCCAGTAATTGCACTACTGGGTATTTATCCCAAAGATACAAATGTAGTGATCCGAAGGGGCATGTGCAGCACAATGTTCGGAGCAGCAATGTCCACAAGAGCCAAACTATGGAAAGAGTCTAGATGTCCATCAACAGATGAATGGATAAAGAAGATGTGGTGTATATATATATATATATATATATATATATATATATATATATACACACACACACACACACACACACACACACAATGGAATATTATGCAGCCATCAAAAAATGAAATCTTGCCATTTGTAATGACGTGGGTGGAACTAGAAGGTATTATGCTAAGTAAAATAAGTCAATCAGAGAAAGACAAGTATCATATGATCTCACTGATATGAGGAATTTGAGAAACAAGACAGAGGATCATAGGGGAAGGGAGGGAAAAATGAAACAAGACAAAACCAGAGAGGGAGACAAACCATAAGAGACTCTTAATCTCAGGAAACAAACTGAGGGTTGCTGGAGTGGAGGGGGGTGGGAGGGATGGGGTGGCTGGGTGACAGACATTGGGGAGGGTATGTGCTATGGTGAGCGCTGTGAATTGTGTAAGACTGATGAATCACAGACCTGTATCCCTGAAACAAATAATACATTATGTGTTAATAAAAAAAAAAGAACAGAAACCCAAGATATAAACCTATGCATATATGGAAAATTAATATATGACAGGAGGCAAGAACATACAATGGAGAAAGGACAATCTCTACAATAAATGGTGTTGGGAAAATGGGACAGTCACATGCAAAAGAATGAAATTGGACCACTGTCTTACACCACACACAAAAGTTAACTCAAAATGGATTAGACTTGAATGCAAGACTTGAAACCATAAAACTCCTAGAAAAAACCATAAGTGGTAAGCTCCTTGACATCGAACTCGGTGATGATTTTTTTTTATTTGACACCAAAAGGAAAGGCAACAAAAGCAAAAATAAACTACGTCAAACTAAAAAGCATCTACACGGCCAAGGAAACCATCAACAAAATGAAAAGGCAACCCACTGGATGGGAGAAAATATTTGCAAATAATATATCCAAAATATATAAAGAACTCATATAACTCAATAGCAAAAAAACAAAGTAGCCAATTAAAAAATGAGCAGAGGATCTGAATAGGCATTGTCCAAATAAGATACACAGATAGCCAACAGGTTCCTGAAAGATACTCAACATTACTAATTCTGAGGGAAATGCAAATCAGAATCATTATGAGATATTATCTCACACCTGTTAGAACATTAAGAATGCCTATTATCAAAAAGACAAGAGGTAACAAACGCCGGTGAGAATGTGGAGAAAGGGGAACCCTCGTGCATTGTTGGTGGGAATGTAAATACGTGCAGCTGCTGTGGAAAACAGTATGGAGGTTCCTCAAAAAGTTAAAAATGGAGCTACCATGTGACACAGCAATTCCGCTTCTGGATATCTATCCAAAGAAAACAAAAACACTAACTCGAAAAAGATGTAATATGCACCACCATGTTCACTGTAGCATTATTTACAATAGCCAAACATGGAAACAACCTAAGTGTTCATTGATGGATGGAATGGGTAAAAAAACAAAAATTGTATAAATTGTGGTTCAGTCAGTAAAGCATACGACTCTTGATCTTGGGGTCATAAATTCAAACCCCACACTGGGCGTGGAGCTAACTTAAAAAATGTATACACACACACACATACACACACACAATGGAATATTATTCAACCATAAAAAAGAACAAAATCTTACCATTTGTGACAACATGGTTGGAGCTTGCAGGCATTATGCTAAGTGAGATAAGTCAGACAGTGAAAGACAAATACTGTATGATCTCACTTATATGTGGAATCTAAAGAAAAAGAAAACTAAAGTTTATAGATACAGTGAACAAAGAGGTGGGGGAGATGGGGTTGGGTAAAACAAGTGAAGGGAGTCAAAGGTACAAACTTATATTTATCAAATACATAAGTCACAGGGGGGTCATGTATAGCATGGTGATTATAGTTGATACTACTGTGTTGTATATTTGAAAGTTGCTAAGAGAGTAAATCTTAAAAGTTCTCATCACAAGAAAGATAGTTCTGTAACTATGTGTGGCGATGGATATTAACTAGACGTATTTGGTGATCATTTCCTAATATATACAAATATTGAATCATTACGTTGTACACCTGAAACTAATATAATGTTGTATGTCTATTTTGCCTCAAAAAAAAGCATACATAGAAAAGATATCACCATACAGTTCAGTATAAAAGGAATAGCAGTGTAGAACTATTTTTTAAACAAACAAACAAAAGATTTGTATGGTCATGCACATTTTCCCCCCTACTAGTGCAGAAAAGTTATATACTTTCTTTAATTGTTCTATTGCTTTTGGCCTTGAGTGTGGGCAGGACCTGTGGCTTGTTTCTAATCAATAAATATGGCAAAATTGATGAGATGTATGTGATTATGTGTGATTACATGATTATGTGACTTAAGATTTTAACATCCACTTTGCTGGGGTCTCTTTCTCTCTGGCTTTGAGGAAGCAAGATTTCACTTGGGGAACCCCACATTATAAGGAACTGTGGGTAGCGTCTAGATGCTAAGGGCAGCCTCTGGCCAATAGTCAGCAAGATAGTGAAGTCCTCAGTCCTACAACTGCAAGAAACAGACTTCTGCCAGTAACTGTCCCTAGTGGAGCCTTGAATGAGATGGCAGCCTGGCTGACATGTTGACTACGTTCTTCTAAGACCCTAAGCAGAGGACTCATTACACATGGCTGGACTCCTGGCCCACAGAAATTGTGAGATAACAAATGTGTGTTGTTTGAAGCCACTAAGTTGGTGGTAATATTGTTATTTAGCAATAGGTAGCTAGTACAGTTATCTTTTAGAATTATATAATTTTTACTCTTATGTGCATGTCTTTGATCCATTTCAATTTATTTTTTATAGATCATCTTTTTCTCCTTTTTTTTTTTTTTGCATATGACCATCCAATTATTCAAGCACCAATTGGTGAAAATATTATTCTTTTCCCATTGAATTGCTTTGGGATATTTGTCAAAAGATAATTGACTCTATAAATGTAAATCTATTTCTGGACTTTCTGTGCAGTTGCTCTATATGTCTTTATGCCAACATGCACTGTCTTAATTACTGTAGCTTTATAATAAATCTTGAAATCGCATAATACAAGTCTTCCAACTTTGTTGTTTTTTTTTTCCAAAGATTTTTGGCCATTCTAGTGCTTTGCATTTTCATATAAATTTAGAATGCAGATACATCGTGATGCAAAAACACCCTGCTTTTTTGCCTTGCTGCCCCAGGCCTCTACCTTTAGCTTCCTCACCCATGAGTCACTTGTCCCCTGTGTTTCACCATTTCTGGAAATACATATCAAGCTAAGAGGCTTCCTGGAAGCTCCTCTTACTAGACTTGGGAGAGGCGCCATTACTCCTCATCGCACAGTGTGGCTCTTACCAAGGAAATCTTGTCACGAGCCCACTGCAGTGGGGTTCCAGGTGGAAAGTCACTGCACTGTTTTGTGTCTTCAGTGGGTTGTATTCTTGACCACCTGTGATGAACATCTTCATCTTGGTCTGTCTCATAACTTGTTTTGTGCCTGATATCGACTGTGTTTTGGTGTCTCACTCAAAACTCCCAATTTAACATTTTGTTATATATTTAAATTTAGATAAATTAAACTACCCAAACAATTTCATCTAGCATTTTTAGTTGTTTTGTAGGGGGAGGGTTGTCCAGAGAATTGAATCTGTAATACAGAAGTCTGCATTCATTTTCTACTGCATGATTGCTGCTATTCTTTTCCCGCTACCATTATAGTGACAGATTAATTGTATGGAATGTACAGAGCATTTCTCTGCAGGGCAATCACACCACAGAACGCAGACAGAACTTACCTATTTGGAGGGGCAGAAGAAATAGAGCAGGAGATTTTGCCTTTTGAATATACTGGGAAGAAAAGAAGTGCTCAGAACCCAGTAAAACCTGAAATTTTCCAAGTCTTTTTTAACACTGCAATCAGCTCCTCTGAGCACTGGGCTCACCAGCCAGTTGGGAGTGTTATGCAGCCGCATTTAAATGGGAGATGAACAGTCCTAACCACATGCTGGTTCGGAGGCAGTTTCCTGCAAAATAACACTATAAATCCAGATGAATACTTGTTAAACACACAGTTACGCACCCACAGAGCTGGACTGAAAGCATGTAAGCAGACAAGAAGCATGGTGGGCATAGTTTCTCAGGATTAACAATATGGCTATAAAAGAGCACACATACTCATGGTAAAAAGTTTGCAGCACCCAAGTGTAAAGTGAAAAATAAAAGTCCTCCTCTTCATCTAACCCCTATGTTCTATTCCGCAAAAGACACCAATTTATCCATCCTTTGTGTATCCTTCCAGAGACACTCTGTATATATTTAAGCATATGCGTATATTATTTTTCTTAAAGGATGTTTCTACTAGGCAAAAGGATCCTCCTGTTTACTTTTTCACAATATATCCTGAACATCTTTTCATTTATTTTTTATTTTTTTAAAGATTTATTTATTTATTTTAGAGAGCAAGAGTGAGAGTGAGCGTGAGAGTGCATGCATGCACGTGTGAATGAGTCGGGGGAGAAGTAGAGGCAGAGGGACCGAGAGAATCTCAAGCAGACTTCCCACTGAGTGTGGAGCCTGATGTGGGGCTCAATCTCACGACCCATGAGATCATCACCTGAGCTGAAACCAAGAGCAGGACACTCAACAGACTGAGCCACCCAGGCGCTCCAACATCTTTCCATTTAGTACATATTGTTCTACCTATTCATTGTCATTGTATGGATGCACCGTAATTTATTTAACCACTTTCCTAAATTGCCTTTTTCATATAGCAGTGTTTTCAAGATTTTCCTGTATCTTCCATATGGATTTCCCCCTGTTGCATGGTATTCTGCTGCAGGAATATGCCACAGTGTATTTCTCCACTGAGAGGTTGTTCCCAATTTTCTTCTATCACAAAAAAATAACATTTCTAGTACATGTCCTCTTGTGAGAGTTTCGTTAAGGTAGCAGTCCCCATATTTCCAAAGAATCACTCTGGCTGTTGGGTTGTGAATCGACTGGGGTCAGCGAACAAGAACAAAAGCAGGAAATCAGCTGAGAGGCCACTTCCATGGCCCAGGGGAGTGGCAAGAATGGTGGTGACAAGTGGTTGGAATGGGGTACATTTGGGAGGTAGAGGTGACATGATTTGCTGCTGCTTAGGTGTAGCATGTGAGAGGAAAAGAAGAGTCAAAGAGATTCCAAAGTTTGGGGTCTAAATAATTAAGGGATAGAAGGTACCATTCACTAAAACACAGGACACTGGGGGAATGAGCAGCTTTAGGGAGATCAATCGTCACAAATTCTGTTTTGGAAAAATCAAGGATCAATGCCCATCAGATTTTCCAGTGGAGATGTCAAGAAATAGGAGTTCGGGGAAAAGCTCAGGGCCGGGGATCCTGATTTGGGAGTCCCAGGTGTAAGGATGGTATTTACAACTATGAGCCCTGTGAGAGAGTGAGTGCAGAGTGAGAAGAGGTCCATGGACTCTTAGAGCAATCCCAACATTTAGAAATTGGAAAGAAGAAAAAGATCCAGGAAAGGACACTGAGAAGGGATAGTCATCAAGACAGGGGGAAACCAGGGAGTGAGGACGCTAAGGTCAAGACATTGGGACATTCTCGTATGCAGATGAGAGCTCCCAAGCAGAGAGGGGAATGTGGGAGAGAGGCGGTAACTGCACGATTGATTACCTTGAGTAGGAGAGAGGAGACAGGGGCCCAGCTCACAAGTTGCAGGGCTGGCCTGAGTTAGAACAGAGTCTGTCCTTCACAGCAGTGAGAAAGCAGAGTATGTAGGCATAAGGCAGGAGAGTGGTTAGATGTGATGCTGGGAGTGTGTACATGACCTTTACTAATTTTTCTCTACTATGTCCTTGGTGCAATAAGAAGTGTCAGCTGAGACCAAGGGGCTGGGTGATTGAAGGCAGTCACACCAGGGGTGAGTGAGAAGTTTTGCCTATGATGGCAGACAGCTGGTCAATGTTGTGTCATAGAAGATAAGTGAATTAACAAGTGAAGACCATCATGCCTACCGGCAAGGCAGGCTGATGAGCTGTCATAGGAAACCCAAGAAACTGAAGGCCAGCTGAACAGGGGGAGCCGTTCCTCAGCAAATCAGTTACCTTTCATGACAGGGCAGTCATTCCACAAACACTGGCTGAGAGCCACCGTCAGGCTAGGAGGTCAAGACGTGATGGTGGATGAGATCCCTCCTGGAACACATAACCTATGGAGGTATATTTTCCTGTAAGAATAAATCTCAATTTTATAACTGAAGTAACTGGGGGAAAAGGGATATTCCCAAGGTACCCACTGAGAGTAGGTGGAGAGAAGGAAGGTTGCGAGAACTGATGGATAATTTGCAGGGGGATGGGAGGCACACATATTACAACTTGGAACATTTCTCCTTAAGCTCAACTATCCCTTTGACCTAAGTTACACGGAGTTTGTTACTGCCCACTGGGCTACCAACTGACAGTGTGGTCTTCAACAAGTCCTTTAATTTATGGGCAAAGTACATTCTAGATGAGGTGCTCTCTGAGACCCCACCCCCCGGTGCTATGATTCTGCCAAGGAACCTATTTTTCCATTATGAGCAGTAACTGGAGAAGCTGTTTTGCCAAATTGCTTAAAAGAAAATTCATGCCCAATAGTAACTGTTTTTGCAGACCTCTCAAGTTATCCTATCCTCTCCTTTTATGGTTCCAGGTAAATCCAAGAAGGTCATCATTAAATGAACCAAAATTGTAAAAGACATGCTAAAACTTAGTGTGCTTTGCCTAACTCCGCTATTTAGCAGGCAGTAAGCAAGCCATGAATTCCAGCAGGATTCCATTCCATCATATTCTGCAATTATTGTTTTGGTTCCTTTCTTTCATTCTTCCAAACAGACCCACGCTGAGCTCACACACTTTCAAAATGACCATTTGTTTCCCCATACTGCAAAAAGTTGTATAGCGTTTTCTATTCAGAGCTCTTGTTGTTTTCCCACAGCACATTTATGTCTTAAAGTTCTATTACCTAATGCCTGTTTGCGTGTTATGATTTCTGCTTGCTACTTTCAAATGTCTTCACTTAATGGATTTTAAGTAAATATAGTTTTTAGCCAATTAAGCTTTTTCCCACTTTTTTTCATCTTTACACAGATTGATTATTTCTTTATTCCATTGAAAACAAAACAGTACTCGGCAATGCTTAATTCTAGGCAATCCCATCTCCAAAGATGCCATTTAACCAATTCCCATTAAGGGCTAATTAATAAGTACTTGGCAGGGCAATAACAATCTTTTTGTTTTACTGTTCTGACCTAACAAGTGTTTTTATTCTCTCATATATCCTTGTATGATTTAATTATAGTTATTGCACAGTGCTAAAGATTAAGTGATTCTAAGTTCTTTCTGCTATTGGAGGCAGTTGTGTGATTGCACAAAACATTCTATATTTTGTAAGCTGTGCTTTGCAAGTGCTTTTCTTTGTGCATGGAGATCCGTTTATCCTTAAAGTTTATTATGAGTTTTTCATTATCTTTGTATCAGTTAGTATCCTGTGTTGCAAATAACTCAAAGTAGCTTAGACAATAAAGAGAAATATTGGCTTAAATAACAGAAAAGTCCAGAGGTGGTTTGGTTCAGGTGAGGTTTGATCCAGCAAACAACGTTATGGAGGATAAAAGGATTATAAAGAGCGTCAGAGCAGGGGCACCTGGGTGGCTCAGTTGTTAAGCGTCTGCCTTCGGCTCAGGTCATGATCCCCGGGTCCTGGGATCGAGCCCCACATCTGGCTCCCTGCTCTGTGGGAAGCCTGCTTCTCCCTCTCCCACCACCCCTGCTTGTGTTCCCTTTCTCACTGTCTCTCTCTTTCTGTCAAATAAATAAACAACAATTAAAAGAAAAAGAGTGTCAGATCATTCAGTAATAAAAATATTAGGTTAGTTTTTGAGATTTTGTGATTTTTTTTGTATTTGTCAGCTTTTTGAAATTTGTAATGCAAACCGCATTGAAATTTTTTTCTCATTCTAAATAATTTTTTTATCCTCTATAGTGGTTTCTCCAAATCGCATAAACTTCAGACTTCACAAAACCTGGAACTATCCCTGTTGAAGAGAGGGTGAGAAATTGCTCCCAGAAGAAAATATTTTATAAAAATGAGGGTGAAAAAAGAGGGTGACATCTCTAGTAACACAAACAAGACATGACCACTAGGTTTTAAACTTGTTTTGAACTTTCTTAGCTTTCAATTCTGCCTGTATGGGTCTGATGAATGGTTTTGTTGGTAATGAAGCTATTTAAGGCAGGCACTATGTGTTAAACTTTTCTGGTTGTGCTCCCAGTGATCAGCAAAGTAGTTTGTGTGTAAAAACGTAGTAATTTACTAATGCCTCTTTACAAGAATGTGATTCCATACTTCCTTTTTATTTGACCATACACAAAAGTTTCATGGAGGAGTCCAAGTTCCACAGAGGAGTTCAATCATAAACTCAAAGGACCCTATACAGAAATACTATTACAAAAACAGCAAAACATATTTATAGAACAAAACAATGACCCAAGCCTTGCCCACTGACTCATTTATTTCAAATAGTTATCTATCGGCTCGTATTATCTATTCCTTCATATTTGTTGAAACAGAACTTTAAAGTAAAAATTCTTGCCTATTATAAGATTGTTATTACTTTAGGAATTACTAAATGTAACTCAGTGTTTTCTAGCATCCTTGAAGAACATGTGTTTATTTTAAAGGTTGACTTGGAAAATGCATTTTCATAAAGAGTTAATGTCAAATTACTTGGGAGGAAAATATTTGAATTAGACTGCTCACTCTGGCATTTCCAGGAAAGGCTGGGCTTCATGTTCAGTTTTGTCATTAACTGAAATTCATTCTCAGTGACAAAGCTTGTGAGAACGAATTTGGTCAGGTTTGTCTAAAGATTGTTGTCATTGGTCTGGAAAGGTGAAGATCTGTCCCTCATAGAATCTTTGGCTTCTTCCAGAACTTCTTCATTTGGCAGTCATGGGTGACACTTTGGTACATTATTAAGTAACCATAGTTTGGGGCCTCTTGTGGTCTAATGGGAAGAAATTGAAACAAACGAGCTTCTACCTTGTTTGTACTTTGCTGTTTGCCAAGTTGCCTCTCTTAGCACAGTGTTTTTATTTGTAAAAACCATGGGTTGTTCCAGAATGATCTCCAAGGTCCAAGCTGCTGTGACAGTCTGTTATTCTAGGATCTTATTATAGGATATATATATTCTATAGTACTCTATAGAATATAGTATATAGATATTTTCAGACAAATGTTGAACACTTGATTAACACAAGTCCTGGAAATTCAGAGCTACTGCACTAGGCAGCCCAGCAGACGGTGGGTGCTCAATTTCCAAAGGTGGTGGTGGGGGGACTAAAAAATACTTTCTACTTTCACCGGTGGTTTGTACTGGGAGTTTTATTTGGGTAGAGCCAGCTAGCATCCCTGACCTCTCATCTAGTTAATTCTATAATGGTTCTTGTTTAATCCTGAAATGCTGCATTTCATCCATCTATTTATCTATCTGCCCATCCATTCATCTAATTCATAATCACCCTAAGAAAATGGAAACTACATGTAAATAAAAAACGGGTGCCTGGGTGGCTCATTCCGTTAAGTGACTGACTCTTGGTTTCAGCTCGGGTCATGATCTCAGGGTTGTGAGATTAAGCCCCATGTGGGGCTCCCCACTTATTGTGGAGTCTGCTTGAAATTCTTTGCCTCTCCCTCTCTCGCTGCCCTTCCCCCCACTTGCTCACACAGGCTCTCTCTCAAATAAATAAATAAAATCTTCAAAAAAAATGGGGGGCGCCTGGGTGACTCTGTTGTTAGGCATCTGCTTTCAGCTCAGGTCATGATCCCAGGGTCCTGGGATTGAGCCCCGCATTGGGCTCCCTGCTCCGCGGGAAGCCTGCTTCTCCCTCTTCCATTCCCCCTGCTTGTGTTCCCTCTCTCGCTGTGTCTCTCTCTAATAAATACAATTTTAAAAAAATATATAAATAAAAAAATTTAAAAAATCCGAATTCAATTAGCTCAAGAAAATCACCTCCAAACTTTTTCTATAACTAAAGAAACACACATTAAAAAAATGGGATCATATTGCTCTCAAACATGCATTGTCATCTGTTGTGAACATCTTTCCATCTGAATAAATATACAACCATACCATCATTTAATTTTTTTTTTAAATTATATACTATTTATTATAAAAGTAACAATTTCCTAGTGTAAAAGCTTCAGAAAATTCAGGAATGTATTAACATTGAAAGACCTATTTCCCCATACCAAAACAACACTTTCAATAGCTGCATAGTATTTTATTATATAGAAAATACCATAATTTAACCAGTCCTCTGTGAATAGTTAGCTCTTAAGTTCCTTCCTTTTTTGCTTTTATTATAAATAATACTGTATTGAAATATGTAGCATGTAGATGTTTGTACATTCCTGTGATTATTTCCTCATTTTGATGATATTTTAATATCCTTATGGTTATAAGGATAATGAATGTTTACCAAGTTTGTAAATAATAAAAGTATTTTTATCTAAGGCAGTTAAGACAAGTAGGTGGTTAACTGAAAAAGTTGGTAAAGCAAGATTTCATAAAAAAAAAGAGGAATTTTATGAAAGACAAAGATGACTCTAAAGCTATTTAAACCATTCCAGAGCACAGAAAGAGAAATAAAGCATCTAAATTATTATTATTATTTTTAGATTTTATTTATTTATTTGAGATAGAGAGAGAGTTAACATGAGCTGGGGGTGGGTAGAAGGAGGGGAAGAAGCAGTCTCCCCGCTGAGCAGGGAGCCCAGTGTGGGGCTCAGGGCTAGATCCCAGGACCCTGAGATCATGACCTGAGTTGAAGGCAGACGCTTAACCTACTGAGCCACCCAGGGCCCTAAGCATCCAAATTATTTTATATGAAGCCAACATAACACTGATAATATGCAATAATGATTACATAATGATTACAAAAGAAGACCATAGAGTAATCTCACTTACAAATATCAATCCAACAATCCAATGTAAATATTAACAATCAAACTTCAGTAGCATATTAAAAGAATACTAACATTAACAATTAGGAATTCCAGGAATGCAAGGGCTATTCAATATTAAGAAATCTATTATTATGATAGGAGAAAATTAGTATTATCTTTCCAATAGGTACTAGGTAGGCATTTGATAAAATTCAATATCTATTCCTGGTAAGATGTAGTAAAATTAGCAATAGTTAGATACTTTCTTAACATGATTAAATAGATCTATCTCAAAGCCAGCATTGACTTTAATGGAGAAATAATATGTTCCCATTAAGGTCAGAAATGAGGCAAGGATGTCTAGTAACACTACAATCATTTAACATCATTCTGCAGGTATTAGCTAATTCAATTAGATGAAAGAGAAGAATTAGAGGTATATTTAAAAAAAGAAGAGGAAGCATAACTACTACTTGCAAATGAGGTAATGTTATTCTTTGAAAGTTTAAGAGAGTTCACCTGAAAAATGATGTCAAACAATATGGGAAGTAATTTGGCATGGTTAAAAAAATACACACACACACAGAATAAGCAGGTTTTTTAATATAAAATTATTGATTATTGATGATAAAAATAATCAATTAGAAGGTGTAATGGAAGACTACATTGTAACTGAAAAAATAAACAAAATATGGAAGTTCTAATGAAAGAAAAGCTTAAGGTAAACAGCTACATGAAAAGATGTCCGACACTACTAATCATCAGGGAAATGCAAATTAAAACCGTAATGAGATATCACTTCATACTTGTTAGAATGGCTGGTATCAAAAAGATAATAACAAATGTTGGCAAGGATGTGGAGAAAAGGGAACCTTCGTGCACTGTTGGTGGGAATGTAAATTGGCACAGCCACTGTGGAAAATAATATGGAACTTCCTCAAAAAATTAAAAATAGAAATACCATATGATCCAGCAATTCCACTAACTGGAAAACATTAACTTGAAAAGCTATATGGACCCCTGTGTTCATTGTAGCATCATGTTCGGCAATAGAAGTTTGGATAAATGGACTACAGTATATTCATACAATGGAAAAATATCATGCAGCTATTTAAAAAGGAAATACAGTGACCTGAACTGTTCTCCAAGATACAGTATGGCAAGCTGCAGAACCATTTGTGTGAAAAAAAGACGGAAACGAATATATTTACTTTTGCTTGTTTATGCATAAACTTTTTCTGAAAAGATACCCAGGTATCTTAGCTTGGTCTGTCATAACAAAATACCATAGACTGGGTGGCATAAATAACAGGTTCTTGCAGATGGTTCCAGTGCACCTTAACCCTGCAACTCTCCTCTTAGCATTCAAGCCCCATAAGGAACACATTTTAGACATAGGACTAAGAAAATCTCTCTCTTTCCTTCCTCACTCTTGCTCCTCACTTTTTGACTACTTTGGTCAGTATCACTGTGACATGCAGCTGCTTCCAGGGTGTCCATTGTTCTTCAGCTCATTCATAGACTTGTAAATACAGACACAGAAACAGAACACACACACACACACACACACACACACACACACACACACACACACACACACCTTGCACCTTTCTCCTGAAGTTGGAGAAATCCATCTTCTGCTATGCTCACCATTTCTTTTTAAAAAACAATTTATGTATGTATGTATGTATGTATGTATGTATTGGGGGGAGGGGCAGAAGGAGACAGTGAGAGAATCTCAGACTGCGCCCTGAGCGCCAGCCCACGCAGAGCTGGATCTCACCACCTTGAGATCATGACCTGAGCCAAACTGAAGAGTCCCATGCTTAACCCACTGAGCCACCCAGGCGCACCTATATTTCTAACACAGATATATTATAACACTCAAGTTTCTTAGCCAAAACTTGTATTCATTTCGTGCTCTTAAAAGAGACCTACAGCAGTTATTCCAAATCTTTTGCACATTCTGCAAGTCCCGTTTGTTTGCTTATCTTTTATGGTAAGAGGGAAAACATTTCACTCACTTGAATCTTTGTTAACATATTGCATCGTTTATGAACCAATCCTTTTAAAGCTATTCCCGCTAAAGCCCTCAGTGGCTGTGCCAGTGAAATGCACCAGAGAAAGACTGTGCTTTCTAGGATGGGAGAAACTTGCATCTTCCCCAAAACAGTAGGGAAGGAGGAGGAAGATGGAAAGAGGGAGGAAAGAGGAGCCCAAACGGCCAGGCTATCATCCTCAGTCCCTCAGGCTTGTAAGCTCTGGCTCTCCTCACCTCCTCACTGTCCGTGCCCTCCCCAGGCAGCCAGTTGCCAAAGCCGGCCGTTCTTCCCTCTCTGCCGCTTGAATGGGAATCCCCTTCATTCAGGTTCTACTATCACCTCTCTAATTTGTATCTTGAACACTGGCCTCCAAGTGTATCACCCTCCCAAACGACTTTCCTACCACCACCTTCTCCACCTTCCTCCTCCCTCTGTCACACCCCCATTATCAGACCAATTTTCACAAAACATACCTTGTTCACCACAAGGGACAAAGCCTTCAGTGGCTCCTCACTGCCCGTTAACTAAAGTTCAATGGTTGCAGCCTAGAATTCAAGGCTCCAAGCACTGTGGCCCTAATTTACTTATCCTTCTTGGTCTATCCTCATAGCATTAGCTTTTATTAAGCACTTACCATGGGTTAGGTACACTGTTAAAAGTTTCTAAGTGTTATTCATCTGGAATCCCTTTCCAGGAAGCTGTGTGTCCCCTAGTTCATGAGGTACTATTGGGCTCTTTCTGATGAGACTCGAACAGGTGACACAGGCCAGCCAGCCAATCAGAGGATTCCCTGCTCTGCCACAGGCCAGCCAATCAGAGTTCCCTGCCCTGCCACAGGCTAGCCAATCGGAGAGCTCCCTGACCTGCCACAGGCCAGCCAATCAGAGTTCCCAGCCCTGCAACAGGCCAGCCAATCAGAGACTTCCCTACCCTGGCCGCAAGCCAGTGGGTCAGTGCACCTCCACCCTTGGCTTTGAAAAATTGACTTGTAGGTGTGGGAGGGAGTGTTTTTCTCTCATATGGGATTGAGATCTACACAAAGAAGCAGAGAAGAGCAGAGAGAAGAGAATGAGAGAAAGGGAAACCCGAGACATTGTTCCTCTGGATCCCATCACACATGCAGCTAGCTCTACCCCTGGACTTCTCCCAAAGTGAGTCAAAAAAGTCCCTTTCTTACTTTAGTTTGAGTGTGGTCTGCTGCTATTTGCAACTGAAAAGGTGGCTGGAGCACTGGAGGCTCATTTGACCCCACCACTGAATTCAACCCTTTTGACCAGGTAGTGATGCCAGAGAGATGTGAGTTGGGCGGGGTGTCGAGGTTTTTAAGTGATGAAGATGGAATTTACGACGAGGTTGTCAATGGCAGAGCGTGAGCTCTTAACGACGCCTTCCAAGGCCGTTCCGGTAAATGTCCCCATTATTTTCTGTGTGCCAGGCACGAGGCGGAGCGCAAACCACGCCTGCTCTCATCAGTCAGCTGCACTGCTTCACACTGTGGCCTCATGCATGCCTGGATTTTTACTTCTGTTTTTTTCCTCAGGCTATTTTCTTCACTCAAACACACTTTCTACCTTGCCTCTGACTGGCGGTATTTACTTTTATCCTTCAAATCTTGAATCAAATATTAAATTCTTCTGGAAGTCTTCAAGGTTACCTCACCCAGGAGCAATTACTTCCTTCTTTGAGTTTTAAGGACTTGACTTGAACACCTGGCCAGATGGGTGTCTTTGAGGGCTAATGGCATACTAACTTACTTGTAGGCTTTCTTAGGGAGGTTGGGGAAAGTGGTGGTTTGAAGTCACCAGATTTCCACTCCAGTCATTTTAAGGGTAACTGTGCACAATTCTGCACTTTTTGTAACAAGCGGTGCCAATGTCATGGTTATGAGCAATAGTTTTGGAGTAAGAAAGAGCTGGGTTGGAATCTGGCTCTGCAACCCAAGGATGGGCAACCTTAAACAGATTGCTTATTTTCTTGGAGAATTGCATCAGGCTCCACGCTCAGCATGGAGTCTGCTTGTCCCTCTCTCTCTGCTTCTACCTGCCCCTGCTCATGCTCGCATGTGTTCTCTCTCAAATAAATAAAATCGTTTTAAAAAATGTGAGGTGATTTGAAGTTCATTTAAAAATGCATTTATAAATTTGTATAGATACAGCAATTATCATGAAGGTGGTCACCAATGGTTAGTTGCTAAAGCTGGGGAGACACTGATCTCATTTAATACTCATGACCAGGTAGGCACTATTATTTCCTTCAAGAGAAAACTTAGAGCTGTTAAAAGAAAACTTAGAGAGGTTAGATAACTTGCCCTAGATCACATAGGTGGTAAGTGGTGGTTCTGACTCCACCTTTTTAAACTGGAGAAAGGAGTTGGAACTTCATTCAGTTGTCAACAAGGATGAGGCATCAAGCAGCACCTGAGCTGCGTCCTGAAGAATTAGGAGATTTAGCCAGTAGATGAGGTGGGGAGGGATTTCTAGGCTGAAGTAGCAGCATGGGAAAAGGTGTGGTGGTGTGAATGAGCACCCTGCGTTGTGGGATCTGATGGAGGCCTGCAATTCTGGAGCAAAGGGGTTGTGTAGGAACATGATTAGAGGTGATGCCTGAGAGGTAAGAGTATGCCAGTCCTGGGGGGCCTTGGAGGCCATGCTGAGGAGATAAAACTTCATTTGGAAAGCCAGGGAGTCATAGAAGGATTTTACTGATGGTGGGACCTATTTACCTGGGGATTTTAGAGCTTAATCTGGTAATCTGAGGCATGACCAGATGAAGTTGTCCAGTAGAGAGTTGGGATAAGGGTCTAGAGGTCATTAAGAGAGGAGTAGGCTGGAGCAGCCCGTAGGTGGGTGATGAGAACTGAAACCATTTACCTTTATATGGTTGACTGTCCACATTGACATAATTTTACTAGTTGACTGTTTTTATTAACATGCCTTTACTATTCCAGAAAACTCTTGCCAAGGAAAAGTTATAAATACGTTAGTGTTCATTTCAGGAATTTTCCAAATGCATTTAAATGAACATCAAACTCTTTTTTTTTTTAAGATTTTATTTATTTATCTGACAGAGAGAGAGAGATAGCAAGAGCAGGAACACAAGCAGCAGGAGTGGGAGAGGGAGACGCAGGCTTCCCACCAAGGAGGGAGCCCGATGTGGGACTCGATCCCAGGACCCTGGGATCATGACCTGAGCTGAAGGCAGACGCTTAACAACTGAGCCACCCAGGCGTCCGAACATCAAACTCTTCAACATTTCAGTGAAAAGCATGAAAGGACTGTTTACTTCCCAGGACTCTTAACACCTTGCCTCAAAATCCTTACCTTTTTGTGTTCTCCAATCCTGAACTCACATGTTAAGATCCTTTTCCAACCCCAGTCAATCCCATAGAAAGACCGGCCTGAAACCAGACTCCAGGACCTCACTTGCTCTTGCCCTTTCCCCTCTGAGCACTACTGGGACTCTGGCAAGTCGGTGCTCTCTCTTGTTGCGGCTCTGCTTGACTTTATCAAGTAGTTTTGGTGGTATTTTTTGGGTTCCAATACTGATGAATCTGCTCCATCAAGAGAGAATATAGGGCAGGAAGAGAAGTCCAAGGATAAGAAATGCCAGGGACATCATCATTCAAAGGCGGTGGAGGAGCCAAGGTATTTTTTTCTGACAGAGGACCCAATGTTAGCATAAATTCCATCTAGAGTCATGATTTCTCAAATCCACAAACAGCCTTCTGCTACAGCTGTACCCCCCTGCCCCAGCCATGGATGAGAAAGGAAGAGCCAGAGGACCAATAAAATAGATAATCTTGACAATGAGCGACTCAGGTCATCTTTTCCTAAAAATTGCCAACTGCTGATTACAGCTGAAATGGAAACACATGTTTGCTTTCTGATTTATTTTATTTTTTAAAAAGATTTTACTTATTTATTTGAGAGAGAGAGAGTATGAGCGCACAAGCAGGGGGAGGGGCAGAGGGAGAGGGAGAAGCAGAAGCAGACTCCCCACCGAGCAGATGCTCAACGATATCTCATGTTGAATTCTTTCTTTTTTTAAAGATTATTTATTTATTTATTTGAGAGAGAGAGAGAGAGCACAAGCAGGGGGAGAGGCAGAGGGAGAGGGAGAAGCAGGCTCCCCGCTGAGCAGGGAGCCCAATATGGGGCTCGATCCCAGGACCCTGGGATCATGACCTGAGCTGAAGGCAGACGCTCAATGACTGAGCCACCCAGGTGCCCGTGATTTTTTTTTAATAGCTATTTGATAAATTTATCTTCAGGAGCCGAGTAAAAGGGGAGATTTCTAAACCTAGAGCAGCCTTCGACCAGTGCCTGTAGTCTCTGTCCTGGCCATGTTTTATAGAGAAAGGGATTTGAGCTGCAGGCCTGCGTCCTGTTCTCGTTCTCATGAAGCTGCCTTGATTGAGGCCTCCGAGCCACAAGTGCCACGCCTCAGGCCTTCCGTGGCCTGCTGGCCGTCAGGAGGACAGAGCCTGCCTCAGTCTGCCACAAATGTGCTTGGACTGAGCCTTCCTTGGAGGGGTCACAGCCCTTCGGGACTCAACTGGGCTTTCAAAGTGCAGAGAAACCCTCAGACTGCCCCGGCAGCTGCAGTTCTCCTTGCTGATTCTCTGCCCTTCCTTCCTGCCCTGTTTCAGACATCACGGAGCCCTGTCTGATTTGGGGGGTAGATTTCTGCAAAGAAGGTGGAAAGTCATTTCTCTGTAATCCGTGAAGTTGTGAAAAAGCCACTATCATGGTTTTTCCATTGAGTATTGGAACATTTCAATAATAATAAGGGTATTTTCCTAATTAAGAAAAAAGAAAACCCTGGGCAGTAGAGCTTTGGCCGAGGAAGAGGAGGCAGTTTTCGCTGGGAAGCTTCCTGTGGGTGGGACCCGGAGTGAGGTGGGGGTAGGAGTGGAAGTGGCACTTGGAGAGCAGTCCCAGCCTGGAGCCCTTGGGGACAGAGGTAACGGGGTCCCTGGAGTTGGAGGGAAGTGTGGTCAGGGAAACGTGAGGGTGCCAACAGAAAGCTTCCCTCCAGAATTTCCCTTCAGGCAGGCTCTGCCGGGGCTCTGCTGAGGAGGGATTTCAGTTCAGGAGCACGTGGCAGTCTGTCTAGGGCTTGGGGAGGGCAAGGTGGGACAGAGCCTGTGAGAAGTGGCTTGCAAACCTCCTCTGGCGGGAGCTGTGTGGGCTGCCACCCGTCCCCCCATCCCACCCCCACACACCAAATCCCCTTCCTGCTCTGTTGGTAATTTCTTAGCCATGGGCAGAAAAACCATTTCCATACATTTATTACTAACCTTATAATCTGATGCATACTTAGCATTTTATAAGTAAGGCTCTTGGTCACTGTTTTTTTTCTTTGTTTTTGAGAAAGAGAGTATGTGCGCATGTGCGCACAAGTTTGGGGGGCGAGAGACGGGGCGAGGGAGAGAGAGAATCTTAAGCCAGGCTCCACACCCAGTGAGGTGTTGACACGGGGCCTGAGATGATGACCTGAGCCAAAATCAAGATTCAGATGCTTAACCGACTGAGCCACCCGGGCACCACTGTGGGTCACCCTTTGCCCATCAATTAACTTAATCACCATTTGCTCTTTGATTTCTCTCTAATTTGTGGATACCTCTTAGGGACCTAGATGTAGCTCCAAGGAAACTTTGAACAGACTGAGATGAGGGTTGGGACCTGGAAGCTGTGAGGCCACAGGGCATCAGAATATTTACTCCCATGCCAGGGATTCCAAGTCACCCAATTGAACAACTAATCCATCTAGATTTAGAAGGATGCACAAATGTTGTTTTTCTTGGGCCCCTGCCTTTCTCCCCTCCCTATTCCCCCATCCCATTTCTGCTTACTCGAAGAAATACATCTGCCCTGTATTTGTGTTAGAATTATCTCACTGGATTTCTAAGAGGGCAAGTGTTTTGTTAGCGGACTCCTTTTTAGGAAATCCCAAGACTTGCCTAAGCTGTGGGTAGGATTTGAGCTAGGCCCTTTGTCTTCTTCCATTCATGTGTGGAGAAACTGGTGCTCTTAGGAAATTGCTTAAATTTTGTTTCAATATTCCCCCATTTGAATTATATTTACTCATTCATTCCACACATACTTACTGAGCATCTACTATATGTCTAAGTCCCTGCTCTCATGGAGTTTATATTATATGGCAGTGATATCAAATTATATGTATGCATCTCAGGTTGAAGAAAAATACAGCAGGGTAGCATAGTAAGGGGCTAGAGAGTGATGCGGACTGATGTTGTAGGAGGAGCAGAGAAATCTTCCCAGAAGAAGCAACGTTTGAATAGTGACCTGACTGAAGTAAGGAAATGAGCCCTGTGGCTTCTTGGAGACAGAAGTCTTAAGTAGAGGAAACCGAACTCATAGAAACAGAGAGTAGATCAGTGGTTTCCAGGGGTCAGGGTGGGGTTGGGAGAAATGGGTGAAGGTGGTCAAGTGGTATAGACTTCCAGTGATAAGACAAATTGTACACCTTAAACGGACACAATGTTATAAGTCCATTTTATCTCCATAAAGGTCCAGGAAAAGTTCCAGACTGTTGGTGGGGATGATTTGTTTGTTTTTATTGTTGTGGCTATTTTATTTGGGGGGGGCATATTTTTAAGTTGAAAAATAAATAGAAAGTCAAAGTGGAAAAAAGTTTCAAGTAGAGGGGATAGCAAGTGTAAAAGTGTGGGGGCTGGGGTGCGGGTTAGGATGAGCAAGGAGGCTGGAGTGGAGTAGTGGTTGAGAAAAAGGTGGGAGATGAGTTAGAGGAACAGACAGGGTCATGTCGGGACTTTGGGCTTTATTCTAACAGTGACAGAAAGCTGCCAAGCAAGGGAGTGTCTTACCCGGAATTATATTTTAAGGAGCTGTGTGGGGTAAGGGAGGAAGCATGGCGACCAGTTAGGAGGATGTTGTGTAATCCAGGCTGGAGATGATAGTTTGGACAAGAAGGTTAGCAGCGGGGGTAGAGAAAATCAGGCTCTATCATGAAGGCGGAGCACCTGGAATTTTCTGATGGAAAAGGGTGTGGAGTATGAAAACAGGAGAGGGATAAAAGGAGACACCAGGGGTTTTGGCCTAAGCAGCTGGCGCAAGAGGTGCCATTTACTGAGATGGGAAATGCTGGAGAGGAGTGGGAATGAAGGTGGTCATGGCAAGTCTGAGGTGGCTTTTAGACCTGTGGACGAGGTGGTGGCACTGACAAGTCTGGAGTACCGGGCTGGGGTCAGCTTGGACATGTGGATCTGGGAGTCACTAAAAGCCATAGGAGTAGATCATGGGTCAGTAAGCCTTTTCTGTAAAGGGCCAGATAGTAAAATTTGAGGCTTTGTGGACCATACAGTCTGTCACAACTACTCAAGTCTGGCATTTTGCTGTATGAGGGCAGCCATAGACAATATGTGAAGGAATGAGCATGACTGGGTTCCAATAAAACTTTATTTGCTAGAGCAGGTAGCAGACCAGATTTGGCCCGTGGACTGTAGTTGGACAGCGTCATGCTACTGAGGGAGAGTGTAAAAAGAGAAGAGCTCAGAGCCCTGGGGCACTCCAACATTGAGAGAAAATGGGAAAAGGAGGAGGCTCTAAGTGACAGAGAACAGCAAGCTGGAAAGTAAGAGAAAAATCATGGGACTGGGGAAGCACAGGCACCAAAGAAGATGTTTTAAGAAAGACAAACTGATATTGTGGTGCCAGGAAACACTGTGAAACACTTTGAGATGGGAAAATTTTTTTTTAAAGATTTATTTATTTATTTATTTGACAGAGAGAGACACAGCGAGAGAGGGAACACAAGCAGGGGGAGTGGGAGAGGGAGAAGCAGGCTTCCCGCCGAGCAGGGAGCCCGACGCGGGGCTCAATCCCAGGACCCTGGGATCATGACCTGAGCCAAAAGCAGATGCTTAACTAAGCCACCCAGGCGCTCCATGATTATACCTTTTAAAATAATTTTTCTTTAACAGTGGGAATTAAATAAAATAAGGATTGAGAATTGACCATTGGCTTTGGCAACATGGAGATCATGGTGACTTTGATAAGAGGTATTTTAGAGTAGTAGTAAAAGATTGATTGGAGCAGATTGTATAAAACTATAATAATAAAGACACATGGGCACAGGGAAAAAGAAGTAGATCAATGGAACAGATTTAGAGAGCCCAGAACAAACCCACACAAAAATAGAAAGTTTATAGATGATGAGGTGGCAATGCAGAGAAAATGCAGAGTATTCAATAAATGGGGCTGGGACAATTTTTTATCTGCATGGAAAAAACCCAAAATTGGATCGCCATCTTAAACCAAACAATCTCTTCCAGTGGATTTAAGACCTAAATGAGAAAAGCCAAAAGCTAAAACTTTTAGAAGAAAATATAACAGAATATTTTTGTGACCTCATGGTGAAGCAGAATTTTTTAAACAAATTACAAAATCACAAGTTCTAAAGGAAAATATTTATGAATTTGACTTCATTACAATAAAAACTACCACTTCTGATCATTGAAAAACACCATAAATGGATTGAAAATACAATTTCTCATAACCCTTAACTGACAGAGGAGAGGTATCTAGAATATACCAGGTGGTGAGGGAAGTACTTTGGGAGTGTGCTTTCCTCGGTTTTTCAAATCCTGTTCAAGCACAAGTTTCTTTTGATACTATTCTGCTTGAGTCTCTACCCAGAGAGTTCCTTTGCTCTTTGGGAACCATACAAGCTTGAACACAGCCCTGCCAGAGCCTGTCACTTCTCAGGGTTATCAGAATCCCTTCTTTATGCTCTGCTCTTGGAGACCCTGTCCTGGCCCTCAAACCGTTGGCTTTCTCTGAGAAAGCGGTATTTGTGCTGGTCAAGAGTGGAGTCCAGAAACGTACACAGAAAATCAAATTCTGCAGGACATCCTTCGGCACGCAAGTTGGAGAGGCACGCTTGGAAGGCGCGTCTTTTCAAAGATGCTAGGTTCTTGCAGCCCCCAAACCTAACCCGGGCCTCTCATTCCTGCCTTGGGCTGTCCCGAGGCACTGCGACGACATGAGAAAGAGAGAGAGCGAGAGGCGCGACCACGCGGACGCGGTGCGGGTGGAGGGTCGGACGCGGCGGCGGAGAGGGAGCGGGCGCAACGGCGGGCTCCCGGGACCACAGCTCACTCGGGAGGAGGCCGCGGCAGGGGGGAGCAGCCGGAGACTGCGCTAGCGGGGAGGAGAGACGGCGCCTCGGAGGGAGGAAGCCGACAGGCCCCGCGCGCAGCCCTTGCCCTCTGGCGCGCGGGGAACTCAGACTGCCGGGCTGGCCCCCCGGGGCGCGGCTGGCGGGGGCGGGGCGGGGCGGGGCGGAGCGGGGCGCGCTGCCCTCGGCTCCCGGGTCTCGGCGAGCTCGGCGTGCCCAGCTTGGGAGCGCAGTGCACGGCGGCACCATGCGGTCCCACAATTTCGAGCTGATTTTTGACCGCGTAGGGCACTTTGGCAGGTAGGGAGTTGGGGGTGGGGAGGAGGAGGAAGGACTGGCGGAGGGGAGCGGGAGCCACGTGGAGGAGGCGCCGGTGGGGTCTGTTTCTTTCCGTTGCGGTGGGGTTCTCGCGCGGCGCTAGCCATCCGAAAACCTCTCCCCATACTTTCGTGGGGGAAGTCGGAAGACCCGCGTGCAGACTCCTGGCTCCGACCTGGCCGTGTCCTCTCGGACTCTGGCGCCGGGATCGCCCCTACAGTGAGCAGAGAGGCCCGGGCGCTGGCCTCGGGAGTGGTGGGTGCGGGCCCGGCCGGCCTGCCTGCTGCGACAGGTGGGACCCGGGGCGCGCCCTCTGCAGGAGCCGGAGTCCCCAGGCCCGTCTGGACACGCCGCCGGGTCACCCTAGTAGAGCAGTGCCTGTCCCTGGCGGCCCGTTTCTCTGGTCCGCCAAACCGGCTCCTCTTTCACTTTCCCGGACGACTGCTATCCAGCTCGGCCCCGTAGGGTCTCCCTCTGTGCCTGGCAGGTATTGCCCAGGAACAACCGTTAGTCAGATTTTGTTGCCATTTATAGAAACCTCGTATGTGCCTGGTACATTGTGTCGGGTGGTTACATGCAGCGCTTCATTTGATGTCCTTACAGAGGAGGTGTTGGCAACCTTATTTTAGTGATTGGGAAACTGAGGCTGGTGGGGCCAGGGACCCACAGACACCCTGCACTGGGACCCCGATTGAGCCACTTGACACCCTCCTTCCATTTGTTAAATTAATTAAGACATTAAAAATACTTCATTCGTTCATTCGTGGAGAAACTCTCCAGTCTGACCCAGAACGTTTTGGGAGAAGAGGCAGCTGGGTGAGGGGCTATACAGCATGACGATCCGAGTTTGGAGCTGAGTCTGAATCCTGGCCTGCCTCTTACTTCTGATATGATTCTGAGAATATTTGTGCCTCAGTTTCCTATCCACAGAATGGGAATCACTGTCATTCCTGCCTTACCTCCCTCCTGGGCTTATAGTGAAGAGATGATGCAGTGCTGCTCTCCAAGTTGGAAAGATGCACAAATGTTGGCTATTATTTTGTGTTCACCCCCCAAAAAAGGGGTTGAGCGGCCGGAGGAGGGGCAAGAGACCCCAGCTCTCTCCTGCGTCCTCCTGAGACCTGTATTATTGAACACAGATTTGTGGCTGGCTGTGTCAGAAGCTCTTTGTACATCTTAGCTTCCTTCTTCAGTATAGCTCCGTGAGATTGGTGGTATCACCCATTTTACACATGAGAAAACCAGGGCCTTGCCTCTGTCACAGATCTAGTAATAGTAGGGCAAGATTGGAGGTTGCTGGATGTCCATCACCTTCCACAGCCCATGCTCTCATCCGCAATGCTCTCCTGAGCACAGTTAGGTACCAACCCTGGGGCTCCACCAGGGTCTTTATATATTATTTCATTTCATCCTTCTTGAAGCAGGATAACATGGGGATTATAAGATCAGCTCCGGGGTTGGATGTCTGAATTCCAGTCCTGGCTCTACCACATATTAACTGTATGATCTTTAGCATTTTACTCACTACATCCTCATCTGTAAAATGGGGATAATAATAGTACTCCAAATATTTATTGTAAGGACTCCACATGCAACCTCTCATTACATCCTTATAGTAGTCCTAGGAGGTAAGAGGTACAAATACCATTCTTTCCCTCTGTATTTTAGGGATTAACTCAGGTCATTATATCATTTGGTGTTTGGCTAACAAAGAGATCCCTCAGTTGGAAGTTTGTCCTTCTCCAGTAACTATTCAGGGTAGGTTCTGTCCCATGGGATCATCCAGGGATCCACGTGGGTGAGGCAGCTCCGCCATCCACAGCATGGGGCTCGCTCCCTGTGCTTGAGGCATCTGCTCCCATTGTCCTCACTCACATTGGTCAAATGAAGCTCTCCATGGTGGGAGAAGAGGAGAATGGATTGGGGGAGACAACTCTTGGCCGGCTATAATAATGTGAGCAAAAGTCTTAACATTCAGGACGTTCTCAATAAAGCCTGGTTATTATTGTTACCTGAGTCCTCATCCTGGTGGGAACAGTTGGCTTGTGAAAGCAGCATGTAGCAAGGTAAGGGTAACAAGCTAATGCTTACAGGAGAAGGTGAAAACAGTGTGACCAGAGCACAGGACCCCCAGTTTTCTGTGATGTTTGCTTTAATTATGCTTTTTATTGTTTATAAATAGAAAGGGAGGTCATTGGGTTTTGTTATTTAGCCTTCTTTTAAGGAAACCTAGTGAAAGTGTTAAGTAGAGAACCCTAATTCTCTTTCATTTCTCATTAGTCATTTCTAGGCTGAGGAAGCACTATCCTCATCACCTTTACGAGAGGAAAGCAGGACACTTAGAATTAAAAAGGCATTCCAGGTCTTGTCCTGCAGCCACACTGAAGTTCCATAAATTCATGGCTTATGGCCCGGGTGAGAGGGAATTGAGGAAACACACTCCAGCATCTGTGCTGGGATAATCTAAGACCCTGGATCCCTGAGTTGTCTTGGCTTAAGGGGAGAAATGATTTAAAATATCAGAGTTGGAATGTGGAGCCTATAGATGATTTACACCTATGGACATAGGTAGCTTTGTTTTGTTTTTCAACATAAAAAGCTGCTTTGGTTCTTCCTTTTTGACGTCACCTTAAGAACATTATAATAGCTAGCACTTCTGTGTGCTTCAGTGTGCTATAGTGCTATACATGTAGTAACTCCTTTCATTCCCAGAACAACCCACTTTTCAGATAAGGAAACTGAGGCACAGAAAGTTTAAGGAGTAAGTTTAAGGAGTCTGTAAGTAACAGATATAAGATTCAAATCTTGGCAGTCTGGTTCTGGAGTCCACGCTCTTAACCACAGTGGGATGCCACCTGTTATGCTTCTTTGTACAGAATGATATAGATCTAGGACTGAAAGCAATTTCTTCACCTATCATCCAGATTACACGGGTCCATTTTCTGGGGGTTCTGGTCATCTTTGCTTTTCTTTGCTTCTGGGTTTTCTGCTTATTGTGTCTGTATGATTCTTTTTCCATTAGTGTGTCTCTCTAGCTGTGAACGCAGTGGTGTGTTGTATCTATAAGTATTATCCCGGAGGGACCTTAGGTTGGGCCTGTGGATAACACCCAATGGACAATAGTCTTTGTAAGGGAGAGTGATAGGTCACAATGCTAGCTGTCTAGGGAAGTAGGGTCTTGGTTTTTTTTTTTTAATTTTTTAATTTATTTGACAGAGAGAGACAGCGAGAGAGGGAACACAAGCAGGGGGAGTGGAGAGGGAGAAGCAGGCTTCCCGCCGAGCAGGGAGCCCGATGCGGGGCTCGATCCCAGGACCCCGGGACTGCGACCGAAGCCGAAGGCAGAAGCTTAACGACTGAGCCACCCAGGCGCCCAGGGTCTTGTTTTTTCAAGAAGTTATCCTTGCAACAGGGAAAGGGAAGTTTGAATTGAAAGGATACTTTGGACCTTTCTGGCACATGAAAAGCATATTTATGTGAACTAGCATGGATTGTTTGGAGACTGATAGGTGGTTTATTATTCCTGGGGGATGAAGTATGCGGGTGAGAGAAGAACATCCCCAAGAATGTTTTTGTATAGCATGCTAAGGAGTTCAGGTATTAGGAAGGTCACTTTGCAGAATGGAAGTTGTGTTGGAAGGGGCAGGAGTTTGGGCAGAGCCCAGAGAAGACCTAGGTAAGAGCCTAGGTGGGAGATAAGGAGGGTCTGGACTGAAGCAGGGGGGAGTGTGAGCAGGGAGGACTGGACAGTTTTAACGGGTGGAATTGAAGGAACCTCCTGCTTATGAAAGAGAAGTGGGAAGGACCTGTCGGCCTTCTGCCCCATGCCCCATATTTCTGGTTTGTGTAGATGTTGGTGTCCGAAACTCAGAAACAGTTACACTCCAGGTGGGGCAGGCCTGGGGCTTGGATCAATTTGAGAGTGTACTGAGTTCCTCGTGGGAATTCCAGGTTGAGACATTTAATAGGCATTTGGATAAATAATGTATTGCTCAGCAAGACGCCTCCTTGTCAGTATGGATTGGGTGACCATTCAGGGCTGAAATCCAGCTGGTAGGCACCAGGTGGAAAGACTGGGTGTGACTTAGTACCCATTCCAATCATGCCTCAGCAGGGCATTGGTGAATACTCTTCTCGCTCTCTGGGGCTGGTAGATATAAAATGTTTAAATTGATATATTACTTATACACAGAAAAGTATGCACCATAATCTACAACCTGATGAATCATCATAAAGTGAACAGAACCATGTTACCACCGCCAGACCACCCATTCTCACGCCCTCTCCCAAGCACTACCCCCCAACTACGTCCTCATATCTACCACCATAGGTGAGTTTTGCCTGATTCAAAAGATTTTATCTATTTACTTGAGAGAGAGAGAGAGAGACAGCACAGACAGACAGGGAGAGGAGAGGGAGAGGCAGGGAGCCTGGTGTAGGGGCTTCGATCCCAGGACCCCAGGATCATGACCTGAGCCGAAGGCAGACAGACACTTAACCGACTGAGCCACCCAGGCGCCCCTAGTTTTGCCTGTTTCTAAACTTTATATAAATGGAGTGAAAAATCGTGTACTTTTGGTCTGGCTTCTTTTGTTCAACCTCATATGTGGGAGATTCACCCATATTGTATGTCACAGTACTTTGTTGATTTTCACTGGTGTATAGTATGTAATGGCATGAATATTCCACAACTTATTCATTTGCTGTTAATAGACATTTAGATCGTCTCCAGGTTGGGCTTATCGTGCGTAGTCTTTCTTGTCTACATCTTTTAAGGTGTAGTATGAGGGTGAGAGAAGGAAGGTGAGAGGTAAGCTCACAGTCCTCCCCAAGAATGTTTTGGTATGGCATGCTAAGGAGTTCAGGTATTATGAAGGTCACTTTGCAGAATGGAAGGTGCGTTGGAAGGGTAGGAGTTTTGTACCCACATTCTGTTGTGTACATACAGGGAAGAGGAACCACTCTGTTGCTGAGTGTGCCTGTGGTCAGCTGCCAAACAGATTTGCAAAGTGTTATAACACATTATGCCCTCACGAGCTGTTTATGAGAGTTCCAGTTGCTCCATGACAATTGTTAAATATTTCGAATGTCAAACCTTGTACCAACAGATTGTTCAACCAGAGAATTTGATTTCCTAGGGTAGTGTTTCTCATCCATTTCAGAATCTCTTAGGAAACTTTTTAAGCTTGTATAGAGTTCTGGATCCTATCTCAGACCTCCTGAACCACAATCACTAGGGGTGGGACAGAGAAGACAAGTCCTAGCTTCGGAGGTCTGCCAGGGTGGGTGGTCTGTGCGTGTGTATGTGTGTGTGTAGGTAGTTCTAGTGTTGCCTGTGGGGTTCAGGCTGGCTGGGGAAGGAATTGAAGCCAGGAAGGCAGCAATGAACTAGAGAAGCTGGTGGGATCCAGAGACTGGGCACCTGATTGGTGCTGGGGATGGGGTCATTGGGAAGGACTGGGGGAGCTGGGAGTGTAGAAGGGTATGGTCAGCAGAATGCGAACTTTTCAATGGCGGAGCCATTCCAGGGGATGAACTATTTAGGTACCAACCCAGACGCTAAAGTGCATGATCCAACACACATTGCCCAGGACAAGGCCAAATAAGGTGTTAGGTACAGCACAAGCAACAGGTGTAAACTGGGGGAGGGAAATGGGGAACGTCTGCTGTGCAAGAACAGGCCCATCCAGAGTCCGCCTGACAGAAGCAGAACCACTCAGATGGAATTCTCTAGTAGGGCCCTTCTAGCTAGCGATCATCTTTGCAGGTTGGGAAATGCTTCCTGAGAGATTGCCAGGGAGGGAAGAAAAACCTCTTGAATTCACAAGCCTGTTGCCTGGGGGCCGGTGACCCACCAGCCTTGCCAGGTGCTCACAGGTAGCTCAGTGTGTGTAGGCCAAGGGCAGAGCCTTGACCCCATGGCATCTAGCAGCCTAGATGTTAGTGACCTGCAGGGCTGAGGGTTCCAGCACCACCCTTCCAAGCTGTGATCTTAACTTCTTGGGATCTCTTGAGTCACAGCAAGTCAGGCTTATCTTCCCCACCTGCTGTTCCTGCCCAGCCCCTCTGTGTGGACAAGGCTGAGGCAGATTTCTGATAGTTTTTCTTTGGGCAGGGGCACCTTTTCTGGAAAAACAGAGTTGGCTCACCTTTAGCCACAAGGACTCAAGCTTCAGGGCTTCTGGGCTCTTCTCTCGGTTGCCCATCCCTCAAAGACCCCGAGAATAGCATTTGTGTGTTCTCCCTCCCTTTCTGTTGCTAGAAAAAGGTCACTTGATTCTTGCTTACCTTTAGCTTTGTGTATTTGTTTTCTGAACTAGCTGCCAGGGGGCCAGTGCCAGATACAGAGTTGAATTTTGCAACTGTGGCCAGCTCCAGCATGTGGTGTCCTGATAGCCACAACCCATTCAGTTGATTCCATTTTACTTCTTTATCTGCACAGGGTTCTATGAGAAGTGAGGAATGGGGCCACGTACCATCTTGGCAGTCATCCCTGAGGACTTGGGGGGCTTGCCTGCTTGATAACTTCACATCACCACTTCTGCAACTTTGCTTAGCCTTGCCAACCTGAGATAGTCTTCAAAGTGGGGTGTGTTCACCCCTGTGGTGGGCAAAGATCATCTTTTGGAGCACCATAAAAAAACACCTATTTTACATATGAATGTGTGTATATAAGTAAATATAAATATGAGTTTTTATTTCAATATGCACAAGATTTTAATTCAGTATATAAATATTGCATATTCATATATGCTCATTTTATACATCTCTGCACATACACACACATACACACATTCTTTTTTTTTTTTTGCTGATGGAGAACCCAGTCAAAAAAATACTTTTTCAAAATTCTTTATACACTGGCCTCTTGAGCACCTGTCTTTACCAGAGGCACTGAGTATGCATTAACCTCAGCGCAGTTCATTTTAACCCTGAGGGATTCTGAGACATTCTATAGACGCTGCACTATACACCATGCCAGGTACCACAGGAGATACCAGAGTGATGGCAGTGCAGTTTCTACCTTTGTGGGACTTTCATTCAAACTTTCATGGGACTTTTGTTGTTGTTGATGATTTGGTAGAGAAGTAGAAAACGTTCACCAGGTGTTCTTTAAAAAACCAACATAAAGAACAGAAAGGTACTTCAGCTGTCTATCGCCGCCGGAGAAGAGAAAGAAAGCAATGGGAGAGAAAATGCAGGGCAAGCAAAGAGGAAGTCTGGACCTGGGAGAAGCAGGCGGTGAAGGGTGAAGAGGGGCTGAATGGGGAGGTGTTTGGTGTGGAGAGGAAACACCGAGGCAGGAACAGGTGAGGCCAGCAAGTCTCACAATGTGCCCTGTGCCGTCTCTGGGTCTGCAAGGCCCAAACTGCTGTCATAGTAACATAGAGACACTGGTGGCCGTCTTTACTCTCGTTGCTCGTGAATATACAATAGGGTTTTCCAGAGGCTAGCTGACATGTAATAATGTATCAGATCGAACGCAGACACTGATTGGAGAAACTAGCTGTCTTCTGTTAATCTAAGTTGTGTGTGTGTGCATGCATGTTTTTAAGATTTTATTTTTAAGCAACTTCAACACGCAATGTGGGGCTTGAACTCACAACCCCAAGATCCAGAGTTGCCTGCTCCACTGACCAAGCCAGCCAGGCGCCCCTATTAATCTAAGTTTTGTTTTTTTTTTTTTAATCTAAGTTTTAAATGTAAAACACCACCATTCTTCTTACTAATTTTGTTTCATTTTGTTTTGAAAACTATAGCTATATGTTCCTTAATGTTAACATGCGTGGGCTTATTAATATGTTTAAGTGGATTCATAAATACTTAAAATGTTCTTCATTTTAATTTCTTTTCTTTCTTTTTTTTTTTTAAAGATTTTATTTATTCGACAGAGAGAGACACAGCAGAGAGAGGGAACACAAGCAGGGGGAGAGGGGGAGGGAGAAGCAGACTCCCTGCTGAGCAGGGAGCCCGACGCGGGGCTCGATCCCAGGACCCTGGGATCATGACCTGAGCTGAAGGCAGATGCTTAACCGACTGAGCCACCCAGGTGCCCCTTCATTATAATTTCTAATACGTACTGACAACTCACGTAAAGACAAGGCCCTTGGGATCCTCAAGATTTCTGAGACCGTAAAGGCTCCTGAGAACAAAAAGTGTGAGAACAAGTGAGCTAAAGGATGGTCAGGAGGGCCTTCCAGTGAGGGGGAGCTCCAGGACCAGGCGGGTGGGCTGCTTTGGAAAGTAGGCAGCGACGAGATGAAGATCACATGTGTCAACAGTGCAATTTGGCATCTGTGCGCTCTGATGGGACCTATTTTCTATTTCCTGTCATGACGGTTTTATAGTAATGTTCTTCGTTGTCTGCACTGATCCTTTTAAAATTGAATATTGAAACCATCTGCCCAAAGAGGGCTGTTCTGACTCTTTATTCCAGGGGTTTGAAATGAGTGGGGCAGTCCAAATGTTATGTATTCTACCCCGCCGTCCTGTGGGCACCGTTGTCCTTGTGAGGCAATTTTTATTTCCGAAAATAAGTCCGTGTTGGTTTGAGTCTGTAAATTTGGAGACTCTACATTTTACATTTTGAATACAATTATACATTTTTGGATACTTTCAGATTTACAGAAAAGTTGCAAAGATTGACAGAGAGTTCCTGTATGTCCCTCATGCTGTGTTCCCCACTGGGAACACCTTACGTTAGTTACCGTGGCACATTTGCCAAACTAAGAAGCTGACATTAGTATATTACTATTATGTAAACTCCAGACTCTGTATAGGTTTCACCAGGTTTTCCACTAACGCTCTCTTCATGTTCCAGGATCTAACCCAGGGTACCGCACTGCTTTGAGTTGGTGTATTAGCCCACTGCCCTCTACCCTGTGGTAGTTTCTCAGTCTTTCCTGTATTTTTGTTTGTTTGTTTGTTTGTTTGTTTGTTTTTATGACCTTGACCATCATTAGGCATCTTGGCCTGGCAACCTGTAGAATATCCTACAGTCTGGGATTATCTGTTGTTTTTCTCATGGTTAGACTGGGGTTATGGCTTTTAGAAGGTGCCACAGAGGCAAGTGCTTGTTTATCACATCCTATGAGGAGGTACATGACATCCACATAACATCACTGGGGATGTTAAACTTTCAACATTTGGTGAAGATAGCATGTGTCTGATTTCTCCCGCTGTAAAGTTACTAGTTTTTCCTTTTTCCTACTGTATTCTTTGGAAGGAGTCACTGTGTCTTAGCCTGCCCTCCAGGAGTAGAGAGTGGGAATTAAGCTCCCATCTCTTGTAGAGGGGGAATGTTTATAGATAATAGTTGGAATTCTCCTGGCAAAAAAGACTTGTCTCTTCTCTCCTTTTTATTTGTTCAACCAGGTAGTGCGTTTGTCAGGATTCTCCAGAGAAACAGAATGGATAAGATATAGAAATAGATAGATAAGAGGGTATTTAGGATAGGAATTGGTATGTACAATTATAGAAGCAAGAAGTGCCGCAATGTGCCACGTGCAAGCCCGGAGATCTGGGAAAGCCAGTGATGTAATTTAGTCCTAATCCAAAGGCCTGAGAACCACAGGGCTGATGCTGTAAGTCCCAGGCAGGGTCTGAACTAGGGGCACCAATGTCTGAAGGCACAAGAACATGGATGTTTCAGCCCAAGCAAAGAAAGTGAATTAGGGGCGCCTGGGTGGCTCAGTTGGTTAGGCGACTGCCTTCGGCTCAGGTCATGATCCTGGAGTCCCCGGGATCGAGTCCCGCATCGGGCTCCCTGCTCAGCGGGGGGTCTGCTTCTCCTTCTGACCCTCTTCCCTTTTGTGCTCTCTTTGAGGAGCTTTGAGAATTCACCTTTGCTGTAAATATTTAGGAAATACAGTCTTACATAATCAGATTGTTTTTTGCTTTATTAAAATGAATGAATATTTTTTCTTTATAATGAAGGAACCTATTAAATGATCTCTCATTCTCTCTCTCAAATAAATAAAATCTTAAAAAAAAAAAGAAAGTGAATTAGTCGTTCGTTGGCCTTTTTGTTCGTCGGGTCCTCGACCGATTGGATGATGCCCACCATGTTGGCGAGGGTGATGTTTCCTTGGTTCACTGATTCAAATGCCAGTCTCTTCTGGAGATCCCTCACAGACACACCCAGATATAATGTTTCACTAGCTGTCTGGGCATCCTGTGGCCCAGTCAAGTTGATTCATAAAATTAACCATTACAGGTTAACCACCCTTTTGTCAACTTGCAACCCATATGGATCTCCTTAAACCAAACTTAATCTCTAAGTAAAGACAATAACAAGGTCTTAATACCACTTGACGTGATACAACTATCCTGAATACAACCTGCAGTACACTAATCCTTTCCCCAGAAGGGGAGGTAAGGTCCTTTGATGATGTTTATTCTTCTGATATTCTGTAACTTAAATATTATGATGTAAAACTACTTAAATACTGATATAAAGTCAGTACATCATATGTTATATGAGAAGAGAATAAGGAAGAAAGCGAAGATATTTGCTTAATAACTGTCTATACCCACAAACATAACAAAATAAAGAAGAAATACTCATGACAATTACAGTCCTTGTTTCTGTAAGTAGTCACGTGGTTGTAGGTGGTATTTATTATAACTCCCTTCTTTCATGACCCATTTTATATTCCCTTTGCCTTAAGCAAACATCTCAATTGGCTATGGACCTTTCACCTGATAGAGTGACCCACCCTTTATTCCCGAAGGGTCTGGGCCATTAGTAGTCCTGCCTGGATTGGGTTGTAATTTTCCACTGACCTTCATTACAAGGCACTGTAATACTCAGAGACACCCAAAGGGATCTCCTGTATTGCAGACATATTCTTCCTTACTGCCACTGGGGAGCCGATTTCCCCTCCCCCCCTTTTTTAAGATTTTATTTATTTATTTGACAGAGAGACAGCGAGAGAGGGAACACAAGCAGGGGGAGTGGGAGAGGGAGAAGCAGGCTTCCTGCCGAGCAGGGAGCCCGATGCGGGGCTCGATCCCGGGACCCTGGGATCATGACCTGAGCCGAAGGCAGACGCTTAATGACTGAGCCACCCAGCCCCGATTTTCCCTTGGTAGTCAGGATCAATCACCCCAGCCAACACTGTAACTCCCTTCTTTGCCTTTTGATTCAGAGGCCTGAGGAACCGAAAGTGGCCGGGCGGCAGTCTTTATTTCCAGTTCAGTGGAATCATTGTTGTGTCTCCTAGTGGAAACATTCTTCCCTCTGGAACTAAGATCTTTAGGCTAGCAGAGAGTAAGGGTGTGGGAACAGGAACCAAAGTTTTGTTAATGGGTCCCTAGGTGTAACTCCCATGTCTACCCCTTGATTCCTGGACTCATGAGTGCTGACTAGGAGAGAAATAGCTCTATATATTGGACCCTGATTCAGAGCATACACAGCTTTCTAGAGAATCTCATCCTAGCCCTGCATGATATTGCCACCTAGCTGGCTTTGTAATTGAGTCTTCAAAAGGCTATTCCACCATTTTATCAAACCAGGGGCTTCAGGATAGCGGGGAACATGATAAGATCAGTAAGTTTTATGAACAGGGGCCCACTACTATATTTTTTTGCAGTGAAGTGAGTTTCTTCATCATGAGCAATGCTATATGGAATACCCCACTGATGGATAAAGCATTCTGTAAGTATGGTAGTTTTGGCAGAAGCATTGTGCAGGGAAGGCAAATCTATATCCAGAGTGTTTATTCTAGTAAGGACAAAATGTTGTCCAGATGGTTCTGCACAACAAGCAAACACTCACTCCAGGAGTGGTACCATATTGGGGCTCACTGTTGGTCTCTGCTGCTGGGTAGTGGTACCATATTGGGTACTCAGCGGTGTCTGTAGCCAGATCAGCTCACTAAGATGCTGAGCCCTTGCATAACCTCTGTCCCTGCCACCATAACCACTTTGTTCATTAGCTCAATGGGCAATGACAAGATGGCTTGGGAAAGAAGCCAGCTAGTATCCATAGAATGGATCATCCTATCTACTTGATTATTAAAATCCTCTTCTGCTGAGGTCATCCTTTGGTGAGCACTCACATGAGACACAAATATCTTCACATTTTTTGCCTATTCCTAGAGGTCTATCCACATACCTCTTCTTCAAATTTCTTTGATGCCAATTTTCTGATCATGTGCTTTCCAAGTCCTTGACCATCCAACTAAACCATTGGCTACAGCTTATGTGTTGATATATGATCAATGTCTGACCGTTTCTCCTTCCAAGCAAAGTGTACAACTAGGTGCATTGCTCGAAGTTCTGTTCACTGGGAAGATTTCCTTTCACGACTGTCCTTCAGGCCTGCCCCAGAGAGGGGCTGTAGTGCTTCAGCTGTCCACTTTCAGGGGGTGCCTGCATATTGTGTGGAAGCAGCTGTAAAATCAGGCCCAAGTCTTTTACTCTGTCAGCTGACTGTAGGGAGCTCCCATGAGGCCAGTGGTGCAAGCTGGGAGAGAGAACGTGGTGTTTAAAGACTTAAACATGAGACTGGAAACAGTAAAACTCCTAGTAGAAAACAGGGAAAAGCTTCCTGACACTGACGTTGGCACTGATTTCATAGATATGACATCAAAAGCACAGGCAACAAAAACCAAAAATAAGCCAGTGGGGCTACATCAAACCAAAAAGCGTTTTCACAGCAAAAGAAACAATCAACAGAGTAAAAAGGCAACCTACAAAATGGGAGAAAATATTTGCAAACTATATTTCTGATAAGGAGCTAATTTCCAAACAAAATAAGGAATGCATACAACTCCCAACCAAAAAATTAACAACCTGATTAAAAAAATGAGCCTATGACTTGGAAAGACAATTCTCCAAGGAAAATATGCAAATGGTCAATAAGTGTGTGAAAAAATGTCTTTTGTCATTAATCATCAGGGAAATGTAAATCAACAGCACAATGAAATATCACCTTATACCTGTCAGGGTGGCTATTATTAAAAGAAGACAAAAGCCAACACATGTTGGCGAGGATGTGGAGAAATTGGAACACTTGCGTGCTGCTGGTGGGAACGCAGACTGGTGCAGCCACTATGGAAAGCAGTATGGAGGCTTCACACATATGATCCGGCAATCCCACTTCTGGGTATACTTTTAAAAGTACTGAAACCAGGATCTCAAAGAGATATTAGCACTTCCATGGTTATGGGTATTCCGTGGGCAGTCCTAGTCACAATAACTAAAATGTGGAAACAACCTCAGTGTGTATCCACAAATGAATGGATAAAGGAAATGTGGTGTGTACCTACAATGGAAGAGTAGTCAGCCTTAAAAAAAGAAGGAAATTCTGCAAAACACAGCAATTTGCTGTGTATTTACTTAGCATTTTGCCAAGTAAAATAAGCCAGACACAAAAAAATAAGTATTGCGTGATTCCACTTATAGGAGGTACCTAAGATAGTAAAATTCATAAAAATCAAAGACCAGAATGGTGGGTACAGGTGTCAGAGGGGAGTCATTAGTGCTTTTAAATCTAATCTGATTAGAAAACCAATTCCAGAAACCCTAGAACTAGTTCAGAAAGTTCATTCTTAAAGTTCTGTTTAGAACTACTTTCAGTACCAAAATCTGAATTCATCAAGGTCTCCTAGAGAGACAGAACAAATACTATATATATATATAAAGTTTTTATTTATCTGACAGAGAGATAGAGAGAGAGCACAAGCAGGCAGAGCGGCAGGCAGAAGGAGAGGGAGAAGAAGGCTCTCTGTTGCAGGGAGACCAATGTGGGACTCGATCCCAGGACCCTAGGATCATGACCTGAGCCGAAGGCAGATGCTTAACCGACTGAGCCACCCAGGCACCCCGTGAACAAATAGGATATATAGAGAGATCCAGATGAGAGATGTATTATAAGAATTGGCTCACACAGTTATGGAGGCAGACAAGTTGCACAATGTGCTGTCTGGAGGCTGGGATCCAGGGCAGCCGGTGGGATTCTCGAGAGGTCCAAGTCTGAAGGTCTGAAAATTGGGAGACTGATGATGTAAGTCCTGGTCTAGTTGCTAGCAGGCTGGGTCCGAGGACCCAGAAGGAGTCCCACAGGACCAGCCAAGAGAGTCCCTGGCTGTGCACAGGATAGAAATCAAAGTTGAGCCAGCGGGAGGGGAAAGCAGAGTTTATTGAAAGTAGAGAGAAAGTACAAACAGAGCTTCTGGGAGACTCAGACAGGAAAGGAGGAAATCTTGTCTTTGGTCAGGGTCTGGAGGTTTTTACTGAGGCTCGTGGTGTGGTGTACGTGTCCTCTCAGGCATCCAGGGACCAGTTAGTACAGAGACAAAAGCCCAGGTGTTGTTCTTGGGGGCATGGGCCTTCGAGATATTTGCCTAGCTCTGGTGGTCTGGAGTATGCATATGAGAGCTTCATCCGGTCATTGTCACCTGGTTTTTCCTTAGGTATTATCTATTCTAAAGAAATTGTTAACTCTGTGTTCCTTACAAGGAGGACATGCTGTTTGCATTCTGAGGCATGTATAAAGTGGAGGTGCAGGCCCTAGCAAGAAGAGAAGCAGGAAAAGGAGCAAAAAGCAGGTTTTTATGGAGTTCTTCAGTTTCCCTATTTCAGTCTGAGTCCAAAAGCCTGAGAACCAGGAATTCTGGTGTCTAAGGGTAGGAGAAGGTGGATGCCTCAGACCCAGCAGAGAGAGCAAATTTGCCCTTCCTCCACCTTTTGCTCGAGTCAGGCCCTCAGTGGGTTGGAGGATGCCCACCCACAGGTGAGGGCAATCTTCTTTACTCAGTCTACCCAATCAAATGTTAATCTCACAGACACATCCAGAAATAATGTTTACCAGCTATCTGGGCTTAGCCCAGTCTTGCTGACACATAAAATTAAACAAAACATTATGGACTTGTATATTTATTTTATACCTTGGGATATACCATGCTATTTATTTTGTTGCTCAAATTGTTTCAACCTTGCCCACTGGGAGCTTTTTCAGATTGATTCCTGTGTCCCTTAGACATGCCCCCAACTTTTTGTATTTTGAGTGCTTCTTTACTTTCTGATTCCACAAGATGCTTTAGGCATATTTTTAATTTTCCCTGTCCTGGTCTTAAATCAGCTTTTTTCCTGGTCCCTTTTACTGGAGAATGTATTTAGAAAACAAGATCTGGGCACTGGATGTGCATGTTGCTATTGGGATGTTGATGCAGGTTGGCCAGGTTTGAGAACCCAGAGGATGTCCCGCAGGACCAACCAGGAGGGTCCTTGGCTTTGCACAGGATAGAAATCAAGTGTGAGCCAAGAGGAAATGAGAGCAGAGTTTACTGAAGACGTAGAGAGAGCAGATACAGACAAAGCCTCTGGGAGAGTCGGAGAGGAAAGGAGAGTGAGTTTCATCTTTGCTTGGAGTCTGGGGTTTTATTGGGGATGGTGGTCTGGTGCAGTGTCTTCTCAGGCATCTGAGAACAAAGATGAGTGTTTAGGTGTCCTCCATAAGTCACTTATGCCCTGAAGCCAGGGGTCTCGATGAGTTAGTGGTCTTGGAAAATGTTCATGATGACCCCACCTGGTCACTCCTTAGATGCTATATACTGTGCTGGAAGTCTGCAAAGAAATCATGAATTCCTTGGCCTTTGTAAGGAAGCCATATATTATCTGTTCTATAAGGTGTGTGTAAGATGGGGGTGTATATCCTAGCAAGAGAAGAAGCAGAAAAAGGAGCAAAAAAGTATTTTTTCATGGGGTCCCTTTAGTTTCCCTGTCTCAATGTCATTGCCTGTGACATAACAGAGCTATGTATATATACTAACAAATAATACACACACACACACACACACACACACACACACGGGAACATTTGTAATTATTTCTGTATTTATACATCTGTATATATATTAAGCTAAATATGATGAACACCCTTCATATGTACTTATAGTCTTTTTGAGCCCATAGGCCAGATATAGTAACTTGCTTTTCTTCTCTTTGCAGATTTCAGATAGTCCTCTATTTTATATGTGCCTTCCAGAACATCTCTTGTGGTATCCACTACTTGGCATCTGTGTTCATGACAGTGTCCCCCTACCATACCTGCCGGCCTCCGGGCAACGTGAGTCAGGTTCTTTTCCACAATATCTCTAGTTGGAGGTTGGAGGACATCTGGATCCTGTTTTTCACAGGCCATGAAGATCAGATTATAGTGCAGCTACAGAATGGTGAGGTCTGGGAGCTCACAAGTTGTCACCGATTCCGGAGGGATGAAAAGTCTGGTTTGAACTCTGATTATAATGGCCAGAAGAGCAGCTTTCCTTGTTTGGATGGCTACATCTATGACAAGAGCAAGTGGGACAGCACCGTGGTGACTCAGTGGGATCTGGTGTGTAACCGAGAATGGTTTGCAAAGATGGTCCAGCCCGTATTTATGTTGGGAGTCCTGCTGGGAGCAATGATTTTTGGCTACCTTTCTGACAGGTAAAATGAAGTATTTAGGTTTGTTGCATCAGTGTAAGGTTCATTTTCCTATCTGGTTTTCTTAGAGGTCAGGAAATTATGTTCAAAACTTTAGTCATGTTCATACCTCCTATTAAATGCCTACATCTTTGCTGATTGTGTTTAGGGATACACCAAAAACATAGTGGGTAGAGCATGGGTTCTGAAGACAGCCTACCTGGGTTCAGATCCTGGTTCTACCACTTACTTGTCATGAGTCCTGAGAAAATGGCATAACCTGTGTTTCAGAAACTAGTTTGTAAACTGGTGATGAAAATAATAGCACTCACTTCAAAGGGTTATTGCAAAATTAATGCAGAAAAAGTACCTTGGACATATAACCACTCAATAAATACTGGTTATTATTTGAATATATATATATATATTTAAATAAACTTGCTTTTTAATAGATGTAACTTGGTTCTAAGTTCTTGATACACTAGCCATATTTTCTTAAAAAACATACATTAAAAGGGATACATAGCATTTAAATAAAGCAAAGTTATCTCTGTGTGGACATGGACTGCGCTTTAAGTACCTGTGCTAACACACAGAGATGAATTTATTTGGTCCCCATAGTTGTGAATTTTACAGGCATGTTCTGGGCCCTGGGAACCTGAAGGCAACAGCTTAGGTCAAAATCTCTGCCCTTGCGGTATGCTAGTCTAATGGGCTAACAAATGTCCAAAATAAAAATATAGGGCTTTGTTGTGGCTGGGGCCAAAATAGAAGTGAAAGTCAATGGAGGCAAAGTCTATGGAGGCCTAAAGGGAGGAGTGCCCAGGTCTCCCCACCTCTAACTCACATCCCATGAGGTGCCGTTTGAGTAATAAAATTAGAGAAGTGGAGTCTAGTTATTATTTGGTGGGTGAAGTTATGTTTCTATGATTAAGAATCTTCTATTCCATAACTGCCTTCCTGTAGTTGTGTGGAAGGTGTGGAAATTAGGTCAGTCAAAGCCAAAACACATGATTAAAAGGCACCATGAGTGAGAGTCAGCAAAAGCAGCCTTTATGCGCAAAGACTTCAAATACTAGAATTGTCAGGCATGGGTAATAAATTCACTATGTTTACTGCTCTTAAAGGAATAGAAGACAAGCTTAAAATTATTGCAAAAAATCTGGAAATCGTATTTTATTAAAAATTTATTAATTTTTTAAATAGACTTTTTCTTTCTTTCTTTCTTTCTTTCTTTCTTTCTTTCTTTCTTTCTTTCTTTCTTTCTTCCTTCCTTCCTTCCTTCCTTCCTTCCTTCCTTCCTTCCTTCCTTCCTTCCTTCCTTCCTTCCTTCCTTCCTTCCTTCCTTTCAGCGCTACGCCCAACATGGGGCTTGAACTCATGACCGCAAGATCAAGAGTCACATGCTCTACCAACTGAGCCAACCAGGCACCTCCTAGAAATTTTTTTTTTTAAGATTTTATTTATTTATTTGACAGAGAGAGACAGAGCAAGAGAGGGAACACAAGCAGGGGGAGTGGGAGAGGGAGAAGCAGGCTTCCTGTGGACCAAGGAGCCCAATGCAGGGCTCGATCCCAGGACCCTGGGATCATGACCTGAGCTGAAGGCAGATGCTTAACGACTGAGCCACCCAGGCGCCCCTGGAAATTATATTTTAAAATGACATAAAATTGAGGAATAACTGCCCAGAACATCTAGAAACACAAACCAAAATAAGTGACTGACAAATTCCTGGGTAGTTTTAACAACCTATTATATAAAAGTAAAGAAAGAATGAATAAAATGCATGAGAGCTCAGAAAAACTTACCAATAATAAACATCAGAGAGACAGATGGAAAATATGAGAGATTAACATTCATGAAGGCAGAGGTGTAAGGTCTGAAATACACTTAATATTAGAAACTAATCAATGGAATTTACCACATTAACAGATTAGAGGACAAAACTCATATTAGCAACTCAATAAATATAGGAAAAACATTTGATAAATTTCAAAATTCATTCATGACAGAAACTAAAAATTGAAGAATGTCCTTAACCTGTTAACAGGTATCTACAAAAAGATCTGCTATGAACATCTAAACTGAAATGTCAAAAGCTTTTCCTTTAGAATCAGGAATATACAAAGATGTATGACACACTGCTTCTGCTTAGTTTTGTACTGGAGATTCTAGTACTATAAAGCAAAACAGAGAAAGAAAAGAGAGGGAGAAACAGAGGGAGGGAGAAATGCATAAGCAGAAAGAAGAAAAAAAGTCATTATTTTTAGCCATTACAATTCTGTCTGAAGAAAATCCAGCAGATGAATTGTTAGAATTAATGAACTTACATGTAATGAGGTTGCTGGATATGTTATCAATACATATAAATTTAATTATTTTATATCTACTAGTAGTAAATATAAAAATTAAAAAGTGCCATTGCAGAGTCCAGAAATAAAGTCACACTTATATAGTCAATTAATCTATAACAAAGGAGGCAAGAATATATCATGGGGAAAAGACAGTCTCTTCAATAAATAGTGCTGGGAAAACTGGACAGCTACATGTGAAAGAATGGAACTGGACCACTTTCCTACATCATACACAAAAACAAACTCAAAATGGATCAAAAACCTAAATATGAGACCTGAAGGGCCCCTGGGTGGCTCAGTCGTTGAGGGTCTGCCTTCGGCTCAGGTCATGATCCCAGGGTCCTGGGATCGAGCCCCGCATCGGGCTCCCTGCTGGGTGGGAAGCCTGTTTCTCCCTCTCCCACTCCCCCTGCTTGTGTTCCCTCTCTTGCTCTGTCTCTCTCTGTCAAATAAATAAATGAAATCTTAAAAAAAAAATAAATATGAGACCTGAAACCATGAAACGCACAGAAGAAAACATAGGCAGTAATCTCTTTGACATTGGCCTTAGCAACATTTTTCTAGAGATGTCTCCTCAGGCAAGGGAAGCAAAAGCAAAAATAAATTATTAGGGCTGCCCCCAAATAAAAAGCTTTTGCACAGTGAAGGAAACCATGAACAGAATGAAAAGGCAGTCTATTGAATGGGAGAAGATATTCACAAATGATATATATATATAAGGGGTTAGTATTCAAAAGCTATAAAGAACTTAATACAACTCAACATGAAAAAAACAATCTGATTAAAAAAATGGGCAGAAGACATGAGTAGACATTTTCCCAAAGAAGACATGCAGATGGCCAACAGACACATGAGAAGATGCTCAAGATCACTAAATGCAAATCAAAACCACAATGAGATATCACCTTAGCCGTGTCAGAATGGCTAAAATAAAAAAAGAGAAGACAAGAAATAACAAGTATTGGTGAAGATGTAGAGAAAAAGGCACCCTTGTGTACTGTTAGTGGGAACGTAAATTGGTACAGTCACTGTGGAAAAATAGATGGAAGTTCCTCAAAAAATTAAAAATAGGAATACCACATGATCCAGTAATTCCATTACTGAGTATTTACCCAAAGAAAATGAAAACACTAATTGGAAAAGATATATGCATTTCTATGTTTATTGTAGCATTATTTCCAATAGTCAAGATATGGAAACAGCCTAAGTGTCCACTGATAGATGAATGAATAAAGAAATTGTGATATATAAATATATATTAATATAATCTATTTTATTTATTATCATTGACATATTACATATAAAATGTTATTTATTATATATTAATAAATTGTAATAAAATACAATAATATGTTAAAATATATAACAACATAATATTAATAATTATATAATTATATAAAATATGTAATATAAGTAAAAACAAAAACAAATAAAATATAAACATGCAAATATTATATAATAACAGAATAAAAGAATAAATATTAATAAAAATAATATTAATAAATTATAATGTATAATATGGTATATAATATATATGATATATATAGTATTATATGGCTGAGTGATATTCCAGCCATGAAAAAGAACAAGAACTTGCCATTTGCAACAACATGGATGGACCTGGAGGGTATTGTGCTAAGTGACATAAGTCACAGAAAGTCAACAAATACCATATGATTTCACTTATATGTGGAATCTAAAAAACAAAACAGATGAACAAACAAATAAACAAAAAACAGGACTAGACCAATAAATACAGAAAACAAACTGATGGTTGCCAGAGGGGAGATGGTTGGGGGGTGGGTGAAAAGAATGAAGGGGAATGGGAGATACAGGTTTCCAGTTATGAAATGAATAAGTCATGGGGATAAAAGGTACCGCACAGGGAATATAGTTAATGTTATTGTAATAACGTTGTGTGGGACAGATGGTAGCTACACTTGTGGTGAGCATAGCATAATGTATAGAGTTGTTGAATCATTGTGTTGTACACTTGAAACTAATGTAACAGATGTCAACTATACTTCAATTAAAAAAAAGTTTAAAAAATGCCATTGCAAAAACCTAAAAATATAAAATATGTATGGATAAATCAATCAAAAAGTGTATAAGCACTTTATGGAGAAAATGACAAACTTCAAGAATCAAATCATTAAGATAAATAGATGTATCATTAGACAAACAGTCGATAGTTCCTTAGGGGACCCTGAAAGAGAGTAGTTCAATTATAGATATAACTATGGAACAAATAAGGCATCGAACATCAGCAGGAAAAGGATTAATAAGTGGTGCTGGGACACTTGTAGAGCTGTACAGAAGAAAATACAACTGGTGTCCCTTCCTCACACCTTATAGTACAAACATCAGAAGAATTAAAATCCAGAAGGATTAAAGGTACATACATGAAAGGAAATCTATATAACTTTAGAAAGATAATAGGGGAGAATATTTTCAGAGCCTAATTGAAAGAAGGGAAGATCCTTTTTAAGACACAAAAAGCACTAACCATGAAGGAAAAAATGGATAAATTTGACTTCACTAGAATTGATGTCCATGAAAAGACACCATTAAGAGAAGAAAGACAAGCAGGAGAGAAAAAGAGAGACAGAATATTTGCTTTACATATAACTAAAAGATTAGAATCCAGATTACTTAAAGGACTTTTATATCAATAGGAAAAAGACAACCCAATAGAAAACTGGGAAAAAGATTTGAAGTCACTTCATAAAAGAGAAAATCCAAATGGCTAATGGAAAGATGGAAAGGGTGTCAATGATCTATAACCATACCATTTATTTTTGACCAGTTGTCAAAAGTAGAAAGTCTTGTAATGCCACGTGTTGGTGAGGATATAGGGTAATAGGATCTCTCGCCCTGCTGGTGTGAATGCAAATTGAGAATGCAAATCAGGAAAACTTTGAAGAATGGTTTCTCATTATATAGAAAAGTTGGTGATGGGCACAGCTCACATGTCCTGGGGCTTGGACCCTGGAGATGCCCTTGCACGTGTCCACATGGGTATTTGCATCAAAAGGCTCCTATAGCATTGTTGCTACCAGCCTGGCCATGCAAGCAACCCAAATGTACTTCAGCCATATTGTAGACACACATATTGCAATATTTCTTGCTGTGGGATGTGCGGCCATGCAATGAATGATTCATAGCTACACAAACAACAGAGATGAATCTCCAAAAATAGGATTGAGTGAAAGAAGCAAGACACAGAATAATACATACAGTACTGTTCGATGATAGAAAGTTAAAAAACTAGCAAAAGTAACCTATCTTGTTTAGGGCTGCCTATAAATGTGGTAAAATGGAATGAAAAGTAAGGAATTGATGGTTGCCAAAATTAGGATAATGGCCTCTCCAAAAAGGGGGCAAGGAGTTTGGGGTTTGGGATCACGAAGGGAGGTGTGAGAAACTATTGGGAGGGTGGCAATGGATCTCTTTCTTACTTTGGGTTGTGACTTCATAGATGTTTGAGTCTTTATTATTCTCCAAATACATACGTATTTTTATGCATTCTTATGTATGTATGATATATCATAATAAAAAAGCAAAGAAATAAGACCTGACCCCATCCTTATGGAGCTAACAATGGAGGAGAAAGACTTTTAAATAGATAATTTCAATGAAATGTGAGAAAGCTTTTAAAATAATAACTCACATTTATGCACCATTTACTATGCACCAGGTACTGTTTTAAATGTCTTGTGTATTATCTCATTTAATTATTTAAAGAAATCTAGGAGGTAGGCACTATTGGCCCTATTTTAAGTACCGGGGCAGAAAAGGAGGCACAGAAAGTTTATCTGGAGAGTAAGCAGTGGAGCTGGGACTTGAACCCAGGCCTGAACACCTGATTACTACATTGCATTGTCTCTTCATTTCTGCCTCAAGACCCCAGAGGATGGTCAGAATAGGCTGCACATTTGACCTGGGTTTTAAATGCTCACTAGGGAAGGCTTTCTAAGGGGGAAGGAACAATTTCCTGTCACGAGAGAGCCTGGCACGTTCAGGGAATTGTGGGGAGGCCCATTTGGCAGAAGCATAGGCTGGATAAAAGAAGTGAAGCAAAACTACACCTGGGATTGTTCTTATTTCTGGGAAGTGTGGGAGGGGGCTGCACTGGTGCGACATGAGGAGGGCTGGTTGGGAGGCCGTTGGGATGAGAGATGTAGGAAATGGTGAAGGCCCAAATGAAGGCAGGAGAGACAGAGAGGGAACGATGGACACATATCCCCCCTCTTCTCCCTCACCAGTCCTGGGTTGGGAAGTCCTCCGGGGGATCACCCAGGGTGATCATGTATGTCTATTAGTGGCTTAGGTAGAGGCCTCTCCACCAAAAGACTGGCCTCTTGCATGTGTTAACTCATAACTTCCCCCCAATAAATGAATGAATAGCACAATCAATACATAAGCTATTAAATACATAGGTAATACTCATCTTTCGTGAATTGGAGTGGATGCTTCAACTGTTATAACACTACTTTGCTTGGCCCGCTGGGCCATTCTTATTTTTCAGGCTAGGAAGACGGCTCGTCTTGTGGTCCACAAGCACTGGCATATTTTTCTTTGGCATAGCAGTGGCTTTCTCATCTGATTATTACAGCTTCATGATCGCACGCTTTCTCCTAGCCATGGTGAGTTGTGTGTGTGCTTTTTTTAGAAAAACCTCATTAATTCTCCTGCAGTGTTTTCATATCGAGCCTGTCGTAGTTTGGGTCATTTCGAATGTGGCGAGAGAGGGCAAGGACTCATCTTTGTTCGTGCCCCTGAGAAGTCTTTCTGTGGAAAAGCAGTGCCCTGTGTTTTCAATGAAACTCATTAACATGAAAAATGGTTGCTTACTAGGCAGAGACTTCTTGTTTGACTCCATGCTTGGCACGTGGTCCACATTCCACAATTACTAAGGCATGATTTCATTTCTGAGCAATTCTAGCGGCCGAGTCAGGCCCTGTATGCATGAGCCATAGGTGTGTTGGTAAGGAAGTCGTTTGCATACTGTGCAGTAGGAATGAAAACAAGAAAGCATTGGGCTTTTCTGTTGCGAGGAACAAGGAAATAGAGGGAAAAGGGCATGAGTTTGAATACCAGCCTTGTCATATTTTGGCTTTTTCACTGTGTGGCCTTGGGCAAACACGGTGTTCTCTTCAAGCCTTAGTTTCTAAGCTGTAAACTGTAGAAAATACTACTTGCTTCACTGGGTTCTTATCAGGAGACAGTGAGATTAAAGTTAACATGCATGGCAGGGCACCTGACACGACATAGGCCGTCCTTCCGGTGGGGACTGTCATTGTAAGTGGACCAGCCAGTGACGAAGTGTCCCCACACTTGGGGACAGAGTCCAAGCTGCCAAATGACAGCAGCAGTGAATCCTGTTGGAGGTCACCGGTCAAGGATAGTGGAGTGAAGTTTCTGTCTGTGGGAGGAACTTGTGACCTTGCTAAACTCAGGGATGGGTATGCATCCCCATTCACTGGGATGTACGTATGAGCCAAGATTCCGGGGAGAGCCAAGGACTGCAATCTCAGGAGAGGTCCCAGCCCTCACAGAGCAGGCTGGTGGGTTCAGTTTTGGAGTCCTCACTGATGGCTGGACAGAGTTCCTAGGAAGCCACGTGGATGGCCAGGGATGGGGACGATGCATAAAAAGAAAAAAATTTGGGACCGTTGGAGGTGTAGCCCCTTAAAAAAAAGTAATTTTATATATTTAGGAAGGTAAAGAGTTCTTAATACAAAAGATAACAAGCAGCAGTCTGTGTCCACTGAGGACAGAATGAGAGGAAATGGCTCTGTGACTGCAGAATGAGATTTGATGAGACCTTGGTGGGAATGATGGTTCAACAGAGGCACAGGGATGGAGAGAATGCGAAGGTCCTCTTTTGGAAGGCTTAAGAGGATGCATTCTGAAAATATCTGTTTCTGTCTTGCAAATACCATGTGTTTATTTCCAGAACTGAGAAAATGAGACAGCCACTCATTGAATACATTTGTAAATGTGGCCTTAATTTTCTGCCTTTGATTTTCATGAGAAATGTAGTTGGGGTTGAATTCTGAGTAGGGAAGATGCAGGCAGACTCATTTACTCAACACATTTATTAGAATCTGCCCACAGAGTGTAATGCTAAGTAAACCAGACCAGACTGTTTCAATAACCCTACAGTGTAGTGGGAAGGCAAGACATTGATGGGCCATTTTGGAAAATAAAATGTTGACAATGGAGGCGTGAGAGTGGGGGTGGGGAATCTTAAGTTGGGAGGGTGGAGAGTCTGGAGAGTTAGGGGCTTTTGGTGAGGGATGGGTAAGAGAAGAATGTTCCAGCTAGAGACAGCAACTAAGAAGGCCCTAAGATGAGAAGGAATTGAGGGGCGCCTGGGTGGCTCAGTCGTTAAGCGTCTGCCTTTGGCTCAGGTCATGATCCCCACATCAGGCTCCCTACTCCATGGGAAGCCTGCTTCTCCCTCTCCCACTCCCCCTGCTTGTGTTCCCTCTCTCACTATCTCTCTAATCTTTAAAAAAAAAAAAAAAAGAGAGAGAGAGAGAAGGAATTGAAGGTCCGGATATCTGGCGAATAGAGCGGAGGTAAAACACCTTGATGAGGCTGAAGGGATGGGGATGATTAGCCAGGGCCTTGGAGGATGATCAAGAGTTTGCTTGATTTCCTAGAGGCAATGGGAATGTCCTGAAGGGGTTCCGGCAGGGGTGAAGTGGCTGTTCTGGCTGCTATGTGGGGGTGGGGTCAGGGGAGATGTGTTATCAGTGGAGGTGACAGGTGTGAATGAATCCAAGGAACGTTTTGGAATTACAGAGTTGTGTACAGCTTGACTGAACCCAGTGACAGAAGTAACCAATAGGAAGTGGGAGTGCGCTCAGGATTACTATGAAAAAAAAAAAAAAAAAAAAAACCTGCCAGGGACTGATGTTACTGCTTAACTTAATGCAGGAAATCTGTAGTATTTGGCGGTCCTCACCATCTTTGTGTACTGTAACAACAGTAAACATCACCAAACAACTAGATTCTTGGGTGTGGGAGTCCTCATTTAGCAGGGTTCATTATCTGAGTCTTGCAATTATAAGGTTGTATGGAGAAATGAAAGCTGTTGTCACAAAAATATTAAACTGAACATTAATGCAGTAGAGGCCTCACCACCCACATCCCTGTTCACGACTCGTGTCTTGCTCTCTGTCACAGGAAATCGCTGTAGGTTAGCCTCTTCCTGACTCTCTGATGCAAGGAGAAATTAAGGTCTTACCAAAGATATTTGATTACAAAAAGTCTTTGAGAGCAATGGGGAAAACTAAATGATCCTACCCAAATCCCTTGGCCAGTTGGGCTGTGGTAGAGCTAGACCAGCTAACTTTTGAAGAAATGAACATCCACAAGGATAATGACATGATGAGCCTTCAAAAGAGTATGATTTGAATATCAAAGGATTAAGAGAGGCCTTTGGCTCTTGAATAATTTTGCAAAAATTAACTTTATGGTTTGTGTTACAGAAGTCAAATGTGAAATACTCTTGTAGGAAAAACTCTAATCCTTTCATCATCCCCCCCCCACAAAAAAATCCAACATTTGATTCATTCTTTGTTTATTCCAAGAATGATCACATATTGCTATTATAGTCTACATTTTGTTAAAGATAAGCTTATTTTCAAAATAAAAAGTTACTTTCCCCAATTTTTAAAATTGTGGTAAAATACACATAACATAAAATTTACCATCTTAACCATTTTTAAGTATACATTTCAGTGATATTAAGTACATTCATTTTGTTGTGCAACCATAGTCACTATCCATCTCTTTTAATTAGAACTCTTTGAATTTTGCAAAACTGAAACTCTATACCCATTAAACACTCTCATTTCCTCCTCCCCCCAGTCCCTAGCAACCATATTCTACATTCTATCTCTATGATTTCCACTACACTATGTAACTCATATAAGTGGAATCATACAGCATTTTATCTTTTTGTGATTGGCTTATTTCACTTAGTACAATGTCCTTAAAGTTCATGCATGTTGTAGCATGTGTCAGAATTTCCTTTCTTTTTAAGGCTGAATAATAGTCCATTTTCTGGATAGACCACATTTTGCTTGTATATCCATCTGTCAGTGGATGCTTCTGTTGCTTCCACATTTTAGCCACTGTGAATAGTGCTGTTACAAACATGGGTGTACAAGTATTTCTTTGAGGCCTCGCTTTCAATTATTTTGGGTATATATCCAAAGTGGGACTGCTGAATCTTACGGTAATTCGATTTTTAGTTTTTTGGGGGAATCCCCGTGCTGTTTCCCATAACAGCTGTATCATTTTATATTCCCACCAATAGTGCACAAGAGTTCCAGTTTCTCCATATCCTTGTCAACACTTGTTATTTTCTGTTTTGTTTTTGTTTTTGTTTTTTTTTAGAGTAGCCATCCTAATGGCTATGAGGTGGTATCTCAACGTGGTTTTGATTTGCATTTCCCTAATGGTTAGTGATGTTGAGTATCTTTTCGTGTGCTTATTGGCCATTCGTATATTTTTTTGGAAAAATCCAAATTCTTTGCTCATTTTGAATTGGATTGTTTGCTTTGTTGAGTTTCAGGAGTGTTCTATATATGCTGGATATTAATTTCTTATCAGATATAGTATTTGTAAATATGTCATTCCATAAGTTGCCTTTTCACTCTGTTGGGAGTCTTCTTTGATGCACAGAAGTTTCTAATTTTCATGAAGACCAGTTTGTTTATTTTCTGTTTTGTTGCTTGTTAAAATAAAGTTTCAATCAGATCTTTTTCTTCACATTAGATATCATAACTTTTTATCCCCGTTTAACAATTTAGGATTTAATAATAAGGACCTCTTATCTATAGAGTAATTGGTATGCATGTTTACAGTTACATTAACTGAGAAATAAAGGCACACTACAAAGGAATCCTTACCTGAAGCAAAAGGCAGTGCTTAACATGTATCATACATGTCCTCTCATCTATATCATACATAGCCTCTCGAGTTTGGCCATTCGGGGTGGCGAGGGTGGGGGAAGGATGAAAAGAACCATTTAAAGAAGAGGGATGGATTGGATTAAATGCCATTTTCGAAATGTGGTAAGGGTTTCAGAAAACAATTTTTGTCATTTTCTTTCTTGCCTATGTGTGATATGCAGAGAGATCAGACCCCTGAGCAGTTGTAAATGTGACCTTAAATCTGGACCACCCTCCCTGCTTTGTTTTTCAGTCTGGAAGTGGCTATCTCGTGGTGGTGTTTGTCTATGTGACGGAATTTATTGGCATGAAGTCTCGGACGTGGGCATGCATCCAGATGCATTCCTTTTTTGCCATTGGAACAATGGTGGTGGCTTTGACAGGCTACTTTGTCAGGACCTGGTGGACCTATCAGATAGTCCTCTCCACAGTGACTGTCCCCTTTGTCGTGTGCTGTTGGATACTCCCAGAGACACCTTTTTGGCTTCTCTCAGAGGGAAGATATGAAGAAGCACAGAGAGTAGTTGATACGATGGCCAAGTGGAATAGGGCAAGCTCCTGTAAACTGTCAGAACTTTTGTCACTGGATCTAAATGGTCCTGTTGGTAATGAACCCTTTGAAGTTAAGAAGCACAACCTATTAGATCTGTTTTATGACTGGAATGTTGGAACAAGGACACTTATTGTTTGGCTGATTTGGTTCACTGGGTGTTTGGGATTCTACTTCTTCTCCTTGAATTCTGTTAATTTAGGAGGCAATGAATATTTAAACCTCTTCCTCATGGGTAAGTAGTTAAATTATATTTAAGCGTAGCAATGAAGTGATGTTTCCACCTTGTTTTTCTTGTGTTTTTATTGTCTTTTCTCTACCAGGAACAATACTGCCAACTATATTATTACGGTCTCTTTTAGTGTTATTATGCTGGAACACAGGTATATATTTTCTTTTAAAACAATGCCAACGGTCAGAAGAATTTAGTTCCTCCTTCCTTTTCTGCCTCTGCTCCTTGCTTGCTTCCTTCCTGGAGGCCCACCCCCATCTCAGAACTCTCTTTGAGAGGTGATGTCTCTAATATCTGGCTTTTCCCTTTTTAGATCTCTTTCTATGCATTTTCATACATTTGCGCAGAGAAAGAGATCATTCTCTTTGTAGGTAACTATTGTTTTTTGTAAGTGGCTTTCCTTTTAAAATTTAATATGTCTTGGAGATCTTCTGGTATCTTTCTACCTTCAAAAGCCCCTAATTTAGAAATTGCAGTCAGTAAGATCACTTAAATCCATGCAACTATAATTTCATTGTTGTGCTTCTTTCACTTTAGTGGCAGGTTAAAATGGCCCCAGATACTGCTGTGACGTCTTGAGGCGTGACGCCGAGGGCCAACCAAATTCACACCAAACATGAGAGAAATATTAGAAATCGATATCTGTCCATCTAGTCTTAACTCCTGGTCATTTTCACGAAGGCTGACTGCATTTGCTATTATCCTCAGAAAAATCTTGCTCTTACATTTTTACACATAGATAGCATCCCTTCTCATTAAAGTGCTCTGATGTCACATCTGTTTTTGTTTATTATAGCTCAGCAGGAATTACCAGAGAAGTCATTTTAAGAAAAAATAAAACCCCGTTATTCTCTTTTTGGGCAAACCAACAAGTTTGCAGAGTCCATCTTGGCTTCAAACCCATTCTAGATGTCAGTTTGAGAAATGATGTGGTCTTCCTAGAACAGAGCAGGAGGTGACGGGAGGACCGAGTAGGGTGGGGTGTGACGTGGGGAAGCTTCGGGAAGCTGGAGTCTTAGATCTTTATGACGTAGTTTCTTTGTTTTAATGAAGATATAAATTCTCAAGAAACTGGGACATCTCATAAATACAAAAATGTGTCTAAGATAAATATACATGGTTTTCTATTCCCTACTGTCTTGGATTTTTCATGTTATTCCCCTTCCCAGAAGTCCTCTTGCTGATAGGTGCTTCCAGTCAACATTTCTATGCTGTGACATTTTGGAACGAGTTTTTCTCTCTTGAGACGGGTTGGGGCTGGTGGGGATTTCAGCCCAGGTTTTGTGCCGCTTGCAAGTGATAACTGCTTCAGTAGCTTCAAGACATACCCTTGGGGTTATGTGGGGATAGGAGCGGAAGTGGGTCTGGGTGATTGAGGAGATTCTGTATTATAGAGTGAAGAAAGTAATGGCAGACTGTCCGAATCCAAAGAGGTGCGGGCCTCATTGCTTGCACCATTTCTATCCCAGACACAGTCACACCAAAAATTAGATGGGGTATCAGTATCCTGAAGCGACAACTCAAGAAAAACCAGTGTAGGATACTTTAAATGTCTCTACAGCCATTTCACAGTGGTTGCCCTGCTTGGCTAGACCCCAGGAAGTTGGTTGGTGGCCCAGCACCCAGTCCTGAGGCATGGAGGGAGGCAGTGGGGGAGGGAGGCTTCAAGAAAGGAGTCTTGCCTCTTGAAGATCTTGCTTCCAGTCCCTGAGGTGTCCCTTACTCATTCGGCTCAAAGCATTTACTCTCCATTGTAAAGTGGGGACATGAAGCTGGGCTCACTCCCCTGCGATTCTTTTGAGGGTCATGACCCAGGCAGGGCCTTGAAAAGTGCTTGATAAACTCTTAAAAAAAAAAAAAAGAGTAGAGTAAGAGATGTACACCCTGGTCTGGCCCCAAAGCATGGACCTTACCACTGCAGGGTCCGTGCAAGGGAGCATTTCCTTCAGAGCTGACTATTTTCCATGTCGATGAAAGGGAGCAAGACCAGCTCTCAAAGGCGGCTCAGAATGTTCTTTCTTGCCTTTGCCTGAGCCACTTTTTTTTTTTTTTTTTTTGAGCAACAGCAGCTGTGTACATTTCTGATGTACTACTGAGAATGTTCACCAGGAGTATAGGTGTCTACCCCTATGATGTGTTCAGAAGCTGTGGGAGACAGAGAGGCAGACCTGCCTCTCCAGGTGCTTGCAACGTTCTGCAGTTGCATGGACAAGGGCAGGTCTCTCCTGAGCGGTGGGGGGTGGGGCGCATCCTGAGATTTAGGCAAGCTGCAGAGGGAGGGGAGAACTCCAAGACTGAATTACATGGAAGATCTGGCCTGGTAGACCATGGCAGTTTTCTAAAGGAGATGGTAGGGGTTGCTCAGTTTGGCCAAAAGATCTTCTTGCTTGCTTCCTGTTTCATTCTGGCCGGTAGACATAGAGCTTTTTGGCTCTGGATCTCACTTTGGTTTTTCAAGAGAAGGGCTTTTAAGTCAGTTATGGACTTGGAGATCCAGCTCTTTACTTTTGTGGTGGGGCAGTAAAAAGAGGCCCGAGGCAATTTCTGTTCTGTAGGGGATTCATGTTAGATTTTTAGATGTTTACTTTTAGATTTAAAAATCCATCACGCATTATCATTTGTTTGTGTACTTAGCCGACAGTGAATTTTCTACTTCAGTTCCTAACTTTGAAGTTACTGATCTAGAATTTTCCCTCGTTCTGCCAAGCGCGAGAAACCAAAGATCAGAACTTATCAATGTCATCTATGAATTTACTCATGTATTCATCCAACAGGCCTGTCCCCTGGGCCCTGTGTTGTATACTGGGGAGCTTACAGCCTAGTGGGTGGCAAGATCCCCGGGACAGGTGCTAAGTGTCAGGTGGATTGAGGGAGCGCTAGTGCACTTAACAGGACACATCCTCTTCACTCCAGGGAGTTTATTTATTTATTAAGATTTTATTTATTTATTTGACAGAGAGAGAGCGAGAGCAGGAACACAAGCAGGGGGGAGTGGGAGAGGGAGAAGCAGGCTTCCCGCCGAGCAGGGAGCCCGATGCGGGGCTCGATCCCAGGACCCTGGGATCATGACCTGAGCTGAAGGCAGACACTTAACGACTGAGCCACCCAAGCGCCCCCCTCTTCACTCCAGGGAGTTTAAAAGGGGTCGGGCTTGTAGGGCAGGCGTTGGGTAGCTCTTAGGGGCTCCTGCAAGTGGGAAGAGGGCTGATCATTCCTTTTGGGTGGTGGGTTAGAAGGCGAGGTCCCCTTGTGCGGTTGGTTGCCATGGCTTATAGAGAGCACTTTTGCTCAATGACAGGTGCAGTGGAAATTCCTGCCTACGTCTTCATATGCTGGGGGATGGACAGTATAGGGAGAAGAAACGTTCTGGTCTTCTCCCTTATCTCAGGAGCACTGCTCTGTGGTGTGGTTATGGTGATCCCCAAGGTGAGTTATTTTTATGTTTTATTGAAGGCATGGTTAGTTAGTTATACTATGACAGTAAGGATGAAGATCAATTCAGACATATGGACAGAGTATATACATAATATTTTAAAAAACTGTTCTTTCCCTGTGTTGTAAGTAATACATGTTCATTATAAAAAAATTAAGGAAAAAAGTGTTTTCTTTTTTTAAAAAGCCCATAATCCCACTTCCCAGGGATGACCAATGTTGTCTTTTGTAAACACAATGGTGCTGAATGAGGAAAGTTGATCATGTCTTCCAGTGATTATTATTATCTTAAACATTCATTCATTCAACAAATATGTATCCAGCATCTCTTATGTGCCAGGTGTTGTCCTAAGTGCTGAAGACACACAGTGAATCAAGTTTCTATAAGTATGAAGAAAAACAAAACAGGATGACGGATGGAGAATGTGTGTGTGTGTGTGTGTGTGTGTGTGTTTGTGTGTGTGTGTAACACATGTGTTTATTTTATCCAGGGTGATGATCGAGGATGGTGTGCCTCTCAGACAAGGTGACAGTTGATTAGAAACCTGAAGGAGGGAGGAATCCAATAGAGACATCTGAAGGATACAATGAGTTTTATATTCAGGACTGTTTCCATTTAAATAGTCCTGTTTTTCATTGCAGTAGATTAGTTGTTTCCAATAGTTGTTTCCAATTTCGGGTATGCCTAAATCCCTCAAGGAGCTTGTTCTTAAAAATGCAGTTTCCTACTGAGAAATACTGCCATAAACTACTGAACCCACTTTCCCATTCCTATATTTTCCTATATTCCTATGTAACTCTTGCATCCAGAAGTGCTCCTCCTCTTTCTCCCCCAAAACTGTTATCAGAACCTGTGTTTTCATTCTTGATTTGGAAAATATGGTCACTCTAACAATACTTTAAAATACTTTCTATAATTTTCTCTAGGATTATATAATTATTCAGTAATAGTATCTCACCATTTAGAGCAGGGCATGTTAAGTTTTGCATATTGTTTGAAATTTACTTTAACCAGTGACTTCTTTTTATAGTAATACTTCATTTAATTCTCAAGGTTGGCAAATCATATGTTTTATGTAACTGAAATTTCCAGCTGATTGATACACAACTAATATGAATGCAGTAAAACTACTCAGGACCAGGGGGTTTGCTGCCAATTTGAGGGAACTTCAACCATACCTCTTTTTGTTTGTTTCTAAAGTGGTTTACAGATATACTAGTTGAGTTGATGGCAGCTGTCTCTGAAGCTAGCTGGTAAAGATTTAGGGGAACCCCAGAACCTTTAAGTTCTGTAATGGTTAAGCCCCTGTGATAATGGGGAAAACAGGAGAGTAGCTGACAGGGATTTCTAGAAACAGGGCACTAACTCTTAACCACAAATTTCTTCCTTCTAATGAAGTTTCTCCCCAAGTGGCAGTGTCAACACCCTTCAGTGTTTTTCAAGTTACATTAATTCATTCAACAAACACTGTCTACAACAGATACTGTCAACAGATTCATCCAACAAACACGCAGGAATCAGGATGACAAGGTGACATTAGTTGCTTTATTAAAGGCATCATCGAGTCCCGGGGACTTCACATAATAGATATTTATTTCTTGCTCGTAGAAAGTCTGATGTGGGTGTACCTGGTTGGTAGTGGCGGGAGTGGTGAGGGGATGTGTGGCTCCACGGCGTCACTCGGGGGTTCAGGTTGACAAAGGCGTTGCCATCCTCAACACACGAACTCCAGGGTCCCCTGGGTGTCCACACCCAGCGGGCAGACAGGAGAGGAGAGGAAAGATAGAATGTGGGAGGCCTATGTGAGCCACAGCTGGACATGGAGCACATCAGGGACAGCAGACACTGAGTTGGAGTCACGGAGAAGTGTCACTGTTGAGGTGCATGGACCAAAAAAAAAAAAAAAAAAATCTGTTTTAATAGCCCAGTTATCACTTTCCAGTTATTTTCTGAAAATAGTTTATAAGCTAGAGGATTACTGTCACAAAGGGCCCAATTTGTTTTTATGGCTCTTTGATTCATTCTGCTTGGATCAATTCCAGAAGGAGTGGGTCAGTTACTACTGGAACCAGCACCATCTGGGCGTGTCTCACTTCATAGCAGTCTCTGCAAATGGCTTTTCTAATCGGGTCATTTGACATCTCCAAGGCTGGAGGGGAGGCACAATTAAACTTTTCTCTAAATTTCAGGGAGATGAAAAGCTTTTACAGACTATGAGTAGAGATTACAAAATAAATTCAAACAGAGAGATAAAACTTTTCATTGTTCTGAACAATATCGGATAATTAGAAAGTTTTAAATAATAATTAAGACTTTGTATTTTCTTTTAAAAATATTACTCATGATGGTCTATTTTGCTAACATATGTTTTTTCAGGATTACCTTGTTTGGACTGTGGTGGTGACTATGGCTGGAAAATTTGCCATAGGGGCATCGTTTGGCCTCATTTACCTTTATACGGCAGAGCTGTATCCAACCATGGTAAGGTAAGAGTTACTTATTTTTCTTTTGTTTTCTTGTTATGTTTTGCTTACACGTCGTTTCATTATATTTGATCTTTGAGTAGAAATGCTTTCTTTCTGTAGCAGTTGCTGGAACTCTGAGATATGGGAAAGTCACACGATGATGCTAATTCTGAATCTGAGGCTTTGTCTACACCCCATTAGCAAGGATATTAAAGAAATTGTTGTGAAATCACACTCTATAATCTCAAGTACAATGGACTTACACTGACTCTCCATATGACTCAAGGCTAATTTTCTGAGGATGTGTCTCTTGATGTTCTGATGTCTGTTGTCTTAATTTTTAGGGCTTCCATGACAAAACACCAGAGGTTGTGTGGCTGAAACAGCAGAAATCTATTTTCTCACATATCTGGAGGCTAGAGGTCCAAGATCAAGGTGTTTGGCTGATTTGGTTTCTCCTGTGTGGGGCCTCTCTCCTTGGCTTAATAAGAGATACTTATTCACATTAAAAGCACATTCTTTCCTTCTTACGAGACGTTCCATAAGGCTACCTTAAATAACTTTTAAAGAAAAGCACATTAAGATACTGCTTGACTTTAAAAAGCTGAAATAGAATGTTCCATGGATACAAATCTTTTGTTCTTCCCCATTCCCGTCCGTTCCCTACCGCAAACAAATTCCTGCTCTAGAAGACCAATGTTAGTCTCAATGTTAGACTGGATGAATATACATAAGGGCCTCATCTGCATAGGCAAAGGAAGAATGGCTTATTTTTATTTTTATTTTTTTGGAGGGGTCTTGAAGTGTCTTGAATGATCTGTATGCTTGTATATACCACTGTTTCACAGAATGTGGATGTAAATCACAAGTGATTCTCAAAACTTTAGGGTAAAATTATTTTCCAGTATATTAGGCCGAGCTTCAGTTTTATTATGTTTCTTCTCCTCTGGGAGTGTGGGCGGGGGCTGCAGGCAGCGCCTCCCTCCGCGCACCTGGGCTCCGCTCGGCTTACAATCCGGAGGCAGTCTTTTTTTCCTTTTTCCTTTCCTTCTGGCTGCCGTGTTAATGCTCCTCCTGTTTGCAGGTCCCTGGCTGTGGGAAGCGGCAGCATGGTGAGCCGTGTGGGAAGCATCGTGGCCCCGTTCTGGGTTTCTCTCTCCAGCGCTTGGACCTTCCTACCACAGGTGTGAATCGGTTTAGAGAACTGAGACAGCAGAGAGGCAGAGCAGCTGACTGCCTTCTGTCTTTGTCCTTCTTGGAAGCCAGTTTATAATTCAGTTATGGAGGTTTATGGGAACTTTATTAACAGCTCAGCGGTCGGTAAGGAGAGCGGTGGTTGCTGTTTTGTGTTGGGTGATTGCCTTCGGCCTCCGGTGAGCCGTTAATTGCAATCGTGCCTGCTATGGAAGGACCTCTCGCCACCCAGCTCCTGAAGCTGCGGAGGGAGAGCTCAGGCCTCCGTGTCCTCCCAGGCAGCTGGCCCATCCCGCTGTGGCTCTGGGTTCCCACCAGGTGCCTGCTGGTCAAGGTGAATTCTGGAGGCTGCCTGCTGCTTGGAGGATGGAGAGATTTAGGGGTCTGGTCTCCAGCTTACCTGAAACTTGACAGGCGCTTCATGGGGGAGGCTTCTGGTCAGGAGGAAGTTGGGAGACAGGCAGGGGTGGGGGCTTAGGGAAGTGGGCAAGGGTTGGGGGTGCTGGGAGACTTGGGGGAGAGGCCTGGGTCTCCGGCCCTCTCCCCCTTCCTCCACGTGCCCTCTCCTGAACTTCTGTGCCACGCTCTCTCTAGGCTGTCCTCTCTCGTCTTCACTGCTCCTCATTCATTTTCCTGGTTTCCCCTTAACTAGACTCATTCTCTGAGAGCCATCCTGGCCGTCCTCCGCAGTCCCTGCACGGATAACCTCTTTTCCTTTCTGACTTCCCTTCCGCACTGCAAACCCATCCTTCCCCTGGTCTCATGGATACTCTCCTGGAGTATCTCACGACAGAGTCAGCTTCTCCCGGATAGGACTGGTCTGTGCCTTAATGCCCTTGTCCTCTGCCCCCCACTTTGGAATAGAAATCCGCGGCCTCCAGCATGACACTTGAGCATCTGCGTTTTATTTGCCCTGTTCTTCTACCCCCCATCCTCCCCATCCATGACATCAAACCCTCACTTTCCTTCTCCAAACCGCCCCAGCTTGCCTGCTTCCAGTTCAACGGCCCCCACCTTCTGCCTCCCACAACCTCTCCCTGTGCTTCTTCCCCACCCCAGCAGAAGACTTTGCCACACCACAGCTCTGGCCCGCCTGCCACGTCACCTTCAGGGTAGAAGAAAATCTGAGCTCTGCTGGATGTTGAAGTCCTTTCCAGAGGGAACCCCCGCAGAGCGCCCCTGTCTTCTTTCCCTTCGTCACCCACTTCCTTCTCCGCTGCACCCCCCTCCTCCTGTGCCTCATCCCCTCTGCAGAGAAGCCTTCTTCCATCTCCCCTTGCTAAACTTGCATGTATCTTGAAGACACAGAGCAAACCCCACTTCTCTGAGAAAGACACCCGGATCGCACACCCCCACGTCTCCCTTCCGCACAGTCTGCGTAGCATTTCTCGTGTGCTGCTTTCCCAGCCCACGTGGAGCCACAGTCCGGCTTTATGGTCTGCACGTGTGTCTTTGTCCCCCTCGTTAAGCTGTTGGACTCTGGCAGGACAGGGCACTTGGGATCCCGACCGTATCCGGCAAAGCATTTCCCTCTCTCCGTGTGCCGCTCATGTTATCACTTAATTGGTATTTTAAATCAACTAGACTGGCTTTTTAAAATTAGCTTTGTCTTCAGCAATATCATCAGCGAAATCATGGGTGTTATGCTAGTTGTATGTTTTTCTAAAGTAACGAGATCTCACCATAGAACAAAGCGTGTGGTGCTCTCTAAAAAAAAATCACCTTGCACACACAGGTGGTGTGCACCTACTCTTTGGGAATCATTGGCTTAGCCTGGATCTCTCTCACGTCCCAGTAACAGGCACTCGGTCAAGTTTGCTTAATTGCAGTGTTGGGATGCCAGCATCTCTCAGGGGCTGACTGAGGTTGAGAAATGATACGTGCTGTCTGGCCTGCACAGGGAAGTGTTTTTGGAGAGTCCACCATCATTTTTAGGGCATTGGCTTTTCTAGAAGCATCTTCTTTGTGCTCTTCATTAAATAAATAGGAGGTAAAAGTGGAAAAGGCGTTTTTGAAACCAATAAGCTGAAACACACAGAAGAAGATAGATAAATCTATAAAAGCAAACTGCTATAAAAATACTAAAGCAAAATAAAGATTTTGAAAAAGAAAAAAAGATATCCATAATAGTCAATTAGGGGCTATGGAGTCAAAAGGGACTTTAAATTTTATTTAACAGGTACTTAAATAGCACTTGTTATGCTAAACTACAAAAACCGGTCTTCATAGAATGCAGATTCATTTTACAGATGAGGAGACTGATGTGTAGAAAGTAATTCATAGCCCAAGGTCACAGAGGTGACAGAACTTGGATTCAAACCCAAATACCATGCCTTTCACACAGGTTAAACAGTACAAAAGGGAATGCAGAGAAATAAGGTCCTCCACCCTGACCCTGAGTGCCCCAGTCCCCTTTCCCCAAGACAACCTCTGTCAGCAGGGTCTTGTGTATATTTGCAGAGATACTCTGTGAATATCCTCCCTCTGGATGCCACAGATGTTGCTTGTTGTTTTTAATGAGTAAGAAAATAAATTATAAAATTTCTCATTAAGCTTATTTATGGGTGTCAAACTTCCTGGGGAGCCAATATTTTCATTTGGAGGAATGGAAATGCTGATCTAGAAGATAAGTTTGTGTTTTTTTTCTTTCAAAAAGAAGCACGAGAAAATCACTCATTCTGATGCTTTTATTATCAACCATTGTTTTTGAGTAATCTAAAGAACAAGTGGATGGTAATGCCTATCAGTTTTGTATTCTTCAATGAGTTTGGCAAAGACTTACTGAGTGTTGTTTTTTAACTAACCTCCTTGTTAGGTGCTACGGAGCAGGGATGAAAGAAACAGCCTCTGTCTTGAGAAATGTCCGTCCAGTGTGGTGGGGAAGGCGGAAGAGCAAACCATCCCGAGCCCCAGAGATGAGGGCTGTACATGGGGAAAGTTAGGGTTCTGGGTTATAGGAGAGGGCTACCAACCCATGCTAGGGCCAGAGGGAGGCTTCCTGGAGGAGGGGACCTTCAATCTGTGTCTGGAAGGGCCAGTAAGAGTCAGCCAGAGGAGAAAGAGAGAAGGGAATTCTAGGCAGGGGGAACAGGAAGGCAAAAGCTTACAGGGAAAAAGGAACAGGGCCAGTTTGGGTTTGGGGTCCAGCTCATTGCTAACACCAGGGTGGGTTACGGAAGTCAGGAATCATCTAGAAAAACAGGCAGGGATGTCAAAGGAGGTCAGAAGGGAAATGCCTTCGTGCTAAGGGTGACTTAGAGACAACAGGGTGGAAAAGTCGCATCCACAGGACCTGGTGACCAGCTGGGTGTGCTGCAGGTAGGGAGTGTGTGTGTGTGTGTGTGGGGGGTGCCAGAGCCGTTCAGGAGGAGGGACAGGTTGACCTGGGGAAGGACAGTGCACTGGGATTGTGTGTGGTGAGTGGGAGGCCCCTGCCGCTCGGCGAACAGAGGCGTCTGGGAGGCAGCTGCCTCTCCGGGTCTGGAGCTCAGGGCACAGGAGTGAGTGTGGGAGTGGGTTTATGAAGCGGTGAAGGGGGGTGAGCAGGCTCAAGGGCAGATGGCATTTTAGGTGTGATGGAAGGAGGGCCCAGGTGCTGCAGCCAGGGAGGTGGGGAGGTGACCAGGACCCCGCAGCAGGAGAGGAGGCGAGAACGGCGGGAGAGGACGGCAGCTGCGAAGGAACAGGCCAGGAAAGGGTCTGTTGGGTTCGGCAGCTAGGAGTCTGTGGCCTGGGAAGAGCAGCTGCTGTGGACGGCGGGAGAGGGCCCACGGACGGGCCAGCAACTTGGGCGGCGTGGACCGAGGCTGGGGGCCTCTCTGGCTTCTTTGAATGATAGGGTCACATTTATCGACCACTTACCGTGTGGACAGGTACTGTTTTAAGTGCCTTAGATGGGTCATTTAATTTAATTCGTTCAGCCATCCTTTGAGACAGGTACTACTCTTATTTCCATTTTACAGATGAGAAAACTGAGGAGCAGGAAGTTTAAGTAACCGAGTTCACACAGGTAGCAGGAACAAGTTCCCAGGCGGAGTGGGCACGGAGATTATAAGAACTGTTATTTTTGCTGAAGGAAAGTAACTGGTAGAAAGGAAAAGGTCAAAAACATGTGAGGAGGAGGGAGGGCTGTTGATAGAGGAACGCTTCCCCCCCCAAAACACCCCGCCCCCGCTCCCCCCCCCAGCCCTTGGAGGTGAGAAGCAGTGGGGTCTGGAGAGGGTGAAGGGGGAGCGAGAGGTGGGGAACGAGGGGTGGGGGCTTGTGAGGATGCTTGAGGGGGTGGAGGGAGCTAGCTGGGTGGCAGGAGACCAGGTCTTATGCTGAGAGAGAGGAGGGAGGTGGAGGGTGATGGGTTTGTGTCCTGCCTATCCTTCTCACTGCCAAGCCAAAAAGAAAAATCCAGTCCTGGTTTGGTCCTTCCAGTGATTCTAGTTCTTGTTTAGACTTATTCAGTGGGTATACCTTGCTATGTCTGGAAGCACCGGAAGAGGCCTTTAGGCGTCCTTTGGAATGTTGCTTTAAATTCTGTGACTGCTTCTAGGCTTGCTCAAGTATTTCTAAAAGTTAGGGTCATCAGCGTTCGGCAAAACAAAATAAAAACCCGTCTTCCCGGGTCCCGTGTAATTGGGGCCTTGCATCAGGCCACCGAGGCACTGCATGCTGTGGGTTTCTCCTTCTCCGAGGTTGTAAAAGCACCAAGTGTGTAGATCTGTCAGGAAAACCATGCCTTATTTTATTTTCATGGGCTCTTCCCAGACAGTAATTTTGGCTGGAAGCATTTAAATTATGTAAGGATGGAACTCACTTTTATAGACTGTGTAGAGATTTAGTTCTAGAATCCACCCAGGATCTTCATAAGGATCAACTGAGAATAGATATGCAGACTTTAATTCTTAATGCAAATTGCTGTTTTTTAGATTGAGGTAAAATTGGGATAATGTGATTTGCATTTTTAAGGGCAGACACCTTGGTGCTAATCTAAAAGGTTGCCTTTTTGGTGTGAAAATTTGGAAAGTAAAGAAATACTGAATTTTTTAGGAAATCACGTGGACCCATACCCCCCAAAGTAGCAGTTGGTTTCCATTTGCCTTTGTTTGGTTCTCCCTAAATTCTGTAGGTTTTTGTTCATTGAAACATTCGTTTGTGCATTCATTCATTCATTCATTCATTCATCTGTGTCATCTGTTGAATATTGATCATGTACCGATTTGGGGGGCAGGGACAGGTTTGACTAAGATAGTCTCTGACCATGAAGTCCCAACCCCAAGTTTCAATTGCTGGGTGCCTCTGGGGTCTGGGAAGATGGGACAGGGACTTTTTTCTCTGCGCAGCTCCTAGGATAGTGCCTGCAAGAGCACTAATCTAGACACTAACTGGGATTTACTGAGTAGGTCTCCATGGTGGTCAGTGAATAAATTAACGAATGGCGGTCCTGCGGGTCCTCATTAAGTAACCCAAGGTTTCCCCGGGGAGTAAAAATGACAACTGTTGCATCCAGTTTAATGTTATTGCCCTCTGAAAAAGGTTCAGGAATTACTATTCTCTGAAGGGTACATTTCTTTATTGATATGTCACTTATTATTGTTCTTCTAATTCCTTCTAGCTGCTTGTTGGGATTTTGGCCTTCGTAAGTGGAGTGCTGTCGCTAATACTTCCAGAAACCATGGGGATGCCTCTGGCAACGACTTGGGAGGAGGCTGCCAAACAGGATACAGAAAAAGAGAGTTCAGGCAAATTATTTCCCACAACCAAAAATACCGCGTTGGAAAAAATGGAAGTCATTGACTCGGGGGTTTCTGGTCTTGGTGAATAAATGTACTGTGTTTACTTTAATGACTTTGTATTAGAGGAATATTATTCTCATCTCCTGAATGTCACTTGTATGTCTTTTAAAATTTTTTTTGTAAGAAAATCTTAAAACAATTGTTTTGTAAAGGTAAAAGAAATAAAACCAGGAGGAGAATTCTCATTTTTTTTACACTGCTTTATTACTGCTATAAAATATTTCTCCCTATTTGTTCTTAAATGTTATTGATTCTCAACCGTCCCCCTGCCTCCAGCCAGCCATGCAGGCCCGAGAAAATATCACACCTTCCCGTCCGGACCAGGGTCCCCCTGCCCCCTGGGGACTGGGAAGAGAGGGCATGGGAGCTTTCAACAAAGCCCCTTGAAGATTCTATTTCTGACATTCCTTCTCCTCTTACGAGAATCATAGCTCTAAATTCAAATTTTATTCAGAAATGCCCAGTCGACGCACCTGGGTGGTGCAGTTGGTTGAGCGTCTGACTCTTGGTTTCAGCTCCGGTCGTGATCTCAGGGTCATAGGATCAAGCCCCACTTTGGGCTCCACGCTCAACGGGGAGTCTGCTTGAGATTCTCTCTCTCTCTCATTTAAATAAATCTTTTAAAAATGTGTCCTGTCAAAAAATGTTTGTCTTCATAATTTAACCATAAAAATAATAGCTACAGAAAAAGGTACTTGCTTCCCTGCACCCTGAGGCAAGAGGGCCTGAATGAGCAGACAGATGTGCTTTGTGTCAGGTCCGGTTAAAGGACACCTGTCTGCTCGGGGCCAGGCGTGAGTTTTCTCTCCCTAAGTCTCCTGCACAGTATAGAGAAGCTGTGGCATTTTAGTGCATTGCAAAATTTTTGTTTGCAGACCATCCAGGAAACTGACTTTAAGTACCATTTGGATCTGTTACCAATGTAAAAGAAAACAAAATTAAGTACTTTTGCCTTGAAAAATCTTTTTTACAGGAAGATTTCACTCTTTTTTTAAGTACTAAATTTTGTTTCCCCAACTTCACCTAAAACCATATTTTGCACATATGTTCACCTTGATATCCTGAATATTTCAACAGCAAAATTATGGCATTATCTTACCTGTTAGAGGAACACATTTCAGACAAGTGTGCCATAGGTTTGGGATTTTTCTTTCCTATGGTTTCATCATTATTTTTTTCTTTGCTCTTGAAATTTAGCTGTTGGATATGCCTATGTCTAACATATTAGAATTGATGAAGCATTAGTGTTTGGAGCAGAGGCAAGTAAAAGGAGGATTAAGACAACTATATAGATACAATTGTTTAAAAAGCATTATTGGGCACCTGGGTGGATCAGTCGGTTAAGCGTCTGCCTTCGGCTCAGGTCATGATCCCAGGGCCCTGGGATCGTGCCCCGTGTTGGGCTCCCTGCTCCGCGGGAAGCCTGCTTCTCCCTCTCCCTCTGCCCCTCCCCCTGCTTGTGCTCTCTCTCTCTCTCTGCTCTGTCTTGCTCTCTCAAATAAGTAAAGAAAATCTTTTAAAAAATAAAATAAAAAATAAAAAGCATTACTAAGAGGAGAAAAGGGATTTGACTTGAATTATTTAGGCTTTTTATATTAATTCAGTTCTCTGGATAATTCCTCAGTTCTTCACTTGGCAAACAAAAAATAACCCCCCAAACCTCTCTCCCTTTGTGAAAGAAAACAAATCAACAGGAGGATATGAGAGGGAGATATTTCTTTATCCTTCCTCTCACCTCTTACTGTGTCTCTTTTTCTTTTTTTTCCTTTCTCTTCAGCCTGTTTTTCTACTGATATTTAGATTTTTCCTCTTAGTTAATCTTTGATATTTTCTTGACTTTCTTTTTACCATCCGTATTAGTTTGCTCAGGCGGCCATCACAAGACACCACGGCCCCGGGGGCTTCTACCACAGAAATGTACTTCTCACAGTTCTGGAGGCTCCAAGCTCCAGGCTCCAGGATCGGGATGGCTGCAAGGTAGATTTCATCCTGAGGCCTCTTTCTTGCCTTGCGGGCAGCCAGGCTCTCTCTGTGTGCTCACTTGACCTCCTCCTTGTGCCTATGCTGGGAGGAGACAGAGAGAGAGAGAGAGAGAGAGAGAGAGGGAGAGAGAGAGAGCTCTTTGGTGTCTCGGAAGGGTACTAATCCCATCACGAGAACCCCGCTCTTTCCGCCTCGTCGGACCCTACAAACGTTCAGTCTGTAGCACCCATGTACGTGTTTCTGTATTAGTAAGAGTCCAGTCAGCAAAACAGAAACCCGCCGAGCTATTTCGGGCATAGAAGAATTTAATACAGGGAATTAGTTACAACAGTGTGGGGAAGACTGGTGGAACAAAATGGAGAAGGAGAAGTTAGCTAGAGGCCAGGAAGCCATTGCCCCCACTGGGCTGGGAGCCCCCAAGCCTATATTCTCGGCTTCCACTGCACGTGCAGAAATCACGTTTCTGCTGCTGACCAGGAACCCAGGAGCCCACACTCCCACTGATGCTACGGAAACTGCCCGGCATGGTTTCAACTTGAATGGAGTCGAATTTTTAGATTAATTTAGGGAAAATTTACCTTATTCCTGGTATGGACTCTTCCATCCATTATCATGAGTTATGTCTTCGTTTACTCAGGTTATCTTTAATGTCTTTCAATGAAGTGCAATTCACAAAGCATGCACATTTCTTATTCTACTTACTTTTGGGTATATATATTTTTTACTAGCAGTGCTGAGTTTCTAATATATTTTCTACTGCTTATTGCTGGCATCAAGGAAGGTGATTGGTTTTTGTATGTTGTTGTTATATCTAACAAACTCAATTAAAAATGTTTTTAAATCAGTAGGGATTAAAAAAAGCTGTATTGGGAAAAAAATGGGCTTTTCATCATTAACAATTACAAATATTAGTCATACAAGAAGCCAAACATACTTTGTTCCTCAAGCATTTCTCACTATGCACAGCCTTCTGATTTTATACCTGAAAAATAGTGATGTTAGATATCTTTAATAGTTGGAACCAAGTCCTGGCACATCAGATCTGTCTCTAGTTGTAAATATTTCAAGGAGTACTTCACCGGGCACCGGGAAGCTCAGAGAACAAGCCACACACAAGTAGGTGAACTTGAGGCAGGTGACCTTGTCACCAGATCGGTTCAGCGGAGGTCTAGGCATCCACCTGACTTCAACAGGCAGTTATTGTGAGAGGTGGTAGAGGCTAGTGGGGGGAAGAACGCCCTCCTGCTTAGGCAAATTAACCTCTCTTTATCTCAGCCTTCTCATGTAAAAATTCAGGATGAAAATAAGATGTCCCTCATGGGACTGTGAAGATGAGATACTATATCTACATTACCTATCCACCCTGATCCAGCTCTGATGCTGTTTCTGCTCCGTAGATGATTCCACCGCTCTGGCAGGGAGGGTGTCTTGGTCTTGGCCAGTAGGCGTTGGAGGCCCATTCCGTCAATGACAGCACGCTGTCACTGTCCTGGGTTGATTGTGCCCTCCAGCACGTGCTGTTTCTCTCTTGAGGACTCTGCAATTCAGATTGTTCTGGCGACTGATTTTGGCTCACAATAGCTGTAGGGAACGCCTCCTATGAAGCCCAAAGAGCATGAACTTCAGGTTCGCTTCCCTCCCTCACACAGGCTCTTGTGAGAGACCTCCATAATGGGTTCATTTGGTCACACGTTTTTGTAAAATTTTGTAAATTTTGCAAAAGTAAGATAAATCCACTGCAATCAGTTAAGACCACTGTCTCTGTCCGCTCTATTTTCCTTCTGTCACGTTTCCCCTCTGTCAGATGATATCAAAGTGACCAGAGGCATTTTTTTCTCTCATGATTTTGTAAATTTTTTTCTTATAGAGGACTTTGAAAACTGTATAAACTTCAAACAAACAAACAAACAAACAAACAACTGTATAAATTTCAGGCCCCACAAAAGCTGAGTCTGCCCCTCCTCCCATCACTGTGTTGTTAGGGAAGTTCATATTGAAAATATACTCTGAATGTATTCTGAGGCCTTTCTCTCATGCTTATCAAATACTTACTGAAAGCATGCTAAACACAAAGGGTTTAGTCTATAAAATGACATATCCAAAGGGGGTACTTCATAAATTCCTGTAGATGGTGAAGAGGAATATTTTCTATTTCAAGATTGTTTAAGCTGACCGCGGACGCCAGAGTCCATGGTAACTTGCCCCAACAGAGATGAATTATCTGAATTTGCCAGAAGTCAGTAACAGCTGCTTGTTTTATCTCTAAAGTCCACATTGCACGAGTATTTACTGACAACTGTTAGTTCCCTAAGTAAATTCATCTTCCTTATCCATTCCCTGCCTCTCCCTAGGCTTACCTAGCCCATCAGGAGATTTTCATGGATGTTCCAGTAAATGAATCTTGAAAGTCAAATTATTTTACAGAGAGAAAAGGTTCAGTTATAGATTCTGCCCTACTCCCGTGTCTCGAGTCAGGGCTAGCCAATATATCAGAGAATCAAGTCACCCTGAGCTCAGTCCTTCCCTGTTTCCTTACCCCAACCTGTAGCCTACATGGCTGAATCCCTGGCCCCATGAGCCTTGCTTCCTTAATATCCTTCTAGAACATTCAAGTTCTGCTGGTCTGAGGCTCTTTATGGACTGGCGGACTAACACAATTTAGCAAGTTAGCAAGGCTAACACATCACAAGCCATCGACGCCCATGGAGAGCAGAGCAGGAGGGGCTGTGGGACCAGGGAGGCCTCCAATACACAGCACAAGGGAAGCCTTGTGGAGCTCCAGAGCCTGCGGTAAAAAGTCTCTGAAAAATTCCTGGGGAGGAGTGTGACACTGAGCTCACCTGCACTCTCGGTGGCGGGGGGGGGGGGGGGGGGGGGTCCTTTCAATTTTTTGGACCTCAGCCACTTGCCTATAAAATGATAAAACAAGACCCCACTAGATGGCCCCAGATCTCCCTTTTACCCCCACCCTCGAAGATACCTAATTCAGTTTTCCAAATGACCCTTCTTTCAAGTGATATGGTTACAGTCCTGTGGAGCCAAAAATAAAAGACCTATTAGCCCTTTATACACACAGCTTGTGTTCTTGGTTTCATTTCTAAATGTTTCGTCTTCTTGCTTTCAGAGGGAAATAGAGCCCTGCCCTGGGCAGGGATTAAGGAGCATTCTCAGGGATCCTCCATGGCTCCCATTGCTTTCTCAAATGGTGTCCTCCATCTTGGTCAGATGTCACACTCTGCTCTCACGCGTACCTCCCCATGGAGACACAGGCTGTTTCCGCAGCTCTCTTGAAACTTCCTGCCTCTGTGACTTTGCTCACCCTTTCCTCCCTCGTGATAATTCTCTCCCTCCTCTTTTTTGTCCGTCCACATCCCACTGATTCTTTGAAACCTTCCTCATTTCCCATCCTCTCTCCTGGACTGGCCACGTGGGTCCACCATGCTTCCCTCTCTCTGAGCCCCCACATCACCTACAGTAACTGCTACATATTAAAGGACCGTCTTACTCTGCCTTGTTTCCATTCTTGAGGGGAGAAAACATCCGTTTAGAGATCGTTAAATCTCTTGTAGTCCCTGAAGCATGCTTTGGACAGAGCACGTGCTCCATAAATGTTGGTTGATTTTATAGCAGGTGCTTGATAAAATATATACGCCACACTCACAAAGAATGTTACATATTTTAACTCAGCAGATGCTTACAACAACTTATAAGAGAAATTAGCTCATTCCCAATTTTCAAAAAGGGAAATCAAAACTCAGAAGTTAGGTGACTTGCTCAGGTAAAACAGACAGGTCTCGATGCCAAAGTGTGCACTTTGGTTAAGACATTGAGCCTTGGGGTCTGACACTCAGACTGGGCTTTGTTACTTAGGAGACCTTGGGCTCTTCCTTATTCTCTTGGAGCCTCAACTTTCCCACCTATAGAATGGGGATAATAATAGTATCTCACTACCTCAGAGGGTGGTTGTGTTATATGTGTCATATGTGCACGTAGCCCATGATTAATGCTAAATACATATTAGTTACACTATCATTGTTATTTTGATTCATCAGACTGCTTCCCCATCAACAACTTCGTAATTTTCAAGTGTCTACCACATGGTGGACACTCAACAAATTTTTCAATCTCTGGACTAAAGAATCATTTGGTTTTTATCCTTGATTATCTCCTGAGTAATTTTTCCAGCTGCAATCAGGCCGTCTTCTTAGTGATCCACAACACTATTCTGCCCTCACCCTACCCCCACTCCTGCCCCAACCCGCTGACCCAGAAGAGACAAATGAGGAAACCAGTGTGGCTTCTGGCCAGAACTTGCTGGAAATTGAACAAGTTCACCTGTTATTTACCATGCCTACAAATCAGTTGGAGAAGTCCCAGACTGGTGGCAAGATAGAGAGGTTTGTAAACTAGAAGGAGAATGGCTGCTGAGGGCGGACCAGCTCCCAGGGGTTCGGCAGACCCACAGTTCCACGGAGCTTACAAAATGAAGTTAATCCCTCCTTTCTCCAGGGAACTCAGTTACAGAGACACGGGGGTATGGGCCAATGAAGAGGAAGATTAGAAGAAGTGTCCTTATTAAACTCCCCAATGGGAAGCAGTTTTACTTTCTCTCTGTCTCTCAGGGCACCTGACCAAGCACTCACTGGGAAAACAAGTGTTGATGCCAGAGCCTTCTGTGGGTTCCAAGACCGCTTTTTCAGAGACAGGTACTTGAATCCTTCTGTTTGCAGCTCAGGGGTCATTCTATACATACTCTGGGGGCTTGGGGCTGTCTTAATGGGATCAGGTGACTGTGATTCACAAGTCACTGGGCCAGGATGTACCCACCTTGCTGGCTCACTTTTCTCCTCCCTGGCAGCTGGTTGTTCTCAGCCACAGATTATTTTCCCTCTCAACTTAATTTATTAGAGCTATTTTGAGAAAGTTGCTGGGCAGCGGAGCCTGTGAAATAGGAAAGCCAGCAAGGGGATATGCGGGTGCCTTCTTCCTCCAGGGGACATGAGTGGGGCTATGCTCTTCCAGCTTGCCCCCACCCCTCCACTGGTCTCTCCCTTGCCCCAGACCCTTCCCTCTGTCCCGGCAATCCTGTTCCTTCTCAGCTAGCCAGCCCACTAGGGAGGAAGCAGATTAACTAATGGCTGAGGAAATGCATATACTGCTTGAGACATAGAAATAACACTCATTAAACCTCATTGGAGGACTTTAAATTATCATGGAGCCAGAGACTGTCAGAGCTGGAAGAAACCACTGACGGCTGAGCTCCGCCATGTTTGCCCCACTCACAGCAGAACTGCCCAACGCCCTCCAGGGGAAAGGTGAATTTTATGGGCAGGTAGCCATGATCTGCAGGAAAGGGCAACCGTGCCAAGAGGCTCATTTGTAGGCTGGCTTAGCCCAGTGAGCTCACCTGGTACTAGAACTTTGATAAAGATGACATTGGCCAACTGGAATAATTGCATTTTCTCTCTCTGGAGTTTCAGCCTGAGACCCACAGAGAGAGTTAGAGGGTGGGAACGAAGTGGAAAGACAAGCAGGAAAGCAACAGTGGCTGGGGAAGCTGACGGCTGAGCGAGGCTCTGCGGGCCCCTGGTGCTCAGTGGTGAGGAGGAGGGAGGGTGTCGGGCCCTCATCAACCCTGTAGTTCCCAGGTTGGGTGCCAGTCTCAGGCTTCTGGATGTCCGCCTCCTGCATTTCCATACCGACTCTCAGAAGGAGCTACCTTTGTGAGATAACCTCCGTGGGTCTCTCTTATTTCCATCCCAAAGGAGCTAATAAAGAATTCACATGGCTTGGTTTGCAGATGAGGGAGTTGAGGCTAGGAGGCCATGAGGTGCGCCCCTCCCCCCACCACCATTACTGAATCAGCCCCTGAGTCCGCAGGAAGGAATCCAGGTTCAGGCACGGGGGTTGGGGGACGGGGTGGGGGGGATGAGGGGTGTGGGGTGGGAAAGCAGTGACAGAGGCAGGGGAGAGGAGAGGAGAGTTGGTTTCCAGTTAGAGGGGCAGGAGAGGGGAATGCAGGGTTCAGTTGTTCAAACTTTTTGTCTCGTTGTTGTAACTAAAAACCAGTTTGTAAACGATAAGAGCTGAGTTCCAAATTTGCCCCACGGGTCGTGCCCTCTCAGTGGCCGCTCCTAGGAGGTTTCTGGGAGGAGAGATGGCATCTCCACTGCTCTTGTCCACCTTGCGGACTTCACCAAGCTTCCCAGGCTGTGCCCACAGGAAACGTGGTTTAGGAAGGGGTAGAATGAGTAGAAATCCTGCCCCCCACCCAGTGCAAACCCATTTACCTGTAGTGTGCTTTAAAGGCAACTTCAGGCTGGTTTTGTGCTAATGTCTAAAACTCCATTGAGACGTTGTTGTCCTATACCCCAACATTTAGCAGAAAGAGAGCTTACAGGGGGCTCTCTTTATCCCATGAGAAATGCTGATGGGAAAGACCTCATTTTGAGACCTAAGGAAAGAGTCCTCAAAGCCAGGCCTTGTACTGATGGAAGAACCCTTAAACAAGGTTTATAGCTCACACTTTCTCTCCTCCCAGGCCCATGGATCCAGTACGGATCGCAGTTGTGGGGGCAGGCGTGGTGGGGCTCTCTACCGCCATGTGTGTTTCCAAACTGGTCCCGGGATGCTCCATTACAGTCATTTCAGACAAGTTCACTCCTGATACCACAAGCGATGTGGCAGCTGGCATGCTTATTCCTCATGTCTATGCAGGTAAGACAGGGATTTTAGCTCCTCTGTCAGATATGACAGACATTCTGTGGACAAGGAAAGCTGGATATGCATGTCCCTGTAATGCTCAATTTTAACCTCTTCCTGGTTCATCTGTTAGCAAAGACTCAGTTACACTGCAGGACAAACACAACCTCCAAACCTTAGCAGCTTAAAAGACAAAGGTTCGTTTCTGGCTCGAAGCACATGTCAATTGAGCAGCAGCAAGGGCTCTGCTCATCACCTGGGACCTAAGTGGCTGGGTAGCTGCTGTCTTGGATGTCATCAGTACCTGTGCCTGGGGGGAGACAGCTCTGGGGAAGGGGGGTCTCACCCTAGCAGTTAAAGGCTCTGGCCAGGAAGCAACTTTCATCACTTCTGATGACAGGTCGTTGGCCAGTACTAGTCCCCTGCTCCCACCCCTCTGAAGGTGGCCAGGAAGTCCAGTTCTCTAAGGCTCCCAGAAGGCAGCCAGCCAGAAGTATTTGGTGAAGAGCACTCATGACAACCACAACTGGTAATTCTAAGGCTTTCCACCGATACCAGTCATGACCACCAGCTCAGAAATTACTTGTAATGGGACTAAAACTATCCTCACTTCTAAGCCAGTATACAAACAATCAGTCATATGTATTCGGGCCTAAAGATGCATTGATTTTTTTAAAAACATGTTTACACATGCTTTCCATTCTGTATTCTTCACATGAAATAGAAGGAGGAGGGAAACGGCATTAAATAAAAACCAAAATCATTTTGTAGCCAATGAGGTTTATGCTCACTGTCTCCACTTCCTCATTTCTACTCTCCCCCCCCGCTTTAATTTTAGCTTTTATTTTATTTTATTTTTTTTTTAATCAGAGTTACATGTGCACAGGAAATAAGCTCAGGAACCTGGTGTATTTGCAGAATGCAAGTTCACACTTTCTGGACACCTTTCTTGTGACCAGAGTTCTTGTGTCCATTGTCCAGGAACCCCTTGGCTGGCACCAGCCCTGGGTGAGTGGTCAGAAGTCTGCGTGATAGTCATGGAATCATCTGCGAAGGAGGCTCATCTAAGAGTCCGTGCAGGCCATCAAGGCCTGATCTCACTCTTCAGCTAGGTGGTTGGGGCCCCTGGATCAGAGAGTGCTTCACTCTGGTGTTCCAGATAAGGACTTCAGTCTTCTCTTTGGGCTTCTTTCAGACCAACCCCAGTGATAACAGTGATATCTTCTGTGCTCATAAATGTCAGTACCGTATGGGGACCACACCTATTCTACAGGGTTGCTGGGGGATTAATAAGTTAATACACATAAAGCAGTCAGAACAGTGCCTGGTAAGTGCTGTAGCAACAGTCGCGATTATTACCATTACTCCACCTACAGTTTTCTCTTAGCAGTGCTTGAACATGAATTAGATCACCAGGCTGGCTTGTGCTATCCACTGCTGAATTGGGATTGTCCATTCTTTGGGGATGACTCCTACAGCATGTGAGTTGCAGCCACTATTTTGTCGTTAAGGTTTGAAATGGGAACAGAGGGATGCGTTTCAATACAGCCCCAGACACTGGCTTAGATCATTGGGATATAATTCATGTGAGGTCTAATTTAGCTCTTTTTGCAGCTTATTATTCCTTCCTTATTTCTAAGCCAGTGGCCCAGTCTGCAGTTTTGGAAGACAGTGGTGAGTTCATACAGGCACGTGTTTAAGGACGACAGCACAGATCCACCATTAAAGAAATATGTATTGGCACTCTTGTTATAAGTTGTTATAAAACCCTGCTACTGAAATGCCCTCATTGACCTGGGCACTCTGGGGAGCAGGCTGTCTCCAGAGGCCTTTTCATCTCTACCATGAACTCTAGGGACATCTCTTCAGGCAGAGTTTACCCAGCATCCTCTCTGCCTCAACTCCCTCACCTCCTCTATGGCTCCCCGCCCACAGCAGCCCCTCAGGATTATTGTTCCCCAGTCCCTAGCCTGATCCTCAATTCTCCCTCATGACTTTTCCCTATGGATCAGATGGCCAAATTCTTCACCCCATTTGGATTTGTCAGCGCCTCCTGATTATGCTCGTTCTCTGTGCCTGCACTGGACACTACTATTTTGGGGCTTGAACCATGACCCTTATTTCCTCTCTGATAGGATCTGGGTCCAGCCTCTTGTGTTCTGGCGGGGATGCCCGGCTGACAGGGAGCACTGATCCACAGGACTCTGCCAGAGACATGGTGCCTAGTGTGGTCCCTACATGCTCTAGTGACCCAGGGAATGCTACCCTAAGCTATGGCATGAGTCCATGGATTGGAGGGGGATGGAGGCAATGGCAGCCTTGGATGGGGCTGCAGCAAGTCCTTCCTGAGGAGCTCAGCTCCACAATGACAACCTTGTCTCCTTGTATCAGAGGGTAAGGAATCTGGGCTTCCTATTGATGTATAATCTGTTCTCTGTCTGGTTGCCCTGGGCCCCACAGATCTTCCCTTGTTACCCACCATGTTTTCAGGCCCCAGGAAAGAGGTTCTAGGTTCTTTCTTCTATCGTCTCAACTGTGGGGCCAGCTGGATATACCTCCCTCAGCCTGAACTAACTTCTGCTCAGATTGGCTATGGACCCGTCAAGGTCTGGAATATTATCTGGTGCCAAAGACCACCTTCCAGATGGTTCATATATCAGATTTTGTCCTGATTGGCCAATTTACCCTCTGATGATTAATCTTTACATGAACAGAAGTCAACAGCATGTGTCAACATTCAAAACTCTGGTTGCTGATGGAATCTCCACCACAACGTAGTGCCTTATCTAAATGTTCCTTCCTGCCTCTTTATTTTCTCTCAGTTTCTAGGAAGGGGCTTGTCTGAAGCATAGTTATCATTGCCACTTTTTTTCTGTTCCGCTTTGCTTTCCCCCGTGGTTACAGACACACCCATTCCCAAGCAGAAGCAGTGGTTTAGAGAGACCTTTGATCACCTATTTGCAATTGCCAGTTCTGCAGAAGCTGAAGATGCTGGTGTTCATCTGGTATCTGGGTAAGAGAGGAAATCTGAAGTTATTTTAGAATTTAGAATGATCTTAACGGACTTTAGAATTCAATATGGGAAATATTGTTGAGCATCTGCTGTGAGCGGAATGCTGAACTAGATGTGAGAGGAAGATTTTAGGCTTTACTCCAAAGAAGTCAAGAAAGACAAGTTATTAGTATATTAATTATATATATTAGTATATATAGTATTAGACTTCTAAAAAAAGATTTTATTTATTTATTTTGAGAGAAAGAGAGTAAGCGAGTGTGCAGGAGGAGGGATGGAGGCAGAGGGAGAGAGAGAATCCAAGTAGACTCCATGCTGAGCACAGAGCTGAATGCCAGGCCGATCCCAGGACCCTGAGATCGTGACCTGAGCCAAAAGCAAGAGCTGGTCGCCTAGCCAACTGAGCCACCCAGCCATCCTTATAGTATTAGACTTTTAAACAGCCATTACAGTTTCTCATCACAAATACTATTTTGAGTTTCCTCAGGGATTATGCAGTGATTTACAAATATGGCTAAAAAAACTGATAGCAGGTAAGCACCGAGCTTGGACTATGTACGGATCACGTGGCTGATGGAAAGCCAATAGGTGTGATATTGGAGAATGAGATGTCCCAAAAAAGGAAATGTTGTAGGTAACTAAAGTTACCTTTTGAAGTGCCATTTAGAAACCATATTTTTTGTTATTAATATGATTATTGTAACAGTTAAACTTTTGTTTATATTTTTTTCGTAAGGGTATACATACAAGGATATACAGTCATGTAACTCTGCTTTAAAGTTATTGGGATTAGTACCACTTTGTATGATTATTACATCAGCTGGGTACACAGTATATTTTTTATGTTATTTTCAATTTTTAGGGACTACTCTTTTAAAATTTTTTTTAAATTAACATATAATGTAGTATTTGTTTCAGGGGTACAGGTCTGTGAGTCATCAGTCTTACACAATTCACAGCGCTCACCACAGCACATACCCTCCCCAATGTCCATCACCCAGCCACCCCATCCCTCCCACCCCCCCTCCACTCCAGCAACCCTCAGTTTGTTTCCTGAAATTAAGAGTCTCTTATGGTTTGTCTCCCTCTCTGGTTTCATCTTGTTTCATTTTTCCCTCCCTTCTGCTATGATCCTCTGCCTTGTTTGTCCAATTCCACATATCAGTGAGATCATGTGATACTTGTCTTTTCTGATTGACTTATTTCGTTTAGCATAATACCCTCTAGTTAGGAACCATATTTTTGAAATGGTTAGGACATTTCTATTTGATTCTTCTTCTTCTTTTTTTTTTTTTTTTAGAGAGAGGGCAAGAGTGCGGGAGCAGAGTGGGGGCTTGGGGAGGGGCAGAGAGAGAGAGGGAGAGAGAGAAAATCTTAAGCAACCTCCACACCCATCGTGGAGCTGGATGCAATGCAGGACTTGATCTCATGACCCTGAGATCATGACCTGAGCTGAAACCAAGAGTTGGACACTTAACCGACTGAGCCACCCAGGTGCCCCTCTATTTGATTCTTAATATCTGATTTCAGGAGACACGCATAATTAAATGAAAGAGTTAAAAAAATCCTATTCGGCATATCTAGTGCAGACTAGCATTTAGAATATGACAATATCTTTCTATAGCTTCTTTAAAAGAGATCACTAATCGTTCTGTCACTTTTATGTCTTTAATTTATGACATAACACATATGTCACCTGTGATATCCTATGTGATAACACAGTAATGCCCCATAGCTTTCTGAAGAACAGAGGGATGCTTGCTTTTTACTAAGTTCTCAAAACCACTGCATCTTTTGTACTGTTTGGAAAAATCTGTCCTCTCTCCTCTTTTGCTCAGACTGTCCGCTGACATTTTCTGCTAGTGAGCACACCTGCATCAGGCAGATTTCTACCTTTTTCCTCTTCTTGCCCCCCCTCACCATCACTAATAGTGTTGACGTCACTAATTTCCCACAGTCTGCACAAGTAGCAACTTTCATTTCTTTTCTACCTTCTGAAGATGAATTGATACTCTAACTCCAAATCTAGCTGATGAGTCACATAGAAAAATTGTTCTCCTTGATTTATGGCCACAATTTGTTTTTGTCCAAAACCAATGTGACCATATCTAACTCACAAACTTTGTCTCTAAGTAATTTTTGGAAACAGTTGTGTCTAAAATCCAAACGTCCTTTCAAGACTAAGACTTTGCCACCATCGAGGATATTAAAAGGAATATACTTGAAGCTGGTCTAAAAGAGAGTTATTTATTTCTTTCACATGAGTGATTCTTGTCCCACTTGCTTCCACCAAAAAAAAAAAAAAAAAAAAAAAAGAGAGAGAGATTTGAATCAGTCAACTGAAGACAGGAGCAAAAATGTCCTTGAGCATCTTTGGCATAAATGTATAGCCTTATTCATCTGTTCATCTATGCATTTCTTCAAAACAATTTATTCAGCATTCACCAGTATCAGGTACTCACTTAGGTATTAGGGATATAATAAGGAACCATTTAGTATACATTGCTTAGCATATAGTAAACACTCAATAAATATATGTTGAGTTAATTTTTGAGAAAAAAAGACACAGTCCTGCCCTCATATAGCTTATGGTCCGTAGGGAATGTCCTAAATCTAACTAGTTGCAAATAAGACCTGAGTTACCAACAGAAGAGAGTATAGGGCACTACGGAAGTATATCATTGGAGAATAAACTTGCTCTGGGAAGTTTGAGAAGCTACCTGGAACAAAGTGATGTTTCAGCAGAGACCATCCGGACGAGTGTAGGTTAGTCTGGTGACACTGTAGAAGTGAAGGGGACAGAGACAGTGTTAGGGACACAAGGGGCGGCATTCCAGGTAGAGGGAACCGCATATGCGTAGACCTGAGTCTAAGGTGACTGTGGTGTGTTGGAGGGAATGAAAAACATCCAGGGTAATGGGAAGCCATTGAGATTTTACACATTGAAGTAACTGACCATGTTTATATGTCAAAAATATCCTGCCTGTAGTGTGGAGAACAGATGTGTGGAGAGAGAGAGATGGTGGTACAACCGATTAGGTGTTGATTGTGGGGACAGAGAGTAGATGGATTTGAGAAGTTGATGGGACTTGAGACTTGACAGTTGATGGCATGTGGGATGGGGAGAGAGAGAAAGTCAACATAGGTCTGGGTCTGGTTGTGGAGCTCAGAAGAGAAAAGAGGGCTGGAGGCATAGCCCCCTGAGTGTTTGGCCTGTAAACAATGGTGAAGATAGAGAAGGGGCAACCTAGCCCAGGGAGAGTGTGCAGAATGAGACAGCAAGAAGGCCCAGTGTGGAGCTCTGCAGCAAACAGCATTCATACCTTCCCCGGGGGCCCCTTCGAATGAATTCCTTAGAGATATATAAATTCTGGTGTGTGAACGACCACATCATGAGCAACTATGTACAGCACTCAAGTGATTTTCCTTGCTATTTTAGAGCAGCGATGATTTACAACACTTATTCCTATTGATGAAAACAGACCAAGACTTGAAAATCCAAACACATGCTTAGCAGTTATTAGTAGCGCTATTACTGGCTTGTTAACAACCAGTATCATTCCAGCCTCATCCACCCTGGCGGTGCTGGTGGCCTAACAGTAACTGGGCTCCTCCTGACAACTCAGCTTCTCTTACTGACAGTGTGAGGGGATGACCCACAACTTAACTCGTAATTCGCAGTCTGCCTCCTCTACACCCACCATGGCTCACTCCAATTTAGATATTTTGTTTGGAATTGAGGGCAACCTTTAAGCTTCTGATGGATGCTTACAACTTACATAAAATGTTCTACAAGACACCAAAGTCTTTCCTCAAAAATGCATAATCATAAGTCAATAAAAAAAGTCTGAGCAATAGCTTTTTAGGAAAAAAAAAGCATTAAATCCAATTTTTAAAACATAACTTTTAAATGTCTTATTCCCCTCAATCATGAACATTTCAAACTTAGCTGCTGAATTACCTGAACCCAAGAGAATGGAAGAGTAGATCTTTTTCTTTTTATGTGTATGGGAATTGTGTTTTAATTTTTATTTATTTTTAAAGATTTTATTTATTTATTTGAGAGAGAGCACAAGAGGGGGACAGGGGGAGAGGGAGAAACAGACTCCCCACTGAGCAGGGAGCCTGATGCAGGGCTTGATCCCAGGACTCTGGGATCATGACCTTAGCCAACTGAACCACCCAGGTGCCCCAGGAAGTGTGTTTTTAAAATGCTTTAGAGAATGTCACGTGGGGTTCACAGGAAACGTATTTCACAAAATTTCAGGAAATTTTTCCACTTATGTATTTGAGTTGGCAGATATTTCGAAGCGTTCCTACGGAAGAAGTGCCATTCTGGGCTGATGTGGTTCTGGGGTTTCGAAAGATGACTGAGGCTGAACTGAAGAAATTCCCCCAGCATGTGTTTGGTCATGCTTTCACGACTCTGAAATGTGAAAGCCCTACTTACCTCCCATGGTTGGAGAAGAGGTCAGTTGAAATGGCTCCTTGCTGCTTCCTTTATCTATCATAGCCATAAATAATTTCATAGCTCCTCATAAAATAGGTATGGAAAATTCCCTGTGGTTCCTCAGAGCTCGTCTGCAGTGTGTCCTGTTGCTCCCAATGGCCAGGGCTGTGTCAAACAATCTGAAGACAGTATTTGTGTCACAAACAGTAAATGACACCACACCAAGAGTAACACATCCATCTTCTTCTAGTGCATGATTCATGGTTCTTTTTTATGCTGCATGATTTGGTCCCCCGCCCACCAGTAAGTAAAACCCACTCATCGACACAGTACCTTAGATTTCCTCATTTGTAAAATGGAGACTTTTAGAGAGTATATTTCCAGCTATCAAATTATATGATTTGCTCCAGTTCTTTAGATGGAGAATCTTAAGCTTATTATAAATTGTTTTTGAAATTTTTTTTCATTAGTGATAGAGAAAATAGCTTCCTTATTTTCTTTGTTATAATTGAGACCTCTAAACCTGAGAGGTCATATCTTATCTAGATTAGGTAATTGCTTCCTCACCAAGTTCGGTCCAAAATACCTTGAACTTGCATTTTGGCCTGGTTTTCGGGACTTCCTGATTCCACTTAGTTAGAAAACACATCAAGAGCATCTTTATTTGAGACACGTCAATAAATTTCTCTTCAGTCTAGAAACTGTAAGTGTATTGAGGGTTGTGAAACATTGGCCTTTTCAATCCCCAAATCTGTATGTTTGGTAGATAAAGAGGGACAAGGTGAATTATTGTGTAAACGTTGGAAAAGTGACTCGGGCTAGGAGTGGCAACGACGATCCGGTCCCAGGTGTGGGCCATAGGATAATTGATTCCTACAATTCACTAATCCCACGATTCTGTTTTCGACATCTATGTCTGAACCTGGCACTGTGTTAGAAGCTGGTCCAAAAAAAAAGGATAAAATATGATCACTTTTCTTAAGGAATTCCGAGTCTGACGAGGGTGATGGTGTGCGTGTGTTTGTGTGTGCACGTGCGTGTTTATGCATGTTAATTAACAATCACAGTGACTCCTATGGTAAGGGGCGTACAGATTTTGAGGGTGGATTGGGAGCACAGAAGCGGGGGCCTAAGTCTGTTAGGCTCATGTCAGGAGCATCACAATATATCTCTGTAGCTTTTATAAGTGTTCTTCTTGCTTTTACCTGTTAGCAATTTATATGGGACATTTTCCTTTTGTAAGTTCCAGTCTTCATTAGACCCACCCTTTCATGCCTTGGTCACTGGGTCTTAAACCATGTTTGCATGCTAAATTTGACCCTGTAGATATCAGCTGATAAATAAACATTTTGAGCCATCCTTTGATGAAGCTGCCCATCGGCCAACAGTCAAGTTTCAGCAGCATCACGATCTTTCCCTCTGCAGTACATTTTCCTTGTAGTACAAAAATGACCAGAAATAGGAAATTGGAAGTGTTAATGCTAGCGATTTGAGATGGAGGTATCATATACTTTATCTTAATTAAATTTGGATAAAGGGAAATTATTAGGCATGCCACAAGGGGCCGAGTAAAGCTCGTACCCTAATGTACTATGTACCATTTTGTTTGATTATGATAAAAAATGGAAGAACATGTATAAAATGTCGAGTCTAAAAAGTGAGGTGTCATTAGAGAGGTTTATAACTTGGGGCTACAGTTTCATTATTATCCCCACATCTATTGTTTGCCTCCTTTGTCTTGGACTTTTTTCTCCATGTTCAGGAAGGTCTATAGAAAACCTGGCTGGATCCCTGTGGTCTTCAGCAGATCAGGCAGAAGCAGGGAAGGGAGACTCCTGCAGAGTGTTTGTCCCCATCACAGAGACTGGCAAGGGCTGGCTCCTCTGTGTGGAAATGGCGGGGGGTCAGGGATGGTAATGGACACAGAGATAAGGGAAGTGGATGAATTTGTATAACCCTTTACCCAGATTCCTAACAGTTTCTTTGTCATTTTCACTCTCTCATATATAAAAATGCAGGTATATTTTTTACATTTTTTCCCAGAGCCATTTAAGAGTATGTTGCAGACATGATGCCCCATGATTTCTAAATATTGCCATGTGTATTTTCTAGGAACAAGGATATCCTTTTACATAAACAGAGTACTATGATAAAAATCTAGATATTTATGTTGATACTGGAATCTATGGACCTCATTCATATGTTGCCCCCAAAAGGTCCCAGTAAGGTCCTTTGTATAGAGACACCTGGTCCCCGATCCAATCCATGGTCACACATTACATTTAGTTATCATGCCTCTTCAGTCTGTAGTCTGTCTTTGTCTCTGATGACCTTTATAACTTTTGAAGAGTACAGACCAATTGCTTTGTAGAAGGTCTCTCACGTGGGATTTGTCAAAGATTTCCTCATGATCAAATTAAGGTTATATGTTTTTGGTGGAACCGCACAGAAGGAATGTTGGCTCCCTAGCGCGTCATATTAGGAGGCACGTCGTGTGGGTGTGTCCCCTTCTGGTGACGTTAACTTGGATCACCTGGCCTGCCAGTTATCTCCAATGTGAATTTACTACATTTTCCCTTTGTAATTACTAAACGCTTTGTCAAAGTACACCTTGAAGTTGTGTAAATACCCTGCTCCTCATTAAACTTTAGCCTACTAGCTTTAGCTCTCATTCATGGTTCTTGACTCAATCATTACTACAATGTTTGCCAAGTGATAATTTTGTTCTTTTAAAGATTTTATTTATTTACTTGAGGGGGGAGGGACTAGAGGGGAGAGCAAGGGGGTGTGCAGAGGAAAGGGGAAAGAATCTCAAGCAGGCTCCCCCAAAGCAGGGCTTGAGCTCACAACACCTCACTTGAGCCGAAGCCCAAGAGTCGGAGGCTTAACGGACTGAGCCACGCAGGTGCCCTGCCAAGTGATAATTTCTAACTCTTTCCACATTTGGTTTGCTTTCTCCTATAAGGAAAAACTCCCCCCCCATGTTTATTCAGTTATTTATTTATGTCAGTATGGACTCGGGGATTCCTATTTTATTCAATGAATTATAATCTATTAGTCTTATTGTTTATTTTGATGTTCAAATTGCCTAACATTTGGCCAGTGGGAGCCCCTTCAAGCTGCTCTTGTGTCTTTTTGACATTTCTGCATCTCTAGCACTTTCTTACTTTTGGGCACAACAGCATTCCACACACTCCAATTTTGAGAAGAAAAACATTTTCTTTTCATGAATATTTCCTTCCATCTCTTCCTTAAAACAAACCTGATGCAATGCTACATTTTAAATTTTTATATTCAGTGCAGAAATAAAATGCCTTTACTCTGTCTCCCTTCTACTTCCCTTTGTGCCCTGAAGTTTCCTTCTGTTGTGATTTTGGAGTGTAGAGAACACGCCCAACATCAGACCCTCCTCTACCGCATTCAGCCTGGGACAAGAATACATACAAGAGCCCATATGGGTATGTGTAAATATTTCCAAGTTCCAAATCAAGCTGACAAATCATTAAATAAAATATCGTTTATCCCTTTACTTTAACAACTATGATGTGCAACCACATTTAGCAATCTTGGATTCTCAGGAGTGCTGCACAGTAACGTGGTGGCAGGGGACTCTAGGTGCACGCCATGAGACACCCTAGTCCGTACACCCAAGCTCTATTCAGACTTCACCCCAATAGCTGTCCTTTGGCCACCCCTTGGGCAAGGGTGCACACAGTGGCATGGTCTGCCCCTCAGAGGAAGACAGTGCAGGCCCTGGAAGTGGGGAGAAAATATGGGGATCGTGGGTTCCCAGCTCACTGGGACTGGAAGTGAAGGAAGAGGGGCTCTCCCTGGCTGCATCCGTTGGCCCCACATACTCATTTCTCATGCACAGCTGGAGAAGGGCCAGAGTGGGGTCCTCTAAGTGGCCCAATGGAAGGAAGGTATAGCTCCAATTAGCCAGGGTAAGTTCTAAGTCCTAGAAGTAGTCTTGAGCTTATGGTAATCACGTGTGTGTGTGTGTGTGTGTGTGTGTGTGTGTGTGCGCGCGCGCATGTAGTTTCTTCTAATTTTTCAATGAAGTATTGGATATAAAGTCTAGACAGAAAACTTAAATAGAAATTCTTCCTGGGAGAGAGGGTGTATTGCTTTCATTTTGCTTTAAGAGATAAACAGTGGATAAGGTTCTTGGAAGATGGGGAGTTTTGCGGGGCAGGGGAAGCATGAGGGCCCGGGGCACCTGAATAGGTGGCATTGCTATGGGAGAGAGGGGAGGCAGGGAAACCAGCATCACCCCCAGTGCATGCGTCCCTTCTCTGAGGAGTCTTCCTAAGCTTCCCAGTTTGCTGGGGCTGCCCTGGGCAGGGGGAGGCATCCCCTTGCGTGGGGGAAGGGCACAGTGAGTGAGGGCCAGTTCCCAGCATGGCCGCCACCCCAGCTGCCCTCCCACTCTGGTTGAGAATAAATGTGTTAGCTCTGGGGGCCACCCTCAACCACTTTCACATGGAAACAAATATTATCTGGATGATTTGTTCTTCGTGCTTCTAAAGTATCACCTTCTGGAAAACAGGCCCCATATTTCCATAATGACCTTCTTTTCAGGCCTAATTTCTAACTGTGGGATGAAGACCTGGGAAAAATCCTGCTACCGTCTCATTAGTTGGAAGCCTGCTGTCAGCATTTCACTCAACTTAAAATAACCTGGAGTCCAGTGGTACTTTGTGCCAGAGGGAGCCACCTCCTGAGAGCAGTGCCATTGGCCTGATGACCAGTCAGCTAGGGTTCGTGCCTGGGAACACTCTGGTTCCTGTCGGATTTTAGGCAACAGAGTCAAGGAGAAGAGGCCTGAGGGGCTGCTCTTGTCCCCCCTAGAGTCCTGGGGAGGTCTTTGTCAGTCCATGTATTGGATACACACATCCGCCATGACAGTAGGCCCGGATGTGGGTGCCTCAGACAGACAGTACACACACCCTTGTCCCACCGACCCCCCATTCTGTCCTTTCAGCACTGTCTTGTGTCCCTGATACCTTCCTCTTCCTCCTGTGCCCCCCACTCCCCAAAGCGAGGCCTGCACAGATAGCACACAGGGCCTCTCTCTGTGGAGATCAGCTGTCCTCTCTTCCCTCAGGGCCTGACATCTGGCCAGAAAGCCAGCGTGGGGCAAGAAGAGAGCCATGTGTCCCCTTTCCTCCTGAGGCAGGCTTTGTAGGGCAGGGACTCCTCCATGCCCAAGGCTAGCCTTTCAGGCAAGGATTTCAAGCCAAGTGAGAGGCAGGGTGGCATTGTGGTGAGGGGGTAGGACCCCTGGGCCTCACTCTGTGGGCTGCCGCCTGCTCTTCTCCACCAGGGTGAACCCCGCTGGGAAGCCACACAATCACTGCTTGTTCCTCACACCCAGGGTCTGTTGTGCACCCTCCTACACCCCTTCCACACAATGGGAGCGTTCAGCCTACAGTGTTCTGACTCAAAAACGGGCTTTTCACTCAGCAGGCCGCACAAAAATGTCTCCAGCGTAAGCTCCAGCCTTCTGAAATGATATAAACTTCCAGGAAAGACAAAAAAAAAAAACAATGTTTTTAACCGAAATTGAGATCTTCAGCTTTTTTCAAAGAACAGAAGGGATCATCTCCCTCTCAAAAAGAGAAATGATGCTCAATAATATCCAGAACAAACAAAAGAACAAAAACCCCTCAGAGGTTTAATCAGCCATGCAGATCATGTTTTATATCCTCAGCCAGTGGAGTCATATTTTGCTGCTTTTTACTTGCCCCGGCCAGGAAATGAATCACAGAGGCAGTAAGTCAACTGAGCCTGTCTCTTTGCCAGACGTCCTACCTAAATAAATCATCCCGGCTGGATCAGGATCGTCCTGCCTGTGACAACATCGGGAAAGCTGGGTGCCTCATTTCTGTGCTGGGGAACCCTGTAACTTAGGTGCATTGCTTTCTTTCAGGAGGCCATGCTTTATACTGTGGCCCTGATAAGGCCCACGCTGACCACAGCACTGACCACAGCACTGACCACACTGAACTGCTCTCTCGGTACTTCCTTCCCACGGGTAAAACAAGGCCTCACGGTTACTTTCCCTGTCTCCCATCTCCTGTAGCTTCTGTTCTCCCACTTGGCCTGACTCACAGCAGTGCCTCGGAAAAAAACTCATGTGGCTCCCCCAGGAGTTGGACAGAAATATGGATTGTACATCAGGAACGTGACAGATCGGCCCTGCCTTATAAATGTCCAGCTTGCAAAGGTGCCTTCCTGTGTACAGCAGACCCCTGCTTCCCCAACACTAACACGCACCTTGCCGCTGGAGCCCAACTGTCCTTTTCCAGGCTTCTAGGTATTTCTGCCTCCTCCCAGCACCTGTGGCCTCTGACCAGAGGAGCTGTGGACAAATGATGGTCCCAGATGCAAGCCTAACGTGAGCACCCGTTTTCTGCCTGGCTTTGCAAGGCCAAAGTGGGAGGATACCAGCCAGGCAGGTGCAGAATGATGGTGTTTGGTTTTTCTGATGATGGCAACAAGGTTAGCAGGGAATAGATGGAGGCTGTGTGCGGTGTGGTAGCCTTAGGTGTTTCCTGTGGGGCGTCAGTAGCTGCCCAAAGGCAGCGCTACAGGTGACTTGTTCCCTGAAGCCCCACCGCCTGGTCTGACTCAGGGTGCCCGGCTGCTCCCCCCGAGGACCACCCTGCCCATGGAAGCCCTGAGCCTCGTCCACACAAGGGACCAGAGGCCGCTGCACTCCTGAATGGAGCATGCAAGTTCATGGCGTGGTCAGAGCCGGGATGGATATTCTGAGAAGTGGGAAATAGAAAGCAGTTGATTTTATTAGAATATGCATTGCAAGGAAATGAGTGAGGAATATGACCGTCAGATGAGATCATGTGGTCAGGTCAGTATTAGACTATATATAAAACACAAGAAATCCCATGTATTCTTCACCCAGATTCCCCAAATCCTAAACTTACCATATTTGCTTTATCCTTTTGCCTCTAAATATATGCCTTTTTTTCTGAACCACTTGAGAGAAAGCTGCAGATGTGATGCCACTTTACCCCAAATACTGAATATGTATTTCTTAAACTCAAGGCCATTCTCTTATATAACCAAGGTCAACTAAGCAGAATGAGGGCATTAAATTAACGTGGGTACATTTCTGAAATCTACAGACCTTATTCAGATTTTGCCAATTGTCCCAATAATATATATTACAGCAAAAGAAAATCCAAGATCATACATCACATGTTGCAAAAATATATATTTATCATATATACTTATATATATATGTGTATATATATGTGTGTGTGCACACATATATATGTGTATATATATATATAATGAATATATATATATATGCTATATATATTCATTAGAAGCAAGTGACTAGGTTCAGCCAACATTCAAAGGGAGGGGAATTAGGCTTCAGCCTTAAAGGGTTCAAAGAATTTGTGGATATATCTTGAAAACATCACCATTGACCCTCTGAGTACAAATTGTTTACATTCCTACCACATGTAAAATATGCATATATATGTAAGCATATATATGTATATTTAAAATCTAACTATTATAAGTTATTTTAGGTATAGCTACACTAAGTGTCACTATGAAGGAACAGTGACCTTTTTCTTCTTTCCTCTATTTTATTCCTTATTATATGATGTAGTCTTTTGTTTGTTTCAAGTTTTTAAATTAATTAATTAATGAATTTTAAGATTTTACTTATTTATTTGTTAGAGAGAGAGAGAGAGAGCGCGAGCAGGGGGAGCTGCAGGCAGAGGGAGAAGCAGGCTCCCTGATCTACAGGCCACCCAGGCATCCCTCAAGTTTTTATTTAAATTCTAGTTAGTTACATTTAGTATAATATTGGTTTCAAGAGTAGAATTTAGTGATTCGTCACGTATGTGCAACACTCAGTGCTCATCACAAGTGCCTTCCTTAATACCCATCACCCATCTAGCTCATCCCCCCTCTCACCTCCCCTCCAGCAACACTCAGTTTGTTCTCTAGAGTTAATAGTCTCTTACGGTTTGCCTCCCTCCCTTTTACCCCCTTCCCCTGTGTTCATCTGTTTTGTTTCTTAAATTCCATACGAATGAAATCATATGGATTTGTCTTTCTCTGAGTGACATATTTCACTTAGCATAATACCCTCTAGTTCTATCCACGTCATTGCAAATGGCAAGATTTCATTCTTTTTTATGGCTGAGTAATAGTCCTGTGTGTGTGTGTGTGTGTGTGTGTGTGTGTGTGTGTGTGTGTACACACAGTACCTCTTCTTTATCTATTCATCAGTTGTTGGACATTTGGGCTCTTTCCCTAGTTTGGCTATTGTTGATAATGCTGCTATAAACTTCGGGGTGCATGTACCCCTTCGAATTAGTATATTTGTATCCTTTGGATAAATACCTATCCAAAGGTATTGCTGGGTCATAGGATAGTTCTATTTTTAACTTTTTGAGGAAACAGTGGACTTCTTCTATGAATCTGTGTGCATAGTACTATTTGCCAAGTGAGCTTTTAAATTAGGTTTCCTTTTAATCTCATTTTCAAATAGACCGGACACAGTTAATTTTTTGATCACTGTTATAAGGTGTCATGCTTCAGGCTTGAAGCAAGGATTAATTTTTTTAGTTGACTATGTCTAATAACGCATACATAAGACATCACAAAATGCTTCCCAAAGCCAGGCCTACACCCTCCCCCCCGCCAGGTTCTTGGTCACTGTGCTCGCCCAGCCTCCTTGCCTCTCTCTCCATCTCTAGCAATGGCCTCCTAGCTCTTCACTCTTTCTCTCATCAGTGGCTCAAAAACTCAATGCTGTTTTCCTCATTCCAACGCACTTGAAACTATAGCAGCAGTGGGGAGAACTGTCCTCTTTCCAGCTCTGACACCTGGGGTTCCGCTGCTCAGGCCTGACTCTCACCAATTCTCTTCACATCAGGCCCCTCAGGCTCTGGTCCTCAGGCTCTGGCCCTCGTCCCCTAACGAGCAAGTTCTAGCCAGCGTGAGGAGTCAGCTGGGGAACACACACCACGCCATCCCCTCTTCTCTCTACCCTCCTTGGTGGGCACCAATTTTCCAGAAGCAATCTGGTTTGCAGAGAAGCCTCCTGACCTTCATGCAGACAGTCATGTACCCTCTCACCCCAAAGCCATCTTGAATCCTTAGAAGAGTTTTTACTTTGTATTTGTATAATCCACAGGCCTATTTGGATCATCTTCCCAGAATAAAGGTACAAGCTATTAAAATGTTACCAGAGGAGTGTTAAAATGGCTGTATTTGGCCAGATGAAAGTGCTTTAACATTTTATATGACAAAAACGATGTTTTCCCCCAGTTTCTACTCATTAGGCTCCCCAGACAATTTTGGGTCTAAGTGTCAGCAGGTGAATTCCAAGCACACACGGCTTCCAGGGCAGTACCTTGGCTCCACTGCACCCCCTATTCTGTCCCTGCTGGGCCGCACCCCACATCCTGCCCTGACCTCCCGCTCCCGGTTCCTCCCTCCTGAACCCAGAGGCCAAGCGCTGTGGTCAAAGCAGCCTCATCCCTCGTACTAGAGCTCACAGGGCCTTGCCTTCCCCCCATGACCCCTCTCCCCCAGTGGGTCTCCACACTGAACCCCCACCTCCCTATTTCTTTCTCTTTTTTTTCACTCTTTTTAAAAAAGATTTTATTTATTTATTTGGCAGAAAGAGAGAGAGCACACAAGCAGGGGGAGTGGCAGGCAGAGGGAGAGGGAGAAGCAGGCTCTCCATTGGGCAGGAGCCCGATGCGGGGCTTGATCCCAGGACCCTGGGATCATGACCTGAGCTGAAGGCAGACGCCCAATGGACTGAGCCACCCAGGCGCCCCACTCACCTCCCTATTTCATGCTGCCCAGGATTCCTCTCTTACATAGCTTAGGCTGCGGCAGGTGATGGGAGGTGGGGTGCAAGGATGCCTCTAGTCCCATGAGAAGAGAGAGGATGAGGAGACTCCCCTTTGCTTCTGGGATGTGGGGTGTGTGTGTGTGTATAAAGAAGTGCTTAGTGGAGCCCCATCCCTCTGAGGGCCACATGTGCTCAATTTCCTTCTTGCTGAACCCGGCCCCCCCCTACACTTTATGCTTCAGGCTGACGTGGTCCTGCAGAGGGCTGACTTTTAGGTTTGGTGAAAATGGGCACCCTTGGGTTTTAGCATGATGACCAGGAGACATTGGTCTGGTGCTATTTAGTGAGCACAACTTCTTGAGTCCCCCGTCTCCACATTTCTTCATGGGAGGTTGGGACAAGGCATTCTCCCTATCTAGAATGAGGTCTTGCTCAGTTGCAGGAAACCCTACGGGGAAAGTCTCCAAGCTTATACCCCCAACCATGTCATCCAAAACCCCCGAAGAAAATAACTACCTTGTATGGTTGTAAAAGTGCTTGGTCACCCAACATACAGCTTCCAGGTATGGTTTCCTCCTACACCCTGGTGCCCCCTGATGCGTTGCCCGTGGGATGACAAGAGTGACTGGGCATCACCACGCGGTTGTATCGCAACAGTACAAGGATGATGGGGCCCTGGCACATTCAGTAAGTTCCCTCCTGGGGTCAAGGCCAGGGAGGCACTCAGCACCGCAAGCCTGCGGGGGCCTTCCAATCGCTATGATAATTTCAGAAGTCTCCAGGAAGAGAGTGGGCTTTCATTAGTAGCAACCAGTGGGGGACCCTTGAAATGGAAGAAGAGGACATTTGCGCTTGTTGAATTTATACATAATATTTATAAAAACCCTGTGGACTCAACATTCTTATCCTTAGGTAATAGTTGAGGAAACAAGCTCAGTTCGGTCAAGTCCCCAGGCTGGTAAAATTCCTTTATTTCTCTGAATTAGGAGAATAATTCTGAGTTTTAATTAGAATAGTTGGAACACAGAGCACAACGGTTAACTATCGACACGTGGAATCCACAATCTATTAAAAGGAAAACCAAGATAATGTTCAAATAATAATCAATGTAAAACATTTTTTGAAGTCCAAACGTCATTCTATTAAACCACTGAATGTAAGTGATAGATGGGTGTGGGGAGCAGGCAAACGCCTTTTGGATTTTATAGTAGCATAGCAACTATACCTTTTCCCACACCGCTCCCCCCATTAAAAAAAAATACTGAGGAACTACAATGTGCTATGTGCTGTGTCAAACTTTTTCCAGATGCTGTCTCATTTCATTTTCACAAGGAGCCTATGAAGTCAGTACTGGTATCTCCAAATTATGGATGGAGGATTAAAGTTCACAGAAATTAAATAACTTGACCAAGGTCTTCTGATTGGTAAAGGGAAGAGCCCTCCTAAACTCTTTTTAAACATCTTTTCTTTACATTCACTATTTTAAGGAATATTAACACACTGCAATATGTTGGTCAGTATCACCACAAAATTCATAGGTGATTGTATTAAAACTAATGCTGTTGAACTGTACACCTAAAAATGGTTAAGAGAGTGAATTTTATGTTCTGTGTATTTTACCACAATTAAAAAAAAAAAAAGATTTACAGGACCTAGCTAAGCCATTTCCTTAAAAAAAAAAAAAAAGATTTATTTATTTATTTTAGAGAGAGAAAGTCCGCCTGCATGAGAAAGAGTGAGGAAGGGGCAAAGGGAGAGGGAGGGAAGCAGACTCCCCACCGAGCCAGGAACCCAACCATGCGGGGCTTGATCCCAGGACCTCGAGATCATGACCCCAGTGGAAACCAGGAGTCCCACGCCCAACCTACTGAGCCACCCAGGTGCCCCAAGCCATTTCTTTTTGTTATGGATATACTTGGTCCAAAATATCATTATCAACCACAACTGTCAGTCCATCAGCTGCAAATATTCTGCATTCGTCTCGTGCTAACATTCCTGTGGTAGACATAAAGTGGGGGGTGTGACCCCTGTTCCAAACATCTAGTTAGGGAGACCAGAATAAAGAAAAGGAACATCCAAGAGTTAAGAATATGAGACAAAATGCCTAAGGCTGCAAATTTAGGTGCTAAATAAATGGCATAAAAAGAAAGGCTAGGGGATTTAAAATACGGATTGATTTAGTACTCATTTAGCAGCTAGTATGATACAGGAACTTTGTAAAACATGAAAAGGACAAGACATTTGTTTTGAATTTTTGAAACAGGTTTTCATTTAGGTTCCAGTTTAGGAATCCCCAGTTTCCAAGGATGCGAGGCAGTCGGTGGCTAAGAATTTGACCTCCTTGGGCCCTGGATGTGGTGGCCTTGCCCATCATTTCCTGTGAGGGTTTGCGCAGGAAGCTGCTGAGGTTCACTTAATGGTCTCTCTCGTTCTTCCCAGGTTAAAAGGAAGTGGGGTCCTGATACTCACCCGACGAATAGGAGACCTGTGGGAGCTTCATCCATCCTTCGACATCGTGGTCAACTGCTCAGGCCTTGGAAGCAGACAGCTTGCAGGAGACTCAAAGATATTCCCTGTGCGGGGCCAAGTGCTCAGAGTTCAGGCTCCCTGGGTGAAGCATTTTATCCGAGATGGGAGTGGGCTGACATATATTTATCCCGGCATATCCAACGTAATCCTGGGTGGAACAAGGCAAAAAGGAGACTGGAATCTGTCTCCAGATGCAGAAATTAGCAGAGATATTTTTTCCCGTTGTTGTGCTCTTGAGCCCTCCCTCCATGGAGCCTGCGACATCAGGGAGAAGGTGGGCTTAAGGCCCTTCAGGCCAGGCTTGCGGCTGCAGACAGAGCTCCTAGCCCAGGACGGTAGGAGGCTGCCCGTGGTCCACCACTATGGCCACGGGAGCGGGGGCATCTCTGTGCACTGGGGCACTGCTCTGGAGGCCGCCAGCCTGGTAGGCGAGTGTGTCCGAGCCCTCAGGACCCCCACTTCCAAGTCAAAGCTGTAGGTGACATGAAGTGACAGCAAATGGCCCCGGAGACTATCGATCAAAATATAATCTAAGCACCAGAACTGATTCCAATAACTTTTCCATTGCATGAAAGTTTAATTAGATATATCTTTGTTTTCAAAATTAGAAATGATGCAACATGAATCCTTAGTAGCCTTAGGACTAGTACTAACCTAATCTAGTACCAGTGTAGAATTAGGCTTAAGTCTACTACTAATGACATAGGGCATAAAACTCTATTTTTGTTAAAAATACTTGTTATAGAATAAGATTTCTCTTAGATCCGGTGTTCAAAACTCTGTGCTTATTTACAAGGATGCTGGAAACTGTAGGGATTTTGACATCTTTTGGCTAATAAATCCACCGCAAGAGATAATGTATGGAAAACACTTAACTCACTGTCAGTTGCAGAGACGCCCATGATGTTTGTGGGTTGCATTCAAGTGAGCATTATAGTCCCTCTAAATAAAATACACGGTGATCATGCAACACAGGCTTATCACATTTAACAGAAGACAAAGCATGGTTCCTCCTAGTACTTGTGGCAACCTCTTCCTCCCCTCAGCTGGTCATGATGGTTGGAAGACAGGGATGAAGTTACCTATGAACATGGCATCAGCTCAATAGCTGTCTGGAGTCAGTCACCTACGGGTGGTACTTTCCCTTACTACAAATGACTGAGCACTCTCGCTTGTTGCGTGGTTGACTTTGCCCAAGCATTTTTGAAGATTGAGTAGCAGGTGCAGCCAAAGAGCTAATTTGCTGATTAGGATGGAACAATCATTGTGAATGAAATATATCCAAAGAGTTTTCTGCAAGTTGTAAAAAACAAAAAACAAAAACTCCTGGGAAGGAGGGGAAATGTGTCATGATAAAATAAGTTTGGGAATTGCTGAAATAAATTAATCTAACCTGGTTTCTTGGCTCAGGTCTGCTCAGAGTTAATCTGTTCATATGTATTGTGAATGCTCAGGAGGGTTTTGGCTTTAATGAATGGTAAAGGAGGTGCTAGTCACTAAGGTAAGGACGCTTTAGAGAAATAGATGTAATTTTAATTTTAATTTTGGCAGGAGATGGCTGGTGTTTAGTGATAATAAGTTCTATTTTGGACATCCGGGGTTGTGTGTGTGGGGGGTGAGGTTGGCAAAGAGAAGGTGGGAAAGAGAAAGCCCCCAGCATAACTCCATTTTACTGTTTTGTTCACTGAGCTTTTGCATATGATTTTTTTTTTAAAGAGAACATTCGGCTGGAAGAGGGAGTGAGGGAGAGAGAAGGAGAGAGAGAAGGGAATGAGAGAGACAGAGAGAGAGAGAGAAAACCAGCGTACTAGATGATCTTAATCTTTCCTTGTAGTGTTAGAAAGCCTCCAGTGTGCTTCTTCCCCATAGGTTCCCACCAGGGGGTGGTATTGTATCAAATTCAGATAAACTGGGAACTCTGAAAATCGAGAAATGACTAAAATAAAAAAATGGATACCAGCTGTGTGGAGTGACTGTGTGATTCTTTTCAGGTTTTGGAGTTTATATGCCACGATCGTAATTGTTCTGTGTAAAGTATTTGAGAAACATGCAAACTTAGGCTGACCACACACGTACATGCGTGTGTGTACTCGTTGCATTCTGTGAGAAATACTAAGACATGATAAAATGGCATTTTAAAGAGAAGGAATAAAACATTTCATGGTTAAAATGAAGATCCAGACGGCCGCTTAAAGTAGGTATGGTTCAGTTGTGTTTACGATGGTTTGAAGTGTACTCATTTGCTCCTTATGCCCATGGTTTAGATCCTGCAGCATTTCCGTTTCAGGTACGTAGGCTCACATTCCATGCTGCTGTCTATTTGCTACTCTAGGTCAGTCTGCTTTTATTTTTCTAGTCCGACTGAAAGATTGAAGGCTTTCCATGCCCTGATTCCATGTTCACTAATTGCTAAATATTTGCTCCCCGTGTCTCTTAAAAGTTTATTCATTTTGGTCAGCAGCTGCCAACATGGGCTGCACGCTAGAATCAACTAGAATCACCTAGGAAGTTTTGAAAAAATACCGATTTCCAGCGTGCTATATTAACTTAGACTCTTTGGCAGGTGGTATGGGACCCCTGCATCAGTATTTGCTCAAACCTGCCCACAGAGTTCTAACCTACAGCTGCAGGCAGCTGAGAACTACGGAGCACTCGTCCCTCCTCTCCTCCTAGGACTCCAGAGCTCCCATAACCACGACCCCTCCCTTCCTCCTTCGTCATCATGCCGCATGGGGTTAGGAGGGATGTGCTCTCGTAAGTGGTGTGTAGGCACTTCTGGGCAAGGCGGCCTATGGAATTGGCTATGTCCCAAAGTGGCTCCCTAGAAATGCTGGGAATTACCTTGCTGGCTCTGGGTCAGCTGCCTAGACTCAGCGGTCTTTGTCCGAAAGATGAGAAACTGAACAAACGGATGATGGCCAGACCATATATAAACATAGAACTCTGACCCACAAACTATAGCAACCAGCTCAGGAAACCAACACCCTCATCTACAACAAGCCACCCAGGAAGCCTGCCTGCTCTCTGTCAGACGTGCAGGAGGCCAGACTGCTATCTCTAGTAACAATCCAGAGAGCTGAACAGTCGTTTCTGAAACAATCGGCCCCATATGGCCAGGACTTGATTAATAACTGACAGCTGCCCTAATTTTTTGGCCCCTGGTCAACTTGGGAGCAACTACAGAAAGCCTACATGCACCCCTAACCAGTCACCCGGCATGCCCTGCTTCTAGTTAGCTCGCTTACAGCTTCCTCATGCCAACAGAAAGACAAACCCCACTCAGAGCATAAAGTCTTCTCTTGTTTGCTACTCTAAACCTTCCCCACTCTTCTGCCCGCCTTGGAGCCATGGTGGCCGACTCCCTTGCTAGAGCAAAGTCTGGATCAATTGTTGTTGTTTTCTCATTTTGAGGGTCTTCATTTCCACAAGGATTTCCTGTTTCTGTAAGTTGTTGTCTTCTTTGGTGATCTGTGCTAAGGCCAGAGAACGGAGTACTCCCCCCCCCCGCCCCCCATTTTCTATTACAGACCACTTAAATTTTTTTTCTGAACATGGAGAACAACCCATTTCCTTCTTAAATCTCTGCTTTCAAGTGTCTGACTTTTGTGGTGAGCTCGGACCGGCTGTGCCTGTGACCCAGCAGGCCCCGGCGGCTTTGAGGGAATGGGCACTGCAAGTTAGGTGCTTCTTCAGCAAGCAGAGGTGATGGACGTACTTTTAGGCTTTTCTTCACTTAGGAAGAAGTTAAACAGAAAGACCATAGCCCAGTAGGACACGCTTGTATACAAGAAAGGCTATTTTTAGCAGTGACATCTATTCTTCTTTTTATTGAATAGATGCATTCAAACCAACAGATATTTGAACTAATTTTTTCTCAATCCATTAAGAGCTCTTAGAGAAAAGGAGGAAAATAATGGTGGGACCTGTGTCCTCTGGGAGTTGTAGTGAGTTCTGCAGGGAAACCTGTTCCAGAACTCTCCTCACTTGTCAGATATTTGAAATGAATGTAGCACTTTTAGTGTTTTTGCTTGGTTCCTCTCATCTTTCTTCTTGAGTGTGTGAATGATGGAGACACATTTGAAACCTGTTTCCTCTGGGTATCATTCAGTCCAGAAAAACCAATGAGATGTTTAAGTGGTCTCTTTCTTCTTGAAAAATCTCAGCAGTTTGCTACCAGGCCTGGGGGCTTTATTATCCTAAGTGACTTTGCTACCTATAAATGACAGCCCTAAGTGGCCAAAGGGAATGAGTTAACCAGATCTCTGAAAGAATGTAACCAACGTTTCTTCAATTATTAGCAGAACAGTTGACTTCCATCTGCTCAGGGCACCCGCTGAGTGGGTAGCGACGCTACCCATAATTCCACCACTCAGAGCCTGTTTCCCTTGAATTATAATTTTTACCTTGGTGCAAATTCTAGGATATCAGCCTACCCTCCAATTTTATATGTATCCTAGTATTTCCCTTCCTTACAAACCCAAGTGGTCTGGTAACGGACTTCAGCCAGTGTTGGAAATATTCCAAATCGTTTGCCTGCTCTGCCCAAGCCCACTTCCCTGGGAAATCTGCTCAGATCTGGGGGTTCACTATCTGGGCAGTATCCCCCATGCCCTGCCTCTCTGGTCACAGCTTTTTGGATCAGAGGAAACGATCAGTTAGTTTGGGTTCAGTTGCAAGTAACAGAAACTCCCCCAAATAGTTGCTTAAACAAGATGGGCATGCATTTCTCTCTCACATAAAAGAAGCTTGGATGTAGGCATTCCAGGGCTGGTGTGGGGACTTTAGTCAGTACCCCAAGCTCTCCCAGCTCACACTCTGCTACCTCAAGGGTGTGGCTCTTGGGCTCTTGGCCATCACGTCATCACATCTAACCCCAAGGGAACGTCCCAGAAGACTCAGGCAACACTTTTGCTTCTATCTCATTGCATAGGATTTAGCTTCAGGCCTACGCTGAGATTCAAGGGAAGCTGGAAATGCAGTCTTTTGGCTTGGTGACAATGTAAAGGTTAAGGTTTTAGCAGGCTCTGCTAAAACGATCCAACTATAAACTGAGTTAAGCCAGTCAGATTCTTAAGAATTTATACTAAGGGTTTCTAAAACTGTTTCCCGGTAATGGCAGGCTCTGGAGACATGCAGGCTTGGGCCCACAGTCCAGGTTGTTCAGGACAGAAGAAGCCAGGCGAGAGAGGAAGCAGAGAAGAGCAGAGGAGGAAGCCCAAGGGGCCATGTACTTCTGGGGAAGCATTGAGAATGACCTCAGATCCTGACCCAGTTCCACTTCTCGTAGGTCTGACTGGATGGTCAATTCTGCATTCCTCAGAAACCTCATTTTTAAAGACTGCTTTTTAAAAATCATTGTATTAAGCAGGGAGAATGGATGGGGGCTGGAGAGTTTCAGATTTTCCCCAAAAGAAGTTATTTTTCCTGCAGTAATTTTAATAAAAGGATGCTGTTTATGGCTGTAAGAGTAAAATCTAAACATCACGGGTCAAATCCAGCATTTGGTGTCTTTTAGCTTTTGCCTAAAAATCTTATCCATTCTTTTCTTATTCCCAGTAGGGGACATTTGATATATCCTTATCTCCTTTACCATTGTTATCACCTATTGTTAGGATAAACAAAGTCAAAACTACCCAAACAAAGCTCTGTGTTACTTGGGCAACAGGTTTTCTTATATTAGTGCTAGTTCCTGAATATGTTATTAGTTTCTGGTCGAGATGTTGTTGTAAGCAATGGTATTCTTAGTAATGCAGATTATGTTCTTTAATTACAAAACTTGAGTTATGGCCATTTTGTATGGTAAATCTCATGCTGTAGGAGTAATGCCTGTATTTAATTTCCTGTCCATGGATTCCATGGAGAAATACTTTATCATAATTCTCCTTTCTCCTTGAGCCCATTTAAGTAGATTCTCTCCTTTCAACCAAAAACCCTCATCTAAGTCACCTTATAAAAAACAAGTGGATCCTTGAGATGGGAAACTATCCACTAGACTAGGGGTTGGCAAACTGCTCCTGTTAAGGGCCTAGTAATAAAGATTTTAGGTTTCGCAGACCATACAATCTCCGTTGCAACCGCTCAATTCCTCAATTCTGCCACCATAGTCGGAGAGCAGTGAGATAATTTGTAAACAAATGTCCATGGCTGTGTTCCAATAAAACTTTATTTACAAAAACAGGCAGAGGGCCAGATTTGGCATCAGGGCTACAGTTTGCCTTGCCCTAAACTATAACCTCCATGTGGGCAGGAACATGTCTGATTCATTTAACATTTTCTACCCAACTCCAAACACCAAGCTTGGTCCTCGATACACATTTGTTGAATCGTTGGGTGAGTAAACTATCAATGTGACATTATAGACAGATTATCCCAGCTTAAATTTGAAAAAAAAAACTACTAAACCTCGTTCAACAAGCTCTTTTGTTAGCTTTCTAATTGATTTTCCTTAAAAACTGTGAAAGTCTATCTGCTACTAATATCTTGCAGCTTGAGTATACCACAGAGAATACTTTCATGGCCTGGATTCTCAGGCAATTGAATGATTTAAGCAGCCAGAAGGCATAGGACAAAGAAAATTTTCTTAGGAGCGGAGCCATTATGTCAGTGCCCTCATCAAGGCCCGCACATCCCACTGGCATTATTCTACTGGGCTGGGACCAGGAAGGAGTGTAAGTGTGTCCTCTGGTAAAGGAAGAGATAAAAGCTATGTCTCTTCCCTGTTTTTGTGGTCTCTGCAGCCTCCAGCCGGTTGTGCCAGGGGTTTGGTTCCTACTAGGAGAGGAATGAGAGAAAAATAAAAAACATGGGCCTAGCGTCAGGAAACTGCATTGGCAGAAAGCTTTCTGGGTAAGCTCGATACCTTGTCTCAGCTTGGTCCTTCCCACATTGACCCCTGTACCCTGCTGTCCACCGAGCCCACTGATGGCCCCTTTAGTACGTCTGGTCTTCTCCCATGGCTTCCCTTACTTTTGCACCCACTCAGATGTGAGTTAACTTCCCTGAACAAAAATCCCATTTGACTCACTGGACCAGAGGTCTTCAACCCTGACTGTGCATGGGAAAAAAACAAAACAAAACAAAACAAAAATTTAATACCTATGTCTACCCACAGACCAACAGAATTAGAAGCTCTTGGGTGGGGATAGTAGGCATCAATATTTTTTAAAAGTACCCTCCACCCTCATCTTGGTGATTTTAATGTGCATCCAGGATTGAAACACACAGATCTAGATTTCCAGTACTGACTGTACATCACAATCACTGGGGAGCTTTTAAAAAAGATATAGATTCCAGACCTAATAAATCAGAATTTGGGGGGGGGTGGAGAGGTGTGACCTGGGAATGTATATTTTTGAGAACTACTCTGGGAGCTTTCTGGTGAACAGCCAGGCCTGAGAACCAGGCTTTAGGCCATGCCAAGCACATGCTGATATGACCTGCTGGGCTTGGGCACAGATATGCTAGCTGCTCAGCCATCTGAGCCACAGGAAGGGCAGAGAACTGCACTAGGTCATAAGATGGAGGTGAGCTCTGGCCTGCTCATGGTAATTCAGCCCACACTGCTCAAGTCCCAAAGACCTCTGACCTGGACCCTCAGACTCAGTCCCTCAGCCAAGCCAAGCCTGATGGAGTGTGGGAGGCCCACCCTCATCCAAGCCCTGGGATGTTTAAAACGGGAGACTTGAAAATGTTCAAATGCTGGAGGAAAACCGGCCCTAGAGCAGGAGAAACTGAAGAGCCAACCACAGAGAGTTAACTGATGCACAAGATCCTTGGTGAAGGCAGGGGGAGGGGGGGGTGGTAGGGGGACCTCTTCTGCTGAGACAGAAGGCAAGCCAGAACAGGTGGAAGCAGATGTGGGTGTGTTTGTTGGTATGGAGTTCTCCTTGGGTGACCTTGCTGGTTCCCTGTAAAGCAGGTAGCAAATTCTTTTGCTGATAACAAGTGAGGAACTGCGGGACCGGGAAGGAGCCTGAAGACAGGGGGGACATGTAAAAGAGGCATCTGGAAGAGATCTGCCCATGGGGGCATGAAACAGATCACTAAGTAATGCTCAGAGGTTGGTCACCCTAAATTGATGGTGTCCCAAATTTGCACAATTCATTCATTCATTCATTCATTCATTCATTCATTCAAGGCATATTTATTAAATGCCTACAATATGTCAGTGCTGTTCCCAAACTGAGGAGAAAGCATGGGGAAGGAGACAAAGGTCTTGGCTTCGTAGAACTTATGTTCAACTGGGAGAGACAGAGTACACACATACATACCCTCATGTATGGAGGTGTTGTATACTATGAAGAAAAAAATTTTTTAATTTTATTTATTTTTTAAATTAAAAATTTTTTTTTGAAAAAATTTTTTTAAACAGGGAGGATCAAAGGCTACTATTTTATACAGAGTGGTGTGGTTAGGCCTCTCTGAGCAGGTGGCACTTGAATGGAAGGCTGAGGAAGGTGAGGGAATTACAATCCATGTGAATATCTGGGGGAAGAATATTCTAGGCAGAGGGAAGAGCAGGTGCAAAAGTCTTGAGTGGAGCATGGAAGAAGTGCAGTGTGCTTGGTCTGTGTAAGGAGCAGCAAGAGGGCCAGTGTGGCTGGGTGCAATGAGCAAGAAGGAGAGTAGGAGAAGATTAGGTCAGAGATACAGACCCAGGTCAGATCATTTAGGATCTGGGGCCATGATAAGGATCTTAGATTTTGGGGTGCCTGGGTGACTCAGTCGTTAAGCATCTGCCTTCAGCTCAGGTCATGATCCCAGGATTCTGGGATCGAGCCCTGCGTCGGGCTCCCTGCTCAGCAGGAGAGCTGCTCTTTCTCCCTCTCCCTCTTCCCCTGTTTGTGTTCCCTCTCTCACTGTGTCTCTCTCTGTCAAATAAATAAATAAATCTTTAAAAAAGTAAAAAATAAAAAAATAAAACAAAAATGTTAAGGATTTTAGATTTTGTACTAAGTGCAATGGGAAGCTATCAGAGAGGGGAGAATAAGGGAATAACATGATCTGATTTTACTCTGGTTGCCGTATGGAAAATAAACTGAATGGAAGGCCAAGAAAGCAAAAAGGAAGACAGTACTGAGAGGGGCATTTGCAATGATCTGAGGAAAGAGGAGGGTGGCTTGGATGAGGGTGGTGGAGGGGGTAAGAAGTGGCTAGATTCTGTACATATTTGGATTCTATATAACTATGGTATTGGCTAATGGATCAGATGTGGAATGTGAAAATCAAAGAGGAGGTAAAACTGACTCCAAGGTTTGTGGTCTGAGCATCTGGATGAATGGAGCTGCTATGCTCGGGAGAACACTGATGGGGGAGAAGGTTTAGTTGGGGGGTGGGAGGTACAAATAAACAGAAGTGTTGAGCGTGTTCAATTTGAGATGCCTATTAGAGACCCAAGGGGAGATGTTGAGGGTGCAGTTAGATATATGAGCCTAGAGTTCGGGGGCAGGACCAGAATGGAAGTATAAAGTTGGGAGGTGCCAGCATATTTAAAACTATGGTAGTTGATGAGATCTCTCAGGAAGTGACTTAAAAAAGAAGATACCTGAGGGGAGAGAAAGAAACTAACATCTGTTGAACACCTACATAGACTAGGTGCTTTTTACATGTACTACCTCTTTAACATTTCACAAGTTAGAGATATTAGACTTCCCATTTTATACCCGGAGGGACTGCAGTTCAAAGGTGAAATAGTATGTCCAAGGTCACACAGTTAGCAAATGGTCAGAATTTGAACTGGTTCTGCCTGATTCTGAAGCCCATACACATTCATTGCCCCCTCCCTCCCTCCCTCCCTCCTTTCTTTCCTTCCTTCCTTCCTCCCTCGCTATTTCCTTCCTTCCTTCCTTCCTTCCTTCCTTTTTGAGGTATAATTTATATACAGTAAACTATTTAAAACATGCTTGTATAACTTACCAACTACACATACATTTAATTATCACTCAGATCAAGATATAGAATATTTACAATGCTCCAGAAGGCTCTCTCGTGCTCCTCCTGCTTTACATCCCTTCAAAAGTAACCACTTGTGATAGTTAATTTAGTAGTCAGCATCATGGGATGCCCAGATATCTAGTTAAACTTCATATCTGGGTGTGCCTGTGATGATGTTTCTGGAAGAGATTACCATGTGAAGCAGTAGTCTCAACGAAGTAGATTGTATTGCCCTCCCCAATGGGTGGACATCATCCAATCCACTGAGGGCCTGAGAGGAACAAAAAAAGTACAAGAAGGGAGGATTTGCCCTCCATCTCTCTCTCTCTCTCTCTTTCTCTGCCTGACTGCTTGAGCTGGGACATCAGTCTTCTCCTACCCTTGGTGCTCCTGGTTCTCAGGCCTTCAGAGTGAAACTGGAATCTACACCATTGGCTCTTAGGCCTTCAAACTACACCACTGGCCTTCTTGGGTCTTCAACTTGCAGAGTGCAGATGGTGGGACTTTTCAACCTCCATAATCATATGAGGCACTGGGCAGAGTCAGGGCTTATGGAGGTCAGGTGCTCAATGGCATATTAGCTCAGGTCTGTCTCACAGTGGGCCCATTAGATCCCCAAACCCACACCATGATTATCTCTCCAGTTCTGGCATGCATAATTGGAATAGATCTACTCAGCAGCTCGCAGAATCCCCACATTTGTTGGCTGATCTGTGGAGGGCTATTACGGTGGAAAAGGTCAAGTGAAAGCCACTAGAACTGCCTCTACCTAGAAAAATAGTAAACCAAAGGCAATATGCCATTTCTGGAGGGATTTCAGAGACTAGTGCCACCATCAAGGACTTGAAAGTTGCAAAGGTGGTGATTCCCACCACATCCTTATTTAACTTACTTGTTTGTCCTGTGCAGAAGACAGATGGGTCTTGGAGAATGACAGTGGGCTACTCTAAGCTTGTCCAGGTGGTGGCTCTAATTGCAGCTGCTGTACCAGATGTGGTTTCATTGCTTTAGCAAATTAGTACATCCCCTGTTACTTGTTATGCAACTATTGATCTGGCAAATACTTTCTGTCTCTGTCTGTAAGGTCTATTAGATACAATTTACTTGTAGCTGGCAAGGCCAGCAATACACTTTCACTCTCCTTCCTCAGGGGTATATCAGCTCTTCAGCCTTGTGTCATAGTTTAGTTTGCAGGGATTTTGATAGCTTTTCCCTTCCACTGGTCCATTACATTGATGACATTATGCTGATTGGACCTGGTGATCAACGAGTAGCAACCACTCTAGATTTATTGGTAAGACTTTTGCATGTCAGAGGGTGGTATGAATCTGACAAAAATTCAGGGACCCTCTACCTTAGTGAAATTTCTAGGTGTCTAGTAGTGTGGCATGTCATGATATCCCTTCTAGGTGAAGGATAATGATTGCATCTGGCCCCTCTTACAACCAAAAATGAGGCATATCTAGTGGGCCTCTTTGGAGTTTGGAGGCAATGTATTCCTCATTTGGGTGTGTTACTCTGGCCCGTTTACTGAGTGACCTGAAAAGCTACTAGTTTTGAGTGGGTCTAAAAACAAGAGAAGGCTCTGCAACATGTCCAGGTTGTGTGTAAGCTGCTCTGCCTCTTGGACCACATGATCCAGTAGATCCATTGGTACTTGAAGTGTCAGTGGCATAGGGATGCTCTTTGGAACCTTTGACAGGCTCATAGGTAAATCCCAGCACAGGTCCTTAGGATTTGGGAGCAAAGCCCTGCCATCCTCTGAAGATAACTGCTTTCCTTTTGAGAAACAGCTCTTGGCTTGCTACTAAGCCTTAGTAGAGACTGAAGACTTAATATGGGCTACCAAGTTACCACATGACCTGAGCTGCCCCACATGAACTATAAAGTTCTGCATGCATAGCAGTACTCCATCATCAAATGTAAGTGGGAATGGATGTGATTGGGTACAGGCAGGTCTTAAAGACATAATTAAGCTACATGAAAAAGTGGAACAAATGCCTATAGTGCTCACTCCTGCTACACTGCCTTCTCTTTCCCTGCCTGCACCTATGGACTGATGGGGGGTCCTTATGATCAGTGGAAGACAAAATTTGGGCCTGGTTTATAGATGGTTCTATATGGTATACAGGAACCACCTGAAAGTGAAGAGCTACCACTCTACAGCCCCTTCCTATGAAATTCCTGAAGAACAGTGGTGAAGAGAAATCCTCCTATTGGGTAGAACCCTACCTAGCTGTTCACTTTGCTTGTGAGGAGAAATGTCCAGATGTGTGATTATATACTGATTTATGGCTAATTATTTGGTCAAATGGCCAGGGACTTGTGGAATATGATTGGAAAATTAGTGGCAAAGAAATTTGGGGAAGAGGTATGTGGATAGACCTCTCTGAATGGGCAAAAAATGTGAGGATATTTGTGTCCCATGTGAATGCTCACCAAAGAGCGACCTCAGCAGAGGAGGATTTTAATAACTGAATTGATGGGATGACCTATTCTGTGGATACCAATCTGCTTCTTTCCACAGCCACCACTGTCATCTCCAAATGGACTCACGAACCAAGTGGCCATGGTGGCAGAGATGGAGGTTATGCACAGGCTCAGCAACATGGACTTCCACTCACCAAGGCCAACCTGATTATGGCGACGGCTGCAAGTCCAATCTGCCAGCAGCAGAGACCAACACTAAGTCCCTGATATGACATCACTGTCTGGGGGTGATCAGCCAGCCACCTGGTAGCAGGTTGATTACATTGGACTACTTCCATCTTGAAAGGGGCATGTTTTGTTCTTACTGAAATAGACACTTAACTCTGGATATGGATTTGCCTTCACTGCACACAGTTCTTCTGCCAAAACTACCATCTGTGGACTTACAGAATGCTTTATCCACCGTCATATTATTCTACACAGCATTGCTTCCGATCAAGGAACTCACTTCCCAGCAAAAGAAGTATGGCAATGGGCCCATGCTTATGGAACTCACTGTTCTTATCGTGTTCCCCACTCATCCTGAAACAGCAGAGGAATGGCCTTTTGAAGACTCAGTTATAGTGCTATGTAGGTGGTAATACCTTGCAGAGCTGGGGCAAGTTTCCCAGAAGGCTGTCCTATCTTCTGAATCAGCATTCAGTATATGGTGCTCTTTCTCTCATAGTCAGGATTCACAGATCCAGGAATCAAGGGGTGGAAATGGGAATGGCACGGCTCACTATTACCCCTAGTGACCCACTAGCAAAATTTTTGCTTCCTGTTCCCACAGCTTAGCCTCTGCTGGTCTAGAAGTCTTAGTCATTCCAGAAGGAGGAATGCTTCCATCAGGAGACACGATGATCTTTTTGAACTGGAAGTAAAGACTGCCACCCAACCACTTTGGGGTCCTTATACCTCTGAATCAACAGACAAAGAAGGGGTTATAGTGTTGCCTGGGGTGATTGATCTTGACAACCAAGGGGAAATTGGGCTAGTCATCTACTATGGATGGAGGGAAAAGTATATTTGGAATATAGGAGATCCTTTAGGGCATCTGACTATTAGAATTCCTTATGATTAGGGTCAGTAGTACAACAACCCAATCCAGGTAGAACTGCTAATGGCCCAGACCCTTCAGGAATGAAGGTTTGGGTCACCCCACCAGATAAAGGACCATGACCAGCTGAGGCGCTTGCTGAAAACAAAGGGAGTATGGAATGGATAGTGGAAGGAGGTAATTTTATAAATACTAGCTTCAACCATGTGACTAGTTATAGAAATGAGGACTGAAATAGTCATGAGTATTCCTCCTTATGTTGTTATGCTGTTATGAATAATTTGTGTGTGTGTGTGTGTGTGTGTGTGTGTGTGTGTGTGTGTGTGTGTGTGTGTGTACTGCTATTTGCAGCCCAGTAAGCAATGTTCATGGTTATGATTTTGGGTCATTGAGAGAAAAATATATTGAATTTGGTCCTTTTCCTCTTTACCTGAGGCTGGGAAAAGTGGAAAGCGCTTGAAAAAAAAATGTTTCACAAAAAGTAGTTTAAATAAAGGTATTTAGTACTTCAGGACTGGTCTTCAGTTTTTTGTTTTTTAAGGATTTTATTTATTCATTTGGGACACAGAGATAGAGAGAGAAAGGGAGGGAGCGTGAGCAGGGGGAGAGGCAGAGGCAGGCTCCCCACTGAGCCAGGAGCCCGATGTGGGGCTCGATCCCGGGACGCTGGGATCATGACGTGAGCCAAAGGCAGAGGCTTAACCATCTGAGCCACCCAGGCGCCCCCTGGTCTTCAGTTTTACTGGAACTTCGCTCATTCGGAATACAATGTAGTAGAATTGCTCAATGCTTATTCCTTCTTATAATGTGCCTTTCTGTACTGTAGAGTCTTGAAAGCTAAAAACTACATTTCCTAGACTCTCTCACAGTTAGCGTTCCATATGTGATTTCGGTTCTTTTGGACTGATGCATTACTATGAACCTTGGATTTGGAACCGAGTAAAGTGTGGAAAGAGGCAGGGCCAGAAACATCCACTCCTGCTGGAGCAGATTGTGGCAGAGGCCTCATGGCTCAACATCAGCCACTTCCTGATTCGGCTGATAGCAATGGCAGCTACTCTTCCAACAATGGCGGAGGCAGTTGTGAGTTGTTCTCAGGAGCTCAGTCCGCACCTGTTCCTCTACTTTTCCATAATTTAGGAAGCCACATAATATTTGGAAATAAGTACCTTTCTGCTTCCATTAACTCAAGTGTAGCATCTGTCGTCTGCAGCTGAATGCTGTAAAACCGACCACGCTGGTGCCTGAGAAGCCATCACCATGTTCCACATCGCTCCGTCCCCACTGCCTGGTAGTGTGCAGCCCTGTAATCAGGATCAGGTTATCCCGTAGGTAGAATAGGTAGCACCCAAGCTGAGTGACTGCAGGGGATGCCCTCTATTCCCTGAATTTATGGCCCTCAAATTTCACTTGAAATTCCATTCTTAGGATTTCATTTCCTCACCCCTCTCTAAACTGTTTCTGTGTGCATCACACCCCTGTTGGACCATCTCTTATAATAGAGAATGATTATTTATTTATTTTTTATTAACATATAATGTATTATTTGTTTCAGGGGTACAGGTCAGTGATTCATCAGCACAATTCACAGCGCTCACCATAGCACATACCCTCCCCAGTGTCCATCACCCAGCCACCCCGTCCCTCCCACCCCCACCACTCCAGCAACCCTCAGTTTGTTTCCTGAGATTAAGAGTCTTTTATGGTTTGTCTCCCTCTCTGGTTTCATCATGTTTCATTTTTCCTTCCCTTCCCCTATGATCCTCTGCCTTGTTTGCCAAATTCCACGTATCAGTGAGATCGTATGATAATTGTCTTTCTCTGATAGACTTATTTCGCTTAGCATAATACCCTCTAGTTCCATCCATGTCATTGCAAATGGCAAGATTTCATTTTTTGATGGCTGCATAATATTCCATTGTATATATGTACCACATCTTCTTTATCCATTCATCTGTTGATGGACATCTTGGCTCTTTCCATAGTTTGGCTATTGTGGACATTGCTGCTATAAACATTGGGGTGCAGGTGCCCCTTCAGGTCACTACATTTGTATCTTTGGGGTAAATACCCAGTAATGCAATTGCTGGGTCACAGGGTAGCTCTATTTTCAACTTTTTGAGGAACCTTCATACTGTTTGCCAGAGTGGCTGCACCAGCTTGCATTCCCACCAACAGTGTAGGAGGGTTCCCCTTTATAGAGAAGGATTTTTAACAGTAATGGCATTTCCTCTGTGTTCTGCTCCTTGGAGACAATAGGTTGTGGGAGAGAATGTGCATGCAGGGTGGGGAGAGAAGGTGTATCGGAGTCTGAAGAAGAGGAATAGGAGGTAAAAATATTTAGGAAGGTGTAGCTACCTAAGCAGAGACTAGTGACTTACAACTTAATGCGAATGTTATGCAGATCCCAGTTGAGAGTTGGTTTTGATCATGTAGAATTTGGGTGGAAAGCACTGTGGAGTAGAAGGTGGAAACCTTTGGGAAATCCACATACAGTGTGTCTCTGCTGGAGTTGGAAGTGTCGGTTGACAAGGGTGTGGTGTGCAGAACATGGACATGTTGAAGATACATTTTGCTGAGGGTGGGCCACGCCTTTTCCTATTAGAGCTTAAGGAAGAGGAGAGGATGCTCCTCTGCAGAGATGTGAAAGGGGTGTGGCAGTGTATTTGCTAGTTCTTACATTTGGAAGGAGACAAAGGAGAGTGTGCTTTGAGGAGAGGAAGGAAGAAGGTAATGGGAATATTTCCACTGCTAGCCTAGGCTGCACTGCTGGAATTCTCTTCTGACTAATCCAGGAAGGGTTTGGAGGGGTGGTGCCATTCTTTCTTCTCTTTGTCACTCATGTATTAAATAGTTCTGGGCTTCAAGTTGGAATGATTGTAAAGAGCTATTCAGAGACAACGAAGCTGAATGCGTGGTCAGCAGAATCCTGGGCTTTAATGGGAGAAGGCTGCGAGATGGGGTCATGAGGGCTATTTTAAAGTTCCAAAGAACAAGCTTATCCACAAAGTATTTCTCCGGTCTTTCCTTGGAGGGTTAGAAACATTTTCACAACTATCTAATTTTAATCTTTCCACATCCTTGTGAGGTAGGTAAGAAGATATATTCTTACACTTTTTTTTTTTTAACAGATCATAAAATTTCATGACAAGTAGTTTCCAAAGAAACCACGTGGGGCCAAAGTGTGAAGCCAGTCAGAGCAGTCTGTCTTCTGAGAGCAGAGCTGCTATTCTTATTGCTGAAGCATTTTGTTTGGTCTGTGCTTTCTTCTTTTTATTCTGATCTTATGGCTATTGATGGTCTTCCATGCAGTAACTCAGGACTTAGGATTGACCGACAACAGATTCAAAGAGTGTTAATTATGAAGGCTTTCCTATGGTTCTGAGGCTAGTCAGCATATAGAATATGCTTTTCTCTCCAAGCACTTAGGTTTCAGAGTTGCAGAAAATGTCCCTGATACATGAAGTTGTTGAACCTTAGGAGCTGTCTTTTGTTCGGCAACTCAAAAAGCCTTTTCTGGAGCATGAACTGCTAATGAAAGGCAGAATTTTTTTTTTTTTTAAAGACATTGCTAATCATTATCTTCCTAACTTCTATTGTCTGAGGAGACAAATAATTCTATTGATCTGCCCAGCTAAGATTTACCACTGTCAGTAACAAAGACTTAATCCCTAACAGTGGTGGATGAATAATAGACGAACAGCCAATTTATCCTGAGATGTTAAAGCCTGAAAGATAATGAAACTTCTCCCCTTTGTTTAACATGAGATTTGAAACAAGCTACACAGAAATAGTGGTATTTCATTAAAGCATGGTGGTCAACAAGGTAAAGACTTTTATGTTAAAGAGGGTCTCTCTGTTTTAAAGAGATCTAATGGTGACAGATTGCGGATTGAGTTTTGATTTTTATTCCTTATCAGTGAAACCTTAACGGATCTCCTTTGCGTATTTAATTTAATTGCTAAACAAAACTTAGGGCTGGAGGACTCTTGTGAAATCCACACCCTTTTGCTTCTAAACCGGAATTAGGCAAAATGAAGGATTTGACTGGTTATATGTAGTGCCAATGCTCACCAGTTATAATAATAATCTCACCCTTATTCTGAAATTGAATGCTGGAATGTGATTGTATTTTGTGGTTTGCAAACTATTTTCATTATTGTCCACCAAACTTAGGACTCTAATGTATTCAATATACGAAATCAAGATTCCCTTAAAATTCCATCAACTTTTAAGGGTTTCAAGAAAGACACTTTAGGGGCACCTGGCTTGCTCAGTTGGTAGAGCATGCGACTTTTGACCTCGGGGTTGTGAGTCTGCGCTCCACACTGGGGGGTAGAAACTACATAAAAAAATAAAATCTTAAAAAAACCCAGACAACTTTGGATATATTATAGCAGTGCTCTGAGGCTATTCTCAGTGCATTTCGTGAGCCTGCAGCCAAAGCGAGAGGATTTATTCTGAAGCAATTATGCTGCACCATCACCTAATTTTGTTGAAGTAAATGGATAGGTGGGCAATGGCCACTTAATTTTGTTAGATCTCTGTGTTCAAGCCTTATAAAATTCTGTCAATTTCTGGGAGAATGAAGAAAGAGATCACGGCAGTGTTGGGTGGAAAGGAAAAGCAGAGAAAGGTGTGGAAAAGGGTTCTCTTTTCGCATTCCGAATTTTACATTTAGAAGGTGTAGAGTCAAGTTTTTTCAATGTCAATATAGCTGATGTTTTGTGTTTTACTATTTGGTACTATTTTCATTTTGAAGTCTATAAGGTGAAGGTTTGGGAGTGCTGTGATCTGCATTCTTAGGGTCTATAAAGGTCTTAAGCAGGTTCTATCTTGAATCCACACTAGTGTCTTCTGCTCAAAAACCATCCATGACTCCGCATTTCTCATTAAATAAAATCCAAATATCTCAGCTTGCTCTTTTCCAAACCCGCCTACAACCTTCCCATCTCCAGGACAGGGCTATCCTTTCAGGCAGTAAGAATAGCATAAGCAAAGGTCTAGAGGCAGGAAAGTGCAGGGGATGTTTGGGGTATAGCCAGTGGGAGGTGCCTGGCTGGATGGGGGTGGGGGTGCCTGAAGACTGAGTTCGTATATACCACATCCAGCATTGCAGGATTCTTGAAATCCTTGGTTGCATACATTTCACTGAGCTCCTCTCTGTGCAAGACACTGGTTACTGAAGGGAGACAAAAATAAATAATTCACCAACCCCATCCCCATCCCCGCTGCTCCCGTGGGACTTAGGCTGGTGAACAATTGCTGCAGAGAGTTAGGTGCTGGGTGACCTGGGAGCCAAAGTTAGAGCAATAACCAGAATTTGTTCCCTGGTTTTTACATAACAATTTCCCCACATTAAAGGCTGACTTAAAAACCCACAAAGATGTTAAAATAGGAACCTCAGCTATTAAAAACCTATTCCAGTGATCTCATACTTTGCGGATGAAGCAGCTAATGGTAGCTACACACCCACAATATTAGCAAGACATGGAAATTCGTCCCCTCTTCTTTGTCGTCCAGCTTAGAGCCGCTTTTCTCCTGGCTGCCCTTTGTGAGGGGAGCTATTCCCTCCTTCCTCTCCTGGCAACAGCCACATTCTTTCAGATAGCATTTGTGTCCCCTCTCTGAGCAACCGTCTAAGTCACCAGGCAAGCTGGGGGTGGGGGACGGAGGAGGGAGAAGAGCTCCTTGCAAATTTTCAGCGGGCTTCTTCTGCCCCAGGAACATTCCTCAAGGAGGTGTGTATGTGGCGGGGGATGTGGGCTCTGCAATGGGCTCTGTATCTAACACGGACCGTGAAAGCTCATGGTCAAGTGAGCAGGACTGGCGCTGTCCCCAGGGGCAGGCCATCGGCGGTCAGCGTAATGGCCCTGACAAGGTCTGAAGGGCCAAGTGTAAACGAGCACAGCCCACAGCATGAGAAAGGTAAACTCAGGGAGAAGAGTGGTGTGTGGTTCCCTGGCACACAAAACCCGCAGAAATCAGAAATGCGAAGGAGAAAGGACACGTTTTAGAACACTGCAGGTCAAAGTGGGAAGGAAAAGACCCACCAGTTATATCGGATCAGGTGCTTTCCCAGAAATAGTGGAAAGCCTAGACATATAATCCCTGGCATGTGATGATTGTAAAGGAAAAAGGCAGTGGGCTGGGTAAGAACAACAGGGGCAGAGATGTGGTTTTCATTTCCCCTCTTAGGTCAGTCGAGTTGGGGCCCAGTGAGCCCAAGCCCCAAACAAACCCTTCAACATGAAGGCAAGAGGAATATAAAGTAGTGCAAAATGAAAATGGATGTCCTCTCCGACTTTCAGGGAACAATAGTAACACATGACATACATGTGATAGCACTTACTATGCGCCAGGCACAGTAGTCTCCGTTCTTTAAATAGATCAATTTATTTACTCATCACATAGGAAGTTACTATTATTATCCCCGTTTTACAGATGGGGAAACCAAGGCATGGAGAGGTAAAGTGACTGGTTAAAGGCTACACTGCCAGTGAGTAGTTTAAGGGAAGCCAAGCTTAGACTAGGGTCTTCTGCTTCACGCTGACTTTTTGGCTTTGTTCCTTCCTCTACCTTCCTGAGACCATGTGTCTTTAGCTCTCTGGGGTCCTCTGAGGTGAATGGTGTTGCAGCCTGGCTAATGCTGCCGATGTCCAGGTGCTAGAGCAATAGGAGCAGCAGGGCAGGCAGGCAGGAAGGAGTCGTGGGGAAGAAGAGAATGGCTGCCCAGGGGTCTCCTGAACTTTTGGATATGAAGACCCTTTGTTAATACTTAAACCTTTCTTAGTAACTGTACTTGGAGCCTTGAGGGGGAATATTTGCACCCATGGGTACATGGACACTTTGTAGTAACCTCTTCCTACATCCCACCCTTGACCCTCAACCATTTCCATGGGCGGGGGGGTGGACCTCTGTGCCAAGACTTCTCACAGTTTAACCATGGACCACCTGAAACCCGTTAAAATAAAGATTTTGGGGACTCACCTCTGACTTAATCTCTGGAGGTGGGGCTTCTGACCTACATTTAAACAGCTCCCCAGGTGGTTCTCCTGCACGCTTGCGTCTGAGAATCCCTGCATCATGATCTGAAAATCATAGAGTTTTGTATGCTTTCTCTAGGGCTAGAGCCGTAATGTGATGAGAAAGTAAAATGGCTTTTGACCTCAGGGTTTTTAATATATTCACAAGCTAAGTTGAAATGACAGAGCCTGGAGATTTTTGCCTTTGGGCATGCTGTGCTTCACTTCATCCTGTCAGTTCCCTGGTGATCTTTTCTGACCTTAAGAGGTTTTTTTAAGCCCTTGACTTTGGGAAAATTTCAACCAGGAATGTTTCTGACTTCAAAGTGATCTGTAGCTGGGAGATTATTTCTGGCATGTGTCATAATGATAAGATGAGCCATGGGTGAGGGAGGGGAAATGCTCCATAGGTGGTCTTAGGAAAGAGGCAATGTTTTGATACTTCTTAACCTAAGCTGCTTTATTGTCATAAAATCCAGGACTGTCTCATTGTGGGAGTTAATGTCTGTAAATAAACCTATCTAACAATATCTCAAATGTGTTTTCAGAATCCAGTCTCTGTGTGTGTGTGTGTGTGTGTGTGTGTGTGTGTGTGTGTGTGTGTGTGTGTGTGGCGGGGGGGTATGTGTCTTTTTTGAACTTCCTGTCCAGATTGAGGGCTTACCTAAGAGCCATCAGCCCCCATAATTTCCACCCCATCCATGTACCATTCTTCCCATACCCACATTTTTCATTTTAGTTCCTCTCTCCCAAATAGCTTACATGAAGCATTCCCTGATTCTTCCCAAGTCCCTGGGGTCAAAATTGTACCGGATTGGAGGTAGTACCTTTGAGTCATCCAGTACAGGTTTGAGTATGATTCTTTTTTTGGTAGGATGGAAGAGCAACAGGTGTTGGAAGAAATGTGCTATGTTGGGTCTGACTTCAGCCTGGTTGGGTGTGATGTCTGTTTGTCAACAATTCCAGAGATGTGGTGGAGACCCATCCCATGCGGGGCATTGCTGAGATACAGAGGTGAGACTCCGCTGTATGTCTGAGAAACAGCCCAGGCAGAAGAAAGATAAAGCAAGTCCACAAATGCTAGAATAAGTTAAATACCAGGAATGGGAGAACACAGTGTTAGGAGATTCAAAAGAAGCAGGAAAGGCTCATGATCTCTCTCCCAGGCAGGCCAGGGCATTAAGCCATTCCCCAGGCATTTTCCATAAGGCTAGCTCAGAGCCAGCTTTATTAGGTTGTGGGCTAAGCAGTGGTGTGATTTTAGGCAGGGCTCCCAGCCCCAAGCAGCAGCTCCAGGGGTCTGTCATTTTATTAGAACTTTGTTCTACGTCTTGAAAGCTTTCATCTTGGTAAGTTCTTCCTTTAACATGGATACTCCGGATGTTGAACTGGCATCTTAATATTTAGCTACATCCTTAGGGTAGGGAGGATGAACTGACACAGTCCTATGTCGGATGTAGCTTGAGACGGGCATTTGAGGGGGAATCAAATGTGGGTTCAAGTACAGTGATGGCAGAGTGGGAGGGAACGAAAAATAAGCTATTTTTTGATGTTTCCACTGATACCAACAAAGCAATAGTTGATGGCCTTTGCATGGGATTGATCAGGCTTTTTTAGTGGATTGAAAATTAGTAAATAGGACTTCATATCAAAAGACCTACAATTCTGCTTTAACTTAGCGATTCTACTCTTAAGAATCATAACCAATTACAAATGCACACAGATTTGATTCGTTTTTTTCCTCTTTATTTCAACAGTTGTTTATTGAACACATACTACGTGCCAAATACAGTTCTAGGAACTGGGATTGTAGAAATAACCAAAGCAAAGTCCCTGAACTCACAGAGTTCCACTCTAGTTGGGAAAACTGATAATAAACAAGGCATCATGTTGCCAAATCTCATGGGCAGTTTTCAGCCCACATCTTATTAGACCTCTCAGTGTCTTCCTTTGAGAAATACTTTCTTGACTTGGTTTCTGGGACAACACATTTTGTTCCCTTACTGTCCACCTATTTCAGTATCCTTTGCTGATGCCTCCTTATCTCCCTGACCATAAACTGGTGGACCCTGAGCTAAGCCTTCCAATATTTCTTCCCTCCCTTATTCAACATCAATATGCCCATGATCTAAAATTTCGATTTCTAGCCCTCACTGCTCCCCTGAATTCCAGTCTTTTAAATGAGACTGCGTACTCGACATCTCCACTTACATGTCTAATAGGCTTCCAAAATTTAATATGACCATCAAAATCAAACTCTTGATTTTCCACCCCAAGCTATTCTTGCTTTAAGTCTTTTCTTTCTCAGTTAATGGCAACTCCATCCCTCCAATTACTCAGGAATATCCTTGGAATCATCCGTGACCTCTTTCTTTCCTTTCAGTCCACCTCAGATCCATCAGATTTAGCTATAAAGATGTCCATCACAGCATTGCTTATAGAATGAAAACTTGGAAATGATCTAATTATTCAACAGTGGAAGATTGCTTTAATTATAACACATGTGGTCATTAAAATGATGTTAGGTTAATAGATTACTGTTTAATGACATTTTTATTATGGAAACTTTCAAACATGCTCAATAACAGAGATCTGTGAACCTCATCATCCAGTTACAACAGTTATTAACTCAAAGTTCTTCTTGCTTCATTTATACCCCCAGCTATTTCCCACCTCTCCCACTGGATTGCCTCTAGCCAAATCCCGACATCATATGATTTAATAGGTAAATATTTGTACCATATACAAGAGCAGATGATAAATAAATATGTATAATATGTTTTCATTTTTGTAACCTATATGCATATATGCATAGAAAAAAGTCTTACGGGATAGCTATCTCTGAATCATGATATATGAATGATTGTTGGCATCTCCTTTTGCTTTGTGTACATTTTCCTCAATGAGCATGTATTACACGGATTGGGTGGGGGTGGGGTTCTAGTCCTTTCTAAATTTGATTACTTTATTTCAGGCAGGATACTTCATAGTGAAAGGGAAACAACCACTTTGGAGAGGTGAGGATCCTTGTCTCTCAGCTTCTGTTTTCTCTTTGGACAGTTTGTCATTAAAAATCGCCATATTAATATCCATTGTGACAGCAAGGTTTCTCAGCCTCAGCTCTGTTGACATTTGGGGTTGGATAATTCTTTGTTGTGGAACGCTATTCCTTGCATTCGGGGCTATCCTGCAGCATACCTGGTCTCTCCCCATTAGATGGCCAGTTGCATCTTCCTCCCATCCTTGCCGGTTGTAGCAACCAAAATGTCTTCGTAAATTGCCAAATGTCCTCGGGGAGGCAAAATTACCCCTAATTGAGAACCACTACACTACCACATGTGTGCTAATTTAAATGTACGGCGTCTAGGAGGTTAGCGGTAAAAATGTTGTTTTACCCATTTTGCTGGCTGAAACCTCAAGCAGGATATAATTTGTGATCTGATGAAAATGCTTTTGTGGTTTACTGACCTGCACATTTAAGTAACCAACCTATGACTAAGTGGTTAGTGATTATCTGCATTTTTGAAACATATCCAGAAACGAACATGGCAAGTTCAACTTCATGAGAAAAGCAAATGTTGTGAATGAAGAAGGATGGCTTGTCAGCTAAGGCAGCGATCAGTTAGATTTTCCTCTTCAGCCTACGAACTAACCTATTGCACTATTCATTATCATCCATGACACAGGGAAATGTGCGCAAGTTAAAAGTGGGAAATTTCTTCCTAGAAAATTAATGATGCTGCATACAAATAAACAGTTCTTTTCTATTAGTAATAAACACATAGACAGTTGTAAGAGATGAGGGAAAAGTGCATTTAAATATTGCACTTTATTTGGATTTTTTCCTCATAATGGAAACATTATTAGAGAACCATAGAAATGAGATAAGGGAAAATATGAGGTCATCTTGCCCATTTTCTTCAAGAGCGACACTGTTCTGTGTGCCCCCTCCCACCTCCGGTCGAGTCTTATTAAATATTCCCATTTTCATAATATAGGATACTCTCATGATTCCCCCCCGGAGAGTAACTCAACACATGCGCAGAGGGCATAAGTTAGTGATATCATAATCTTCAAAAGATTACTTCTTTAGTTAGCGGCACTGTGTTGGTTGCATAGAAAATAAAACCTCTAGCAAAGTCTACAGCAGACATTGGTGATCCAGGTTGATCAAGCACAATACGCATCATGTCTTAAATATTTTTACACCATTATACAACTGAATGGGGTACGTTTGTGAGTCTTAATGGTTGTTTTTTGCAACTGTTGGATACTCCTAATTCTAGACAATGTATAAGATATTTATAAATCTTCTTATACATTCTTACGTTTACCTACTTGGGAATCAATGCTTAAATTTCATCTTTCATGATAAAATCCAGGATTTTCCTTAATGGTAAATAATAAAAGTAATTACCATCAGTTGAATACCTTCTGTGAATTTAGGTTACTAAACCTTTAATATTTTATGCAATCTTTGTATCCTACCAAATATATAGGCCTATTTACACATGAGAGAATGGAGGCTGAGAGAGGTTAAGTACTTTGTCCAAAGTCTCATAACTTCTGAAAGACAGAGTCCTGCTTTAGCACATAGTTCAAGTCTGACACCCAAACTCATTATTTAAATAGTCACAGGTGCTGGGTGGGTGTCTTTATGATAATCAACTGTGACCAACAAGAATCACCAGCCCCTAAAAAGAAGTAAGCCATTGAAGGTGTTATCAGTAGAGACGTTGAAAGGATTTAAGTTCCCTGGTTAGCTTTCTATAAAAGACCAGCCCTAAAGGCCCTCGTTGGCAACCCTGTCGGGACCCTCTCACTCTTGAGAGCTTTTTCTGTATCTTCACTTAATAAACTTCTATCAAGGGCGCCTGGGTGGCTCAGTTGGTTAAGCGACTGCCTTCAGCTCAGGTCATGATCCTGGAGTGCCGGGATCGAGTCTCACATCGGGCTCCCTGCTCGGCAGGCAGTCTGCTTCTCCCTCTGACCCTCTCCCCTCTCATGCTCTCTCTCTATCTCATTCTCTCTAATAAATAAATAAAAATCTTAAAAAAAATAAACTTCTATCACTTTACTCACAAATAATAATAAATAAATAGTCACAGGATGTGAGGTTTTCTCTAAAAATTTGGGTCAGGGAAAATGTACTTGCTTGGATTCTTTAAAACAAAGCCAATCTGCAATAGCCTGAGGGCTGCATCTAAGATAAAAACAAAAGTCACTTGTAATGAAACACTCAGGAGCCTGAGGACTGGTGTGGCCCAGGGAATGGACTAGATTGGGTTGTTAGAGGTAGAGAAATAGCCCAAGTGCTTTTGTACAGTGCAAAGAATAGATTGGGTCTTTCTTAAGTTAGATTTTAGAGAGGAAGGCTCCTTATGGAAAATTCCTGAGATGCAGGGAGTGGAGGGAGGGGCCTCTATATTTGGTTTCTGTGTCCATGCCTTAGGCTGTTCGGGAAGAGGATAGGTCAGCAGGGGTAGTTCCTGTAGAAGTATGGAAAATAAAAGTGTAGAGCATAAAAAGAAGTGGCCACAGCTAAAGAAAACAAACCCAAATCCAAACCTAAACCCCAAGCCCAAACCTCAAATAGGTGGTGGGAAAGAATTCTAACAATTGAAAATGAACAGTTAACACCGACTTCAGGCTGTGAGCGTTCAGCCTGATTAATTAAGGTCAAGGTGCTGATGGAAATACCAGCTGGGGAGCATTTTGCCGAAAGATAAATTTGTCCTTCTGTATCTCTGCAAGACAGCAGGGAGGTGTGTGTTTGGAGCTAAATTAATTTGATTTACATCATGCCATGGTAACTTCTGTTCTCCCTCTCTGCTGTCAGATGTCTTCGCTGGCTCTTTCCCTCTCCTTCACCCCCACACATTTCATAACACGGAGAGAAAGCATGGATTGGCTTCAGGCAGAATTTAGAAATGGAATAACTCTAATTTGATTTTTCGGTATCGGGCGCTATTCTCTCCTCCCCCTCCCTTCTTTCTTGACGGGGGGGAAGTTGTAAACCCGAGCCTAAGTGCGAAGTAGTTTTATCCTTAATGGCACAAACTGCTTGACAATCAGAACTTGTTCCTTGTAGCAAAATCTGGCAGTTCACCTATCCTCTTGTGTTTCTCCAACAATACTAATACTAGAAAATGAAGTTACCACCCAGGACCCCGTTAGGAATGCGCTTTTTCTGGCCATGTAGCTTTTCCAACTCCGCCAGGCTCTGGAGGCCGGGGTGGAGGGCGCCCCCTCAGGGACCTCCCCCCACCGCCCCAGGGCTCGGGTTCTGGCCCGGCCGAGCCGCCTGCGCCCCCGCGACCCCGCCCGGCCCGGCGCCCCTCGCCCCTTCCAGCGGCCGGGCGCGCTCGGCCGGGCAGGATAAGGTTACGCCGAGGCTTTCTTGGACCGCAGGGAGGGAGGCGGGTCCGAGCCCGCGCCGCGGCCCGCGGGGGAGTTCCCACCGTGGGCGGCTCGGGCCCGCCGGGCCACCTCCCCGCCGCCGGCCGCGGAGCGCAGCCCCGGGCCCGGCCCCGCGCCATGGCGCGGGAGAGGCCGTCCGGGAGGGGCTGCGGCGCCCTGCCCCGGTGTGTGCTCGGCGCCGCGCTGCTGCTCGGCCTGCGACTGTGCGCGGAGCTACGGCCCTCCGGGCCCCGGCCCCCGGCCCGCAGCGCCCCGCCGGGCCCGGCTCCCCGGCCGCCGGGGCCGCACCTGCCGCCCGCGCCCGGCCCGCCCCGCGGCGCCAGCAGGAGGCAGGTGACCTACGTGCGCAGCGGGCGCCGAGCGCCTCCGGAGGGCGGCGGGAGCCGGACGCCGGAGCCGGGCTGCTGCGTCCCGCGCGGGAGTCCCCGCCGGAAGGTCAGTGGCAGACAGTGCAGTCTTGGGCCTGACAGTCGAATCCCCCTCTTCGACGTTCTCAGAGCCCTCCGCTCGGCGCCGCAGGCCGCCCCACTGGGACTTTCAGGGAAGTCTTCCGCTTCTCCCACCTCAGCCCTCTCTGGCGGCTCCAGCGGTGGCATCCTTCAATGCCCAGACGTCATGAAGCGGGACTGAGCCGAGTCCGTTCAGTATTCCACCAATATCTGCTGAGCGTCCATTGCGTGCCAGGCCCCCTGCTAGGTGCGCATCCAGCCATGAAGGGCCAAGCCCTGCTCTCAAGGAGCTTACATTTTAGTGAGGAGAGGGTATGAGTGATGGGCAGGGAAAGGAAAAGAAAGGTGTTGGGGTTTTGTTTATATTTTGTGCTTCCCATCGGCCCCTTGAGGCCCGGACAAAGCAGGCTGGGTAGCCATTGTGAGTGGCCTTTCCACTCTACCTTCATCGCGGTGATGGAGATCCACTGTGACGGAGAGCCACTCTCCAGCCTAATTTCCCTTGAGTTCCACCGCAGATGTTGGCAGGGTGGCTGGCGCAGGGTGAGAAGCCGAGCCCCAGCACCTCTTGATGGGAAGTGAATGGGAACCTCGAGGACTGAAGTCATAACCTAGGTTTGTCTTACAGCACTCGACAGTGTTGCTCTTCCTACCGCATTAACTTCTTGACTCACACCTCAAGTGAGTGGTTCAAATTTAACCTCTGGTTGGTTGTTAAGCCTCTGGCTTCCTACCCTCCTTTTGGAGCTCAGTAACTTACTAGGTACTTGGGGATGAAAAGATTAAGAACTGCAGGTACGAGTTGGCCTGGGCCTCATAACCCATTAACCCTAACTGCATCTTCTAGGGCGACTTCTGTCGGGGGGGGGGGTCATCCTTTTTTCTTTTAAACATCTCCTGTCCCCCACCATGCGCTTCATGGGGAGAGGGAAAACTCTTCTTTTGACTCTGCTGCTTTCTTTAGCTTCCCAGTCTAACCTGCTTTTTGGTATCACACCCCGCCATTTCTTCCCCTGCTTTCCTTTCCCCCAAGCCTTGCCTCTGATGTGCCATACCACTGCTGTACCCACCCGGCCATTGGTGTTATCTTCCTGGATAAACTCAAATACTTTTTTCTGTCTCTGAAACCTCACTTCCCAAGTAAAGTCTTTTTTTTTCTTTTTTAAAGATTTTATTTATTTATTTGAGAGAGAGAATGAGATAGAGAGAGCATGGGGGGGGGCGTCTGAGGGAGAAGCAGTCTCACTGCTGAGCAGGGAGCCCAATGCAGGACTCGAACCTGGGATTTCCTGGGACTCCAGGATCATGACCTCAGCCGAAGGCAGTCGCTTAACCAACTGAGCCACCCAGGCGCCCCCAAGTCTTTTTTTTTTTTTTTTAAAGATTTATTTATTTATTTTGAGAGAATGAGAATGAGAGAGAGAGAGAGAGTACATGAGAGGGGGGAGGGTCAGAGGGAGAAGCAGGCTCCCCGCCAAGCAGGGAGCCCGATGCGGAACTAGATCCCGGGACTCCAGGATCATGACCTGAGCCAAAGGCAGTCGCTTAACCAACTGAACCACCCAGGCGCCCCCAAGTAAAGTCTTAATTTGTTCTTCCACTCCCTTCTTCATGCTCCTAATGCACTTTCCATGGCACCATGTTATGCCGCCAGCCCACCTTTGCCAAGGGCTTCCCAGGTCCCAGATGCTGCCTCAGGTGCTGGGGGCACAAAATGAGTTCAAAGTCCGCTGACGGAGGCACTCAGCTTAGGCCTCCAGTAATGTGACCAATGCTGTACTTAAGTCTTGAACTCTGGCTGAGGAGTCAAAAATGGCTAACCGTGAGGGGACGTTTGACCTAAGACTCGATATTTCTTAAAAGTTCAAGTTCTTTTGTTTCTCTCCATGTCCTCAGATGTCCCTTCAACCCTACCCTGTAGTTTTCCTCTCATATCCGCCCTCAGCCTCCGTTGTTTCTGTTGTCACCTGTCCAAGGATCACTCTTAAATCTTGGTCTCCACTTCAGACAACAGTATCTGTAACTGGAGCCTGTCCTGCAAATGGGAAGGGTTGGAATGCACAGACTCAGAGGGTCACTCGAGGGGAAGTTCATGTCCATCCCCTTTAGGAGTCTGCTGCTGTGATTCAGGCGGTGGTAGAGGTGGAGGCGTGAGGAGTGGTCTGATTCTGGATGTATTTTGAAGATGAGGGAGGGAGGAGAAGTTTTTGTTATTGTTCAGCTTTTGTTTTTTTTTGGGGGGGCGGCTGGACAGAAATCAGGAGGTTGGTTTTAAATATTTTGAATTTGAGATATCTTGTAGACATCCAGGTGGAAATGTTGGACATATGAGTCTGGGGTTGGAGGAAACATCGAGGCTAAAGATAGAGATGTGGGAGTCATCAGTGTACAAGTGGGACTAAGGCCATGAGGCTGTAGAGATCAACTAGGGAGTGAGGGTGGCTAATAGAAATGAGCCACCTGGGTCTGAGCCCTGGGGCTCTGTTTTATTAAAACTAAATTAGAAAAAACAAAAGGAAATATATGCCTAGAGTCTAGTATGTTATAGGCACTCAATAATCGTAGCTTTAATGTTCACCCATCTGTCTTGAGTCTTTAGCCTCAGTCGTTCCCCAAATGTTATTTGTTGTAACTTATCTCCATTCCTTTGGCTTATGCTGATTCTCTTACTTGTGTGTGTGGGGGGCCCCTGTCCTCCTTTCCTATGACTCATGCCCTTTCCATCCTTGAACGTTCAGGTCAGGGGTCATCGCCTGGAAACCTTCCCATATCAGTCCTACTTCCTTCCATGCTGATCTTTCCCCAATTGGGAATGACAACAGAAATGCATTCTGATTTGTGAGTTGCTTTGTACATGCTACGACCTGGTAATCCATTTCAGATTGAATGTTTTGTTCCCGCAGTTGTGCCTGACGGAAAGGATTGTATTTCCCAGAGTGACCCCTAGGAAATGCTTACTCCTGAGACACTGATATGTAAAAAAAAAATATAAGAATCTTACCATTTCAGCCTATTATGAGTAACTCTAAATGTCTTGTTAAAAATGTATAAGAAGGAACTGAGTTTATTGCTATTTTTAAAATATTAATTTTTTAGCCTCCTAAGGAAGAACTGTCCCTGGATTTCCTTTTTTTATTTACTTTTTTTCAAGATATACATTCTAACTTCCTCACATTTCTAGATAGTGGGAATCTTGAAATTGTTTCATTTTCCCATTTTTTTCAATTGAATTATAATGTTCCTCAAAACTGAAAAGACCAGTTATCTAATCTCTTCTCCCACTTCTGGGAACAGAGTTTGAGATCTCTTATCTCCCTGAAGACAAATCTTGTTCCTTTTTTAGCCTCCTATCAAGATGTGAAATGTAAGCTCAGTGTGCCATTACATAATTGATATAATGAAAGTTTGAAAGTTATGTATTAAAAACCTTGGACCTCATTTTATTTAAAATTTTGTTTGTTGAGAATAGTGGTAAACAATGTGATTTAGTTCTTGGTTACTTTGTGGAAGGCACCTACCAGATTGGCGAAGGAGAAAAAGTTCTGTTCTATTTTGAGGATGGCTTTTGGGGTGGATGAAAACCTGCATGAAATAATTGGGTTGCTGAGGGTTTCTTGTCAACGTGCTTCCTTTGCAGGTGGTAGAGGCACAAAAATTCAGCAATTATATTGCCACTTTAATCACAGCTTATGCTTCTCTTAAAGAAAATAATCTGTTATAAAAAAGAGAAGTGAAGTGTAGTCTCATATAATTCTTTCCCTCTTTCTTCCTCCCCTTCTTTCACCCAGCCATGCAAGAACTAGCTCTAAATATTACTTCTTTCCCAGCAGAGGTGGTTACCTTAGAGCATTGTCAAATGGGGGCATGATGGATAAATACTGCCTTTTTGGATTAGGACTACCCTGGAACCCATGCATTTTTGTCTATACAGAAGCCTTCCGTCAGAGCTCTTAGGCTCCCAAATCTGCACACCACACATGCATAAACATTTCCCTGTCATTTTTTTCCTCTTCCTCCTCTCTTGTTTCTTTCTGTTTTTTCTCACTGTGATGACATGGGTGAAGTTCTTTGTGGGGGGCATTTGTGGAGGACTAAGATATGGTCTCCATGATTTGTGCTTCCTTTTTTTTTTTTTTTTAGATTTTATTTATTTATTTGTGGGGGCAGAGCAAGGGGGAGAGAGAGAATCTCAAGCAGACTCCCTGCTAAGCATGGAGCCTGAGGTGGGGCTCGATCTCAGGACCCTGAGATCATGATCTGAGCCGAAATCAAGAGTCAGACACTTAACCGACTGAGCCACCCAGGCCCCCCCGATTTATGCTTCTTCATGCAGTCTTGGGTAGATGTTTGTCTTACAGGTTAGCAAACCATGTAAAAGACAGCAGCACAATCTATGGCTCATTTGCACAGGAGAAGCACTCAACACAGGAACCAAGCTTCCCAAAGAAATTTCTTCTCTCTTATCGGAGATATTTTACTTGACATTTAATATGTTGGATAGAAAAGTGACTTCTGAGTCACAGAGCCACAGAAACCAGCAATGTGCTGGTTTGGTTTGTTAGTTACAGATCCTTTGGAACAATGTGTCAGAAGAAAAAAAAAAGCTGTTTCCTCTTCTGCAAAACCATCTGGAAAAATTTGGTCTTTCTTCCTCACTTCTCGTCATCTTAGTTTTCTAATTTCTGTGATTTTCATCAAGGGGGAAGAGGTAGATGCATAGTCTAGTCCCTTGATGAAGCCAGCTGCCTTAAAAGTCCTTATTCTTTACAAAATACTTGCAGGTAGGTTTGAATGGCTTGTAAAATAGGGCCCAGCAGTAGTTTCCAGCTACTTGGATTTTTGCTGTGTACCTGCATTTCTGTCCTTCAGGGAACAACATTAATCAATCCTCTCACACTGTCCTCAGGAGGCAAAGCATTTTCATTTTAAACAAAGTCGTTGAGGGTAATTGAATGAGCTCTAGCAATATGTGGGTGTGAAATAGCAGTTGCTTGGTTTCAGAAAGAAAAGCAGGTTTTGATTAAAACTTTGATGTGTCTGAGACGTGGAATAGGCCTCTGTACTCCTTCCAAACCCCGCAGTTCCTCAGAGAGCATTCTGTGGGCAAAGGAACTGCTAATGGAGGCTCCATTGTTTTTCAACAATTGGCAGTGGAGATTTTAGGTTTCTGTGTGCAATTCGTCCAGTCCATTTTCCAAGGAGAAGAAAACGCTATCAGTTTCCTCGAATTGGATTTCCCTTTTCGTCTGTGAAGAGAATCAGAGTTGTGTAGTTAAACTGGAGCCTGTCAAGGGTAGTCGGCATTTGGGTTTTTCCATCTGTGCTATGACACCTTTGGAGTCCTTGTGCTTCTAGGGAGTTTGGCTCTTTATTCTGTGATTCATAGAAAGTAACAGGAGCCTGCTTCATTTACCATGAGACACACACGAAAGAAGGAATCTACTAGCATTGATAAACTTCTTTTAAAAAAAAGCAGCCCTTGAGTTCTCTGGAGACCTCACATGGGTCCCTTTGATGGCCTGTGGAGTTTTCTGCTGAGAGAGGATGGGAAATTCTGCTTTGTAAGAAGCATTTTTATCCTGTTCAAATGCTTGAAACAAAATTGAGCTGTAGGAGTCTCACAGAGTAGGACCATATGTAACTTAAACTAATAGCAAGCTGAGTTGTTAGTGGATGGCTCAGAAGGTAGATTTTGTCCATGAAGAATTTTGTTTGAACCATACAGTGTTTTAAGTATTTGAACGTAAATGTCATTAGATGGGACGTATGGTGTCCAGTGGAATCCAGCTCAGCGCTCTCTCCATTTACTTTGCCTGTCTGATCTCTGAAGGCATTTGAAGTTGCAACCCATTAGCCGGATGTCAAAATTAACAATTGTTTTTCCTAAAAAGTGACAAGCGAGGTCAATGCTGCTAAGCTCGATGGCCCCAGGGCACACAAAAACTAGATGCACAGAAGCCGAAGGTCCTTTTCAGTCGTTCCTAGTAAAGAAAGATGAGTTTCTTAAGGCTGGAGTTGGATAATGGGGAGAGTAAGATTGTAGGGGAGTATACTTAGTTAATGTAATGTTCTTTTGGTTGTAAACAAGGAAGAATGGGCTATGATCTAGCTTAAGCAAAAAAAGCCAAAACAAAAAAAAATAAATTTATTGAGAAAACTTGAGGACTTCTCACTAAATTGGAGGAAGAGTTAAGTGACCACTCTGTGTGGAGAAGGAGCAGGGCTGCTCAGGAAATCCCAGCTCTCCTTGACCTTCTCCCTAGAGTGTGACCATAACAAGACTCCCCTCCCTCAACTCCAGCTTGATGTCTCTAGATACTCACTTTGCATCAGCCAGCTCTAGCCACAGCCAGAAACAGAACCCAGAAGTCCCCTTCCTGTCCCAGGAACCGTTCTTAGAGAAAGGGGAAACCTTCCCTAAGTTACCCCAAGAAGTCAAGTCCTTGGCATTCCTTAACCATTTAGTATAATTATTGTACAGTTTTGCCCTTAGTGTTTTGTTTTTCTCATATTTTATTCTATTATTTTAACTAGTCCAGTTCAGGGATCTTGAACCTGAGCACCTTGAAACGCAATGTAGGTTTTTTGTTAGTTTGTTTTTTTAATATGCTAGCATCTGTGTCTCTGTGTATTTCTTTATTGGTTAGCTATTCATTTATTGGTTAGCTATATCTCTCTAGATATATTCTTTTTTTTTTTTAAGATTTTATTTATTTATTTGACAGAGAGACACAGCGAGAGAGGGAACACAAGCAGGGGGAGTGGGAGAGGGAGAAGCAGGCTTCCTGCTGAGCAGGGAGCCCGATGTGGGACTCGATTCCAGGACTCTGGGATCATGACCTGAGCCGAAGGCAGACGCTTAACGACTGAGCCACCCAGGCGCCCTAGATATATTCTTATAGATAACCTTATTTTCATGTAGCATTTGGCAATAAGTTGGCATCTTTTCCATATTTCTCATTTTTTTTATTCAGTTGGGTACATGCACACAAGATCTTTGTAGATGCAATATTTTCCTTTTTATTTGTTTAAGTAAGAAGTTATTTGTGAGGACTTTTAGTAGAGAAAGTAAACATAGTCAGTATGCAGCCCATTATCCCAGTTTGGGTTCTCAAGCCAAAGTTAGTCTTATGTTCTTTGATTTTTTCCTGTCAATGCAAAAAAAAAAAAAAACAAAACACCTGAAAAATTCTTCAGAGCATCTAAATATTTACATCCCTGTTTGCAACTGGCTAGCTTGAGATTCTTTAACATACGATTACTTCTGTATTAGGAGTCTCTTGGTTGCAAGCGACAGAAGTCCACTGAAACTGGTAAAAACGGATTCATTGGAGGAGTACCTGGGTAGATCTGAGGAAGAGCTGCAGAAACCAGAAAGGCTCTGGGAACTTGATTATGGACTGAAATGAGCATCGCAGACCTTAGTTTTTCCTATGACTCATGACCCCATAGGTAGTCGGTATTTATCATTCTTTTTGACCACACCTTTGAATTTCCATCCTGTGTTTGAGGAATTCTCTACCTTTCTAAGAAAAAAAGCCAAAAAATAACTTTCTCACTCTTCCTTGCACCTTGAGCACATTCATGATATACCTGCATGAGAATTTGTTTGGTACCTTAGAGATTCGAAGAAGTCAGTGGCATGAGGACCACAGAGTGGCACAGTGGCCGAGGTTCTAGAGGAGGTATCCGGTGCCCAGGGTGGTGAAATGAGCCATGGTGTCTGTGCCCAGGAGTGGGCCAGTGTAGTCCACACTGGTGAGTAGGGTGATATTCCTGGCCTTGAGATTCTGTAAGCTAATAAATCTTTAATCAATTCCTTTTCTGCCTAACTAGCCAGAGTGGTTTCTATTGTTTACAACTAAGAACCTTGACAGATCAATAAATTAGAACTGGCAGTTTGGAAGGTTACAACTGTAATTTTCTCTCTTCAATTTTCCTTGGTCTATTTCATTCAGATTTTAGAACATGATGATTGGGGTCCAAGTGAACTATGGGTTGAGGGATCTTTCCCTGACAAGATAATAACATTTAGCTTCAGATACTAAATTACACAGATCTGCTAACTTATCACAAGAGACATCAAGCCCTTTCTCATGCCACCATTTGTCTGGGGTATTGGGCAGGAGGGGCGAGTTTATGCTATGATCACAAACAGCCTTCATATCTCAGGGCTCATACTAACACCACTGTGTTTCTTGCTCATGCTGTGTATCCATTGCTGGTGGGCCAGGTTGGGGTGACTCCCAGTGCTGTCATTGACTTCTCTCTGGATCCCAGGCTGGTAGCACAGTCCCCATCTGGAAACTTGCCGGTCACCTTGGCAGAGGGGTGAGTGCTCTGGAGGGTCTTGCATGGCATTATGAAATGTCCTGGCTAGAAGCCACACACAGCACTCCTGCTCACAATTCAGGGGCCAGAGACCCAGTACGGGAGGACAGAGGCCTGCCATGTGCTCAGAAGTCCGAGAGCTGGAAATGCTGGATGACCACCACTTCTGGCCACCACACTATGGTAGCCCTTCAATCATCCGCATCTAAATGGGCATCGTCTAGGTCATGTTTCTCATTTGCTGTTCTGAATGCCTCACTGAATATGCACTTTTGACAGTACTGAATAAAGCCCGAGAAGCTCTTTTCAGGGGGCTGGGTCTAAAATGAAGCAGACATCTGAATTTAGCAGAACAGGGAAATAAAACAAGGCTCGATTTATATCTTATAAACAGTGCTGTGGCGTGTCCTGGAGTTTGTTAAATACAGTGCTTCTCATTGACATTGTTTATGTTAGATTCCTCGCACAGAGTAGTGATGGGATGATGGTCTGCAAGTCTTTTTTTTTTCCCTGGGAAAAAGAAAAGCAAATTTTGAATAAATAAAGCCATGCATCTAAATGAGCTGAAGGCCTCTGGGGAGATGACTCAAACTCCATGTTTAAATCTATCTTCATGGAGACCACTTACTTTTGGTTGGAGCAAGTTGAAAGACTTGTTCTCAGGACCTGGCCCCAAATCAGAGGCAATACTCGTGTTGTATAGTGTTTGCTGCTGTACACAATATGACAGCAAGTGTTTTTAGTTTATTTTTCATCTACTTTGAGTGGAGCACAACAAATCACTCAAAAATCCTAATTAACGATATGCTCTTTGAGCACAGTGATTAGATCACATGTGGAAGGAGGCCTCATCGTCCAGCAGGTTTGGGGGTAGAATATGGGGAAGCCAGTGAAGGTAACACATGAGATCCCTGGGGACCTGTTTATGTGGATTTGCAAATGTCATGAAAATACTTTGTTATGATGCAGCCTCACCTGTGACATGGGCTCATCTTTTTATACTTGATGTTAGGAGTTTAAATTCTGCTCTGCTACTCACTGGATGTAGCGTACCTGGTCTGAACTTTAGTTTTCTCCTCTGTGAAAAGCAGTGGTGCTTAACCCACAGAGTAGTTGTGAAGAGTAAACAAGAGCATGTAGGTGAAAACACCTAGCCTGTGGGAATAGTTCAGTCAGTGAAGATGGTCTCTGTTCAGCCTTGTGTTGCTGGCTGGCAAGCAGGCCCCTGGGCATCAGAAAGCTATAGGTATGTATGTCTGTGGGATATAAAGCCCAATATTCACTGGGATATTGAATATTTCTTTTACTCTTGAAATTTTAAATTTAATTTAATTTTTATTAAGTTTTTGTTCTCATTCCAGTATTGTTAACATACAGTATTACATTAGTTTCAGGTGTGTAATATAGTGATTCAACAATTGCATATATTACTCAGTGCTCATCATGATAAGTGTTCTCCTTAATCCTCATCACCCATTTCCCACATTCTCTCCCCTTCCTCCCCTCTGGTAACCATCTGTTTGTTCTCTATAGTTAAGAGTCTGTTTCTTGGTTTGTCTCTCTCTCTCTCTTTTTTCTTTGCTCCTTTCTTTTGTTTCTTAAATTCCACATAAAAGTGAAATCATATGGTATTTGTCTTCCTCTGACCGACTTATTTCACTTAGCATAATACACTGTAGCTTTGTCCAGGTTGTGGCAAATGGCAAGATTTCATTCTTTTTTGTGGCAGAGTGATATTCCATTGTATATATGTACCACATCTTCTTTATCCATTCATCTATTGATGGACACTGGGGCTACTTCCATAATTTGGCCATTGTAAATAATACTGCAATAAACGTAGGGGGGCGTGTATCCCTTTGAGTTCGTGTTTTTGTATTTTTGGGCAAATAGAAGTGTGATTACTAGATCATATAGTGGTTCTATTTTTAACTTTTTAAGGAAACTCCACGCGGTTTTCCACAGTGGCTGCACCAGTTTGCATTCCCACCAGCAGTGCACGAGGATTCCTTTTTCTCTACATCCTTGCCAACACTTGTTTTTTCTTGTGTTTTTGACTTTAGCCATTCTGACAGGTGTGAGGTGACATCTCATTGTGGTTTTGATTTGCATTTCTCTGATGATGAGGGATGTTGAGCATCTTTTCATGTGTCTGTTGGCCATCTATGTGTCTTCTTTGGAGAATTGTCTGTTCCTGTTTTCTGCCCATTTTTAATTGGATTATTTGTTTTTTTGGGTGTTGAACTGTATCAGTACTTTTTTTAAAAAAGATTTTATTCATTTGAGAGAGAGAGAGAGAGAACATAAGCAGAGGGGCAGAGGGAGAAGGAGAAGCAGACTCCCCGCCAAGCAGGGAGCCCGGTGCAAGGCTTGACCCCAAGACCTGAGATTATGACTGGAGCTGAAGGCAAACACCCAACCAACTGAGCCCCTGAGGCGCCCCATATCAGTTCTTTATATATTTTGGGTACTAACCCTTTATTGGATATGTCATTTGCAAATATCTTCTCCCATTCAGTAGGTTGTCTTTTTGTTTTGTTGATTGTTTCCTTTGCTGCACAGAAGATTTTTATTTTGATGTAGTCCTAATAGTTTATTTTTGCTTTTGTTTCCTTTGCCTCTGGAACATAGTTAGAAAAATGTTGCTATGGCAATGTCAGAGAAATTGATGACTGTGCTCTCTTCTAGGATTTTTATGGTTTTGGGTCTCACATTTAGGTCCTTGATCCATTTTGAATTTATTTTTGTGTTGTTGTAAGAAAGTGGTCCAGTTTCATTCTTCTGCCTGTTGCTGTCCAGTTTTCCCAACATCATTTGTTGAAGAGATTGTCTTTTTCCCATTGCATATTCTTTCCTGCTTTGTCAAAGATTACTTGACCATATAATTGTGGGTTTATTTCTGGGTTTTCTATTCTGTTTTGTTGATCTATATGGTATTTTTGTTGTTGTTGTTCCAGTACCATACTGTAGTTGATTACTACAGCTTTGTAATATAACTTGAAGTCTAGAATTGTGATACTTTCAATTTTGTTTTTCTTTTCCAAGGTTGCTTTGGCTATTTGGGATCTTTTGTGTTTCCATACAAATTTTAGGATTGCTTGTTCTAGTTCTGTGAGAAATGCTGTTGGCATTTTGATAGAGATTACATTAAATATGTAGATTACTTTGGGTAGTATAGACATTTTAACAATATTTGTTCTTCCAACCCATGAACATGGGATGTCTTTCCATTTCTTTGTGTCATCTTTAATTTCTTTTTTTTTAGATTTTATTTTTTACTTGAGAGAGAGAGAGTGAGAGAGAGAGAATGAGCTGGGGGAGAGGCAGAGGGAGAGGCAGACTCCCTGCTGAGCAGGGAGCCCGAGGAAGGGCTCAATCTCAGGACCCTGGGAACATGACCTGAGCCAAAGATAGACACTTAACCAACTAAGCCACCCAGGTGCCCCTCATCTTTAATTTCTTTTATCAGTGTTTTATAGTTTTCAGAGTATAGGTCTTTCCCATCTTTGGTATTTATTCCTAGGTGTCTTATTATTTTTGATGCAAATATAAATGGGATTGTTTCCTTAATTTCTTTTTCTGCTGCTTCATTATTAGTGTAGAGAAATGCAACAGATTTCTGCACACGGATTTTGTATCCTGCGACTTTACTGAATTCATTTATCAGTTCAAGTTGTTTTTTAGTAGAGTCTTGGATTTTCTATATATAGTATCATGTCTTCTACAAATAGTGAAAGTTTTACTTCTTCCTTACCAATTTGGATGCCTTTTACTTCTTTTTGTTGTCTGATTGCTGTGGCTGGGATTTCCAGTAGTATGTTGAATAAAAGTGAGAGTGGACATCCTTGTCTTGTTTCTGAACTTAAGGGAAAAGTTCTCAGTTTTTCCCATTGAGTATGATGTTTGCTGTGGATTTTTCATATAAGGCCTGTATTATATTGAGGTATGTTCCCTATAATCCTACTTTGTTGAGGGTTTTTATCATGAATGGATGTTGTACTTCGTCAAATGCTTTTTCTTCATCTATAGAAATGATCATATTTTTTTTACCTTTTCTCTTATTGATGTGATGTATCACATTGATTGATTTGCAAACATTGAACCATGCTTGCATCCCAGGAATAAATCCCACTTGATGGTGGTGAATCATTTTCTTTAATGTATTGTTGGGTTTGGTTTGCTAGTATTTTGTTGAGGATTTTTGCATGTGTGTTCATCAGAGATATTGGCCTGTAGTTCTCTTTTTTGTGGTGTCTTTATCTGTTTTTGGTATCAGGGTAATGCTGTCCTCATAGAATGGATTTGGAAATTTTCCTTCCTTTTATATTTTTTGGAATCATTTGGGAAGAATAGGTATTAACTCTTCTTTACATGTTTGGTAAAGCATGTGAAGCCATCTGGTCGTGGACTTTTGTTTGTTGGGAGTTTTTGATTACTGATTCAATTCCATTGCTGGTAATTGGTCTGTTCAAATTTTCTATTTCTTCCTGCTTCAGTTTTGATAGGTTCTATGTTTCTAGGAATTTATCCATTTCTTCTAGGTTGTCCAATTTGTTGGTATATAATTTTTCATAATATTCTCTTATAATTGTTTGTATTTCTGTGGTGTTGGTTGCTCTTTCTCCTCCTTCATTATGATTTTATTTATTTGAGTCCTCTCTCTTTTTTTTTTTCTTGATGAGTATGGCTAGGGGTTTCTCAATTTTGTTGATTTTTCAAAGAACCAGCTCCTGGTTTCATTGATCTGTTTTACTGGTTTTTGTTTGTTTGTTTTTAGATTCTATACCATTTATTTCTGCTCTTATCTTTATTATTTCCTTCCTTCTGCTGGTTTTGAGTTTTGTTTGTTCTTTTTCTAGCTCCTTTAAAGATGTAAGGTTAGGTTGATTATTTGAGATTTTTCTGAGGGTTGAAAGTGAGGGGATGGAGAAACATTTATCATGCAAATGGATGTCAAAAGAAAGCCAGGGTAGCAATACTTATATTGGACAAAATAGAGTTTGAAACAAAGACTGTAACAAGAGACAAAGAAGGAAACTATATAATAAGGGGGATAATCTAACAAGAAGCTATAACAATTGTAAATATTTATGTACCCAACATGGGAGCACCCAAATACATAAAACAACAGTTAATAAAAAACAAAGGAACTAATTGATAGTAATACAATAATAGTAGGGGACTTTAGCACCCCACTTATGTCGATGGACAGATGATCCAAACAGAAAATCAACAAAGAAACTAGCTTTGAATGACACACTGGACCAGATGGATTTAAGGGATATATTCAGAACATTCCTTCCTAAAACAGCAGAATACACATTCTTTTCAAGTGTACATAGAACATTCTTCAGAATAGATCACACATTAGGCCACAAAACAAGTCTTAACAAATTCAAAAAGATTGATGTCATACTATGCATATTTTCTGATCACAACACTATGAAACTGGAAATCAACCATAAGAAAAAATCTGGCAAGACCACAAATACATGGAGGTTAAACAACATGCTACTAAACAACAAATGGGTCCAACCAAAAAATCAAAGAAGAAATAAAAAATTACATGGAAACAAATGAAAATGAAAACATAATGGTCCAAAATCTTTGGGATGCAGCAAAAACAGTTCTAAGAGGGAAGTTTATAGCAATATTCTTGAAATTTAAAGCATATATAATATTCTCAGCCATATATATATATAGAGAGAGAGCTGGAATGTATATATATATATATATATTTAAGATCTTAAATAAAAGCTTACAGTAACAGATAAGTTTTTGTTAGAATTTTTATTATTTTTTATTTATTTATTTATTATTGTATTCTTTTTTTAAGATTCTTTAAATGTTTAAGTACTCTCTACACCTAACGTGGGGCTCGAACTCATGAACACTGAGGTCAAGAGTCTCAGGCTCCACCAACTGAAGGGCACTAGGTGCCCTTCTTTTTCTTTTTTTCCTGTTTGCAGTCTCATTCCCTGTGAAGGTGGGGCACTCATATGTCTGGCTCACCACTGTGTCCGCCATGACTCTGCTAGTACCAGCACATAGTAGGTGCTCGATAAATACCAGTTGAATGATTTTAATCATTGCAGTGGTAGACCTCTGTGTTTGAGGAACATCTGAATCTTTCAAGAGTTACTCCAGAGTCCCTTCCAGGTGTCTGATTTCCAAATCAGGGTATTCCACTACAAACTTGGAACAGAGCACCCAGCATTGACTTTGCTTCAGACATTGGTGATGACAGAACAGAGGTCACAAGCCATATCCAGCCCATACCTGTTTTTGTATGGCCCATGAGCTAAGAGTGATTTTTATAAATGAACATTTGCAACTGACTTGATGTTAGGATTTAAACCCCAGTGAAGCAAAAAACTATCCAAAAAAATTCCATTCTTCTCATTAGTAGATCTATATGATAAAAAATTGTGCACAATTGTTATATTTTGAGTTTCATCAGTAAAAATGTTGTGGAAGCTGTGAATTGTGTAAGACTGATGAATCACAGACTTGTACCTCTGAAACAAATAATACATTATATGTTAAAAAAAAAAAGATAGTAGGAAGGGAAAAATGAAGGGGGGGAAATCAGAGGGGGAGACGAACCATTAGAGACTATGGACTCTGAGAAACAAACTGAGCGTTCTAGAGGGGGCTGGGGATGGATTAGCCTGGTGATGGGTATTAAAGAGGGCACATACTGAATGGAGCACTGGGTGTTATATGCAAACAATGAGTCATGGAACACTACATCTAAAACTAATGATGTAATGTATGGTGATTAACATAATAAAATAAAATTTAAAAAAAAAGAAATGGGAAGCTGGGAACGTGCGTGCCTGAAAAAAAAATGTTGTGGAAGTTTGTTTTTTTCTCTTGTTACGTAAGTACGTGCTTAATATGCTTGATACTGCTTCTTGGCTCACAGTCTAAAGTATTTACTATCTGGCTTGTTATAGAAAACCTTTGCTGACCCCTGCTATGGAAGTGGGCTCAAGACCACTTAACTATGACCTCCACATGGGGGTAACCACGACCTTCATGAGAAGAATGGTCTTGCCTTCCAATAGGGACACTGAGAAAAAACCTTTGGTCCTCTCTGACCATTCATAGGAATGTCATCATAAAGTCTTCAGGGTCTTTGTTTTAAGGCCATTGCCATGCAGTGAACGTTAAAGTGAGTTAAATCTTGGCGTTTGTTTGCTACTGCCGGTGACCCACCTTTTCTAACACAAGTCTGTTTTTGGGGCAGACTATATTATGACAGTCAGCTGACCCCATCTTTTCCAGTTTCTGGGGTCCTGGCCCTTAATACTTAAGATGGCTTGAGCCATGTGCTATGCGAGGTCCAGTACTTTTCCTGCCCTCTAATGTTCTGGTGACGTCTGAGGCTCACATTTGTAGGTCACTCTCTCTGAATTCCTACTTAGTGCTCCACCTCAGGCCACTGCTTTCTCCTGTCTGCTCTGCCCATTTCTTTACTCCCCCAGCGTGACACCAACACAGGCCTTGCTGAAGGTCTCAGAGCAATAGTGAGAGATACCAATGCAGTTCAAAACAGAAATCAACTTAAAATTGATTACTTACAGTGTTCTTGGCTGTTGAAGATTTCCTACTGGCTGTATTTTCTTCTTAGACTCATGCACCATTGAGCCTGCCTTCTCTTGTCTATACTTCAATTCCTTTCTTCTGTTTTCAAGGCTTTAAGCCCCCGCTGCCCACTCTATTCTCTTGAGCTTCCAGCAAATTCCAGATACATGTCATTTTCTTACTCAGGCAATTTATCTTCTTCTGTTTTCCTCTCTCCTTCCAGGCCTGGCCTAGAGATGAATTATGCCACCCTGGTAGGAAGGCAAAATCGGCTGCAATCAGCGTTTGTTTTAAAAAATCATGTTTCTCCATCCTCTTGACTGTTACACAATCCATATTATGTGCTCAGCACAGTGCCTCGGATATAGTAAGCACTCATTACATGTTGGTTGTTCTTATTATTAGGAGAATCGTGCCAGTTTCGGTCCAGTGTTGGTCCCCTCAACCTAACTATGGCTACTGCTTTTTTTCTTTTTTTTTTTATGGGGTGGGGAAATGCATTATTAGGGCATTTGGGGAGCAGCAATGTATTGCTTCATGCAGAACCTCCTCTTTCCTTCATGCATGTCTTCATTTCCTCCTGTGACTTTTGGGATCCCTGGCGAACTCTATTGCCTTCTGTCTGTCATGGAAATGAGTTCACACAGAGGCTGCTGATGTGAACAGTAGGGTTCAAGAGTTCCTGAAAATAACCCGGCAATTGCATTCTTTGGTATATACCCAAGAGAACTGAAAACAGACGTTCACACAAAACATGTACACAAATGTTTATAGCAGCATTATTCAGAATAGCCAGAAGTGGGAAGCAACCCAAATGTCCATCAGCTGATGAATGGATACACAAAATGTGGTATATCCATATGACAAAATCTTATTTATGTTATTGTATAATATAAAAAAGAAAGAAGTTCTGATATATGCTGCAACGTGGATGAACTTTGAAAACATTATGCTCAGTGAAACTAAACAGTCACAAAATGTGACATATTACATCACTCCATTTTAATGGAATAACCACAGTGGGCAAATTTATAGTGACAGGAAGTAGATTAGTGGTTGTCAGAGGCTGGGGGTGGGCAGAGGGGATGGAGAATGACTGCTCCTGGGAATGGAGTTTCTTTTTGATGGGATGAAAATATTTTGGAATTAAATAGTGGTGATGGTTGTACAATCTGTATATATAAAAAAAACCACTCAATTGTTTAAAATGGCAACTCTTATAGTATGTGACTTACATCTCGGTTAAAAATAATGCCCAGAAGTCCATGGAATTTATGACCAGTGTAAACTACATGCTTTTCTCTGTTCAGATAAAGATATATTAACCGTGGGAGACTCCTGGAACCCCCTCCTGATGGTGCTTTTTAATGGGGATGGGTGTGTTCAGCAGAAATGTGGAATCCATGTGTTTGCTTCTCTAGAGCATTTGTATTAAAGGGAACAGCAATTATACCAATACCTTCCTTTTTTAAAAATTATTTTATTTTATTTTAAGTAGGCTCCATGCCCAATGTGGGGCTTGAACTCACAACCCTGAGATCAGGAGTCGCATGCTCCACCGACTGAGCCAACCAGGCGCCCCCGATACCTTACTTTTAAACAACTCTTCCCACGCTTACAAAAGCTCGCTGTGTCAGTGTCCTAAGTGGTTCTCATAACAGTCTTATGAGTGAGATGGTTGTTATTTTCATTCCACCAAGAGGGACCCTATTAAATAGCTGGTTCAAAGTAAATAGAGATTAAAACCCAGGTTGGCTGAGGTCAGATTTAATATTGTTTCTACTCTGTGCTATGCTAGCCTCCATGTTGAAGTCTGGATCTCAGGAAAATATGTTGGATTACTGTAGATTTTAGCCTTGATATTAAGGCTTTTTAGATCTTTTCCAAGTCAAATAATCTATTTTAAAGGTTAATTTTAGCTATTTTTGTCAGGTTGGAATTTCAAGCATGCTTCGCTGTGCTTAAGAACAAATTTGAACTGATTGTATAATTATGATAGGGAATGTTCTTTTGAATAGTGAATATTCATTTCGTACAGAAGTAGTAAAAGAAAATGGCTTATTTACCTAATGTGCACTAAGAGGACATTAACCTCCATCAGGAGCAGACGGCTACCCCACTTTTGGAACCTAAGTGTTTGACTTCATTTGGGTACCCTGGATACAGAGAATTGTTTTGGAAAATCTGAACGCCTAGGCCTTACTCCTGGAGAGGGAATGTTCTTATTTATAAATCCGAACCACTAGCATAGATGGGAGCCTCTTTAACACACACAACATTGTATCCTTCCTTGTTATGGTGATATGTTGAGTCAAGGAACAGGAAAAAAAGAGTACTATCTCGATGTATAATTTTGTTTTTAAAAAATATAGGCAAGCGAGGATGCAGATAATTAAAATAAAGGCACATAGGTTTGGTCAAGTCATTAGCTTAATAGGAAAAACAGATCAAAAGTGCTCTTAAGGTTTTTATTAAAAATTTTTATTTATTTATTTATTTATTTATTTATTAAAAGATTTTATTTATTTGACAGAGAGGGACACAGCGAGAGATGGAACACAAGCAGGGGGAGTGAGAGAGGGAGAAGCAGGCTTCCCGTGGAGCAGGGAGCCCGATGTGGGGCTCGATCTCAGGACCCTGGGACCATGACCTGAGCCGAAGGCAGACGCTTAACGACTGAGCCACCCAGGCGCCCCCCTCCCCCATTTTTTTTTTTAAAGAACAAAACCATATAAGAATGGGAGAGGTGGGTAAGGGAGGTTGGAAATTTAATTTTCTGTGTCTTTTATTTGAGGAGTTTTTAGATTATAGTTATTTTGAAACCAAAATTTTTCAATTTAAAAATAGAAGTGGAGAAATAGCAGATTGGAGTTTGGTGGAAAAAAATTAGAGGGAGAAGGAGAGTACAACAGGGAGGCTCTGTGCAGGGAATTCTTATGTTCAGTTTCTTCCTGAATTTCCTGTGGACTGTGTAGACAGGAGTTTCAAAATTTGATGAAAACAACTCGATGGAAGATGAGGGACAGGCATTCTAGAATAGTGAACCTCTGTTTGCATACACATTTGTTTGCGGTTGATTTCAGGGGGAGCGCGGGCCTCACGGAGCCCTAAATTCTTAATCTGGGAGTGGATCAGAATCAGTCATAGGAGTTTGCAGAATACAGATACCTCTGCCTCAGCTACCCCGGGCCTCCTGCGAAGGACCCCTCCCTCTCTCAGGGAGGCGTGAGTGCTGGGGTAAGACTTGTCCACTGTGATTGGGATGGCTGATTCCTAAACGTGGTGTAGAAGCTTAGGCAACTAGTGTTCACCGTTAACTGAGAGCTGCCCCACTGTGATGGGTTTTGTCTCCTGGAATCACCTCACTGCTGGCTGGGCTGAGCCCTCAGGAGATGGAGCCGGGAGTCCAGCCCAACAGCTGGTTGAGTCCGGACCACACCAGGCCTGGCCTGGTGGGAGATGGGATACTGAGGTGTACAATCCTACTGATGGCCAGTTCGGCCCTCCTTGGGCTCCTGAAGCTGTACCTTGGAGAAGAGCCATGTTTTGTTTTCACAATAGTAGCCAATGGCTCCTCCCTGCTATTGATTTTTATGCTACTTCATTTGTAAATAAGTGCTCATTTTATGTCATAAAAACGTTGAATGTTAAAAAAATATTTTTAAAGGCAGACAACTTCATGGCTTCTTGAGAAACAAACATAATGGAAGTTATGGTCATCTCTTCCACGCTTCTGCTTATCCACAGTCCTACTCTATGTATTTTTCCAGCTACACACTGACATTAGTCTAGCATCTTTCTAAGTTGATTGATAGTAATAGGGCACTGTCTCTGTGCGCTTGTGGAATCTCTACAACCATTCAATTAGCAAGGTGAGTAGAAGCCTCTAATGGAAAGTCACCAGTTGGCAGTCATTGGTCAGTTAGGTAGAAGGTAGTTAAAGCAGTGATTAACAAAAAGTATACACACTGTCTGTTTTAACTCAAAACCTGCATGTACATTCGTTTGCCAGTCTTTTGTTGTGAGTATGGCCCCTGGCTGGAGTTCTGGTCTTTCTTGCAAAACACCCTTCTCAGCTACATCACTCATTTCCAATTTTGGTTTCTTCAAAGTAGAGCAAGAACTTAACACTTGTGAAGCAACCCACATGCAGAACACCTTTAGAATTCAGTGATTTTGTTCTTCTATCTTACAGTGACTTCACTCATACCTCATGTAGCAGCATTTAAAAATAGCGCCTAACTTTTACTGACTTGGTTTTCTTTATGTGCACAGATTTCATCAGTTTACCTAAACTTCAATTAAATTATAGAATTTCAATAACTTGTACAACTGATAGAAACTGGTTTGGGAACAAACCAAATGACTCCTGGGGAAAATATAACTAAACTAGTAGCAGCACCAGAGCACAGATAGAGAGGATGCTGAGGGTCAGCTGATCTGACAGGTTGGTTTGGTAGAGAGGTTAAGAGTGCTTCTGCTATAATATATGTTGAAGGAGATAAAAATTGTGCACCATGTTTTATGGTATGTTGGAGTTACTTTATTTGTAAAACAAATTCCTACAAGGAGGAATGCATTTATTTACCTGTAAGAGAGTATACACAGCATAGTTGTGGCAGGTAGAATGTTGGGAACTAGATCAGGGCGGTTACGATCAGAAGGTGCATCCCTGCAAGGCTTTGTGGGATCAGCCCTTACGACACGCGGAGTTTTCACCTCTATGCCAACAATTAATTGTTCTGCGTTTAACAAATCAAATTTATAGTGGCAAGTATTTATAGTTTCAAGGTTACATGCCAACCCTCTTTGGAATAATGAAAACAAACTTTCAGTATAGTAGAAAAGCTCTGTGCTCTTCTTAACAAATAGGTTTGGCTAAAACCTAACTTGGTGATTTCAAGGTATAGAATATGTACAGGTCTAGCTTAGATTTTATAACTATGTAAATAGTTATTACCCTTTTTATCTATCAAACATTTAAGGTTGGGGCACCAGGATGGCTCAGTTGATTAAGCGTCTGCCTTCAGCTCAGGTCATGATCTCAGGTCCTGGGATCGAGCCCCACAGCAGGCTCCCTGCTCAGTGCGGAGTCTTCTCCCTCTCCCTCTGCCCCCCTATTCCGCTCATGCTCTCTCTCTTTCTAATAAATAAATAAAATCTTTAAAAAAAACATTTAAGGTAGATAATAACTTATTTCCATCTAAATAAATAAATAGTATTTATATTTAGCTGGATTAAGGTATTACTATAAAGCCCAGCTAGTGCATTTCCCTATTTTCATCCAAAGTAATAAAAAATTTGTCCTCAGTCCCAAGAAATATATCATGTTCTTCCCTTCACATTTAAATCAATGTGAAAATGTCCCTTGGAATCATTTCTGTGGTGGATTGTAAAAGAAGTAAGACACCTTGTGTTCTCACAGGTTTGTAGTCCGATTAGAGAAACCAGACCAACATACTTGAAACAGATTACACCAAACATTTGATTAAGTATAAAATGAGAAGTACAAGCAATAATTCTTGTTGAAGAAACTGTTTTGCATAGTTTATTTTGCACATAGTAAAGGCTTGAGTGGTTAGGAAATTTGGGGGAAGTATGTGGGACTAAATAAGTGGAATTTGAACTGATTAGTGAATAAAGGAAAGAATTGTGGGTAGGACAAAAAAGGTATGTTCAGGACAGGAGGCATTTAGGGAACAGACCAGAGAGTAGGGTTTGTTTTGTAATCCAGGAAGGTCCTATAAGATCCTAAGAAGGTCCTTGTGGTCTTTATCTGAGCATCTCCTAACTTCCCTGAGTCTTGGCAGCGAATTGTCTTTGATTCCATGTCTTTTCTTTCCTTATTTCCCTGAGAGTGTCCATAAAACCAACGATCTCTTCTAGCCTACCATTCAATCTCTGATGTTGTGGCATTGGGAGGATTCAGTGGGGATGGGTACATAACAATGATAACCATCTTTTACCCAGTGCCTTTTAGGTTCCTGTATCAGTCAGGACAGGATAGGGTATGCTGCAGTAACAAACATCCTCAAAATTTCAGTGGATTAAAATAACATATAATATCTATATTAACAGGAAAACTAGGTATGGGGAAGAGAGAACTCTGAGACCTGGGATGGCAGCACGGAGTAGCAGAGCAAGTATCGGACTGGTGGCCTAGAGGCCTAGCTCTGAGCCAGCCCACCTCCTCCTACCTATGTAACATTGGTATGCCATTGCATCTCTCCAAGCTTGATTTTTGTCAATTATAATATAAAGGAGTTGCTCTAGCTCATCCTTGAGTTCTCTTATTTATTTATTTATTTATTTATTTTTATTTTATTTTTTTAAGTTCTCTTTGAATACAGTGATTCTCTACAAGGATGAAACAGGTAAAATTTAAAGCTAGAAGAGTTTCTGTCTTCTGGATTCTATAACATGTTTGTTTGTAAGCTCTTTCAGGTTGTTTGTTTTTCTTTAACATAAGGACCGTTAGTCCTCTTTTCTCAGACCATTAAGACACATGGTCAAAATTTTCATCAGCTTAGATCTGCTATATTTATTTGCACAATTTGTCCCCTTTACTCTTGTTATTTCCAGTCTGAAGTGAGAAAAGGTGACTGGGCCAGGGTTGGCTGCCACTTTGACAGTTTCACTTCTAACCTCAGGGATTCGCACTCTCATTCATCAGAGAGCTCTGAGTCCAGAGAGTTCCACGGTGGCAAACCCAATAATGATTGACCTCTGAAAAGGTCTGCTTCTTTCAGTAATTCTTCATGTTCCTGAAAAGGGCCGCTTAGTGATAAAGATTGTAGACCTTTCCTTCCATTTAGGTTTGAAGCTTAAGTGTTTTTGGTTCCAGAGTTGTCCAGCGAGCTTGCTCTGCCTTGTTTTATACTCTGGCAGCTTCCCACAGATGACAAAGAAACATTTATTGGGATGCTTCTACTTGTCAGGCGCTATAACTTACAGTGCATTCAGACTGAAGAATGTTCTGTAAGTATAGAATCATGAGAGGAATGTCTCAGAACTGGAGTCTTATCTCTAATTGTCAGTAGGATTCACTCAGGCTACCTCATGCTATATCACAATCAAAAGGGCCAGAGAGTGGCAATATGGACACTTTTAAAGTGACAAAAGAGTTAACAATGAATGAAAATATACTGAAAACTGAGACATACATACACACATACACACACACACACACACACACACACACGTAATTGTGTGCGACTGATGGCTTATATTCAATGGGAGGTGATACCCTCATCAGGACACTGATGATGCCCTTGAGCCATGTGGTAAATGGTGGGTGGTTTGGCTGGCATCCTGGGCTCTGCTGTGCTGTTTTCCTTCTACCTGCCCTGGGCTGTCCTACTCACGGCAGAACACCTTATGTCTTGCTTGTTTATATCCTTTCTCAAAGGAGACTATTCAAGCACCATCCAGAGTCTACCACTGATTTCCAGGGAAGGTCTTGCTCCCCACCTATGTGCTGTGCCACACGACGCTGCTGTTCCACGTGTCAGCCTTTCAGGTGGCTGCAGGGTGCTGAAGATCTGTGATTCAGCTGCTCGGTGTGGCCTCTGGGATGCATCCTTTCTGCCATGATCCCTCTTCCCCCGCACTTGGTGACTCTGGGTGACACATTTTTAATTCTCTTTGGTAATGAAAATCACATCTTGTTTAGACTCTAGAACTAAAACACTCTCCCTGTAAAACGGTTGAGCAGCACTGAGCTTTACCATTGACAGACTTTCTGTGTTTCTGTGCAACATTGTGCCACAGAGCCTCTCTGAGGCTGAGAGGCTAATGGGGCATCTGCATGGATGTGACTGGCGGTTTTGGGATCACAGTGAGGGAGCCCATGTGGAGACTTGTGGTTTGGCCTGAGGCTTGAGGACTGAGGTGAGCTGAGAGCCACCAAAGAGGCCTTGGGCATCCCTTATGGACAACCCTGATTTCCAGGTGACCTTGTGGGGAGGATGGAGATGGCTGTGCAAGGATTGGGGGCACATCGCCTCTTTCCTCTCATAACCCCCATTCCCCTCTTCCCTTCTCAATTCCTTTCCCTCCATCCTAGTGGTTTTCCTGTCCTCCACCCCCCGCAACCTCTGCTAACTCTACTTCTCCTTTGGCCTTGGCAGCTACTCAGGATGCAAGGATCCTTGAAATGGGTTTATGGGGGTGCTGTAGAACTTCCATCCTGAGGCTGATGATTCAGGAACTGGTAAATGTTTGGGGGAGATGTTTTCTAACTGGAGCAAGTCCATGAGCTCTTAGCAGATTGATGTTGATTCAGATGATGTTAAGCTTCTAGGATTTTGAATTCCAGAAAGTCTGGGTCCCCTATGTGATTTGAATAGGGTGTGCACATATGTGGAAGTGTGCATTTATATATGTGTATGTGTGTGTGTGTGAGAGAGAGAGAGAGAGAAAGAGAGACAGAGGTAGTGAGTGAAAGAGAGGATCCTGAAAAATGTGATTCATGTTGTTTCTAAGTTCCTATTTGCTTTCTTAGGCAAACTTTCTTATATAATCTTACTTTCATAAGACAAATGAAACTCCTTCCTCCTTTCCTGGTTGATGTGATACCACAGTGAGAAACATGATTTGACATTTGAGTTCCTACTATGTATGCAGATGCTATATAGTTTCGACATCATGGAAACAAATGAGAACCTTTGTATTGCATTGGGTCTATCCAGGAATTTGGCTTCTCTTTCTACTGTCTATGATAAAAACCTAAAATACATTATGTTTTATTCTTTTAGCCATTCCCTTGTGCATTCCAATCTCATGCAAACTTGAACTATTTTGACATACACAGAAAAACGTGGGGAATTTAAAGATGTCAGTTGAAGAACAAAACCCAGCTCAAATTTGTTTGGCATGTCTTTCCAACTTACCGGGATAACTTAGAGATTAAATCAAGAGCTGAGCATCTATTCTTTCTTGTCCTTAATTCCTTCCTAAAAGTTCAGGGCCTGCTTGAATTATAGTGCATTTTTTCTTGTCAGAGCTGATTTGATTTCTGGTTCCCTTGCCTCCTGGCCTACACTCTGTGTAATGATGCAGAGGTGGCAGATTGATGGGCAAAGGATTCAAAATGCTGCTCTGGATTTGGGCTTCAGCATGTGTGCTGTCTGTTGCCAGAGGCATTTAGCAGATGGACTTGGAGAGGTGGGACTGGGCCTTCACAGGGACGGGACCTCATGGTAAGAGGCCCCTGTGGGATGGACTCTGCTTTTCCCACCTTGCCATTCGGACTCTGGCCTACTACTGAGGCCATCACAAGATTAATAGACTCTGCTTTTGTTGTGTTTAGTTTTGAATAATTTGAGTGTGATGTGTCTGGACATGGGTTTCTTTGAGTCTGTTTGGGGCTTGCCAAGCTTCTTAAGTCTTTAGGTTTATAACTCTTGTCAAATTTGGGCCTCTTTCAGCCATTGTATCTTTAAATAGAATATATATCTATATTTAGATATCTATATCTAGATATATCTGCATATATATCTAGATATATCTATATATATATTTTTTTCCCCTGCACTGCATTTTTTTCTCTTCCTCCTCTGACATTCCAGTGACTAGAAGCTGGACTTCTTGATATTGCCTTACAGTTCCCTGAGGCTCTTTTCACTTCTTCTTCTTTTTTTTTTTTTTCCCTAATCATTTTTTTCTCTCTGTTGTTCAGATTGGATACTCCCTGTAGATCTATCTTCAAGTTCACAGACTGTTTCTTGTGTCCTATCCATTTTACGGCTGAGTCCATTCGCTGAGATTTTTGTTTGGGTTATTGCATTTTTCCGTTCTAAAATGTCCTTTTGGCTCTTTATATCTCACGTTTCTTTGCTGAGACTTTCTATTTTTCCGCTCGTTTCAAGATGTACGCTCTTACTTCTTGGAGTATTTCTATAATAGTTGCTTTTAAGTTTTTGTCAAATAATTCCAACATCTATGTTATGCCTGCATTGGCATCTGGGGATTGTCTTTTCCCCCACACCAATTGGGATGTTCCTGATTCTCCATGTGCTGAGTAGTTTTGGGTTATATCCTGGACATTTTGTATATTATATTATGAGTCTGAGTCATGTTTAAATACTATAGATAAGGTTGATATATTTGTTTTCCCAGACAGTCTGGTTGGATCCAGGCCTCAAATTTCAGCCAGCCTTCTGGGGATTGTGATTTCAATATCAGTCCTGTTTTTAAAGCCTTCGCGGTGTTTTTTTTTTTTTTCCAATCTGTCCCACATGCATGCCACCCATTGTCCAGTCTGGGACCCTGCAAAGGTCTGTCACCTGGGTTCCCAGAGCCTTTGATATGCTAACTGGGGTCAGATCCATGCTCCTACATTTCAGGGGTGAGCCCCGGACTTCATAAACCACTTTATGGGGTTGCCTTCCTTTTCCACGATTTCCTCAGTATTACCCAGTTCCCTGTGGTTTCTGAACCTCTGGCCGGAAAGGTTGGGCTTTTGTTACCTCTGCTGTGCCTGGTGTTTTACTACATACTTCTGGTAACTGTGCCTGAGTCTAAGGCCAAGGTGTGGGAGAAGGAGAGAGAAAATACCGGGGACCCACCCCATCCTCTTGGGGTCTCAGCCACAGATCGAAGAGTAAGCTTCCCTTTCCTCAGAGTTTTAGGTGCCTGTGGCTCTCCGCTTGGCTTCTACCACTGCAGTGGGATTGCCCAGGAGCTGGGATGCTAGAATGGCAAAAAGGAAGAAAAAAGACAGGACAAGATGGGGGATTTTCCCCACTCTCTCTGAGCATTAGGAGACCCCTTCCCTGCTGGAGCCTGAATGAGGGGGCTTCTCCTGACGCTTGTGGTCTGTGCCGATGCCCACCTCTAGTATGTGGCTGCCTTGAGGAGGGGCCAGGAGAGAGGGCCCCAGAAGAAAAAGCAATGGTGACCTCACTGCACGTTCTGAATTCTGGTCGTCTTCTTCACTCTGCCTGCTGGTATTTACTTTTCACATTCCTCAAATCACTGCTCCATACGTTCTGGCCAGGTTTTATTGCTGCATTCAGTATAAGACACGGGGTGGGGGGTGTGCTTACCCATCTTTATCCAGAACTGAAACTGAGATTCTTTTTTTTTTTTTTTAAGATTTTATTTATTTATTTGACAGAGAGAGACACAGTGTAAGAGGGAACACAAGCAGGGGGAGTGGGAGAGGGAGAAGCAGGCTTCCTGTCGAGCAGGGAGCCCAAAGTGGGGCTCAATCCCTGGACCCTGGGATAATGACCTGAGCCGAAGACAGACGCTTAACGACTGAGCCACCCAGGCACTCCATGAGATTCTTTTTTTAAGTGAAATTTTTGCATGGAGTACCTGAATTTTAAATGTCACCACAACATGTGTAACTGACCCCTGTTCTTTTTTTTTTTTTTAAACCAGAACACTTATTGTGTGACGAATCGTTGAAATCCTTAAGATGAACTGGATGCTGCCCTCTTGGGCTTAGGTGTTGTTCCTCTAGGGAATCCGTGCCCGAGTCTGCGGTATAAAATTTTAGCTGCCTCATTCGACCGGTCCCAGTGGTGTTTCGTCTCTTCGCCTTGGCACTCCGGTTCTACTTTCTCTTGCGCTCAGCAGGATAGCCACATCTGCCACGGTGGACTTCTGAGGGTGGTAGGCCTTCAAGCCACAGCGGCGGCACAATGTGTGTGTCTTATTGCGACGCTTTCCAAACGATGACGTCCCCTTGGTCATCTTGTTTCCGCGGCAGACCCCAAAGAGACCCCTGCTCTTTTGGAAGCAGGACTAACTGTGAGAAAAAAGTTCAGGAGCATGTAGAGGGGAAGGTGTGTAAGCTGCCACCCCAGAGACGCCCAGAGCCCTGCACACTCACTCAGGCCAAGTCCTAAAAACCATGATTATCTAAGGGCATTACAGAAAGGTAGTGGCTGATGCTCGCATACTCTCAGCTGCACCTGGACCCGGGTTCTTCCCTGGGCCCTGTTTTGTGCCCCCCTCCCCCAACCCTACAACTCCCACAACCTACTTCTTCTTCTAAAAAGGAATAAACAATTTCCTTCAATCATTGTTTCCTGCCCACTAACAGATGCTCCTAATTAGCACACAATTGCAAAAAAAATATATTTTGCTTGTTTTGGGTTTGTTTCTCAGAGAAAGCTTAGACTTCCCCAACATCAGCACATCAACACATGGTCAGTGGGTTGTTTAGTTTGACTCAAGGACTCACAACCGTGTTCTTTTCCACGGGCGTGACTGAAATGCAATCAATGGTTAGCCATCTCTCCCAATGGAAAATTGCTGGTTCTAAAACCTGTCAGGAACTTACTCACTTGTGGGAATGTGCATTTTGGGAGTACTGAAACTTTACAAAAAGATCGCACTCGACCAGCACGATAAAGAAACTGACCATTTGAATCACTCATCCTATAATTTCATCCCTAAAGAACTGTAGCATCAGAACACAGAGGAATGGACCATTAGTAGCCTTCCTTTGGCTTGTTTTATATTTGTATTTTACACAAATATGTTAAAAAATGCTCATGTAACTGATGGTGGTATGGTCCTTGTCTGACAGTTTCTATGGTGGCTCCATGAGGTCATTCATGTGTGCGGGGGAAACTGCCTGTGAAGGAGGAAGCTGTTATTCCAGATTTCAAGACAACGAAAACTTTGCACCAGGCAGAATCGATGGCTCTCTTTCCGGGTTATGGGTGGGTCTGCTTTTCTTAATAATTTTTTTTTTTTTAATGCAGCCAGTTTTGCTTGGGACTTGTGGTCTTGAATCAAGACATTCCTATTATGTGCATAAGTGTAGGCTGGTAGGCAAAAGAGTATTTTAAAACATTGCTTTATTTTTTGCACTATCTTCTAATAGTGAAATCTTGGAATTCAGTTTCTTTGGCCTGAAAGAATCATTTTTTTTTCAAGAAACAAATTTAATGCTGAAATCATAAATTATAAAAATATCTGAAAGCCTCATGGCTATGCTTGTTGTGGTCTTTTTGAACCAGGTCCATTATCTGTGTGCACTGGCTTGGACTGACTCAGTGATCACTTTTTTTTTTTTTTTTTTACCCCATGGGATGCAGAATCTCAGATGTCTGCAAAATAGCCCCAGAACAACATGAGTTAGCAGTATATATCTTCTGCTGTCCTTAATCTTAATTTTTGGAAATTTTTTCTCTGCACTCAGAACATACTAGAGGAAGCCAGCTCACTTTTCAATGCATGTTGTCTGGAGAAAGTGCCAGAGAAAGCCTTCACAAACAAAGTGGGGGCTGCTTCTTTCCCTCAGAAGTCTGGAAGCCTGTCTTCCCTGAGCTGCCTGTCCATGTTGGGGGAGGGCCTCCTTTGTATGACTGGCCTGGTGGTTCAAAGGGCAGGACCATGGACTGCAAAGGAGTAGAGGGGTCCTCGTCCCTGCAATGGCTCAAGATGATGGCTACTTCTCTGTGGCAGCTCATTGTGTGGCCTCCATTTGACATTTTAGCCCAGGTCTGCTGGGGACAGCCAGCCCAGCCCCGAATGATAGTACAAGTACCCGCTTCTGCTGAAGCTGTTCCTTTACCCATCCTGAGAGGAAGCAGGCTGGCAGACAGGACTGGGAATCCCTGTTTCCACCTCCTGGGAGTGATGGGGGTAGGATCATTCTGGCCACATGCTGTTTGGAGCATATAGATAGCAGTGTATGCCGGCATTTAGGGAATTATTGGGGGATAAAATCATGATAAATTTTTTTTTTAAAGAAAAAGGTTTTTGGTTTGGTTTTGTTTTTGGCTTGTTATCTATGAAACACCAGCCACTGGTGTTTTAAGGTGCTCAGAGAATTCTGTCGGCGGGATGTTTGGAAGGACAAATATTGATGTGTGTGCTAGAGAATTAAGACAAATGATAATTGAAAGGGATGATAAAAGCTAGTGGTTTCCTTGGGGAAATAATCACGAACTGCTGTCAGACTGATTCCAATAAGAATATTACTTTATGTGAAATGTTTTTTAAACAGCTCAACCAAAGCATTAAGCTGGATTACTTCTAGGGCATCTCTTCGCTGTATGTTTCTACTGTACCTCCACCTGAGATTCCTCAGCTGCTCGTCACTGTTCCGGCTGCCATGTTGAGCTGCGTCATGGTCAACACTCGGTTGGAAATGAGAAATATCAGATTGCAATAGGATCCTGTTTGCCGGTCCTGAAGATAATTCTATAGTTTTACCATATTGATTCACCATGCGGATTCATTCTTATTGATCTGTGAAGTTATTTATGTGTGTTTGCTCAGGTTAAGCGGCTCCTGCTGTGTTTAGGGAATCTCTTTAAGGAAGCTTTAGGGCTTCTTGCGGTGGAGACTGCTTGCCACAATTTGCATTTGCATGTTTTGGCATTTATGTTGGGGTTATGCTTGGGTCCTCCATCTCTTTGTGACCCCATTTACCCTCTAGAGATATCTATCAGAGCCCCTACCTAACTGCATTGCATTTATTGGGTTAAAGCTATATTAAATTATCCTGTGTTAAATTGTAACCCAGAGCCTGGCACGAGGCATGAGTGTCCACTGAATGAATGAATGACGCCCTGGTCAAGTCTCATTGCCTCTTTCCAAAGGAAGAGATGCAGGAGACCTTCCATTTGCCTCTCCAGATCCACTTTCCACCCTTCTCTTCCTGTTCTGCACCCCCAGGGGCTGACTAACCGTAGCCTCCCTCTTCTCTGCCACCTTTTGCCTTTGACAGCAAGTGTGGGTATATAATAGGACTGGATGTGCCAGGATTGCTTTGTTCCTTTATTGAATGCCTTGTCCACACAGTGTCTCACTCTGGGTTCCACAAATTCCTTCTTGTTCCTTCAGGCTGAGGGTTTGTGAGGGCTCTCTGGTGCTGCCAGCCGTGGGTATTGCATTATTCCTTACGGGTTTCCTTAAACGTTTGTAAATAGTTTTCCTATTAAATTCTTCTCAGATTCACTGGTGGGAAGGAGCCCACTGTATCCTGCTAGAACTCTGACTGATATTTACCCAGGTCACCCAGATGACAAAGTTAGTTGTGATCTAGAATCCCTAATCTGTGTCTCTTGCATTATTTCAAGTAAACACTTTCTTCTAGGCCAGTCTGCCTCCAAATTAGAATCAAATAGAGCAGGGGTCAGCAAACTACAGCCGTGTGGGCCAAATCCAGCCTGTAACCTGTTTTTGTAAATGGAATTTTACTGGAACACAGCCACGACCATTGGTTTACTCACTGTCTGTGGCTGCTATCGAGCTATAGCAGGAGGTGAAGAATTGCAACAGAAACTGTATGGCCTGGAAAGCCTAAGCTGTTTACTGTTTCACCCCTTGTAGAAAGAGTTTACTGATCCCTGATTTCAAGGAAGACCGTCATGTGTGAACTTTATTATTTTTATCAAGAGGCTCCTGGGCCAGATGCTGGGGGGCACTTGTGAGTGGTCATAGGATGAAGACATGGGGAGTTTTAAACGCCAGGACTAGACAGGTTTGCCCAAAGAGCACTGTGTTGTGGCAGCTTGGCAAGGCACTCCCTCATGTGATATGAGAAGAACGTGACCAAACAAAACTGGGAGGTATTTGTATTTAAATGTGCTTATAATGTATGATTTCATAATTAAATAATTTCCCGAAAAGAATTGCTCTCCCTAATGTTTCAGCATCTCCCTGTCAAAGTTACCAGACTGCCCTTTGTGGGAGAGTCCAGGTTTTGTTCATATCTGTGTAGACCTCTGTCTGGCGCAGAGTGACTGATACTCAGTATTGTTTGACCAAATGGTAATCAGCATCTACTTCAGAGAAGGGGAAAAAAGTAGGGGGGTGGTGGTGTACGGTATTAACTGGGAAGATATATTAATGTTCTCAGGCTTTCTCTGATTAGAGTCTCCGCTCAACCTTCACAGAACAAGAACAGCTATAAGAAGAGGCTGTATACCCAGAAAAGGTGCCCCTCAGGGCAGACTGGCTGCATCACTTGTGGGGTTCGGTACAAAATGAAAATGTGAGGCCCCTTATTCCAAAATTATTAAAGAATTTCCAGATAGTATCAGCGTATCAGTAGAGCATTGAGCCCAGCACAGCCCCTCTAAGACGACACAGGTCGCACGCCCGGGAGACTGGCAGCTGAGAAGAAGGCAGCCTGTGGGAGATCAGTGAGGATTCGTTAAGTCTAGAGAACCGCAGGGCGCTCAGCTACTACAAGGAGGTGCAGACCTGCATTGCTCAGAGTTCTGGAGGTTGGAAGTCCAGGGTCGGGGTACAAGCAGAATTGGTTTCCAGGAAAGGCCCTCTTCTGGGTTGCTGCCTTCTCGCCATGTCCTCCCATGAGGGAAGGGGCTAGAAAGCTCTGTGGGATCTTTTATGTAAGAGCACTAATAGCATTCAGGAAGGCTCTACCTTCATAACCTAAGCACCTCCCAGAGGCCCCCCTGCCTAATACCATCACACTGGTCATTAGGATTTCAACCTGTGAATATGGGGTGGGGGGACACGCACACATTCAGACCATGGTAATACCTGAGTGAAGAACAATGTGTTTACGTTTACATGAACGGTCCATTTATCTGTCCCCAGAAACTTCCCTTACCTCCTTCCTCATCGTAAAAGCGGTTTAAGGGCCCAGTCTAAGCACCGTGCCGGAACCCCTACGCCAAGACACCCAGAGTCTTTCCTTATGTCAGACATTCACCGTGCCAGCTGCCGGGGCTTCTCTCCACCCACCCGCTTCCCCACCCCCACACCCTGAGCCCTACTCTCCCGGTTAGAATCACAGCGAGCCTCTGGGAGGCTTCTAAGCGGTGGTAACTATGGGTGGGGGACTTTGAACTCGAGGAAGGACTTCATGGCTAGTGCTTCCCTTCAACTGGGGGGATCCCACTTTTGTTTCTTGCAGACCACTGCGATCCCTAACCCTTCATCCATCCCATCACCCTTGCTACAAAAGGGGGCCTAGTGTTCATCTCTAACCGCTCTGCTTGTGGGAGCTCCTCACGTCCTCTGCTGAAAGGTGGCAGCCCCTTGGGGCACCTGGGCAGCTCAGTCGGTTAAGCATCTGACTCTTGATTTCAGCTCAGGTTGTGATCTCTGTGTCGTGGGTTCCAGCCCCGCATTCAGCTCCACGTTGGGTGTGGAGCCTACTTTAAAAAAAAAAAAAAAAAGGTGGCAGCCCCTTGCTAGAAGGCCACCCTTGTCGGCGCTGGTGGGGACAGCTTCAGGGTCCTCTCCTGCAGGTGCACAGCCCCAGATGCCTGGCATGCTGAGATCTGGAACACCAAGGGGTGCCGCCCCATCTCCCTGTGCTGGGGAAGGCGCCCAAGCGCCCTAAGGATTTCAGGCATTATGATGCCTCAACAACAAAACTGTCCCTTAGGGAGGGGCAGAGTTCTGAAGCTCTAGAAGCTTTGGAAACCGTAGTAGATAGGGGAGTTTTCCTTCGAATGGGGAGTGGCACTGTGTCATACAAAGCCACAGTTGGGAGAGCCTGATGGAGTCAAGTGGAGTTTGCTCTGGATCAGAAATCAGATGTCTGCAGGCCTTTGCAGTCTTTTGCTTAACCCAGTAGCTGGGCTTACTCAGGACCTGTTTGCTTCCCTGTGACTGTTGTGACCTTAATGACAACAGCTCCAGACAGGCTCCCCACCGCCTGTGCTGACACGTTCGTTTTGCAAGCAGCTAAAGCAGAGGCGCAGCCCCGCTGATAGTCTGTGTTCTTGTCACCCCCACTGCGAGCGCCTCCACCCTTTACACATGGACCTGTTTTCTCTCTTTTGCAGGGTCCCCGGTGGCATATAGATCTCCAGCCATGGGCGGGTCCTGCTCAGTCCCTGGATGAAGAAGTCTTGAGGTTCCTGAGATACATCAGCACCCCCCAGGTTGTATTCCAGGTGCAAGTGGGTTTGGAAACCCTGCGAAAGATGCTGAGCAGCCCCCTTTAAAAAAGGGTTTGATCAGTGAGGGGGTGGGGAGGTTCTCAGGGACTCCCGGGAGGGACTTGGTAAGGACAGAGTTTCTGAGGCCTTGCTGCTTAAATTTATCCACTTACTTAGAGGCAGATAAGATGCCTCCCATTTGCTTCAGCATCTTCTGCCTTCCAAGGGTATTGTCATCTTGAAATGTTTTAATGATTCATCCCGACGTGTTTTAAAGATCCACTTTAGCAAATTGCTTTGGAAAGCCATTTGAAGCGACAGATTCATGCCCGTGAGTAGGCAGTCAAGTGTGTCACAAAACAAAACCATCATCTGGAGGTTCAAGTTCCATTTTGTATTTGGAGGAATATGCCTTTTCACTCTTCTCCCACAGACGCTTGGCAGACCGAGACCCGCTAGGCCAGAGAGCCGAGGAGATGTTGCAGGCAGTCTGAGAAGCTACCGAATCCAAAGGCACTCAGTTCTTACTGCACTGAAAATCATGATGGAGCATCGGCCTTTATTAGTCACTTAACACACTGTGACAGCTCCCGCCTAGGCTGAGTCTGTGCCCCCAGCAAGGAAAGGGACTGTCCACTAAGCAGAGTCTATGGCTCTTGACACGCCAATCAGGAGATTTCCATCCTCAAGTAGCCTGATCCCGGGGACAGAGAGACAATAGAAAAGATCAAAGCCCAAGGGAAACTTTGCCCTGAACTGAGAGGTGTTAGGAAATTAGGAACTCACCCTGCCTAGAAGGTACGTAGGCCCACTGGGAAGGTGCCCTGGGGGGCTGGTGTGGCACTGGAGGCCCCAGGCTCTCTTGGTGCCCCTCCAGCCCACTGGTTCTGGGCATCCTACTTCTCCTCCAACACCTTCCTGGCAGCAGAGCCCATTTTTCATCTGTGGAGAGAATATGTTTCTAGATCTTTGGAAGGCTAGTTTAGGGGTAAAAGAAAGTCCCATTTTTCATATGATGCAGTCAGACAATTGGATCTTAGTATCTGTCACCTAGACATGGAAATTAAAGCTTGTTGAATTAATCATGAGTTATGTAGGATGATAAATTGATCCCTGTGCTTTACATAATTTCATCTTATTTTGCTGCTGCAAATTAATTTGGTGGACTTTCATAGACTTAATTAAAATGTTGAAATTTTAATTTTATGGTTTGGTTTTTACATGAAGGACCTCTTGACTGCTACTTTTTTTTTTTTAAAGAATTTATTTATTTATTTGAGAGAGAGAATGAGAGACAGAGAGCATGAGAGGGAGGAGGATGAGAAGGAGAAGCAGACTCTCTGCTGAGCAGGGAGTCCGATGTGGGACTCGATCCCGGGACTCCAGGATCATGACCTGAGCCGAAGGCAGTCGCTTAACCGACTGAGCCACCCAGGCGCCCTTGACTGCTACTTTAAGAAGCCCTTAAGACACCAGAGAAAAATGTGAGGTGTTAGCCTTATGAATTTGAGAACTGTGGGCTCCACCCCCCAAAATAAATTGTCCAAGTAAAAGTCTCCAAATTCCATTTTATATGTATTTCAGGTTAATGTTCTGTAACTTATAAAAGGCATATTTACTTAGAAGAAGCTCATGAGGCATGAAAGGGTTATTTCAAGCCCCTCTTGGATTTTTCCCATGAGTTATACTTTGAGAGGAGAAACATTTTGAGGGGAAAAGAAAAGCATCCTACAATGTAGCCTGATGTGACCCTGGGCAATTTATTTTGCTTCTTTGGCTCTTACTGTTCTGATCTTGAAAAGGAAGAGAGTTATTAAATTATTTCTTAGGTTTCTCCCAGTTCTGTGAGCTTATACTCTGCCGAGAGTAGTATAGGATCATCATTGACTAAGTATTTTTGAGCACCTACTTCGTGCCAGGAGCTGTGCCAGGCCCTGGGAATACAGTTTCTGCCCTCAAGCAGCTAAGAAACTAGTTGGGAAGGTAGATAAATGGACATATTATTCAGTTTGATGAGTGTGACAATAAAGATCTGGTTGTTGAAGCTCACTAGAAGGATTTTCATCCTCCAGAAAAACTGAGGTAAAGTTCTAGATCTCACAGCGGTTTTGTAATCAGGGGTCGTTTTGCCCAGGCGAGGTCCTATGTTTTCTGTACTTCTAAGTCACTGGGAAGCCAGCAGGTGGGAGCTCATCAGAGGTGACACTAACTGATTCTTAATCAGAATCTTTTGCTAAACAGTGTTCCCTCCCCCTCTCTATGCAATGCAGAGGTTTTTGGTTTTTTTTTTGTTGTTGTTTTGTTTTTTTGGCTGTTTTGGGGGCTTAGCCTTCATTTAGAACTCATCTTGACAAGGAAAGCCTACAAAACTGGAAGAATATTAGAGTCACTATTCCCTAAAATTTGCACACAGTTAGCAGTAGTGAGTCATAATGGGCCAGGGAGGAAAAAAACCCTCTGAAGGTACTAAAGCAAATTCTACCCCCATCCTCTTATGCTGCCTTTTTAAAATTAAAAAAAAAAAAAAAAAAAAGATCTCCCTCAAATCTGTGTTCAAGCTTGCGCAGCAAGGCCCGGCATTAGATGTGTGCATCACCGATGTATTCATTCCTCAAGTCAGCAGGCATTTGTTAAACACCTGGTGGCCAGCACTGACTAGGGTGGACAAGCCGAATCCAATACTGACACATACTGGCAGACAGCTGGGATGCGAGAGTTGTGTGCTCTCTAACGGGGGTGGGGGTGGGGTACAGATGGGTGGGGGAGTTTCCCCAGACCAGGGGAGCTTAGAAACAGAAACACAAGGCAGGGGACAGTGCGGCATTAGACCTCAGTGGGGTGGCACCCCTGGACTTGTACATTGTGGTGGCCCTGATGGCACGAGACACTGAGGTCCTGAAGTTTTAAGGAAACACCAGAGGATGGGATGTTTGGTAGAGTGTGCACAACATCGAGCTCAGTTTAATTAGGTATTGTTTTCTAATGTCAAAGACCAGAATTACATCTCTGAGTTCCAGAGTCGATGATACGCTGTCTGCTGCTAACAAGAAATGGTTAAATCATAAACACAGTGCTCTGTTCTAAGGAAAGGCTCCAGATCCAGCTTTTTATGGCCACCCCCAAACCATATGCCTCTAGGAAGCAGGCCTTGCAGCACAAAATTAAGCAACAGTTGCTGTTTTAAAAAAGAAAAAATAGATTTTAAAACATTATCTGTCTATCCATCCATCCATCTATCTATCTATCTATCCATCCATCATCCATCCATTTATCCATCCATCCATCCATCCAATCATCTACCCATCTATCTATTTGTAAGAATAACATAAAAATCCAAGCCCTGGAGATGCAGACTTTACAACTTTATAACAATCATATCTGTTATATTTACTGCTACACACACACACACACCCCGGGATAAAAGCAACAAAAATACAACTCTTTCCTTAAATTTTGCCTTTCAAAATAATGGTATTACATAAACATGCAATTGATCATTGAAGTGATTCTGCCAGAAGTCCCCAAATTTTAAGGGCTCCCTTTGCCAGATTCTGCTTATGGGTTGCCAGAAATTCTGTTCCATCTTTTGAGATACCAAATGAAATGGGAATAAACTAATCCCTTTATGGGCTGCCTGGCTGGCTCAGTCGATGGAACATGTGACTTTTGATCTCGGGGTTGTGAGTTCGAGCCCCACATTGGATGTAGAGATTAAAAAATAAGTAAGTAAATAATATTTAAAAAAATAAATGAATCCCTTTAAGTTAAATAACTAAGATGCATTTCAGAAAATATTTTTTCCTGGAGTCTCTTCTCCTTTGTCCAGGCCTAATTTGCTAAAATTACAAGGGGAATTAGAGAGAGAGAACATAATTACTGGAGTTGGGGCTTAGCTAGGAGTTACTGCCCTCAATTATTTTGCCTGCAAGAGTTTCTTGAAGCCCTGACCAGAAATCTTAATGAGAAAGTTTGAAAAATCAATATTTAATTAATTTTTAGGAGCTGAATTTTACCGAGTACTCCTAGTTGTTTTCAAAAGCTAATGTCTACCAGTGAGATGGTTAATAAATGGTTAAAATGGAAAAACTCCTGTGTTATATTTTTGAGCGAGGAGAGGAAAGGGCAACATTAGCAGAGAGATTGAATGGAAAAGAATGTCTTTTCAGCAGGGATATATCTGTGCAAGATGAAATCTGCGGAAGAAGAAATGCTTGAAGTGTCAGCTTTAATAGACTAAAACTCTCCTCCCCAACATTGAAAGGAAGGGCAGCTGAACTCAGTGCCCTGAACCTTGACCCTTATTATTTCTGATTCTTGGAGGCCCCTCCCTAAGTGTCATTGCCTGCGTGGCTGGCTTTTTGCTAGGGGTGGGTTTGGAGGGGTTGCTGTTTTCATTTTAAAGCTCAGTCCCAAGTGTGGCCTCCTCCCTGAATTTGCTAAGGCGCAGGTGAGGCCAGGCTGGATCATTTCAGTGGGGCTTTACAAAAGGGTGTCTGTAAACTCACAGGACCACCTGCAGAAGAATCACCTGGAGGAGTGTATTAAAATGCATGTTCCCAGGCATCCGCCTCAAAGATTCAGACTTTACAGATCCGGAGTGGGCCTCAGGAATCTGTATTTTCAAGTACCTCCCGGATCCACCAGAATGTAGGTGGACCACACCTTGAGAAACATGGCGGGAGAGGCGAGACTTAAGTTTCAGTGGTGTTAGGAGAAAGTTAGGAACAAGAACCTGTGAATGTCCGTATCCTGTTCTGTGATTAGGGAGGTTCTTAGGGAAGAGTACGCACAAAGAAATGGGCATCATCATACCACTTTAATAAAAGTACTCTAGGAAGCTGCCCTAGAGCGAATGGGACAGGCTTAGGAGGTCCAGCTATGCTTTAGGGGCCTACAGAACTGCCTAACTGACCACCTGCAGGGGGTCAGAGCGTGGGGCAGAGCGACAATGAAGGTGCCGATGTTTAAGGCACAGTAAACTGCCCACTACTAACACGGGCCCAGTGAACACATCGAACATTGGTTAATTAGATTAGCAGTTTTTCCTCCCTTGGTGGGTGAGTGGGGCCTAGGAAGTGGGCAGACAGAGGCACAATTTCCACTTATCGGTGGGAGAATAGTAAGAAGTGAATTATACAAATTAACATGTTGATGCACCCACTTAATAAATGTATTCTGTAATAGTTGCTTGAGAGAAGATTCAATTCCATTTTCTATTATTTTTTCCCTTTAAGCAGTGATAAGACATCAGTTGAGGGAGAAGAATACATATATAGGGTTTCATATTTTAAGCTTCCCTCTAAATTGTCCAAATCCTAGCAATGGACTCTCTCCTTTATCTCTGATAAATAGCGCTGGATGATTTTTCCAGGCCAGCAGCCCTAGATTATGGCACGAGTAAGGGAGATGCCATATCCATTGAATAGGCTCCGTTTATATAAGCTATTCAGATTAGAATTTTGGAAGCTCCATTGAATAAAATAATTGGGCAAACTTAGAGTATCTTCTTCAGAAGAAAATAATTTGCTGTTATGTTTTCCAGTGAATCAGAGCAATGAACCTGAGAACATCGTTTGCACATGGAGTGCTCTGTTGTTCATGATGTGACAGCCAGAGCTGCTGCATGATTCATGGAGCATCATGATGATGATGGGCATTTTGAGGGGTTAGGGGGAAAACTGATGCTCAGTAATGTAATACTGGCCATAGAAGAATACCTTGGTCACAGAACCTGCTTTCTTTGGTTCCAGCAGCCTCAGGCATGCACACTGTGCCAGCCTTAAACACAAGTCAGAATTCCTTATACAGGGTCTTAGCTTAATGTGCATTTGAAATCAGAGACTTGCTTCTGCTTGATTTAGATACATGTTCCCTTTGGTTTCCTTATCTAATTTTGATGGATGAGTTAAAAGAAGCGCTTTGGTTAGCTCAGGAAGAGCTTCCTTTCTGCGTGGGGCTCTTGCTCTTCTCCCCTAGGAGGAAGCTCATTAGTACACTGTTTCACAAAGAAATGGTTTGGGGAACAGGGATGGCAAATTCATTTCACTTGGCCCTTGATCAGCTGTTTACCTGGGATAACGCATGCTACCTTTCTGGACCACGGTGGTCCCAGCTTATCTGCCTGAGATAAGGAATTGATAATCTGTATCCTTCTGAGACCCGTGCCCACCATCATATCTTAAAACTTCCTGTAGGAACACTGTGAGTTATAGACCTCGGTGTTTTGCCAGCACTGTTCTCCATGTCTGGAATGCCCTTGATCTCAGCTTCTTGGTCAACTTCTGTTCATCCTCCAAGGCTAACACAGCCTTTCTGGATCCCTCCTCTCCGCCACCTTTGCTCCTGACTTGTTCGCCCTTGCTCACTCTGTGCTATACAGCTATAGTAGCTCTCAGCTTCCCTTCAAGCCTACCTGTAGTCTCCACAGGTTTCCTTCTAGATCCAGTGTTTGGAGTTCCTCTGAACATTTGACAGCTGTCTTGTGTTTCCCTGGGGAAAGGAGTAGTTAGCAGTGGAGAAGGATGTAACTCTCCTGTTATGGCTTTCAGGGACTGGGGAAGCAGTTACTCCCTACCTGCCATTTATCATCCAACACTTTAAATTATTCATATTGATTTCGAATCCTTACAGATTGCATGCAATCACATGAGCACAGACAGCCTCGCTACTGACTCCAGCCCTGCAAAGAAGCCTTGGTCAGTCTGTCTTGATGACAGGTTTGGCTTAGCTCATCAAATCCGCAGCAAGCAATGCCGCCTCTACTCTTTAGGGTAAGTGCATTCTGTAGTGGAAGAACACAAAACACTCTTGCAAGTGGCCAAGGCTTTTTCAGCAACACAAAGTTATGAACGGTCGTGGTGTGTAACAGGTGCTATACTTTGCCTCCTGCCATCATTTCAGACCCCTCTGGCTGATATGTAACTGTGGGCACTGCACTTGCAGATCACCAGAAGTGGCCGGGGGCCATTTTCTCTCCCATTGGGCTAGTGGCAAGTTGGCAACTTCAATTTTCAGCATGATGATGATCCTCTTGGTGAAGCCAATGATTTCCAGCTGGAATTATAGCATCCTTATTACAAAGAAAGAGATGTTAAGAATTAAGAGAAAGAAGAACAGCAAGCATATTAGAAATTCTATACACACGATGAGTGACCCAAGATGAATGGCACTGTTGTTGGATTTTTATGTTTCGGGCCAATGGTAAATCTGTGTGTACTTTACATTAAAAAGAAAGAAAAGGGAATTCTTGTGAAAACAGTGTGATTTTGTCAAAACTGTGGGAAATATTAATATTCATTTATTCAGGCTGAGAATGACCTAAATATACAAATGGATTTAGAGAGCCTTCTCCAAAAGGGCAAATATAAAGTAATGAGACTATTTCACCAATTACAGTAGTACTCACATCCAGACCTGAACTTACAAATATGTGCCTCAAAAAAAGGCAGAGAAGAGTTATTTTTATTGGGAATACCCTATTCCACAGACTCTTTGTGGAAGCTATGTGATGAGGTTCTTAGGCAAGTCCCTTGAAGTCCATTACAAAAGTACTGGGGACCCTAACAGGTGTCTTGGGCTTGTTTCTCACTGATAGGTTTCAGCACTTCTGTGATTTACATTCACGTACATGAGTAACAACTCATGAATCCTAGAAGATAAACGGGGGGGAGCAGGGGGCAGACATTTGGGTATGTGCCCAGAGGATCACCATCATTGTCAAACTTTACCAAACAAGAATTCTTAGTTACAGTCATTGTGAACTTTTTGTAAAAACGAAAGGTTCAAATAAGAGTTTCAGGATAATGGAACCATTCTTCTATAGGTTCACTGAAGAGTCAGTATCAACAAGGGAGCTTGGTACACACAGTAGGCACTCAATATATGTTTGCTACATAAATGATTGCTCCAGGTAAGGAGACTAGGGAGAGACGCTGGTTATGCTGTGATTTAAACCAGGAGGCTGAGGCTTAGGAAATTAGTTGCTCAGCCACTTCATTAGAACAGAGGGGAGCCCACCAGCTATGCTTCAAGCTTATAGAAAGAATGGGAAGTTTTGACAGTAGCCTTTATTTTCTATCATATTAAAAATGTATGAAAGTAGGTCATAAAAGTAATTGCATAGTACCACATGCAAATTGGAGATCTCAGCTTGGTCCTGTTTTCCTGCTCTGAACTGCCTTTATATTTTACTTATTATTTTACAATCTGGAATAATTTCATTTAAAGCATATCCCTGAGTAAAATGAACCTGGGAAAGCTGTTGCCGGGGTGAGGGGGATTCTTTAAAATTCCTTTTTGCTTTCCTTAAACGTCAGAGCCATTAGATAAGATAGTTCTGCTCTAAGATTTCAGATGACTTCATGTAAAAAGGTAGTTTCTTACTTTCATTGAAATGTTCACTATTCAAACAATTTTATAAAGAGCACATAGGAACAGTTGAATTCTGCTGGGAACAGACGTGACTAGATTATAAGGGCCAACATTTGATTCAAAACCAAAAAAATGCTTAATTGAAAACTGGAAACTAAAAAAAATATTTCAGATGGGTAAAAAAAAGGATGCTTTGGATTGTGGATGTGCAAGGAGGTTGCCCTGTGACTCAGGACTGAGAGTCAGGACAAGCCTACCCCCTTCTCAGGTGAATTCCTTGCCTGGAGACAGGTAAATAGCCAGCTGACAACATTCCTTTTGATGCTGAGGGAAGAAAGAGACCCAGGCCAGAAGCGGTGGTCCTGAAATGAGGCACAAGAATGGGGGATGTGGGGCCTGGATTCTCAGTGTTCAGGAGTATTGGGGTAGTTGCAAGATGGCAGGGAGGGCAGGTGGCAGAGGGGTCATGGGGCCCCTACACCAGGCCAGTATATGCTCTCAGCCCCAGGACTCTGGTAGTAGCAAGACCAGGTCACTGCTGTGCCCAGTCATTCCCAGGCCGACTGAGGATGACGGATAAAGCCGCGGCTCAGGGTAACCTTCCTAGAGAGGAGGAGAAATCTGAGGACAGAGGAGCAGAAGACAAAGGCTGCATGTCTTTCCTCCATCCCAAGAACTAAAGCAGGAATCACCTCCATCTTATCTCCGAGTCTGGAATGTCTTTCCAGGAGTCAAAGCTTTTTATTCTGCAGTTAATGTAAAAGCATCTTTTCCGGGAGAGTGCACTCTGTGTGAAGTTAGGTTGAAAATGAAAATCAGATCCTTTTCAACTTTGAAATGGGGGTAGAATAGACCAATTAAGATAGGGGAAAGTGCTGTACAGGAAGGTTATGTTACAGGGAGGGGGAAGAGAAGAGAAAGGAGGGGCTGTGGGTTTAGATGATCATGTCATCTGCCTGACCTCTTCGGCTGGGGCCCGCCCTGTAAGTCTTCTGTGTGAGGTGGAGGGGGAGGATTCGGGGGGAGGAGGGTGGTAGCTAAAGTGAGCGGGGGAAAAATCACCTATTTTATCCTGCCTGTCAAAGTTTGTTATTTCAGGGGTAGGCGCGAGAGTGGAAGAGGGAACTTGAGAAGGGATTATGCATAGGTAAATCTTTTTCATCTCTTTTTTAGTTCTCTGGTAGCTGGCACCATGTGGCATAAAGTCTCAGCATGAGACAGAAGAATGTTTGATAGATGACACACAGTTAGGCAACAACCAGTATCTTAGGCAGAAAAGCTGGGACTTCTGGGTGCCATGAGCATTTCAAGAGGAATGAACAAGCTCCAGAGCCAAACATTTTCAACTTGTAATAGTTTAATTCACATAGCCGGAGCTCGTGGTATATATGAATGAGGAATCAGAAAATCATGGACCCAAAGATCCTTTTTAGATAATTTTTTTCCTAATCAGCACCCCACCCCATGAAATTTTAAAGCCATAGATAAACTGCCTGTTTGTGTAATGTGTGTATCTGTGCTTTCTGTGTAAAAAGAGGAAGTTTTCTTGGCTACCAAGAATGGATTTTTGCCACCTTAGGGGTGATATCTTCCCTGTTGAGAATATATGTTTTAGATGAAATCTTGGCATTTCACGCAATGTTATTTAACAAAAACTAACAATTATAACATATTTTTACCCACTATTCAGTGTCATTTGTGCTTTGAAAAACCTATTTCTCCCCCTCTAGTTGTTGCCGGTTTACAGATCTAATCATAATCACCTCAATAATTAGATAATAGATAACCTAATTATCTATTAGATCTCATAATCGATGAAATTTGGCCACTTGGCCAGATTCTCTGGGTCCTGCAGCATTGAAGAATGCATTCCTGAAATTCCTAGGGACACAGTTGTCTTACTTCTTCCCACGCTTATGCCTTCAGTGGTCACAGTTAGAAACCTTCCCTATATCTGCTTTTATTTATTTTTTTAAACAGTTTTGTTGAGTCATAATTCACATACCATACAATTCACTCATTTAAGACACACAGTTCAATGGTTTTTGGTCGCTACAGTCAAATTTAGAACATTTTCATCACCCCAAAGAGGAAGCCATATACCCAGTAACGGTCATTCCCATTTTCTCTCCAACACCTTTCCTGCTTTTCGCCCCTCATCCTAGGCAACCACTAATCTACTCTCTGTCCATAGATTTGCCTATTCTGGACATTTCATATAGATGGAAGCATGCAACACGTGGCCTTTTGTGACTGGCTTTTTTCACTTAGCATAAAGGTTCATCCATGATGTAACATGTATCATTACTTCATTCCTTTTTATGGCCGAACAGTATTCCATTATATGGATATACCACATTTTATTTATTCACTCATCAGTTGATGGACATTTGGGTTGCTTCCACTTTTGGGCTGTTGTGAATAATGTTGCAGTGAACATTCATTGTGTGGACATATGTTTTCACTTCTCTTGGGGATATTTTTCCTTCTTCCTTCGGTAACAGATCTTGTGAGTTTTGCAGGGCACCTGGCACCTTGCTGAAGACTGCATACCCTAGCCTTCCTTGAGGCTGCAAGTGGCCATATGACTAGCTTTGAGCAATGAGATATAGTGAATGTGATGTGTACAACTTCTAAGCCATGCCCTAGGAAGAAAGGATGTGACCTTCATTCTCCTTGTACTTTTCCTGCTGGCTGGAATGCAGATGTGGTGGCAGGGAATGGAACAACTGTCTTAGATCATGAGATAGAAGCCTTATGATCTACCTTTCTTGCTTCATAGAATAAACATTAAGTAGAACATCCCTATAAAGAGAATTTTCTTTTTTTTTAAGATTTTATTTATTTATTTGACAGAGAGAGAGAGAGCACAAGTAGGCAGAGCAGCAGGCAGAGGGAGAGGGAGAAGCAGGTTCTCCGCCGAGCAGGGAGCCCAATGCGGGGCTTGATCCCAGGACCCTGGGACCATAACTTGAGCCAAAGGCAGACGCTTAACCGACTGAGCCACCCAGGCGCCCCTAAAAGAGAATTTTCTACAGCGAATTCTCTTTCCAGTTAAATAAGAGCAGAAAATGATTTTCTTACAGACTAAATACATTTTTGCTGTAAGTAATAGTTTTGTTTTGGTTATTTCATTATTTTACTATAGTTATTTGTTCAGAAATCTCTCTTCATTACCACCGGTGAGCTTCAGATCAAGGGTTATATTTAATTTATCTATTTGTCTCTGGTGTCTAGTATAGTGCCTTAAACATATTAAAGTGCTTTTTAAAAAATATTTATTTATTTGAGAGAGAGTGAGCAAGAGAGAGAGCACAAGCTGGAGGAGGGACAGAAGGAGAGGCAGAGGGAGAAGCATACTCCCCACTGAGCAGGGGGCCTGACATAGGGCTCAATCCCAGGACCCTGAGATCATGACCTGAGCCAAAGGCAGACGCTTAAATGACTGAGCCACCCAGGCGCCCCTTAAAGTGCTTTATAAATATTTGTTTATATACACAAATAAGACAGTGAAACATAGCCTGCCCCGTTGCCGTGTTGGATACTGTACTATGTATTCTGAGAATTCCAGACCCTACCTAATTTTCTGGTTTTCTCTCACTTGGAGCAACATTTTGTAGATTTGTCTGTCAGCACTCATCTCATTGCTCAGTACTTGGGATTCAGAAATAAGCAGAATATTACACTGTGTGTTAACTAATTTGAATTTAAATAAAAATTTGAAGAAGTACCATTTGAAGAAATGAAAGTAAGAATTATAGACATTGATTCAATGAATGCTGTTTATTACTTTCCAATTTAGTACACTTATGTATTAAGTGTATCTTATTTAGTAATATAAATTACCCCAAAATGACAAATTTCAATATTTTGATGTTATTTAGTGTATCATACACAATAGTTCCTCGCTGTTTGATGATGAATTTAAATATATATGTGTGTGCTTATGATATCTCTAATAGAGAACACTTGTACATGTGTAGAGAATTTCTGGAAGGATACACAAAAAAATGCTGTGATTATCTCTGGAAATTAGTGGCCAAAATTTCTAGAGCTAGAAAACTTTTACTTTTCATTTTATCTATTTCTTTGAACTCTTTCTATGAGTATTGCTATTTTTTATTATAAAAATTAGTTTAAATTGAAAGCATATCAATATATAATAAAGTGCCTTACTAAAAAATTTAGTTACAAAAGTCTATGTGCTTAATTTAATCCTTAAATTTTTTTTGAAGTCTTGATTAAAATACATATTTTAGAGTAGAGAATGTTTCCTTGAAAACAATATTGAGAAAATTCACAGAAAGAAATTATTCAAATTTCTCTACTCTAGAAAGTTTATATACAAATTATATTTAATGAGTACTTTTTTTGACATAGTGTTCTCTTAGTAAAGCTACAAAACTGCCATTTTTCATGAGATGACCCATAATAACACTGGTTTGCTCATCTAAGTTTCAACATATTCAATTAAGTGAAAAATCGCTTGGGGCAGGTGAATTTGGCAACATTCTGATCTATACAGAAAGAAATCTGTCTACGAAAAAATGTTTCATCATTTTTATTCAATTCTTGGACGTATAGTTCATGGCAGGTTTATGAGTTAGCTGTTGCTGTACAACAAATCACTCTAAAATTCAGTAGCTTAAAACCATTATTTATTCTTGCTTATATGTCTCCACATCAGCTGTGCTCCAGTTGATTGAGTCTGGGCTCAGCAGGGAGGCTTCAAAGTGAGGTGGCTAAGGGCAGTTCTGTTTTTCATAGAAGGCTGGAGGTTTGGCTGGGGTACCTCTGCCTCTCATATCTCTTATTGTCCTGAGACAGCAAGCTACCCAGGGTAAGTTTTCATCATGAGGATGATACGAGAGGGTGGATAGAAGTACTTAAAGCCTAGTCTCAGAACTGGCATACTGTCACTCCCTTCCAAAAAGCAAATTATATAGTCAAGCCAAAAAATCAAGGGGCAGGAAAGGACACTCTGCCCCTGATGAGCATAGCATGGCAGTAGTATGAAGGAGTGAAGAGTTAGAGCCAGCAAGTCAATCTGCCACACCAGATTAGATCATGGAAAAATTGGGGGGAAACTAGGATAGAGATTACAATGGTCTGAGCTGTGTGGGTTCAATACGAGGTTAAAAATAGGAAACAGGGGAAGCCTGAGTGGCTCGGTTGGTTAAGCATCTGCCTTTGGCTCAGGTCATGATCCCAGGGTCCTGGGATCGAGTCCCTCATTGGGCTCCTTGCTTAGCTGGGAGCCTGCTTCTCCCTCTGCCTGCTGCTCCTTCTGCTTGTGCTCTCTCTCTCTCTCTGACAATAAATAAAATCTTTAAAAATCTATAAAAATAGGAAACAGGATCTGTCGGGTAAAAGGAATGGTAGCATTTGTGAGAGGAGTGCTAAATCTTCTAGCCAAAAGGGTAGAGAGAATTACAGCTGAGGGACAGCAGAGGGTTAACATGCCATGGGTCCAGCAAGGGAAAAAGCAGTGGAGTAGAAGTGAAGGGAAAGAACAAGGCAGATGAGAGTATAGTAAGAATGTCTAGGTGGAGGATTTCTGTACTGGAGACTTATTTTAGTCAACTAAAAGCAGGTCAATAATTGTTAGCCAATGAACTTGTATATTTCCAAATTATGAAATAACTGAGTCAGTAAAGTCTAAGAGAATGAAGCATTTCTGCACTAGGTTCAGGTTTGGTCAACGTATTATAGATGCTCTGAGATTTTGGGATCTTAAATCACATCTAATCATAGTATTTCGGACAAAGAAGCCATAATCACCATTTAAAAAAATAATCCTCTTTCATTTAACTTCATGTTTTTCATCCAAACTGGTGCTTTAATCAAAGTGATGAATATAACTCCACCTAATATGTCTGAGTAATATGACGGAGTAAATTAAAAATGCATTAAGTATATGGATGTTCCACTTGATGTGTTACATACTGGGTACTTAAGAACAACTAATTCATAATTTTTTCCTCCTGTTGATGTGAATTTAGATGAGGTATCTCTTCTGTTTCTTGAGTAGAACCACACACAGTTGACCTTTCTTTAGCTGTACTATTTTAAATTACATTCCATTTCTAAGGAAACAGCTGTTGTCTTTAAGTCAGACCTCATGCATCGTGGCCATTAGAACAGAGACAAATTACCTCATTAGTAGACTGCCCCTCTCCCTAAGGGAACTGATCCCGGTGCTTATATTTTTGATGTATTCTGAGAAAACTTCTTAAGATCACTGGACAGTCTTGTTTCGTTGCTGTTATGGTTTAAGCCTTTGTAAAAAATTAATTTGGTATGCCTGTACATGTTTGAACATGTGATTCTCTGGTCTGCATTTAGCAGATGATTTCTCTGCTTGCTTTTTACCCAGAAGCTTTTTAGCGCTAATGCTTTTTGTGAAAGAAGAAGGTTTATTGAATGTGTGCAGTTAGCTATGTGTTAAAACAGGAGAAAGCTTGATAAGAATAAGAAAATTGGCCTTAGAATCATTTTGTCAATCCAACACTTTTGCTTCATTATAATTTTCTTGTTATTGATTTCCATCCTCTTTCTTTATAGGCTAGGGAGTGATGATACCCAATTTGAGGTTAGCATGGCCAACAGTGGATGTGAGGTACATCGTTTTGATCCTAGTGTGAAGTCGGCTCATATTCTGGAGAGTCAGCGCCTCTGGTATCACCGCTTGTCTGTCGACTGGCGGGACCCGCATCCAGCTGTGGCTGCCCAAAAACTGCATAGCAACACCAGAAAACTGGGCACCATTTTGAATGAATTTGGGCATCACAAGGTGAGAGTTTTCATTTGATTTCATAATGAAATAAAGTGAACAAACTCATCAACTTAAAAAAAAAATGCAAACCGAGAATTGGATAGTGGAGGATCCAGTTTCAACCTTACTGATGATAACCCATCATTATTTATAGAGTCAGCTCTGTAGACATAGAGTTTTGGCAGGGATCAAGATCTTTAAGTTGATTTGTAGATTGCAGTTGCTGTTGAGTAGTGCTAGGGTTTTGGCCAAGACTGGGCAAGGAAGTAAGAAACCTACTTCTGGCATGGGCTCAGGAGTCCCATTTTCGTTTGGCAATTGGTTTTAAATGTTCAGACAGAGTGAACTACTTATGTCAGTCTCAAATACAAAGTAATCGGGGCCAGGTTTTTTGTTTGATAAGAGATTGCCCATGTGTTGTGTTTCTCACTGTTGTAGCAACTACTTTGAGTCTCCAGGCTCTTGAAGGCCAGAACATATGTATATCTTTGATTAAAACGAACTTTGTAAAATTGAATGGACATTATGTGTGTTGCAACTGATATAATTATGTCAAAAGATGACAAATCTCTACAAGTATCTTATTGTGAATAGATAGCAAAAAGAAACCCAATCTCTGAACCGTGTTCCTTGAAAGCAATTTTTAGTGTAGACCCAAGCCAATTGCATTCTGTAGGCAAATACTAGATAATTCTCCTGAGTGTACTTGGCTTGTGTTTGTTTGCCAACCCTTCTTGGGCTTGGCCTATTTTGCCTTCCTGTTCTCAGTCAGAGATGGCATGTGATTTAGAACACGCCAAAATGGGTGTTTCTGAAAAACAGTGTATATGGAATTCAATTTTAAACTTGAGTTGGCTGCCTGATCTTTAATAAAAGGGCTTTTCCTCTGCTTTGTTCTTTTTCTCCTCCTCCTCCTCCTTTTTTTTTTTTTTTTAACTCCTTTTAATTGGACTGCAGGAGCTTCTTCAAGAACCACTTCAAAGAATTTGCTGCTCTTCTAACATGTGATTAACTATTGATTTGTATTTTGCTCTGCCATTGACAGTAACTAGCATTGAATAACTGAGAGCCTTAATGAAACGTATATAGGATTTGGGGAGTAAAATCTCCAAACAGAAACTGAAGTGGGAACATTTTTCAGAAATTTATTTTATTTTTGCCATTTGTTACCTTCAGAGACCTGTTTTAAAAAAAAAAAACAGCTGAAAATTACAGGCTTGATTCTCTAATATGTCAACTCTTGATTATTCAAGGAGCTAGCTACAGATTCTTTGTGTTCATGTGGGACTCTTGTTGCTCCACGTTAATGCTCTTTACACCCTGGCTCTATCTACCCTCACTCTTCAAAGAATAGACCTTGTAGAGACAGCTTTTTTTGATAATATCTCAGCAAAAGTTTTGGTAAATGTGAGGATAAAATAGGGCTTTGAAAAATGGCCTGTGGATATCATTTATCCAAGCCACATTTCCTATGGAAAATGCATTTTCAGATAACCAGGTATGCACCTGAATTGTGTTTGTTTAACTCCATAGGAGTTGCAGTGGGCAAACCTTTATGCTGAGGATGAAGCATGAGATCTTTTATGCTGCCCCTGAGACAGCAGAAATATTTACAGTAGTACCTAAAAAGGATAAATGTTTTAAAGGATTTTTTATATTCCTAAAGCTACTTATTTTTATTAAAAACATTAATAATGACATCTAAAAATAAGCGTTTATGTTATGTGTATTTTACCACAATAAAAAAAACAAACATGAAAGTGATCTGGGTCAGAATTGCCAGGTATATATTTGCTGCTTTAAAAATTCCTTATTGAAGAATTTAAAAGAGACTGATATTCTTTCATAGATTGTTTCTTTTCTTTGCTTTTTTTTTTTGCGAATGCTTTAAAACAAAACAAGGAAAATGAAACCCATCAGTGAGTGATTGCTTCCATTAGGAACATGCCTCTAGAAGCTATGTGGTGCCAGATGAAAGGAAACTTCATTTCTGGCCTGCAGCAAGCAAGGTCTGTTTTCATTTTTCTGCATGTGTACAGACACTGGTAAATAGGATGTGGCTCTGGCAGGGCAAGCAAGTAGAACACGAACACGCACACACACACACACACACACACACACACACACACACACACACACACACGTCTGTGCTTGAGTCTTGCCTTCTTCACTCATTTCTTCTGCTAGTGACTTTAGAAACCAGGGGGGTTTTTGTTTTATTTTCACCTCATGATGTTAAACTGTTTCATATAGTTGGGTGATGTTTTCCAGGTGAGGCTGTGATTTTTCTTCTTCTTCTCTTTATCCATCCCTAGATTCCAGCCACTCAGGCCAAAAGGAAAGGCAATACTCTGAGACGGTGACAGAAAGATGCATAGGGCTTCTGTTCTGCTTTTAGAACTCTTTGGTAATTTTAATTTCCAACTGTAAATCAAAAACATTTCTAAAGCATCTGGTGAGAGCAGCTGCATCAGCAAAAGCAGGAGAACCAGAAGCCAGTCTGTCAGGGAGTAAGATCACCTGGATCCAGCATTAGTAATGATGAACTGTCTTCTTGCTCATGTGCTTGTTGCTGTAAACGATGCATAAGAATTTTTCCAGAATGGGACTAGAAATAGTGAGTCTGAAGTTTCTGCTCATATTAATCACACCGTATGCTTTTTTTTTTTTCCTAAAGTCTGTATCACACAGAGTATCCTAAATGATCCAGGCTGATTAATGAGAAGTTTTTACTTTCGGTCTTTACCATGCTGTTGATAGTATGAGTAACAGGACTGCCTTAGAGTTTACCTCTGGAAGTTCAGTGATTTAGGTTTGAAGCACCCATTCCCTCCTTAGTTTTTGGCACTAGGAGGGAGAGTCATTTAACTGCTCTGGTGCTCCGTTTGATTGCCCGTGTAATGGGGACCATGATACTCCCTAAATGGATTGCTTTTGAGAATTAGATCAGAGAACACAGTGTGATTTAAAAATGATTCTAGGGGTGCCTGGGTGGCTCAGTAGTTAAGCGTCTGCCTTTGGCTCAGGTCAGGATCCCAGGGGCCTGGGATCGAGCCCCACATCGGGCTCCCTGCTCGGCGGGAAGCCTGCTTCTCCCTCTCCCACTCCCCCTGCTTGTTTTCCCTCTCTCGCTGTGTCTCTCTGTCAAATAAATAAATAAAATCTTAAAATAAATAAATAAATAATGATTTTAAATTCAAAGACTTTTAATTAACCATTTCAGGAAGTCTTTACAAAATTTTATAGAAAACATTTTCTGTTTTCTCTCTTTCTTTGTTTTCAGGGAAAATATATCAGATTTCCCTGGAAATTGATAACCGCACCTAATTCCACTCAAGAGTTTTTAATGAAAGCTTTGTGCGAAACTGAAGGGCAACTGGTTCTTCAGACAGGGTCGTAGAGAATTGTTATTGTTTGCTGCTCTGGGGCACTGAACAGCCTTGCTGGCGATTGTGTAGAAAGTAAACACTGTGTTGTAGAGAAATTAAATAAGCGGCTGAGAATTAATACAGAGCAGAAGTGGGGGGCGGGGCCTCGGGCTGCGGGTCGGACGACAGGGTGGAGCTGGACTAAAGCTGCTCAGCGCCGGGGGGTGGGTCGTCCCCGGGTGGGGACGCTGCCTGGGGCGGGGTGTCCGCAGGGACCCTCATTGGAGGGGCGCGGCCTGAGTCCCTGGGCCCGGAGCCCGCCCCGGATCACCAGACCTCACGTCTGCTGTGTGGTCCCTGGGTTGGAGAGGAGGAGCGCTTTGAAATTGAACTACAAGAAGATTCCCTTTTCTTTTGCTTATCAGATGGACAAATATAAACAAGATGTTGATACCGCCCTAGAGTGAATACTCATGCTTTGCTGGTGGAAATGGAAAATGATAGACTCAGGAAGAAAATTTCACCACATGTGTATATTATGTCGCTCTTCATTCCTGGAAATTTTCTTTGCCTTAAATTCTATTTTGTTTGCTATAAGTTCTGCTCTACCAGTTTTTGTTTTGTTTTGAGTTTTTTTGATAAATATGTGAAATGTCGTTCTAGATTCCTTTATTTTCATTATTATTATTGTTATTATTTTAAAATATAGTTTAATTTATGTCCTTTGTGTTCTCCTTCTCTGACAATTTGCTCTTTTCGGTTTGGTTTGGCATAGGGGGGGTACATCTTCCTTTTATACTTTTCTTTAAGTCAACTTTAAACTGATTCACCTTTCTTAGAATTATCTGGAGAAATAATACCAATGGACTCATGAGTAAACTGGCTTAATTATGTTTTCTAATACATATTAAAAATACCTAACAAACAAAAGATTTTGAAATGCTTATTTGTATGACCTAAACCATCTTTCATCCCAGTATGGCTCATATTAATGTATATATGAATCACCTGGGGAATCTAATTAAAATGCAGATGTTGATTCTGAAGTTCTGGGGTGGGACCTGAGATTCTGCACTCCTAGCAAGCTCTCAAGCTCTGCTGAGGCTGCTAGTTGGGGAACCATACCTTGAGTAGCAAGGCCTGTACCATAGTCTGAGAAACACAGGAACAGAGGATATGTACTAGTAATTTGTGTCCCCCCCCCCCCCCCAGAGGCCCAGCACTGGACCACTTTATGTCCTATTTTATTTTATTTATTTTATTTCAGTAGGAGAGAGAAAGCACAAGGGGAGGACAGAGGAAGAGGGAGAGAGAGAAAAACCCATGCCGACTCCACCCTGAGCGTGGAGCCAGGCGTAGGGCTCCATCCCAGGACACTGTGATCAGACCCCAGCCAAAACCAAGAGTCTGCTGCTCAACCGACTGGGCCGCCCAGGTGTTCCTGGACTACCTTGTGTTCTAATGTCCTCCACCCTCAGCCTGAGTCCCTGCTAAGGGTGGTATGAGGCACAGATGATGTGCTATGCTCCAGACCATTTTTCCATTCTCGTGCCAGCATGTACCAGATTCCTGTTTCAAACTTGCTGGTTTCTTGGAACAATTTTTTTTTTCTCAGGAGGGAAGCTCCTTTATAAAAATGTCTCCCAGTGTTCTCCCATACCAGTTCAAGGACCAGACATGCCCAAGTCCTAGGTGACTAATGGTTTACCCTCCAGCTAGATCTCTGTGTCCCAGACGTATGTTCCTAACTGAGGGGTATATGGCTTAAGAGCAGGGATTTCATTGTGTGGACTCCCATCCCAACTACCTAGTGAAGTGCTCAGTAAGTATGTAGGATACTTGACCTGACTTTCTACCCAGTATCTTCCTAAATAAAACGTGCAGTGTATCGAAGTTTGAATGCTTTATCTTTTCACACAGACCCACCACAGAATTAATAAGCAGCAGCTAGAGCATCCAGAGGCCTTAGCCACTGATGTTCAGAGTATTTGGGTGGAAAACACCAAGATATGTTATGGTGAAGGTAGAAATCCAGGTGACTCTTTTAAGGCCCAGTGCAATCTTCCGTTTAGACTTGTTTATATTACTTTTTCAAAGAGAGGTGTGTATCTTTCTGTGTATTTGAAGGCAACTTCGTCTTGCAAAAATGCTATTTAATCATGACAAGGCTGTTTCTGTGAAATAAGCCAGTAGCAATTTAGGAGTAATGCGTCAGCTATGCTCCTGAGTTGCAATTTGAAATGCAGAGATATTTTTCTGTCTCCATCAATCTATAGTGGACCCAAAGGACAAACCATCTTGAGAACGTGGGTCTAGAACTTCTGCGTTCAACATGTAGAAAATGAGTTTTGGCTTTTTACCCTTTTTCACTTATCTATAATGGTGAGATTTGCTGTGAAGCAAATTTCTGTGTTCTTAGTGACTTTTTGAAACATTCAGTATTTAGCTAGCATGTAGATTATAAAGCCTGTTTAAAGAATGAGTTAGGTGCATCTGGATCTAGCGGTGGTTTGTGTTTTCCTTGGGCGGAAGCCATGACTGGCGAAGTTGTGTGTGAAAGGTGCTCTGGAATCCAGAGACCCACTCCCACCTGCACAACCCAGTGATTCTCAGATTGCATTGTTAGACTTGGTAACACTGGAAAACAAACCAAAAATAACAGCACAAGTAAAGAATCCCATCACCTAAGGACCTTGATTAAAACTTCGAACCCAGAACCAACCTTAGAGAGATTCTCACTTAGCTGGTCTGGCATGGAGCCCAGGGAGCTGGCCATCTGCTCCCTCAGGATTCCTTTGGCTCTCCTTCCCAGCTCTAACCCAGGTAATAGAAAGATCACCCTGTGAAGAGCCTCAGCATGTAGAGAGGCCTCTAGTGACTCAGCCTTCCATTTGCAAATCCGCCCCCCTCCTGTGCATAAAACCGTTTAAACAAGAACGGGGTTGAGAGGCTGTGTGCTTCTGCAGCCTCCTTCTCTGTCTCTTCACCGAGTTCCTGTGTCCTCTGTGCTTCAGTGTTCCCTATGAAAAGGTGTGGGATATGAACCGCTACCATTTGAGGAGGGTTGTGCAGGCAAACATTTTCATGTTGGTGAGAGAAATGAATGAGGAATTTTAAGGAGACCAGAATTATGATTTTATGTAAAACAAAGCATTTTGATTGAGTGTTGCATCTTTTGAGATTTTCAAAGGCACCCGGAATTATTACAAAAGGGGAGGATTTCACTCAGAGAGGAAACGAGCCTCCAGCGAGCTGGCATTTGGTTTTCTTCACTGCTGTGTACCAGGGGTGGGTATATTTGTCTGAGGATTTTTGCCATTTTGACAAAGTTTTGGGAAGGAGAGCCAAAGGAATCCTGAGGGAACAGAGGGGCTCTAAGCTTCAGGGGCCCATAAAGGTTTCCCTCTGTTGTGACTTCCTTTTGTACAGGAGGCTGTGGTTCAGTAGAAGAATGTTCTGTTCAGTGTTGCACAGCCCAGTTTCACCAGGTCTGCCAGTTCCTCTATATGTGTTAAAAAATGCTTAATGGCTTTTGACAGTAAGAGGCCCCAGAACTTGCTCTCCTATTAGTGAATCCTCTGAGGGAGTGTATTCCTGAGCGAACCCTGTGAGGTCACACCCCGGCCAGCCATTTCTGCCCCGGGAGCTCAGCCATGCCGGTGCTCAGAGGTGCCATGCATAACGAACCACCCATGAAACAGGCTCCGGGTACTTGGGGAAAAAGCGGGCATAGTTTTATTTGGAGGTAAAACCTGATTTATCTTCCAGCCAGTTGAGGAAGGTTTCACTTGCCACTTTTTAGTTTAAAACATAGGGACCTTATAAAAACACTAATTTCCTAGCATGGAGTGGCATTCATCAGTTTTGCAATTAAAATGATAATGAAACATTTCTTGTAAGAACTTCTCTTTAAAATCAGCACGCCATTAGAAGGAATTATGTAAAGCAGCCTCTCTGTTCTAAGCTTTATTTTAAGATTTAATTTATTCCAGATTCTGCAGGAAAAAACCATCCATGTGACAAGCCTGCTAACAGATGTCAATTTAGTTTTATAGCACATGCCTGTATTTCAGAGTCAGAAAATGGAGATTATTCTTTTTGCCTGCTGTTTGTTACATGACAGAGCTTCATAACACTATGCCCTGGAGGATAGCTCATTAATAACTAATGGGCAAGCAACTTATCACCTGCTTTTGTCTTCTGCAGTGTTGATTGTAAGCTTTATTTCACATTACCCTTTTGGATTAAAAGAGGTGCTGGAAAGAGCAAAGGTGACAAAAAATGGATTTTTCTCTTTTAATTTCATCTAGGTCAGAAGACAGATTATACTGTAATAAAGAGAAATAAGAGAAAAAATAAAAATCATTCAACCAGAAAAAACTAAATCTCTATTAAAATTTTTTGTGGCGGGGCACCTGGGTGGCTCAGTCGTTGGGCGTCTGCCTTCGGCTCAGGTCATGGTCCCAGAGTCCTGGGATCGAGCCCCGCGTCGGGCTCCCTGCTCAGCGGGAAGCCTGCTTCTCCCTCTCCCCCACTTGTGTTCCTTCTCTCGCTGTGTCTCTCTCTGTCAAATAAATAAATAAAAAATCTTTAAAAAAATTTTTTTTGTGTGGCATAGGTGGATAAGATAAAGTAATTCTGTATGGTAAATATTATATTAGAATCAACCATAACAAGAACTCTTCCTTTCTTCATATTCACAGGGTCCATTTCTCTAGGTTCACATGGTATAGTAATTATTGTTTTATATGTTGCTCTTCTGTTCATATTTCCATCTGTCTGTCCATTCATCCATCCATCCCTTCCTCCATTCATCCATCCATCCCTTCCTCCATCATCCATCCATCCCTTCCTCCATTCATCCATCCATCCCTTCCTCCATTCATCCATCCATCCCTTCCTCCATTCATCCATCCATCCATCCCTTCCTCCATTCATCCATCCATCCATCCGTTCCTCCATCATCCATCCATCCCTTCCTCCATTCATCCATCTATCCATTCAATAAATATGTGTTAAATATTTTCCATATGCAAGTACCTCTGCTTAAATGATGAAGCTACAGGGAAAAAAGTGTCTCTCTCTTTTTAAAGATTTTATTTATTTATTTGAGAGAGAGAAAGAGAGAGCTCATGAGCCTGAGCACACACCCGTGTGTGTGGGTGAGGGGGTGGGAGGGGCAGAGGGGGAGGGAGAAGGAAAGGGAGAGAAGGAGAGAATCCCAAGGAGACTCTGTGCTGAGCGTGGAGCCCTAAGCAGGGCTGGATCCCATGACCATGAGATTATGACCTGAGCAGAAACCAAGAGTCATCTGTTTAACTGATTGAGCCATCCAGGTGCCCCAAGTCTCTTTTTAATTAGGAAATTTTAAAAAATGTGGTAAAATATACGTAACGTAAAATTTACCATCTTAACTAATTTTTTTTTCTTTTGCGGATAAATACAGGTTTAATGATCCATTGTTCTTCACACAGATGGCCACAGAGACTTTATAATCCCAGGATATACAACCATGCAACACAGGCCAATCAGCCAATTCTAAAATAAACTTGGCTTTTTACAAGCATCCTGTAAACACTGCAGCACTCCTTCCATCCAAAATGACCCTCATCTCACATGAAATGTTATTATAGGGGAACCAGAAACCTAGCTTTGTGGCCAAGAGTAAAAACCAAAGGAAACGTAGTAATTCAGTGGTTAGTTGGTGAAAGCAGGGTATCTGGTGCCCTTCCCTGCGCTGCTTTGCTCTTCCTACTCTTGCTCTTCCCGTCCCTCTTCTTCAGCCCATCCACATGAGCTCTCAATAGGTTTGAGTAAGCCATCTGAAGCTCCTTCACTTCTTTGGAGCTCACCACGGTGCTGATCTTCTTTTTCCCATCAGTAGCTCTGAACAGGCACTTGTTGTCTAAGGGCTCAAAGCCCTCTACAGAACCCTTCCTTGGAAAGGATTTAGTTCGACCATCATACTTCTTCGGGGTGATGAACACGCTGCCTGATAACCGGCACTTCTGGGAGAGTCTGGTCAGCTCCGTCAGGAACTGCTCACTCTCCAGCAGCACCATTCTGGGGCTGCTAGCTCCCCTGCCCAGCTTAACTGTTTTTAAGGGTATAGTAATGCTAAGTACAGATCTCCCTCAACTTAAGATGGGGTTATGTCCCGATAAACCTATTGTAAACAGAAACTATCGTAAGTTGAACGTGCGTTTAACACACCTAACCCACTGGACATCATAGCTTAGCCTAGCCTACCTAAAAGGTGCTCAGGACACTTAATTAACCTACAGTTGGGCAAAATCATCTAACACAAAACCTATTTTATCATAAAGTGTTGAATATGACATGTAATTTATTAAATACTGAAAGTGAAAAACAGAGTCGTTGAATGGGTACAGACTGTAAGTGTGTGGGTTGTTGACCCTTGTGATCATGTGGCTGACTGGGAGCTGGACAGAGGATCACACTCCATATCACTAGCCTGGGAAAAGATCAAAATTAGAATATGAAGTATGGTTTCTACTGAATACATATTGTTTTTGCACCATTGTAAAATTGAAAAATCGTAAGTTGAACCATTTTAAGTTGGGAACCATCTGTATATCCACATTGTTGTGCATCCAATCTCTAGAACATTTTCATCTTGCAAAACTGAAAGTCTCTTCCCATTAAACACTAATTCCCCCGTTCTGCAGCCCTTGGCAACCATCATTCTATTTTCTGTTTCAATGATCTTGATTATTTTAGGTACCTCACATAAGTGAAAGCATACAGTATTTGTCTTTTGTGACTCACTTATTGCACTAAGCATAATGTCCTCAAGGTTCATCTATGTTGTAGCATGTGACAGGTCTTCCTTGTGTGTTTTTTTTTTTTTAAGGCTGAATAGTATTCCCTTGCATGTATATACTACATTTTGTTTATCTGTCAGTGGACCATGGGGTTGTTTCTGCCTCTTGCCTATTGTGAGTAATGCTGCTATGAGTATGGATGTGCAAGTATCTTTTTAAGGCCCTGCTTTCAGTTCTTTTGGATACATACCCAGAAATGGAATTGCTGCATCCTATGGGAATCTATTTTTAATTTTTTTGAGAAACTGCCTTACAGTTTTTCAGAGTAGCTGTACCATTTTACATTCCCATAACCAAGTTTCTTAAGATTTAACATGTAGCTAAAGTACCAGACACGTGATCCTGTAATGAGTGCTACGAAGAAGTGTGACGTGCTACGGGAGTGTTTAATAGAGAAATCCAATCTCATATGCCATTTATTTTTGTATTCCTGATGCCTAGTCCATAGCAGGGACTTGATAACAGGTGGGTGGGTAAATGCACCATTCAGACCCTTGGTGATTGGACCCCTTTCCTTTGTTTCTTTCCTGATATCCAGCTTCCCTCTGTTCCGCAGGAATGGCACTGGAGGGCCAAGAAAAGCTAGATGACTAGCTTTCCCTTGGTGGCCTCTACTGATGTCTGGTGAGAGTATGCAAAGTATTTTCCAGTAGTGTTCTTTTTCTTAATCTGTATCTCATCTAATATTCAGAGATGTTGAGATATTTCCACCAGATATGTTCCTGCCTTTTCTTTGAGGGAGAAAAGAGAAAGCTGCCTGCAGATGTAAGATGGAAGTGCAGTGGAGTTAGAGAGGGGTGGGGTATTCAGGGAGAAAATGTTCTTTCTATTCTTAGAACACCGCTTCCAGTCCCTAAAGAATTTTGTTCTATAAAGATAGCAAAAGGGCCTCTTGCTCATTTTCTCATTTGGCTTAAATCAGTAGCATTTTGCTCAATTCCACGCTATTTATAGACATCTTAAATTGTAATTTAATTCTTGAGATTTTTAAAGGGAATTTGAGATATTCAAAATGTATAGGCATTATATTTGGAGACTTTTAACTTCTTGCTTCGGTTTTATAAAAGGAGTTTGTGTATCTGATCCCCAAACCAATGACAGACATAGTTATTATTCTATCCAGTTTTTTTATTTTGCTGGCAATTGAGGCAAAACAAGAGGCCACAAAAATATTTGGCACAGCTCTTTCCTTGGAAATTTGTATTGATTTTGCTGTTTGCCACAGCATTATTATGATGATAAACTGCAGAGATCCAGTTATCTGTCTGAAATGAGTCCTGAGGATTTCTCACAGTTGTTCCCGTCATGGTATTGGCACAGGAAAACAATACTGGTGACATTTTCAGAATGCTGTTTTGGGGGCAGGTGGCAGGTATTGGGGCCGTGTTGTCCAGTGGAAGGGTCACTGGCTTTCAGCCAAAAAGACCCTGGCACCAGCTCTATCTCCTGTTAGTTGTGTGAATAGCACAGGTGAATTAAGCCTTCTGAGCCATGTTTTATTTTTCTGTAAAATGGGAATGATAATACCTTCTATGCAAGACCGTTAGGATTAAAGACAAAAAGTCGGTAAAGAACGTAGCACAGTGCCTGGTCAGTTGCTCCCCAGATGGGAGCTGTTTTTAAATAGTTACTAAGTTGGATTGATATTGTTTTAGGCAGTATTTAAATACCTGGAATGGAGTATTATGGTATGGACCATTTGGTATATTTTATTGTTCTTCTGCTTTCTATTGATCTCTGGTGAGAGTATGGAAACTATTTTCCAGTAGTGTTCTTGGAGTGAGGAATCTCCAATAGGTCAGCCCTTTACTCCAGAAAATGTTAAAGAGAATCAGTATTCTGGAATGGATTTTGGAAGTGTTTAGAACACAGCAGTATGAATCTGATGTCCAGACACCACTGCAGTGTCCTTAGGATTGATCTTTCTGCTGTGATAGTCATAAATGTAATTGATCTGCATTTCAGATAGTCCACCTGATTCACGATATTGGTAAAAATCTTGTAGTTCAGTCATCTTCCCCATGTCCATCTCTTGGGCATAGTACTTAAAGTCCCATAGGCTTATTGAGTGTATTGTTGGGAAATCATTTGGGTGGTGAGTACTGATGTCTTTGAAAGTATTTTATGTAGCAATGATTCTTTAATACTTTCATTACATTTGCCTTATGACATTGTATTTTCTCTAGGTTGACCTCTCTGTCTCTGAAGCCCTGTTAGATCATTTTGTCTTTTTGAAGACATATCAAGTATAATACCAACAGTTGACTGAACTGCTCAGGAATATTCTGGATAACTAAATTTTCTTACTAAATGAAAGAGGTGCTGTTGCTCACCTCTGTCTTTATTGTTCCTCTCCTGTGCTTCCTACACTATTTAAAGTATAAACATCTCAGCTGATGTGCAAGATCTCAGTGCAGTTTTCCAACTTCTTCCTTTACTACCACTTTTCTACAGGTATTCTGTGCTCTAACCTAATGAGACAAAACACTTCCAAGTTGCCTAAAATTTCTCGCCCCATGGAGCTTCAATCACAGTTCCTTTTATCACTAATATTCTGTTTCTGAGCAAATCAAAATCTCACCTGTCTTTCAAGTCCTAGTCCAAATACTATCTCATCCACAAAGCTGTTCTTAAAACCATTTAATATTTTTAAATTATATAAATGATATTTCTCCACTGTAGAGAATTTAGGTAATAGAGAACACAGAAAGGGAAAGGATGACAATTAAAGTCACATGTAATTCTACCACAAAGATAACTACTATTAATTAATATATGTAGTCTTTCCTGGGACGCCTGGGCGGCTCAGTTGGCTCAGCAGCTGCCTTCGGCTCAGGTCACGGTCCCAGGGTCCTGGGATCAAGTCTCGCATCGGGCTCCCTGCTCAGCGGGGAGCCTGCTTCTCCCTCTGCCTGCAGCTCCCCCTGCTTGTGCTTGCTCACTCTCTCTCTCTTTCTGACAAATAAATAAATAATACCTTAAAAAATATATGTAGTCTTCCCTTTCAGACTTTTTCTCACTATGGTAAACATATTTTCACAAAATTAAAATGGGATCATACTGTATATGCTATTATTTCCTTTTTGTTATGGACTTTATTTTTTTAGAACAGTTTTAGGTTCACAGCAGAATTGAGGGGAAGGTACAGAGATTTCCCAAATGCCTCCCATCTGCACAGCCTCTCCCATTATCAACACCCCCCACCAGAGTGGTACAGTTGTTATAACTGATGAGCCTACGCTGACACATTGTAATCACCCAAAGTCCATAGTTTATGTTATAGTTCACTCTTGGTGTTGTACATGGTTTGGATAAACCTATAAGGGCATGTATCCATTATTATGGTATCATGCAGAATATTTTCACTGCCCTAAACATCCTCTGTCTCTGCCTATTCACCTCCTCCTCCCACCGCCCCAAACTGCTGGCAACCATTGATCTTTTTACTGTCTCCATAGTTTTTCCCTTTCTAGATTGTCATAGAGTTTGAATGATAAAGTATGTGGTCTTTTCAGATTCACTTCTCTCACTTCGTAATATGCATTTGTTTCCTCTATGTCTTTACATGGCTTGATAGCTCATTTCTTTTTAGCCTTGACTAATATTCCATTATCTGGATGTACCACAGTTTATGTAGTCACCTACTGAAGGACATCTTGGTTGCTTCCCAGTTTTGACAATTATGAATACACGTGCTATAAATATCCACAGGCAGGTTTTTGTGTGAACATGTTCTCAATTCCTTTGGATCGTATGGCAAGAGTCTGTTTAGTTTCATAAGAAACTACCAAACTGTCTTCCAAAGTGGCTGTACCATACCATTATGCATTCCTACCAGCAGTGGGTGAGAATTCCTGTTGCTCCTCACCCTTAACAGCCTTTGCTGTTGGCAGTGTTCCAGATTTTGGTCATTCTAATAGGGGCATTGTGGTATTAATAGCTGTTTTAACTTAACATTTCTCTGATGACATATGATGTGGAACATCTTTTCACTTGCTTATTTGCCATCTGTAGATCTTTTTTGACAAGTTGTCTGTTAAGGTCTTTGGCTCATTGTTGGTATTTTTATCATTGAATTTCAAGAGTTCCTTGTATATTTTGGATAACAGTTCTTTACCAGATGTGTCCTTTGCAAATTTTTTTTCCTAGTCTGTGGCTTATCTTTTCATTCTCTTGACATTTTCTTTCACAGAGCAGAAATTTTTAAATTTCAATGAAGTCCAGCTTATCAATTCTTTCTTTCATGGATTGTGCCTCTGAATTAATTACATGTGACAAAGTAATTGTTAAACCCAAGGTCATCTAGATTTTCTCCTACGTTATCTTCTAGGAGTTTGTTTTACATTTAGGTCTGTCATCCATTTTGAATTAATTCTTGTGAAGGTGTAAGGTCTATGTTTAGATTCTTTTCTTTTCTTTTTTTGGCATGTGGATATCCAGTTGTTTCAGCACTGTTTGTTGATTGAGTTTTCCTCCAATGCTGTCCTTTGCCAAAAATCAGTTGACTCTATTTATATGTGAGTCTATTTCTAAGCTCTCTATTTTGTTCTATTGATCTATTTGTCTATACTTTTGCCAATACCAAACGATCTTGGTGACCATAGCATTATAGTAAGTCTTGAAGATGGATGCTGTCAGTCCTCCAGCTGTGTTCTTCTCCTTCAATATTGCATTGGCTAGTCTGGGTCTTTTGCCTTTCCATATAAACTTCAGAATGAGTTTGTTGATATCCACAAAATAACTTGATGGAATTTGGATTGGAATTATGTTGAATCTATATCAAATTAGGAAGAACTGCCATCTTGACAGTTTTGAGTCCTCCTAATCATGAGCATGGGATATCTTTCCATTTATTTAGTTTTTATTTTATTTTGTTCATCAGAGTTTTATGATTTTCCTCATGCGGATCTTGTACAGATTTTGTTAGACTTATACTTAAGTATTTCTTTTGCTTCTATCCCCTGAAAGAGATTGTCAAGAATTGGTATAATTTCTTCCTTAATTGATTGGTGGAATTAATTGGTGAACTCATCTGGGCCTGATGCTTTCTGTTCTGGAAGTTTACTTATTATTGATTCAATTTCTTAAATAGATACAGGCCTGTTCATGTAGTCTTTTTCTGCTTGTGTGGATTTTGGCAGATTGTGTCTTTCAAAAAATTGGTCCATTTCATCTAGGTTTTCAAATTTGTGGGCAGAGAGTTGTTCATAGAATTCCTTTATTATCCTTTTGGTGTCCATAGGATTTGTAGTGATGGCTCCTCTTTTATTTCTGATATTAGTAATTTGTGTCCTCTTTCTTTTTTGCTTAGTTAGCCTGACTAGAGGCTTATTGATTTTATAGATCTTTTCAAAGAACCAGCTTTTGGTTTCACTGATTTTCTCTACTGATTTCCTGTTTTCAATTTTGTTGATTTCTGTTCTCTTATTATTTCTTTTATTCTGCTTACTTTGGATTTAATTAGCTCTCTTTCTAGTTTCTTGCAATGTAAACTTAGATTATTGATATTAGATCTTTCCTCTTTAATATAGGCATTCAATGATATAAATTTCACTTTAAACACTACCTTCACTGCATTCCACAACTTTTTTTTCTTTTTCTGCATTCCACAAATTTTGATAAATTGTTTTCATTTTCATTTAGTTCAAAATGTTAAAAAATTTCTTTTGAGATTTCTTTTTTGATCCCTGTGTTATTGGAAGTTTGCTTATTAATCTCCAAGTATTTGGGGATTTTCCAACTATCATTCTGTTACTGATTTCTAGTTTAATTCCACTATGGTTTGAAAGCAGACATTGTGTGATTTCTATTCTTTTAAATTTGTTAAGGTGTGTTTTCTGGTCCAGAATGTGATCTCTCTTTGTAAATGCTCAATGTGAGCTTGAGAAGAATGTGTAATCTGTTGTTGGGTGAAGTGATCTATAGATATCAATCATATACAGTTGATTGATGGTGTTGTTGAGTTCAACTATGCCCTTACTGATTTTCTGCCTGCTGGATTTGCCATTTCTGAGAGGTATTAAAATCTCCAACTATGATAGTGGATT